>NC_052623.1:335753241-336378241 GCF_016161935.1 Mauremys reevesii
GAAACTTTTCCATATACACTGGTCAGACCAGGCCAGGAACAACAGGTCAGTTGTTTGCCCATGTGAATGGATTGATAGTCTCAGTCTAGATCCTCATGAGCAAACGTCTGTATAACAAAAACAAAATCCAGAAAAAATTGCAATAATTGGCACTGTTGTTGGCTGTTTTATGAAGGGGTCAAGAGCTGTGTGCACATGGATGCTGAACTACCCTTATCACCACTAGGTCACTCTAGGTCAGGGCTGAGGAGCATATGGAAGCTTGCACAGTTGTAACCCATGCTAAATATGCTCTACGGAGAAACAGAGCACTTCAGCCAGAGCTGTCAGTCCTGCACCTTCCATCACAGAAAATTTGCTACCTTGTTTAATTAAGAGATAAGCATTTGAAGAGTAGCAAAGGAAGTAAGTAAAGCACATGAAAGACACGTATTCAACTAGCTATATATTTGATTCTGTTGTTTTTGGAGGCGCATGGACAAAAGCCATTTACACATGACTAGCCACAGTGGAATCTATATTGTATAAATTAGTGACACTGTGCAAATGGTCTTACTAGTTGTGTTGTGTGCTCTGCTGCACCATGCCCCTTGCAAAGAGTGTGTGCTCTTTTACCCATGTGGAGCACACACCCCGTCAACACTCACCATGCTTTGGGTGTTCTGAGATGTGTGCCTGGCTAGCATCAGTGAGAAAGTGATGTCAATGTTGCAAAAGGTGTATTTAACATAAATATTTCAACGCTGTGCACGAATTTAACAATCCCACTTCTGTGCATTGTCCCCTGTGCTTCACCAGATGTGGCCTTCAGGAACTTTTGTAGCAGTGAATCATCTTTATTTTTTCTCTACACGGTGAGATTGCAAGCACTGCCAATACATGCACAGGCATTTTAATCACTTTATTACAGGAATATAAAGCCCCAAATGTTACCATTGCCACCTAGGAAAACTACATGTAATGTGACATTGAAGCAACTCAGACAGACATATATCTTACTGGTGGTCATTGTCAAAATGGTGCCTCAAAGCCTCCCTGATTCGAATAGCTCTCCTCTGGGGTCCTTTGACAGCCCTGGTATCTGGCTGCTCAAAATCAGTGGCCAAGCAGTCTGCCTCAGCACTCCACCCCTGAGCAAATCTTTCACCCTTAGCTTCACAGAGATTATACAACATACAGCATATGGCTATGACCAGGGGAATATTATCCTCAGTGAGGTCCAATCTGCAATAAAGGCATTGCCAGTGCACCTTTAATCTGCCAAAGGCACATTCAACTGTCATCCAGCACCTACTGAGCCTGTTGTTGAACTGCTCCTTACTGCTATCTAGGTGTCCCGTGTAAGGTTTCATGAGCCACAGCTGTAAGGGGTATGCAGCGTCCCCCAGGATGACTATGGGCATTTCAACACCCCCCACTGTAATCTTCTGGTTAGGAAAGAAAGACCCCACTTGCAGCTTTCTGTAGAGGTCAGTGATCCTAAAGATGTGTGCATCATGCAGTTTCCCAGAGCATGCCACGTTGATGTCAGTGAAACACCCACAGTGATCCACAAGTGCCTGCAACATCATGCAGAAATACCCCTTCCTATTGATGTACTCCATTGCAAGGTGGTCTGGTGCCAAAATTGGAATGTGTGCGCCATCTATTGCCCCTCCACAGTTAGGGAAGCCCATTTCTGCAAAGCCTTCCACTATTTCATGCACGTTTCCCAGAGTCATGGTCCTTCGTAGCAGGATGCGATTTATTGCCCTGCACACTTGCATTAACGCAGCCCCAACAGTCAACTTCCCCACTCCAAATTGATTTGCGACCGACCGGTAGCAGTCTGGAGTTGTCATCTTCCACACAGCAATTGCCACATGCTTCTCTACTGAAAGGGCAGTTCTCATTCTGGTGTCCTTGTGCTGCAGGTCTGGGGCGAGCTCTGTGCACAGTTCCAGGAAGGTGGCTTTCCCATCCAAAAGTTCTGTAGCCGCTGTTCATCATCCTACACCTGCATGATGATACGATCCCACCATTCGGTGCTTGTTTCATGAGCCCAAAAGCAACGGTCTACCCTATGCACCTGCTATGTGAATGCCAAAAGCAATCTAAAGTTGCTTCTATCCATATTGTGCAGAACGTCAGGTGCGTGTGAGTGTTCTTCAGTTAGGAACTTCATGATTAACTGCGCTGCCATCCGCGATGTCTTCATGACAGTTATCAGAGCATAGGAGAGTAGTGCAGAATCCATCCCTTCTCACAAAGATGCTGGGGTACACAGCAAAGAAGGGCCATTGACAAAATGCCACGAAAGAAAGCTGGAACCCATTGAGTGCTGGGACCGAAAGCAATGCATCATGGGACATTTAGCACTTTCCCAAGATGCGCCGCAATCTGCTTCATCGTCCCATAACACCTAGCGACAAAAGGACTGTGGGATAGGTAACCACAGTGTGTTGCTCATTATTGTCAATGATGGTGCCCCCACTGTGGACACGATCTGCTGACAAAGACAGCAAGTGTGAACACAAAATTGCGATTTTTATTATGTCGACTTTTGGGTGTCAACATCACTTTTGTAGACACAAATTGGTAGTGTAGACATGGCCTTATGTAGACTGACTGCTAAAGGGGGACAAAGACCAACACTGTATGGTGGTAATGTGGTTTATAACACATAGTGGCTTAAGTTACCAGAACTCTCTCAATGTGGCCCCGTAGCGGGGTGGTCACCCTGCTCCAGCTCAGAAAGGGTTAAAAGCCAGCCCTTGGAGAGAGCTGGGGTTGAGAGCTGATCAGGAAGGTGCTGGTCCTGAAGTACAGTGGTGGAGATTCTCCAGCCTTGGAGAGAGATGGACCTGTCTGCCTGAAAGAGCAGAGTACCTTGGACAGCGCAGTGCTGGAGAAGGGCAGGAGGAGCTGAGGGAGCTCCAGCCTGGCAAACCTCCAGGCAGAGGCCTTGCTCTCAGAGCCGGAAGAGGTATTAGGGCTGTGGGGAGGCAGCCAGGGAGGACCACTTTGCGGCATTTGGAAATCAATTTGTTTCATTCCAATTGAGGTACATACTGTAATATCATTTCACAACAATGAGAGGCCTCAGCTTAATTTGCTCCTCATTAGATGCTGAACTCTGTCCATCATCCATACCTCCCACAAAGCAGGTGGAGACTCCATTGCTGTAGTCTTTTCTCCTATCTCAACCCTGTGATTTCCATGGGTTATTCCAGTTATGGCTATTTCAGTACAATTAACATTCTGATGAGAGGTTAAAATCCAAAGTCTGTCAAGAGATGATTAATTTTACAGCAGTTTTGTCTACGGTCCTGAGGGGGTAGGTTCAAGTTACAACACTGATCCACCAAGTCCACTGATGCTGTTACATACATTCATACATATATGTACACAGCATATATATATAAAATCACAGGGAACAGTACCAAGTGACTAAGGTGACCAACCAGACAGCATATTATGAATAGGGAATCGTCTTTGTTGTCACAGTCAGCTGTTCAGGAACAATCTATACATTGAAAAATGGTCAAATAAGCCATTTGTTGAATAGCTATGTTAAAGCACAGAGTTATAGCCCTGTAAAGGCCAGAAGCTAAATTCTGCTGTTGTTTACACTGATATAAATACAGAGTAACTTCATTAATATTAATTAGTTCAACTGATAATTGAAACTAGAATTTAGCCTCAGGGCTGTAACAAAGTTCCATAACATGTCTATAACATGGGTTTGTCTCATTCACACAGGCAAGAGCAAAGGATGTTAGAATACATGGCTGGAGCATTGTGATGTAATAACATGATGTCCTGTCATGGTACATTTTGCTGTGTAAATAGGCCCTTCGAATTCACTCATGTAAATAGCTGCTTAACTCAAATGAGCAGTGACCATTCCCTCCTATCACTTCACCTTGGAAGAAAGGTCAAGGTTTTAGTTCCTGTTTGCATTCAGGCATGATGACTCCTGCAGTTTGTGTGGCAGTGCTTGTTACAGAACACTGTAGCTAGTTACATGGAAGACTATTGTGGAATATGTTGCATTAAGTGCAAACATTAAATTAAATTGAAAAAAGTGATGTTAAAGTTCAGATTTTACATGCACAGGATTCAGGAAGTTCATTGTTAAGGCTGGTGCCGATGGTTTAGCTGTGGAAGTTCTGATATTGGAGATATAAAATATGACATGAAATATGCACTAGAGACAACCTGCAGGATGATGAAGGCTGGGGATAACTGAATAACCTGGTATGCAGTGTTGTGTTTAGCTGTGTTGGTCCCAAGATATTAGAGATACAAGGTAAGTGAGGGACCAACTTCTTTACAGTGTGTGGGAGTGTGTGATGATTTCTTGTTTGAGCTGATCCCTTATAGAGTATGAGAGTTGCAGTAAATGGTTCCACAGTTTTTCTGAAGTCCTTTTGCAGAGCTGTTCTGCACATTTGGAGTTGTACGTAGTGGTCAGATGGTTATAGTCCCCTCTGGAGATGATGATGTGTTTATTGCATTTGCTCAGGAAGTTGATGTTGATGTTAAGTTTTGCTTCCTTTTTCTTCATGTTTGCATTGCAGGTGGCAAAATGCACTATCTTCCATTGTTGTATGCAATGTTGTAGCCATGTTGGTTCCAGAATATTAAAGATACAAGGTGGGTGAGGTAACATGTTTTATTGGTCCGGTTGTTACCAGATTTGCCCGTTACTTTGCGGTATGCTCATTTATTCGGGTTACTCTTCTGGGGAGGGCGGGGTGTTCTGTACTTCTATCAATGTACTGCTCGTGTCACTTGTGTTTTCATATGGAGCTCTACTTCTCCCTTCTGCAAGTCCCCTCCCAATGGAGCTATCCTGCAGGACCTAGGTTCCCTAGGGCTGGGTTCTTTCAGCCCCAGAACCAGATGAACACACACACACACATCCACACATACATTAACAGAGCAAGTCTGAGTGGCCCATGTCAATCATCACTGTCAAGTTGACCCCTTATATGTCTTTAGACTCACTGGGCTGGAGGAAGCAGCATTTTCAAGCTGCCTCTTCTTATATGCCCCTGGGCTCCATGGACTAGGTCAAGCAGCACTTTCAAGCTGTTAACCCTTATGCGTCCCAGATTCAGCACGTCCCTATCCCCACTCTCACATCACAATTGTACTGGCAGTAACCTACTTGATGAGCAAACCCCACAGTATTTTGGGCGCTGCAGGGATCTTTAGCTTAGGTAAAAGAAGTGTTGCTGTAGAGTGAATGGGGGAAGCTAAAAACACGAAAGAGTAAAGTTCAGCAAGAGAGAGAGAAGCAACCAACTTAACCATAAAAGTTATTTATTGAATACTAGTGATAACTACACAAGGAGGCTAAACCAACATAACCTACATTATTAAAGGTTAATACCTAAGGTAGAGAGGAAAACAGAGAGAGAGAAAGAAGGGGAATCTCACTGCTCCCTGAAGCTTGAACTGGTCGGGGTTCCCAGGTAATGGTGGTAGCTCAGGGTCGTGAGGGCAGGAGAGAGGCAGAGTCCCCAGCACGATCAGTCAGGAGAATATGGAGTCCCAGTGGAACTGATGCATAGTTTGGATCTAAGCATCAGAACACTTAGTGGAGGATGAGTAGGGATTTTTGTAAAGAAAAGACAATGGTTCAAGGGAGAACACTAGATTTGTTTATAGGTAAACTGATGACTCAAGGGTTTTCTTTAGGCTAGACAATAGGAGCTGATCACTCTTGGCTATGGGTGGTGTTTTCTTCCAGGGAGCTCACAATGCAACTAGGCTGCTTCGACAAGTGGGTATTCACCCATGAAAGCTCATGCTGCAAAACGTCTGTTAGTCTATAAGGTGCCACAGGATTCATTGCTGCTTAGGCTGCTTCAGTATTTTGGATATCAGTCAAGGATTCATTACTGGAATTGGTCTGATAACTGCTGAGCTGGGTGTGGGCGGGCCTAGGTTCATTAGCATCTGGAGCAGAGATTCCCATGATGCAGTGTTTCCCTGCTTTTTCTGGTCCCAGAGTTCAGTGCGGTTCTCTGTTCTCCATTCTGTATACAAATTGAGATGTCTCCCTGTCCCATTTCTCATGCAGATGAGGCTAGGGGAGTTCTCTGTTCTTCATTCTGTATGCTAATGGAGACGTCTTAATCTTGTCTCCCTTGTCAGGAGGGGTCTAGGTGTGTCTCCCAACACCCTTCACTGCTCTCTGCAAGTTTTTTCCTCTGATGGGTTTTGGTTTAAGTAGAGGCTGGAGGGGTGCAGGGTGTCTTTCATGAGTCAGGCTGGATACTGCACCCTGGTTCTCCAAGAACACAGAGCTGACTGGTATCACAGCTTCAGATGTTGGTCCAATAAAAGATATTACTGCATCCACCTTGTATCTTTGTATAACCTGGTGGCATTTTCTATCAAAAAGGAAGTTGATCCCATACTCCTGCCACTGACACTTTATTTTCTGCAGATTTTTAGATAGTCACCCTCAGTAGATACAGAGTATTGATTTTCCTCTTCTTTTTCAACAAGGAAGGAGCCAGATATAATTTGCAGATTTATGGCCTGATTCCAAGGGGTGCTGAGCACCCACAACTTCTACTAAAGTCAAAAGTGCTGCTAATCAAAACATAAGCCATAGTACTGACAGCTATGGTCACATCCTTTTAATAGTGGACATGAGAGATATGCTATGGATGAATTGCCTTGCAGACACCAGTAAACAGGTTTTTAATCATGCTATCCTGGAGCTTTAAAATTCCTTATGAGCTTCATTTCCTGCATTGTAAGGTCAATTCCATTGAATAAAAATGAGTCCTTGTACAAAAGATATTCTTTCTGCAGACAGGTGAGATTCTAAGACTACAGTACCATAGCAGAGCAGTGATTTTGGTGCAAGATTTTTGCTTTTCCTTAGCACATCTTCAGCCTTGTTACTCATGGACTCTACACACAACAGCAATGCCTCTTGTGGCAAACCCAGGCCAAATGGCTACAAAGGGAGGGGTAGGAATTAGTCCCAGGGGGGTTAAAAGGCTTCTCCCTATCCATTGAGGAGAGGCAGCTGTGAGAAATTAGGTTCCGCTGGAACAGGGGTTACCAGGGAACTAATTTGGTTCAGCTGGCCCCAATTGCTGGTGACCTTTTTAAACCCTCCCTGGCAGGGAAATGGGGAGGGAGTACCAGTACATAGGTGCAGCAAGGCCCTGCCCTCTTCCAGCAAGGAAGACTGCACTTTGTCCCCAGAATGGGGAGAAAAACAGCAAGGGACTAACTGAGAGGAGGATCAGCCAGACCCTGCGTGACTGGGAAGGATTTTACTTTGCCCAAGCCTGTGTCTCCAAGGCAAAAAGGGACTGAGCCAGCTGAGGAGAAGCAGGTACTTTGCCACACTCTGGAAAAGTCACGTGGAAGAAGACAGAGAGACAGTGACTGAACATTCTAAATCATAAAACAAAGCCTGGTTCAAATAGTATTGCTAAATGTCCCCTTGAGTTTCTCTAAGATGTAGAGTAGGGGTGGCCAGAAAAGAACAATTTCATTATGTGAAAATTTCAAGATTTCAAAATTTGTTTTTCTGAATCAGAATGAAAATGAGACTTTCAAAATTTATCATGAAAGATAAGTTGGCTCTAATGCCTAGAGTGCTCATGTGAGTTGTGGGACACCAGGTTTAAGTCCCTGCTCTGAATCAGGCAGTGTGGGGACTTGAACCTGCGTGTCTCAGAGCCCAGAAAAATGCCACTGGGCTAGAGTCAGTCTCTTTCTGATGAGTAAATTCTATGCTGGACCTGAATTTCCTTACAAAGTTTTTTGTTGGCACTGATATGTACAAAACATTTTGGTTTAGATGAAGCAGCATTTTTTGACATAAAGAAATTTAGTCAAAAATGTTTGACCAGCTTTAATGTATAAGTACATTGTTTTCAGCCTTTTTTCATATCAAAGGATAAACATATGTTTAAAAGAACACATTTTTCTCTTAATTTTGTTATTTCATCCTTTACAGAATTTTTCTGACAAACTTAATAAACACGATAAAAGGTCTAATACAGGAGTTTAAAATGTTAACATGTGTTATGAAAGCCCAGACATTGTCTTCAGGTTCCACCAAAGAACAGCCCATGGCTGAAATAGTTACAACACATGCAGGCACAATACTGTGGTTTTCTAGAATAATGGTCCAAACCACTAAAGCTCACAGTAGAGTTCAGTTTAAAGGTTTGAATTAAATTAGCTATGTACTGGCATTAAAAACCAAGCAGTGGTTTATTAGAAATCTTATATCTGCCAACTCTCGGATGCTTTTTTACTAACTTTTTTTTTCTTGCTTGACTATCCAATAATTTTGTGAAGCTACTGTTTGATGGTGAATTTCAAGTTTAAAACATCTCTGGGAAAATTAACATAGCATCTTCCATTACAGCCAAAAGTCTCACTTCTGTAGAAGTTCTAGGGAAGTAGCCAATTCCATGCATAGGCATATGATTGTTCACAAACACACAGTTTACCAATGAGTTCACAACAGAATTAGGAGCTCTGAGAAAACAGGTTTTGATCCTGAACTGTTTCACACTAATAACCCACACAAATCTGTTCTTGCACAAGAATGGAATGAACCTTTGTTTTACAGGCTTGCACAGCTCTATCTCAAAATGCTATGTTGTGGCCCATTACTGTAGTATTTTAAGGGCAATAATATACATTGTGTGCTTAAGTATGAAACAATCTATTTTGAAACAATAAATCAACAACAAAACAGACATTTACTTCTTAATATGCCACTATTATGTCTGACATCCTCAAATTATCTTTCACGGGTTCTCCAAATCTTTATACAGGTAAATTAAACTTTATACACTACTACAGGTACATTAAAAATAGTCCGCTTGGTTATAGATCTGTATAAAATTCATGGCCTTGCTTCACAGTGGGTTGCAAACATTTTCTTTGGTTTTCCTCCAACTGGGCAACTCTGTGTTTTTGGTTTGACTTTCTTGTTTGAACTCAAAAATCTGAAAGCTGAACTTAGACAAAACTGCAGGGCCTCAAGAGGCTCTGTATCAAATCCATGATCCTCCCACTGTTTTGTTGCAGAGCAGCAAATCATCTCAGGTTTGCTTGAAATTGGACACAGGTTCAGTCCAAGAGGTTTTGGAACTTGACAGAGCTTTATGACACTTTTTTAAGCTTGTTAGAAAACTCAGGCGAGTTTTACATGGTTTCAGGTGTCACTGGGTGAGACTCACCTCTGTACAGAAGGTCAGCATAAGCCCAGTTTTGAAGGCTTAGAAGAGGCTTAAATGGTGCATATAAAGCTTTATATGTGCTAACATATAAAGGGTTAGCCCTTTGCACAGGGTGAATTTCACCTATGGAGAACATTGTACGCAATGCAATTATTTATTCTTCCTTGTCTCTCTTGTGATAATAAATGAGGAAATCTGTAAAAGACGTTGGGTAAAATTCTGGCCCTAAGGTAGTTGATGGCAAAACTCCCATTGTCTTCTGTAGGGCCAGGATTTAACCCCTGGATGCTATCTGATTCCAACCAACATGCTGCTTTATCATTTTGGAAGTGATGTTGTAAAGTTCCTTGTTATGTTCTGCTTCTCATTCATCCTGGCGGCAAGGGGGCTGGGGTATACAAGAGAAAAAAACTCTGCTTGTACAGGCGCTTAATAAAAAAGAGGAGGCCTTCACAGAGGAGGGTCAGCTTGATTAAATGCAAAGCTGGATCATAACATCTTGAATCTAGCACCATTTTTCTAGGATAATTAATAATAGCCTCAAAGGGGTTAGTCAAGAATAATTTGGATTTCCGTCTAACTGGGAGTAGATTACATATCTTCTATAGGATTCATAGCTTTTCATCACCAGCCTGGTCTTACAGCTGTACTGGTGAATAAATTCTCTGTGTCAATCAGTGAAGAACAAATTGCAGGTACACAGAGCTGGACAGTTAATGGTAGCAGCAGAAGTTAATAAGGTTGCCGATTGCTACAGGACAAAGGAAAATAAGCCTCCTCTTTCCCATAAGCTGTTGTTTTAAAACCAATTCAAAATTAGTTCTTAGCTCCGCCCTCACTTCATTTTTCTTTCAAACTTCTGCAACACCAAATTCCTTTTCATGATGTTTTGTATTGATTTTTCTCTTTTACAATAAAACTAGCATTGCAACAAACATAACTTCAGAGAAGATGTCGATACCATGTCTTGTCAGTATATTTTAAACATGTCTATATAATCCACCTAAATAATGCTTAACAAGCTAAAACCCCCAAAACAAACCGGGTCATTGTCTGTTTCAGTTTCATTATTGGTTCAAGCCAGCTGCCTTTAAGATGTCTAAGCAATGGTATAATTGATAACACATATACAGTGTGTGCCTACACAAGCCAAAGATTTTCAAAAATTACTAGTGACTTTTGGGTGCCTCAACTTTTGAGTGCCCAATTTGGGGCACCTTAACAGGACCTCATTTTCACATGGAGGGTGCTTAGCATTTTCTGCAAGTCAGGCTCTTTTCATGTGTCTTAAATTGGGCACCCAAAAAGTTGGACACCCAAAATCAATAATCATATTTGGAAAATCTGCTCTCTTCCATAAAACGAAATTCATCCCGGCGTGGAGGACACTTAAAACTACCTGCAAACCACTAACATCCCAAATGAGTCTTTAATGCAGGGTTTTTAAGGACAAGTGGTGGTGCCTAAAGCCTTTGGAGTACCCTCTGCGTTGTGGTGGCTTATCCCTATTATTCCCTGAGCCAGGATTTTCATCTATAGATCTTTAATGAAGTGGTACACCACAAACAGACTTCACTACTGCTTTGGTGTTTAAGAAAGAAGTATGCCGTGCATATAAACGTTGAAAACAATACTTATGCAGTCATTGCTTCACCCTTGAATTCTCTGAGTCTTCCAAATCAGTACCTTGTTGCACTTTGTGTGTTGACTCCGCTGCCCAGAATATGTAAATTTCTGATGTAATTAGCCTCATTTTGGCAGGGTAGCGGCAGGGCCGGCTCCAGGCACCAGCGCAGCAAGCAGGTGTTGGGGTGGCCAATGGAGAGGGGCGGCATGTCCGGCTCTTCGGCAGCGGGTCCCTCAGTCTCTCTCGGAGGGAAGGACCCGCCGCCAAATCTCCGCCGATCATGCTTTTTTTTTTTTTTTTTTTGCTGCTTGGGGCAGCAAAAACGCAGGACCCAGGCCCTGGGTAGAGGCTTGACATAAACATGTCTTAGGTATCTTGACCACAGTACATTCCAGCCATCCCTTCTACACAGCCAAACAAGATCAGTGGCTTGTGATTTATGCCGAAGGTGGAAAAGGAAGGAAAGAGTTCAAAGTCAAACTTTTTTCATATTTGTATACAATTGACATCATATCCCGCCCCCGTGATCCCTTTATCCCACCTCTCCCCTGAATATTTGGTTTGGAACTCATTCAATTTAAGATCTCAGTCTTGAGAGATCAGGGAGAATACAATTTGAAGGGTTACTATTGCACACTTTAAATCATAAATATCGGGACAGAGAGTGAAAACTATATGTCAAGTCTGGGGCATAGATGAGTTACAGCACAACTGCAGCCGTAAACCCAAGTTCTCCGCAGTATTTTTCTTTAACTATTGTACCTGGACACAACACTGCCTACCTCTAATCTGGAATGTATTTTATTTATTTATTTATTTCTATTTTCCATTGCCACTAGAGGAAAAAATAAGACACCCTCGGAGTCCAGAGATGGAAGAAGTGTATCCACATTAAAAGTCACAGATTAGTTCTCAGCTAGAGATGAATATGATGAAAGATAAAGGGCCAGACTGTTCCGTGCGCCAGTGATAGTAAAGGGGCAGCAATCTCGCCTTCATATGGGACTTTGTCACCTAGCTTAGAGCCAATGTTACAGTTCTATCCTGGCCCCCTAAAAGCCTCCGCTGTTGGGGGTGCGGCAAGCAGGGGGCATTGCTGGAGCATGCTTTGTTCGGGCTATGCTGTGGCAGCTGAACAGGGCAAAGTGAGCTGTAATAAGACAGCCCAGTTAAGAAGATAGCTGTTCCCGGGATGTATCTAAGTACTTGCATGGCGATCATTACCAAAGCACGTCACAATCACGAACAGGTTTTAAACTCCAAACTAGAGCTGGTCTGGAATTTTTCAACAAAACATATTTGCAAAATGCCAGTGTGTCAAATTGAAAAATTTCATGGGAAAGGATCTGTTTGGACAAAAGTTTCATCTGAAAGGTTTCCTCAGGTCCAGGGTGGAATTTTGGGGTGTGTGGGGAGGGAGGCCCACCCAATAAGCCAGCAGTAAGGGCACTCACCAGAGATGTGGGAGAAACAGGGACTTGCTCTAACCAACAAACAACAAACCCCTCAGAGGCAGGGACAGAGCCCAGGAATTGAGATGGTGGAACAATTTTCATTGAAACAGTTTTCTGCTGGAAAATCCCATTAAGATTAAACAAGTTTGCTTTTTGAAATCATAAATCAATTTGGATGAAAATTCTTTGCAAAAATACTTTTTTTGCAAAACAAAAGCATCTCCTGTTTGTCACATACTGTTAAATTGTCTCATTGCACACAAAGAGGAGAAAGCAGCAAAGAATCCTGTGGCACCTTATAGACTAACAGACGTTTGGGAGCATGAGCTTTCGTGCTCATACCGACGAAGTGGGTATTCACCCACGAAAGCTCATGCTCCCAAACGTCTGTTAGTCTATAAGGTGCCACAGGATTCTTTGCTGCTTTTACAGATCCAGACTAACACGGCTACCTCTCTGATACTTGACAAAGAGGAGACAATTTGATCTAGAAAACTAGATAAGATGCTTCAGTCTGGGCTAAGTAGTTGCGCCTCTTAATGATTTAAAAATCATAAAATTCAAATAAAATAGAATATTTCAGCTATTATACAGCAGAACCCTGCTTGTTGACTCTAATTGGGACCAGGCCAGATTGGATAATAAAAAATTCGGATAATCCAGAGAAGGGAACGCATGAGGCTCCAGCGCCATCTAGTGGCCACAGTAGAAATTGCCTGCTTCTGGACCTGCGCGCGCTAGTTGTTTGGTTAATATGGACAGCTGGATAATAGAGGGTTGGAGTTGGAGTGGACATAGAGGTTGAGAGTTATATGGGCCCATGATGCCCATGCTCCAGCAAATTCAGGGCATGGGGGCCCGGCTCCACCAATGTTCGCCAGAGCAGCAGGCGGCTGCCCCCCTGCAGCTGCACTCTGTGCTCCCTCACCGGCTGCCAGCTACAAAAGGGAGTGGCGCCAGCAGCAGGCTGGAGTGGCGGCACAGCCGTCACCTGTAGAGGGAGGAGGCACACATGTGATGGCAGCCCTTTCCCTCCCCCACCCCTGGCACTCACCACAGGGGAGGTGAGGGGGCTTCCTGGACCTGAGAGGGACCCGGCCCCTAGGAGCACGTGCAGTGACGGTGTCAGGTGACCGTGTGCTGGAGGGGAAAGGGATGGGGCAGCCTGCCTGCACCCCAAACTCATCCCCAGACCTGCCCCACCCCAGAACCCACGGCCCCAGCCAGAGCCCTCACCCCCTCGCACTCCAACCCTCTGCCCCAGCTCTAGCCCACTCCTGCACCATAAACCCCTCATCCCTGGCCCCAACCTGCAGCCCTCACCCTAACCTTCTACTCTAGTCCTGAGCCTCCTCCCACACCCCAACCCCTACCCACAGCCACACTACAGAGCCTTCATCCCACCACACCCCTTCACATTGTTCAATATAGGGAAACTGTTAAACACTTACTGTTTTCCATCCATTTTTACATTTTAAAAAATATATATTGGCTTACAAGGCGGGGGGTTTGGGGGTTGGGGGTGGCGGGACGGGACATGGATCTGTTCTGGGCACCACCAAAATGTATACAAACCAGCCACCCCTGGTTGGATAAATGGGGTTCTACTGCATTACGTCACAATCTGCAATGACTCAACATGATAGGACACCTAATATTATAGACTGCTACTAGTGAAACGCTCTGAGAGAGCTTCAAAGCTCCCCAACCTCCACCCGCCATGAGGTAGGTATGAGAGGATTGTTATAGCTAATTGACAGAGGGAGAAACTAAGGCTGAGAAAGGAGAAGGGACCTGTTTTACATCAGACAGCTATTTGGTGGCAGAACTGAGAATAGGACCCAGGAGTCCTGACTTTCACACTAACCATCAATCTTGAATTTCATACACTGAATGATCAAAATAAAGTTGATCTAAAAAAAGCTACAGACCAACAACTGTTCATAGTAATTATTCAGCAAGTATTTGAGAAGAACTAGAACATTAGCGGAAATCATGAACTGCTCAGAGAAAATTAATGGAGAGAAGTAGTAAAATTCATCAAGCATATGATTGATTAGGGTCCACGTTCCTCTGACCCCTGCATTCAGCAGGGGCTGCAGGGGCTCCCTTCTAGCTTGTAGCAGGGAGCAGAGGGACTGGCTAAGGGAGAAGCCTCCCCACTTAGCCTGCTGCCTGCATAAGAACAGTTTACACTTAGCTGTTCACTCCATGGTCTGAACCCCGGGATTAGGGGCTATTTCTGGCATCCTTGTTAATTTCACTCATGGTTGTTGGCTGGGGGAGGGTGACCAAAGCCAGGGCAGTTCTTTTCTGCCCCCTGGATGAGGCGATCTTCAATAATATAATACACAAAAAATACAATCAAAATCAGGAACCATTTCCAAATTCAAAGATTTGGAATGGGAGTGGGGCAAGGGCAATGCAGGGCGGGGCCAGAGGCCCGGGGGGAGGGGGGAAATCGAGCACAAAGAGGTCTTTCAGGGGGTAAATCAACTCATCTAGATATTTGCCTAGTTTTACAAGAGGCTACATAAAAAGAACTAGCGAAGTCAGTACAGACTAGGATTTTATACAATGACTTGTTTATACTGCTCTATATACTATACAGTGAAATGTAAGTACAATATTTATATTCCAATCGATTTATTTTATAATTATATGGTAGAAATTAGAAAGTAAGCAATTTTTCAGTAAAAATGTGCTGTGACACTTTTGTATTTTTATGTCTGATTTTGTAAGCAAGTAGATTTTAAGTGAGGTGAAACTTGGGGATACACAAGACAAATCAGATTCCTGAAATGAGAACAGTAGTCTGGAAAGGTTGAAAAACCACTGGATTAGATGATCATGACTGTCCCTTCTGACCTTAAGTCTATGAGAGCTGTGGGCTCCTTATCTGAAAAGCATGTTTTATTTGCATAATAACCCAGTGGAGGAAGGTGGCTGTGGACTCCTGGTTCAAGGATAGTGAGGCTTTGCATTTTAAGCCAGCTCCAAGAAGGAGGAAGGGTTGAGAGATCCCCTGAACCTGAGGGAGAATCTACAGGCCAGGAATAACAGGACTAAAATCTCCTCAGCCCCAAGAAGGAGGGCTGGGAAGACCCAGAATCTAAGAGGGAGCTCTTAGCTGATTAAACTATGTTAGACCCAGGGCCAGCTCCAGGCATCAGTGCAGCAAGCAGGTGCTTGGGGCGGCCAACGGAGAGGGGTGGCACATCCGGCTCTTTGGCGGTGGGTCCCTCAGTCCCTCTCGGAAGGAAGGACCTGCCGCCAAATTGCCGCTGAAGAAAGAAGTGGTGGCGGTAGAGCTGCCACCGAAGTGCCGCCGATCGCAGCTTTTTTTTTTTTTTTTTGCTGCTTGGGGCAGCAAAAATGCTGGAACCGGCCCTGGTTAGACCGCTAGAGAAAGGGAATAATGTTCAGAGATTCTGGATGCAAGTGATTTATTTCTGAATCCTGAGGGAGCTAAGGGTATGATGCCTGCAGAAACTTGCTGTGCCACAACGGGTCATGATCTAAATGTCCCTTCTTATAAGAGGACAGAATATGGCACAAGTAGAAAGAGATTTCCCCATTAGTCAGTCTTTGTGAATGCACACAGCTTCATGAATATGGAGCAATACAGCATATGGGGCAGGGATCGTTCAGTGGTTTGCGCATTGGCCTGCTAAACCCAGGGTTTTGAGTTCAATCCTTGAGGGGGCCATTTAGGGATCTAAGGCAAAAATCTGTCTGGGGCTTGGTCCTTCTTTGAGCAGCAGGTTGAACTAGATGATCTCCTGAGATCCCTTCCAACCCTGATATTCTATGAACCTTCCAGGAAAAATAAAGTTGTGGAAAGGCTAAGCTCCTCAGAAATTTACCACAAAATGGGCTCCAGAAGTTAACATATAACATAATATCCAGTGCTCCGGGGGAAAAAAGTAAAATAAACAGCAGTGGGTATGGATACAAACAGCCATTGTAATGAACCGAAAATCATAATTGCCTGGTCAGGACAGCTACACTGCCATTCATCTGGCAACATCAGTTTTAGGCACCAGGATATTTGTAATTTAAGATTAGAGTTGGTCAGAATACAGAATTTCCATCTTGTGGGACATTCTGGCATTTTGAAATTTAGTTTTTTGTCCTGCAAACAGGTAAAATCTTGAAATACCTGGCAGAATGGAAATTCTGAGATATTTTTAATTAGAAACATCAAAGCATCTATCTCAAAACATTTTTATTTGAGAATGTCAGTACATTGATATAAAATATTAAATATATACTAAATATATTCATAGTAAATTTAATATTAAAATTAATATATTATAAAAGACAAGATGAAATGAAAAAGTCAGAACAAAACAAAATACTCAATTTTTAATTTTGAATAGTTTAAAAACTTTTCCACTGGAAACTATGCGGAAATTGACACGTTCCTGTGAATCATTTTGATTTTGTCAAAACACCATATTCCAAAGGAAAACTGTCCCATCAATTTTTTTTGACCAGTTCTACTTTTTAGTTCTTTGTAGTCTAAGATGAAGCCTACTCAACCCAACCATTTGCTTATGGAACAGTCGGTCTTTTCCTTTTCTAACAGTGTACTAGAATTCTATATCATGTGGTGATGTAAGCAGTGAACAAAAAATAAGCTCTTCAAAACAAAGATCAGCTTTTCCCAAATATTTCAGATAACAAAGAAAGAGGGAACAAAACCACTTCACATATGTGCATCAATAGGCCAAATCCTCTCACGCATGTGGAGGCTATAGAAGTCTCTGAAGTTCTACAAGTGTCTGTGAAAGTCTACACTCCTTATCTGGCAGTGGAGCTGTACTCCACAGTAACTCACTTGCCCTAATATGCATATGTCCTAACTCTGCTACAAGTGGGGCAGGGGAAATGATCTGCCACTACTTGCACAGGAAGCGTACAGAGGCTATGGAGATGCTCTGTTTTATTGGCTCCATAGTCTCCAGTCGGGAGAGAGAATTCTCTCTCCATGGGACACCCAAGTGCACAGCTTGTTGACACAGGTTGTGCCTTGGGGAAAGACATTGGGGCTATGGGGGAGATTTTGAAAAACATCTCAGGGATTTAGGAGCACAAATTCCATTGACTTTCAATGGGACTTTGGGTCCTCAACTTCTAAAGTACCTCCATAAATAAGAATCTGCTTTAATGTTGAAAAGTTTTCCATGAAGCATCATTCACTAGCCTGGGTTCCCTTAAGGTTAGCTGCTGCCATTCTAAACTCAGTCTGATAACGTGAAGAAAAATGATCAACCCAATAGTGTGGTCTTCTGTAATCCCTGCAGTGAGGCCAATAAACATGGAATAAGCAGTTTACAAAAATGTGCTGTGAAGCACTCTAGAAGTCAAGTGATTCTTGATTGGCTCTACAACACTCAATAGTTCAGATTCTGTTTTGTCAATAGCACAGGTTAACAACGAGAATGGAATGCTTAAACCAGTTTGGATCTTTATTTTCCAGAGATCCAGCTTTCTCTTGAATGACACTATCTTCTTGTACAGGACAAAAATAGTACTTTCCGCTTCTTGCAATGAGACATTTAGAGAATTCAGTTTGTCAAAAATATCAGCAAGATAAGCCAGAAGCACAACCAGTAAGGATCACAAAGAGTCTCTGTGTTGCTGAAATTCAAATCCATTAGAAAAAAATCAAGCTTTGTTTCTCAGTTCATAACGTGTTGCAACACTTTCCCCCTGATAGCCACCCGACTTCCATGTGAAACAACAAAATATCGTGCTCTGCTCCCATTTCCGCACAACGCATTGCAAAGAGCCTTTGTAGGCTGTGTCTTGATAAAGTTTACAATTTTAATAGCAGAACTCAGAACATCCTGATCCATATTTCCAATTGCAAAGGCTTCGCAGTGTATCATACAAGTCCACGATATATGTGGAGTAATTTCAAACCCATTAGACATAGAAGGGGCTCCCTCCGTGCTGATTCTGATGCAGGCTTCCCACTTCAACTTGTGAGAAGTTAGGAAGTCATTTAAAATGTTAACCTTTTCAGATCCAGTTTCACGCATCTTAACTGGCTTGCAGAGCAAAAAAATCTTCCAATACTGATATTTCATGAGAGTACTGAAGGTAAGCAATTAAATGAGCTTCTTTCGAGATATCCATTGCTTCATCCAACTGGATTGCAAATAAACTGGATAGCAATTGAGAGCTCAGCTGTGCATTGATATTTTCTGACATGTCAGAGATTCGGCGGCTTACCATGTTGTCTGACAGCAGAGCCATTTAAAACTTTTCTGCTGCACTGTCACCAACCATTGTCCTGCAAATGTCACTTGCTGCTGAGAGAATCAGTTTTTCTCCAGTTGTGTATGGCTTTTTATTTTTAGCAATGTGGTACACAACTTGATATGATGCTTTTAAAGCACTTGCAGGAGTGGATACCACATTTCTCATTGGGTTCTTTTTGTTAGTTAATTTCTTGTAGCTTTTGTTTGAAAAAAAATCTCTATTTTTTCCTACCAGATCACCATGTTTTGTTTCTAAATGTCATCTTAATTTTGTTGGCTAAACGTTTGCTAAAGTTACTGCACACGTTACACATTGAGGCCTAATTTCTTCTTCCTTAAC
Organism: Mauremys reevesii; assembly: GCF_016161935.1. Taxonomy (NCBI): domain Eukaryota; kingdom Metazoa; phylum Chordata; order Testudines; family Geoemydidae; genus Mauremys; species Mauremys reevesii. The sequence continues at coordinate 335,772,156 of NC_052623.1, forward strand.
TGCAATGGAAGTGAAACCAAAATTCAAATATGTATCATAATATTTTCTTGATTTTGCAGATTTTTTTACTTTAGCCATTTCAGCTACTGCCTTTTGTTTCAGAACACTGCCACCTTTTGGCAATAAGTACTGATCCATTTTTTGCAAAAAATATCAAACTCACCAGCGGAATAAGCACTTCAGAACTGCTTGTTGTATTGGCAAAATATGATTTACTAAACCAGAAGGCAAGAAAGGCAGTTGTTACTATAGAAATGATGATTGACTGATAATGAAATACATTTTAACACACTCCTGTGTAATGTGCCAGCAGCCTTGTATTGGCCAAAAAAGTCCATTCTGAGTAAATCAGTCACAAAATATTTACTCATACTATTTCAATGTGTGTAATTGTCAATGTCATGTCCCTGTTATGTAATAATAATTTAAAAAAGGTAAAAAATTCCTTGAGCATCACGCCCCCCCAAACATTCCTCCATGCCCCCCAAATATGGCACACCCCATCGTTTGAAAAACTCTGTGTTAAAATCACGAGTCTTTTACTTGTTAAGTGAGATTGAAAATACAAGCACAAAAGTTGCCATCAAAAAAACATCATTTGCCAAGAGTTAACATATCCTCCGACTATCCCCAATATTTAATAGAATGTATTTGGGGTAATTGTGCAGTAACAATTGCTAGATGGTGACTTTTACTGACATAAGCACTCACAAATGAATTAGTGCTCATTTGAGCCGTTTACTATTATGGGAGTGCTATATTCAGGGTATATGTGTACATGACAGACTTATATGCAGTATTGTTGTAGACATGTTGGTCCCAGGATATTAGAGAGACAAGGTGGGTGAGGTAATATCTTAGATTGGACAAGAACAGCTAGGTGGACTCCCCTCTGGATATCAGTTGAGTTCCTTTTTCTTTTTGGACAGTGATCTAGGGAGCAGCTTTCACGGGTGTTGACAGAACTAGCAAGTCCAGTGGGTTCTTTAGGTTCATTGGAATCCATTTTTCTATCCATATCAAGGCCATGCGGTTCCAAATGATTATAACGCAGGTATCATATGGAGGTTTTTAATACAGGAGGGTGTTTCTTTGACCCTGTCCTTTTGAGTTTTTCATAGTCTCCCATCTCCTTTCACTGTGACATTTTTTATTACCACAACACCTTCCTAGTTTGTAGAGATTACACCTATATTGAACATAGGGTGACCAGATGTGCCAATATTATCAGAACCATCCCAGTATTAGGGGCTTTGTCTTATATACACAACTATACCCCCCTCAACCTCCCAAGGAAAAAAAGTCCCAATTTTTCACACTTCCTATCTGGTCACTCTAATTGGACAGTCTCTTAAAATACATGGATATTGCGCCATATAACAGTAAAAACACTCAAACACACAACAAATCTTCACAATTGAAAGGACACCCCCCCACACACACAAATATTAAAAAAATAAAAGGAAAGGGGAATATTTGAAACCCCAAACAGGGCAATGGACTCTGCTGATGGATACCACATGTAAGGAGAAGGCATCATTACATACAAGGAAGTTACAAAAACATTGATCCTGTAGAACGTAGATTGAATCTTATGATAAAGGCTACATATTTTTGTGACAGTGAAATTGATAGGAGCAAAATCTAAATGATGTAAATGTGTGGATAAGAAACTAGGACCAATTAAGGAGAAAGGTCACATACATTTGAATGGAGGGTGCAGATTCAAATATCTTTAGTGACGTAGTTATGAAGGAGAAACAGAAAATGGAACGTAAGGGTATTTAAAGTAATTGAAAGCATGTTTTCAACTAAATATTGGAATTCCTGCAGTGGTCCTAAATTATCAGAGAGCCTCTCAGAGCACATAAACTGGGGAGTCTCTTTTGGCCACAAGAGACTGAGTCCTCTCAATGTCCACTGACTTCAATGTGAGCTGAGGCTTCACTGGTCCTCTTAGGATATGGCCCTGATTAGGGAACTTAATTACATAGGTCCCACTCCTACAATCAGATCTACACAGACATGACCTGGCACCTACAAGAAGCCCCAAATTTGTATTATATTTATTTTAATATTTGTGATTTAGTAGCACCCAGAAGACCAGCTCAGAGTGAGGCCCCATTGTGCTGGGCACTCTACAGATGCATACTGAAAGACAGTCCCTGCCTTGAAGAGCCTAGCACTTAAATAGACCAGAGAAACAAAGAATCGGAGAGAAAACAGAGGCACAGAAATGTGAAGTGACTTGCCCTAGGTCACACAGTAGGTCAGTAGCAAAGCCAGTAAAAGGACCAGGACTCCTGACTCCCACTCTGGTGTCCTAGTTATTAGACCAAGGCATGGCTGACTTGGGCTTCAGTCTATATTATAAAACAGTTAAGATATTGTACTATTATAAAAATACTTATTTATTTTTTTCCATGTATTATGAACATTTAAAAAAATATATTAAGTAGTGATTTCAACCATGTGTAACCCCTTTAGTTCAGTCCTTTTATGCCCTTTCTGTAGTTTGGAATGAAACATCAATGCTTAATTGATTTAAAGAATGTGAACAGAGACACAGAAAAGAAGACTACTGTAAAAGTAATTCAGAAAAGCATGACAAACAGGGATGTGTAATGATTTTGTGGTTTGAACAGATGACACTGTCTGGCAGAACCCTTTGTCTGAGGAATGGCAGTACCACATTACTTCGTGGGAATGTCTTTCACTGTATTAGTCTTCTATTTGTCTTGTTTTCAAAGGTCCCTGTGAATCTTATTTATAGGCTGAAGCTTTGAGAAAACTCAAACTGGCAAGTCATTTAGGCTGATAAGCATTTATGGGCAAAATGTGAAATTATACTGGCAATTTTCCCTTCAATAATTTCAGGATTTATGTGACTATTTCTATATTGGCCTATTTAGGTTTTATGCCATGCCTATCACTGTAGTATCTAAGGGCTCGGCTACACTGGAGAGCTGCAACGCTGGTGGTGGATTTACAGCGCTGCAACTTACTCCCCGTCCACACTTGCAAGGCACATACAGCACTGCATCTCCCTGGCTGCAGCGCTGGCTGTATTCCTGCTCTGCCTCAGGTATAACTATTGCAGCGCTGGTGATGCAGCGCTGCTCCGCCAGTGTGGCCACCAACGTGCTGTAATTGGCCTCCAGAATTTTCCCATAATGCTTTTAACTAAAGAACTCTCTTTGTTTTGTTATGATGCCTCTCTTTGTTTTGTTGTGAACTCGGGGCTCCCCGAGCTGCTTATCTAAAAAACAAACACAGCTCCTGTTTGCTGTGAATGAGGCAGGCAGGGGGATGAACGTCTACAGCCTAGTGTTTGCTTGAGGAGAGAAACAGCATGGTGGGGGGGGGGGGAAGGGAGTCTGTCGGAGCAGCTGCTTATCTGGTCTGAAGGCTATTTGCATTTAAGAGTGAATGAGGGGTCAGGGAAATGGTCAGAACTTGCAAGGCAGGGAGCTGACACAGTGTCGGCTCCAAAAATCCACTCTCTCTCTCTCTCCCCCACGCTCCCTGTCACACTCCACCCCACCCCCCTCGTTTGAAAAGCACGTTGCAGCCACTTGAATGCTGGGATAGCTGCCCATAATGCACCACTCCCAACAGTGCTGCAAATGCTGCAAATGTGGCCACACTGCAGCGCTGGTAGCTGTCAGTGTGGCCACACTCCAGCGCTTTCCCTACACAGCTGTACAAAGACAGCTGTAACTCCCAGCGCTGCACATCTGCAAGTGTAGCCAAGCCCTAAGTGTCTTGGTTCAAAAGACTCCGTTCTCACTATTTCAGTTCCCATTAAAATTCATGGAAGTCTTTACATTGATGTTAATAGGAGTTGGATTGGACCCTTAGTGCATTTCTCTAAATTTAATCTGGAGTAAGAATGTCCCCACATGAGGTTATTCAGGAATAGTTATTCTGCTTTAAATTCACACTCTACCTTGTTCTGGAGAATAACTTTAATGTATAGACAAGCCCTTAACCGTAAAGGTGTTTTTTTTCTGCTCAGGGTGGAAGTTTATTGGCTGTCCACATGGAGAATTTTGCACTGCTGCTGCATGTGCTACACTTGCTTTGTGGATGAAAAAGAGTTTTTCATACTCCAGAGCTTCTAATCCAGCATCTTTCACACACACACACACACACACACACACACACACACACACACACACACACACACACACACACACACTACATTCACATGAAAATAACACAATATAAGCAAATGCATGAGAAATTGCATACATTTCAAAAGTGGACTGCAAACCTTATAGCTTTAAGATACAATCAAAAAAGACTGATACTTAATTTTCAGTTTGTTGATGACCCTTTAACTGTTGCTATATATGGATTTCATAGGTTGAAATGGAATTATTGTTGCTATTATCGTCAGACATCCAGTATGCTAGGTAGTATGCAGACACAATCCCTGCTACAAAGACCTTACAATCTAAGAAAATTAATTCCTATAAAATAATGTAGATGCAATACAAATATAGCCTCATATGAAGCTATTTTTCTTTCTTTACAGTTTATGAAAGCAAATTGAAAAGAGCCATTCATGTTCTAGCATGTCCTAATTTAAATATATTTCTGCGGACATAACCAAAAAGTAGAAAAGCACATCTGAACTATGCAAGGTAGAATTTTAAAATGAAACCTAAGTAAATCTTTTTTTTTGTACTGTTGGGTCTAAACTATTTCATTATACTGGGATTTATCCCAAAGGCATATTACCAGATTCCACTAAGCCATCAACCAGCCCAGAAATTTGAATGCTTGCTAGACACAGCGTTACAGCTCAAGATAAACTGATTATCCTCATCACTTGTCTTCTACTTAACAAAACAGCAGTGTCTCGTATGTAAATATATTCTCAGACGTAGCTTGCAGCACAAGTCTTAAGAAAAATTAGATGCAAGTTTAAGTCAAGATATGTACTTATCCAGCAAAAAGTGCAATAAAATGAAAGGAATACTTGTGCTGTAACAATAAAAACTGAAGCTATAATAAGAGGGAGTATTTGCTTGTGAACAGGTATTTACCTATGTAACACTATTTTTCTAAAAGATTATTTCAGAAACTTTATAGTCTTAAAAGACTCTGAAAACAATGAATGCTCACTTAATCCCTTTAAACTAGGTAAATAATATCTGCAATTTACAGATGAGGAAACTGAGTCAAAGAGATTTTTACTCACCCAGGAATGCTATGGAAGGACTGGGATTAACACTTGGGAGTTCTATATACTTCCCTAGTCTTTATATTGCATTCATAAGCACCAGACCATGTAGCCGTCTCAGATACAGTGCCCACATAGATGAGATTCTAAGTGTAACCCTTCCGGGAACAAAGAGTAGGAACAGGGCCAACTCCAGGCACCAGCTCAGCAAGCAGGTGCTTGGGGTGGCCAAGGGGAAGGGGTGGCACGTCGGGCTCTTTGGCGGCAATTCGGCGGCGGGTCCCTCGGTCCCTCTCGGAGGGAAGGACCTGCCGCCAAATTGCCGCCGAAGATCGCGGCTTTTTTTTTTTTTTCTGCCGCTTAGGGCGGCCAAAACCCTGAAGCCGGCCCTGTGTAGGAATAAATGGTAAATTCTCAAAATGGAGAGGGGTAACTAGTGGTGTTCCCCAACAGTCAGTCCTAGGACCAATCCTATTCAATTTATTCATAAATGATCTGGAGAAAGGGGTAAAAAGTGAGGTGGCAAAGTTTGCAGATGATACTAAACTGCTCAAGATAGTTAAGACCAAAGCAGACTGTGAAGAACTTCAAAAAGATCTCACAAAACTCAGTGATTGGGCAACAAAATGGCAAATGAAATTTAATGTGGATAAATGTAAAGTAATGCACATTGGGAAAAATAACCCCAACTATACATACAATATGATGGGGGCTAATTTAGCTAAAATGAATCAGGAAAAAGATCTTGGAGTCATCGTGGATAGTTCTCCAAAGACGTCCACACAGTGTGCAGCGGTGGTCAAAAAAGCAAATAGGATGTTAGGAATCATTAAAAAGGGGATAGAGAATAAGATGGAGAGTATCTTATTGCCCTTATATAAATCGATGGTACACCCACATCTTGAATACTGCGTACAGATGTGGTCTCCTCATCTCAAAAAGGATATACTGGCATTGGAAAAGGTTCAGAGAAGGGCAACTAAAATGATTAGAGGTTTGGAACGGGTCCCATATGAGGAGAGGTTAAAGAGGCTAGGACTTTTTAGCTTGGAAAAGAGGAGACTAAGGGGAGATATGATAGAGGTATATAAAATCATGAGTGATGTGGAGAAAGTAAATAAGGAAAAGTTATTTACTTGTTCCCATAATACAAGAACTAGGAGCCACCAAATGAAATTAATGGGCAGTAGATTTAAAACAAATAAAAATAAGTTCTTCACACAGCGCACAGTCAACTTGTGGAACTCCTTGCCTGAGGAGGATGTGAAGGCTAGGACTATAACAGCGTTTAAAAGAGAACTGGATAAATTCATGGTGGTTAAGTCCATTAATGGCTATTAGCCAGGATGGGTAAGGAATGGGTGTCCCTAGCCTCTGTTTGTCAGAGGGTGGAGATGGATGGCAGGAGAGAGATCACTTGATCATTACCTGTTAAGTTCACTCCCTCTGGGGCACCTGGCATTGGCCACTGTCAGTAGACAGGATACTGGGCTAGATGGACCTTTGGTCGGACCCAGAACGGCCGTTCTTATGTTTCACTCCTCTCGGCCAGCCATCCCACTCCCCCGCAACACACACACTTAACACAGCTCTCAGTGATTTCAGCCATTAGTAGGAGAGCATCAGTGCTGGTGCACTCAGAACCACTAGCCCAAAGTAGGTCTAATGCTTAGACCTAGGTATCAGTGATTTCAGCTCTTTAGCATGTAACAAGACTCCTAATAGAATCAAAATTAGCTCTTGCAAGCACACCAGAGAACACAAACATGCATACCCAAACGTTCAAATCTGGGGATTGGCTCACAGACTAGAACTGCTATAAATACATTAACTGTAAACTAGAACAGCAGTCTCGATATTGGCAAATTATGATCAAATACAGAGGATTTTTCTTTACATTTTGTAACTACTTAAAGAAGTTACTTCCAAAATAAAAATAAAGTTCTTTTCAGCAAAACATACTACCCCACAGTAAAGCCAGAGATTTAATCCTGTGGGGGTGACAGGTTAATATCACCCCAGAGGGCAGCACTGAATCAGCCAAAAAGAAAAGAAAAGTGCTGAAGACAGCACCCAGTAAATGCACTAAAGATTTAAATTCCCTTTGGCTAAACTACTGTTTATTAATTTTGTACTTTGGATAATCTAAGCACTACACCCAGATGTACAGACATGCATTCCTTAACCTGTGTATTATATAATTTTAACATTACTTTATAAAAAATTTTAATCTGTTTGTATCTTTGCTTTTTATATGGTCACCATGATGGATGTTTACTTACAACCCAGGATATGAGAGAGACAAGGTGGATGAGATAATATATTTTATTGGATCAACTGTCGTTGGTGAAAGAGGCTTTTTCACCAACAGAAGTTGCTCCAGTAAAAGATACTACCTCACCCACTGTGTCTCTCTCATATCAGAGGACCAATACAGTTACAATAACACAGCAATCTGCTATATATTATTTAAGCAATGTGTGATACAGCATGGCTAGAGGGCAGCAGGAGAGTGATAGATGGGAGATATGTAAGCTCCAGGATGATGAGAGCCTTATTCCCTGTAGAGGGAAGAGAGGCTGCTATAGTTTAATTAGAGCACCTGAAGCCAATTAAGCAATTAGAGCACCTGAAGCCAGTCACCTGATAAACCCCTCCCTGCTTCAATCAGACAGTTGGAGGAGTTGAAGCAGAGTGGTTTGGTGTTGGTGCAGAGAGCAGTTTGGAAGGATGCAGAGGAGAGTTTGGAAAATGCTGTGGCGGGCCAGAAGACCAAGACCCTAGGTAAAGGGAAACCCGGCTTGTACAGAGCCGAGGGACTCCACAGACACAAAGCGTTGGGAGAAACCTTGCCCAAGCAGAGAGAGGGCAGGAAGCCCCACAAGCTGAAGGGCCGGAGAGGGAAGTAGCCCAGGGGAAGGAATCACTAGTTCAAGTGGTTTGCTGCTATCCCTAGGGCCCCTGGGCTAGGACCCGGAGTAGAGGGTAGGCCCAGGTCCCTCCCTCTCCAACCCCTTTCTCTGGGATACTAGTGGGACAGTTAATACCCCCAGATCAGGGGTGAGAAATGGCACACTGAACACCCCCACAAGAAGAGAAAGTGCAGGACCAATCATAGTAGTGCTGGTAATTTGCTACAAATGATATAAATAATAAATAAATATAATGGACATAATATCAGAGGGGTAGCCATGTTAGTCTGAATCTGTAAAAGCAGCAAAGAACCTGTGGCACGTTATAGACTAACAGATGTATTGGAGCATGAGCTTTCGTGGGTGAATATCCACTTCGCCAGATGCATATTCTATCTCCTAGAACTGGAAGGGACCTTAAAAAGGTCACCAAGTCCATCCCCCTGCCTTCACTCGCAGTACTAAGTACTGATTTTGCCCCAGATCCTTAAGTGGCCCCCTTGAGAATTGAACTTACATCCCAGGATTTAGCAGGTGAATGCTTAAACCACTGAGCCATCCCAGCTACATTGTACTTAATAAGTATGGTGAAATACTTCTACCTGAATTGCCTTGAACTGAGCAAAGCAAGCAATGTTCAAATGAGTCTAAAAAACACAGATTGAACAAATGAGAGTTTCTTGCAGAAGAGTTTTATGTGAATAAAGTGGTCTACTGAATGTATAAATCATTTATGCTTTATGGAAATTGTGTTGTATAACTTTACATTTCTTTGCACAGCTGTTCATTAGCCTCCAGTTAATTCAATTTTCTATTTATAGGTTGTCCTCCAGATAATTAAATTGCAAATAGTTTTTCTTTCCCATGGTTAATCACAGGGCAGCAACTGCATAGGCTTATAGGCCATTGACAGTGATCCATTGTACTCTTGTGTTATAAGAAAGTCTGGTTAAGTAAAAGATGAAGACTGTTGACTCAGCCTATAATGCCATTTCTGTTACTCATTAACAGAGCTTTCTCTTTTGAAGTTGGTGATTAGGAATTTCCTTTAGGGAGTATTAAACTGCACTGTCTTCACCCTCCTTTTTTTCTCATGGATATTAGCACATAATAAAAAGAGACCTGTCATATTAAGCACCAAACAAGTCACTACCTGAGATGCTAGGGCTTTAATCAGGCTTATAAATAGAAGTAGTTCCTTTCCTAAGAAAAAAAAGAGGGAAATGAAAAGACTCATGTTGATGCAGTAGCTGAATAAGAAATCACTATGAGGCAGTTCATATGTTTCATAAAAACAAATAGATTTCCCCATGGTATTTACAGGGCTTGCTGTAAAACAATCCCTGTAAAATGAGCTTTCTTCAAGGGGGTGTCCTTGTAAAATGCTCTTTTCTATCTGGGGTAACATTTTGGTGCATAATTCTGAGTAGTTATTCTAATTTTGAGAGTGGATGTCGATCCCTTCAAGCACATGCAAAGCAGCATTTTTAGGAGCTGATCACTAATCCCTTTACAGGAACATTTCCCTCCAGAAAAGAAACACATTGTCCCTAGTAGTATCTCCAATCAAGTTACTCATGATTTACACTAATATGAGATCAGAATTTGGACCACAGTCTTCCTCAAGACAGACATTATTCTTTTTTTCTCTGTTCAGCCAGTAAAGGATGCTCAACAGCAGTGCAGTCAGCATCCTTTCCTGAAAGATTCTATAATGAAGACAGGACTTCCCTTGGATGTAAAGGCTGTTAATGCCAGTTATAACAACCTCCCAGTTGAGTAAATGTATAGTACAGTACTAGTCCTATATCCAGACAAACAAGACATTTCGGCAAGGTCTTGTCGCTTCTCTTAATCTTATCTCTATATCCCATTTCTTAAGCTCTGTATTCTCAGTCTCAGAGCCCAATCTCCATTTCTCCTCATTTGCCTTTTGGTGGATTGTTGAAGTGTGAACTGCAGCCAACAGAGTTTGCAGGGCAGCCCAGAGAGGGGAGCAAGTGAGGCAATTTGCCCCAGGCCCTGGGCTCCGCAGGGGCCCCCACGAGAACGGCCGAAGCTCCCTCCCCGGCCCGACCCCGCCTCCGCCCCTCTCCCAGAGCCTCAGCGCATGCAGGGGCATCCCTGAACAGCTGCAGCGTGGCTCCAGCGGGGCTCTTGAGCTCCTCCCCGTTCAGAGCCGTGTGGCAAGGGGGTGGGGCTGCGAGCTCCATGCTGAGCGGAGGGAGTTGAGGCCCCGCTGGAGCTCGCAGCCCTGCCCCCTTACCACGTGGCTTTGAGCGGGGAGGAGCTCAGGAGCCCCGCCAGAGCCACACTGCACTGCTGTTCAGGGACACTCCTGGATGCAGTGCACTGAGGCTCTGGGTGAGCGGGGGCGCTGTGGGCAAGGGGCCGGGGCCAGGGGGGTTGGATAAGGGGCAGGGAGTCCCAGGGACAGTCAGGGGACAGGGATGGGGCAGAGGTTGGGGGGCGGGGTCAGAGGACAGGGAATGCGGGGGTTGGATTGTGGGCATTCTGGGGGTCTGTCAGGATTCGTGGGGGTGGTGGATAGGGGTCAGGGGACAGGGAGCAGGAGTGGGGTCCCAGGGTGGTGGTTTGGGGGGTCTCTGGGGGATGGTGAGGGAACAAGGATCAGGATGGGTTGGGGATTCTGAGGGGAGCGGGCAGTCAAGGGGCAGGAAGTGGGTGGGGGTCAGATAGGGGGCAGGGTCAGGCTGTTTGGGAGGCACAGCCTTCCCTACCCTAAAGCTCATTCAGCAGTTTGAGGCTTGCAGAAGAGCCAAGCTGTTAGCTTTTCCATTAGGGCTACCATCCCTTTCACTTCTCAAATGCCAAATTATAGTCTATATTTAATTTCAGTGTCATAGGGAGATTCATGTGAGGGGAGGGTAGCTTCACTTAAAATTAGCCACTGGGGGAGGGATTACATGAGAAGAGCAATATCCTATATCACCTACCTCCTTCCCAACCCTACCAAGGGAGGCCCCCCCTTCCCTGCATTCCCTGAGGCTTCAGAGCGGTTAATTCAGTGGTTCTCAAACTTTTGTACTGGCCACCCCTTTCACATAGCAAACCTCTGAGTGCGACTCCCCGCCCCCTTATAAATTGAAAACACTTTTTTATATATTTAACACTATTATAAATGCTGGAGGCAAAGCGGAGTTTGAGGTGGAGGCTGACAGCTCATGACCCCCAGTAATAACCTCATGACCCCCTGAGGGGTCCCAACCCCCAGTTTGAGAACCCCTGGGTTAATTTAATTTTAGCACCCTGTGTCCATTCACATGAATGTGTTATTTTGAGCATTTCAGTTTTCACAACATAGGCTCATCCCAGATTCTGGACAAGCTCAAATGCTCAGTTTGTGGAGTATGTACATAAGCTATAGTAAAGACAAACCCACAGTAACAGTTTGTGAGGGACCCCATGGAGCCAGTCTCTAGGAAACAGATAAATGCATGGAGGTTAAGTCCATTAATGACTATTAGCCAGGATTGTCGGTAGACAGGATACTGGGCTGGATGGACCTTTGGTTTCATAGAATCATAGAATCATAGAATTCAAGATCAGAAGGGACCATTATGATCATCTAGTCTGACCCCCTGCAAGATGATGCAGGCCACAGCGCCACCCACTCCTCCTTTAGCGAGCCCCCCCCCCCTGCCCAGGAGAAGAGAAAAAAAAAAAACCCCAGCCAATCTTCCCCCCTCCTTGAAAGAAAATCTCTCCCCAAATATGGCGGGGCGGTGGCTGAACTGAGCAGCAGCATCTCTCCTCTTCTCCAGCCATAAAAAAAAAAATCATCATATCATTGACCACCCATTGTACTATTGTGGCATGTGTGACATTTATTGACCTATTTTGACTTATCTCATATATCCATCTCCATATAATCTTATAAAAATTAATCTTAATTAAATGGTCCTTCCTTCTTCCCTTCCTTTCCCCCTCTGTTCCAGTATTGTATTCCTCTGATGGTTAGATCTGAAACCTTATTTCCTTGCCTAATTTCTGCTCCTGAATTTTCTGACTGACATTTATATCCCCGTGTCCCTTGTGTCCACACTGAGCTCTCTCCCCTCCCTTCCTCTCTCTTCCTATATTTATCCTATGCAATCATATCTCCTCTTATCCTCTTCTTCTTATCCTTCTTTTGTTAAAAAAACCGAGCTCCTCAATCACTCCTTCTTCCATTTCATACGACAGCTTCCTTTCCTTTCTTCATTCTAGTCTCCCTTTCTTTCCATTCTTCATTCTGATTTCAAACATTTCAAACACAAACAGAAAAACAATACTCACACAATATGTCTCACCAACGCTCTATACCTTATATTATAGCTAGAGCCTTCCCTTACCTTATCCCCCACATGAACGCCAAGAAGATATTAATCCCATATTATGATAGCTTTTTATCATCATCCATTCACATCCTCACGATCAAGGTCCTCCTCCTCTCCTTTTCCCCTCCTCCCCCTCTCTCCTCCTTAACTCTTCCCAGCTTATTACCCATCCTAAAATGTTAGTCATCCCTAAATGCATGCCCTAAACCTCTAACTTACATCTTTCATCCTTCACTAATACTCCTCCACTCCTCCATACTCCAATCCCCTGGAGGATATCCCAAACCTTTCCCCAACCAATCCCTCCTTGCTTACTTGGCAATCTCATCATCTTTATCAGCCTCCAGCCCTCTGCTAAGCCCAATAAGCATGAATATAAATAGATTGAATACAAAAAAACTGAAACTGAACTGACTCCTGAGGAACTCCACTGTCCTCCCTCCTGACCCTTCCTCCTTCCCCTCTCCCCTTCTCCCTCTCCCCCTCTTCATTTTCCTTTTTTCTTAACCATTTTTTCATTTTTCTTTTTCTTTTTTCATCATTAATTCAAAATTCTTCATGTATCTCAAATCATTTCAATAATCTTTACTTTAATCATATAAAATTAATCCATTCTGATCTCTGAATCTCTTACAATCTGGTCAAAGAAGAATCAGGTTCTAATCTGGAATCTACCTTTAACTGGCCTCATGCTCCTCATGCCCCCAACCACCATTTCTTTGCCATCTTTTGACTTCTCTTTTTTTTATTTTTTTTAAGACTTTTTTACTACTACTACATAACTAACATGCCTGTAACATATATAAAGTTACTTTTTTTCTTTTTTCCTTCTTGGAACATCATTTATATATTCTTTTATTTAAAATTTATCCAAAATTTAGATATTTATATCAAGACATATTCCATCAAGCCAATTATACTCACTTTTCATTCCTTATTCTTCTCATTTGAAGATTATTCAAGCCTAGCTTACTTACTTCCTCTAATTCAGTTCCTAATCTACTCTATCTTCTCTACCCTTCATTCCTATCCCATTCTCTCATTCATCCCACCTTCCTCATTCCCTCTCATTTCTCTTCTCAGCAATTAAATTAAACCATCCTATAAGATTATCCCATATCTCCATTCCCTTTTCCCAATCTCACTTCTTCTTTTTCTTTTTTTTTCTTTTTCTTTTTTATTCTTTTTCTTCTTTCTTTTTTTCCTATTTATTATCCTTAAATCGCTTGCCTTCTCCACTCCTTCTCTTTCATTTGCTCCAGGTTTCCCTTCACTGCTTCTCCTCAGGTTTGACCCAGTATGGCCATTCTTATGTTCTAACCTAAATTAACCCAAAGTTATGGAGACAGATATGAGTCAAGGAAGCCAGCAGAGTATCAGAAACCTGGAAAAATCTCTGACTGGATGGGCTCGGGCGTTTGGTCACAAGCTGAGGTGGTCCAAAAGTTTTGGATTTTTTTTAAGCAGAATTTTTTTATTGTTTCTTTAAATAATCAAAAACAGCAAGCAGCAAATATTTGGCCCCACACTTCTGAAACCCCAAACCATATTCAGGTTTTGGCAGACTAATTTCAGCTTTTCAATTAAAAAACCCACAACAAATTTTGAAGGAAAGCAGACATTGTCCGTGAATTTTTTCTGCTTTTTAAAAACCCCTAGTTTTCGATCCAAAAAAAGTTTTGATGGAAAATATTTGTCCAACTCTTTTAATGAGCTTTAGTGCCTTTTAGCACTAGCTGATGCTGAGAACTTGTGATACTTTGTAAAGAAGTTTTCTCAAAACTGGGTTTGTGCTGAGATGCGGAAGGTTTATTTTTCCCAAGGCCGCCCGTGGCGGGGAGCAAGTGGGGCAATTTGCCCTGGGCCCCGCAGGGGCCCACACGAGAATATAGTATTGTATAGTATTGCAATTTTTTTTTATGGAAGGGGCCCCCAAAATTGCTTTGCCCCAGGCCCCCTGAATCCTCTGGGCAGCCCAGGGCTTTTGTTAATAATGTTACCCTTTTTTGATCCAAGTGGTTAGCCAATACTTAGCTATAGCAGACCTGGTAGTCTACTTATAACATTAGTTGTATCCTATAGGTAATAGATGATGTGATGGGATTTACAGCCCCCACAATAGGTTAAAAGGAATCATCATCATAGTCATGTTCCTATTATGCCTCTGGCATTTAGGGCAGTGACGAGGCTCCTCCACTCCTGTCTGTTTCTGGCAAGTCTTTCAATGGTTCCCCAGCTGTGCCCCAGGTTTTTCAGCTCGGCTTCCACAGCTCTTCGCCATGTTGTTTTCGGGCGGCCTCATTTTCGCTTGCCTTCAGGTGTCCATCTTATTGCTACTCTGCTGATGGAATCAGTTTCCATCCAAAGCACATGACCAATCCATCTCCAGCGCCTCCTGGCAATGATGGTGCTCAGATCCTCTTGGCTGCACTGTGTCAACAGATCTTGGTTTGAGATTGCTCTGGGCCAAAAGATACAGGGGATTTTTCTGAGGCAGGTTGTATGGAATGAAGACAGTTTGGACATGTCATACTTTCTCAGTATTCTGCACTATAAAGTACTGTTGAAAGTACGCAACTCTGATAAATCTTGAGTTTGGTTTTGGTGGTGTATTTTGATGATTTCCAGACTGTATTTAAGCTCCTGAAGGTGTTCCTGGCTTTATTGATTTTGTTCGGGATGTCCTGGCTTGTTCCAACATCCTGGCTGTTGGTGCTGCCCAAGTATGTGAATGTTTCTACATTGGTGAGAACATAATCCTCTATCTGCACTGGTGATGGTGAGGCAATATTAAAGGTCATGATAGCTGTCTTATTGTGGTTGATTTTCAATCCAATTTGCTGGCTGAATTCGTTGAGTCGAGTTGTTTTTTCTTGTATATGGTGTTGGGTATATGATAGGAGAGTGACATCATCTGCAAAGTTCAGTCTTCAAGGGATGAGAAGAGTGTCCATTTAATACCTCTTGGCATGTCTTCTGTTGTACGCCACATTGCCCAGTCAATGGCAATGTTGAAGAGGACTGCAGACATGACACACCCCTGACATAGTCCTGTTTTGACTTCAAAACTGAGCTCACTGTGATTAACACTGCATGTAAAGTTGAAATAGAAGCTTTTGATGATGTTGATTATACAGAAAGGAATTCCATATGCCCACAGAATGTGCCATAGGCTGGTCCTGTGAAAACCTTCTCAAAGTCTATAAAATTCATGTAGAGTTGCCGTTGCCATTCTAAGCACTGTTCTATTATGTTTCGTAGAGTGAAGATCTGGTCTGTGCATCCATGCCCTTTCTAAAAACCAGCTTGCTCTTTTCTGAGAACGCTATCAACTGCCTCTGATGTACACTGGACTATGATCTTACACAATACTTTGCTTGGCACAGATAAAAGTGTGATGCCACGCCAATTATTACAATCACTGAGAGTTCCTTTCTATGGTATCTTCACTATAACCCCATTGGTCCACTCATCTAGCACTTTTTCCCTTTACCAAACTGATGTAAACAGAGGGGCCAGGATAGATGCTGCTAATTTAGGATTTACCTTGAACAATTCTGCATTCAAGTTACTCTAGCCAGGAGCTTTCCCATTTTTTAAGGATTTGATGGCTTGAATGATCTCTTCCTTAGTTGGGGTGTCTGTGTTGATATCAAGATCTTCTTCTGACTCCTAGATGTTTGCTTCCTCTTTAGGTGGTTCCCTGGTCAGCAATTCTTTTAAATGCTCTATCCAGTGCATTTCTTGTTCTTTTTCAGTTGTTAGTAGGTGTTCTTGTTTGTTCCTGATGAGAGTGTTTGTTGTTGTCTGCCGTTAACCACTGATAAGCCACGTGATTTTGTAGAGAGTCCCTTGTTCACTGCAAGCAGCCGCATCCTCTGCTTGTGTTGCCAGATTATCAATATAATGCCGTTTGTCCACTCACAAGGCATTTGACTTCTCGGTGTGCCTTGCTATACTGCTCATGGTATTTGTCCTTTAGCTTCTGGAATTCTGTGTCTAAAACTTTTTTCTTCCGGGCTCATCTGGTTTCTATGGTGTTTCACGTGCTGTGTGTAACCCACTCCTTCCTTCTCTTCTACCTGTAGCCTAGACAGACTTCATTGCTCTGTTTATAAATTGCTGTTGCTTTGTTCCACTTCTTGTTGATCTCCTCATCTGCATTCCCCTCCTCTTCATCCAGGTCTGCAAGTGCATGAAACCTGTTATTTAACTGCAGAATGAAGGCTTTCTGTTTCAAGGGACTTTAACTTGTCAATATCATACGGTCTATGTCCCTTGTTTGGTGGACCCACACTTCCCAGTTTTAGCTTGATGGAGGCTGTCATAAGATGGTGGTTGCTGTGAACATCTGCACCCCTTCTGACTTTCACATCTGTCAGTGAAAGTTGCCATTGACCATATCATGATCAATGGCAAATCTGGTTCTTATCTCTGCCATTTGGAGAACACCATGTCAGCCTGTGAATTTCACGGTGTTCAAATAGGGTTCCGCCGATGATTAGGTCATTCACATTACAGAAATCAACAAACCTTTCTCCATTTTCATTCATGGTGCCACACCCATGTCTTCCCATTGCTCTGTTGTTGTGTGTTATCCTTACCAACCTTGGCATTCAGGTCTCCCATGATGACAGTTAGGTCATGGAGTGGTACTCTCTCTAACTCCGCCTGTAGTGTAAGGTAGAATTTGTCCTTTACTTCATCACTGTCTTTTATCAGAGTATAGCACTGAATCAGGGTGATATTATTATGTTTCCCCTTCAGTCTGGCTCTCATAAGTCTCCTTCTGATGGATTATCACCGGCCGAGAGACTGCAAAGACTCAGGAAGAGGCCACGTAGAAGCAAAGACGACATGCTGCATGAAGTAATGCAGCAGTCACTTAACGAGAATCTAAAAGTGCAGGAGTGGAGGGAGAGTGAAAGGAGGATCCACCAGCAGAATGTGGATCGCCGGCAGAAAAGCGCAGAGCTCTGGCAGCAAAGCACGGATCGGCTGATAAGCATCATGGAGCGCCAAGCGGAGTCAATCCAGGTGCTCATAGGCATGCAGGTGGAGCACTACCGAGCCCCCCCCCGCAGCCCTTGTCCCAAAACTCTTTTTTTCCCTTGTGCCCCCATGTCGCCTCCATCCCACTTTCCTCAACATCTGGGTTCTTATCACCACCAGGTGTCTTCAACACCTGTAGCTTCACCCCTCAGCCCTGAAAACTACAACCCTTACCCACTGCACTCAACCCCTATCACCATGCAGTATAGCCATCCTGAAGTGCAGCACTCATTGCACAGCACTCCAGACAGGAAGGCTGAGTATAACAGGACATACGCAAATCTGTGATTGTACCGTCCCCACCTCACCTCCTTGCCCTTTCTGCAGGGGCAGCTCTAGGCATTTTGCCTCCCCAAGCATGGCAGGCAGGCTGCCTTCGGACCCTCCGCAGGCAAGCCGCCGAAGGCAGCCTGCCTGCCGCCCTCGCGGCACCGGCAGAGCGCCCCCCGCGGTTTGCCGCCCCAAGCACGCACTTGGCGTGCTGGGGCCTGGAGCCGCCCCTGCCTTTCTGTTTCCCAAGCAGTTGTGTTTCTTTTCAATAAATGGATTTTTTTGGCTTTGAAAACATTCTTTATTAGTGCATAAAGTAAAAAATACCTTAGCCCAGGAGAACAACAGACACTGCAAGTCAGCGTAGCAAACAGATTCCTACTAACATTAGAACCACTGCACTTCACTCCTGTGCAGGGCATCAGACATTACTGGTGGCTTTCAGCCTCAAACTGCTCCCTCAAAACATGCCTAATCCTTGCAGCCCCGCACTGGGCCCCTCTAATAGCCCTGCTCTCTGGCTGCTCAAATTCAGCCTCCAGCTGTTGAACCTCCAAGGTCCATGTCTGGGGGAATCTTTCACCCTTCCCTTCACAAATGTTATGGAGGGTACAGCACACAGATATAACTGCAGGGATGCTGTCTTCAGCCAGGTCCAGCTTCCCATACAGAGAGCACCAGTGGCCAGAATGGGAAGAGGTGCTCTGTGGGATAGCTGCCCATAATTCACCACTCCCAATGCCGTTATAAGTGCCGCAAATTGTGGCCATGCCGGTGCGCTTGCAGCTGTCAGTGTGGACAGACTGCAGCGCTTTCCCTACTGTGCTCTCCGAAGGCTGGTTTAACTCAAAGCGCTCTACATCTGCAAGGGTAGCCATGCTCCTACTTTGCCTTTTTTTTGTATCTGATAAGCTACAATGTGTGCCAAACAAATGGAGAGGGATAGGAATCCATGTAATCCATTAAGTAGGTTCAGCAAATTCAGATTATTGGTTCCTACTTTCTGACTGACTTCAGTTACCACACAGACAATGATTGCAGTGCTGCATGTGATTATATTAACCCATATATGGCTATCAATCACACTGATAGTCTGTTTATCTTGACATGGCTACCCTTTACATTATGTAATGTATTTATTTTATTTTGCAACATTTTGTCCCAGTCAGGGATAATAATTAAACCAGAACACTTTTAGAACTTCCTGCCAGATGTATGCTATGCCAAATCTCAGCTTTGCTTTGTGACTTTCCCACAATTTTCTGCAAGAATATGCCATTGTTTCCGTTCTTGGCTTTCTACCAGTCACACCATTTATACCTCGTCTTTTGTTTTTCAATTACAATTTGAGCCCTAGAGGCAAGTATTTACTATAATTGTAGATGTATAATCACCGAGGGTTTATTAATCACCTCTAAACTCCCACGAGTTTTATAAACTGTTCTTTTCAATTATATTACAAGGATTATAGCAATCCCTGACTGAATGAAGAAAATAATACTTGGCACTTGCATCCAGTTTTTTTTGTCTATAGTTCTCTAAGGCCCTGATCCCTTGCTGAAAATTGTACGGGTAGATCCCATCTACATAAAGCCCCACTCATGTCAAGGGAGAGCTGCATGGATGAAGATGTCCTCCCACACAGTTTGTAGTGCTGGCTCAGGGCCCTACGTGATTTACACCCGCAGGTAGGAATTCTTATCCACATTTTACACACAAGGATAGTGAGACATAGGGCTTGATCCAAAGCCCACAGAAGTCAATGAAGAAAAAAAAACCCTCCTGTTTACTTCAATGGTTTTGGCTCAGGCCTCTAGAGAGACTAAGTGACGTGCACAAGGTGAGGGTGGGCAGAGTCAGAAATGGAATAAAGTTTTCTGTCTCTGAGTCAGCTGTTTAATACACTGGATCACAATGCCCTGTAAAGTAAATTAGAGTATTACAATTCATTCCATTTTCAAGTATGTGATTGTTTTGGTAGAAACAGCAGCCTGGGCTCATCCCTACCATCTGCTTTCAGTTCCTGCACTATTAAATTAGATTTTAAGGTCAGAATAGACAACTGTGATAATCTAGTCCAGGGGTTCTCAAACTTCATTGCACCCTTCTGACAACAAAAATTACTACCAGACACCAGGAGTGGGGACCCAAGCCCTAGTGCACCCAAGCCCCGCCATCCCGCGGTGGGGCAAAGCCAAAGCCCCACCTCCCCAGGCCAGAGGGCCAAAGCCGAAGCCCAAAGGCTTCAGCCCCAGGCAGGGGGCCTGTAACGTGAGCCCTGCCACCCAGGGCTGAAGCCCTCAGGCTTGGGCTTTGGCCCTGGGCTCCAGCAAGTCTAAGCCAGTCCTGGAGACCCCATTAAAACAGTGTCATGATCCACTTTGGGGTGCTGACCCCAGATTAAGAACCACTGATCTAGTCTGACCTCCTGCATAACACAGGCTGATACTTCCTGTATCAAGCCCATAACTTCTGGCTGACCTAGAGCATATCTTTTAGAAAGAGACACCCAATCTTATTTTAAGAGTCCAAGTGATGGAAAATCCCCTTCATCCTTGCTAAGTTGCACACTCTGTGCAAGGGCCGGGGACAGCTGCAGACCCTGCATTTGATGGTGAACAAGGGCTGCTCTTTCTGCTTCCCAAGAGTGCATGTTGTCCAACAGGGCAGGGAGGGTTGGACAGGTAGATTCAGGACCCTTCACCTGCCTCCCCCACAGACTCATGGTGGTCCAGATGCATCTAGAGAGAGCAGGCTGCCCCACCCTAAAGGATGATGCAAGCAATCTGCATACTGCAGACCTCAGCAAGGGATTATTGATGAGGCACCCGAGTCACCTAGTCTCTTCCTGAGCACCCTTAGAAGAGGAGATTGTGTGTTGCTCCAAATGTGTGATGGTGACTAAATGTATTTTATCCTCTTACGGCAAGAACTGTCTCTTTTTCAGTATTTTAAAAAATGTCATGAATATCTATAACAATTCACACGTAAAAAATACTGTAATAACATTCTTGGTGTGTCCTCACACCCTGAACTCTTCTAACTCTCGTACTTCTGCTGTATATCTGCAAAATGCCTATTGCTACCTTCACAACATTTCCCAGATATGCTTCAGCTCCACTTCTGCTGAAACCTTCATCCATAGCTTCTTTATAGCTCTTTATAGCTTCTCCAATCCCAGTTCTGCAGACTCCAATTTATACACAATCCTACTGCTTGCCTTCCCATGTGTACAGAGATGTAACCAAAATACCCCATCCTTAAAAGTGCCATACGAAGAAGGAAAACTGGGGTTTGTGCCCTTTTGTCCTCTTTATGTTGTATAAACAGTCTAAGGGGTTTATTTTTTTTCCTGCTTGTTTTTACATTTGAAATTCAGGTCTTGTTTTCCCCAGAATCAGTTGTGATGACTTGAGAGGTAGCAAGATGATGGTGTCTCAGGTAAAGAGAAAATGAAACATAATTGAAGATGGAAGTTATTTTTATTTGGATTATGTTGTTTTTGTCAACACATTTAACTTAAACAGCTGAATAACACTTGTGCAAATAGGAACTTTGTTTGCTTGTTTTTTTTAAATTCAACTCCCCACTTCCTTCAATTAAACTCTGAGAATGCTCATAATCTACATTTCTGTGCCTTCAATAAGTTCTCCAGCAAAACTAAAGGAAACCACACTTGAAATTCCTGATATTTCCAAGATGAAACACAGTTTTTATTATTATTTATTTTATTTTAAAGAACACCCTCTATTACTTGTACACATCAGGAAGAACCAAAAATGGCACAAACTTGTTTGCAGGTCACTGGCTCTCCATTCACTTCAGAATCCAGTTTAAAATTGCCTTCCTGGTTTCTAAAAGCTCCCAGATTACTTCATAAACCTTGTGAACCAGAATCTGGTACCAAATTTCTACACCACATTCTGCTCCCTTAATTTATACTGCACTGAATTCTTCTCTATGAATGCAATCTGACTTTTAGTGTAATTGCGCCTTTAAAGCTCCGTCTGTCTGGAAACCTTCCTGCAATTTCTCTGTTTTATTTAAATTTTTCTCCCTTGCCTATCCTTCTTAATTACTCTTGCCTGCTGCTATTATCTTTTCTTATTTAACTTAGTCATTTCATTATCTAACTCCTGCAAAGCATTTTGGGATAAACTTTGTATTTACCTTGACATTAAACTGTATTAAGGTTTCTTCATACGTTTCAAATAAGTGTGGGGTTCTTCTCTACTTTTTCTGAAATGTCATTACCCTGAAAGGCTCAATTAAGATGCAGCATCTTTTTTTCAGTGATGAACTTTCTTTCTTTCTTTCTTTCTTTCTTTCCTTTCACTTACTCAATATCCCAGCTGTGTTGACTGAGCTCCTTGGGTCAAATTCATCCCTGGAGTTACTTTATTGTAGTCAATACAATTACACCATGGATTAATTTGACCCAAGGAGCTCAGAGAATTGCCCAAGGTCATGCAGCATGTCAGTAGCTCAGACAGGATTAAAATAGAGAAGCCTCCAGATTTCCCAATGTAAATTAGCCTCTTTTGATATAACTGAACCAGAAAAATTTTAGTTCGTAGGGTTGGGACAGAGGGAGAAGCGAAGAATGGTTCTTGATTCAACTGAATATTTACACATAGTGAGCTCAGTCATATTTTCCCTAAGACTATCAAGCACCCTATTTCTTTTTTCACAATGGCTCCTTTACCGTAAGTTTTCAGTCACTAATTTTTCCTACTTTTTAATTTAGCAACATGCCGTTTACTACAATCCAAAAGCTATAGTATTTAAAAAAACATGAAAATTAGCACTTAATCCTGCCTACAGTAGCTGATCTTTTTTATATGTGCCAGTATGTACCCACCTATCATAAAGCAAGACCAAGTCCATGGAGTATTATTATTGATTTTACATGGTGCTTTATAAGCATATAAAACAAAGAACCTCATTCTACTCACACTTCCACTGGTTTTACGTTGTTGGTGTAATTCTATTGACTTCAAGGATATTACCCTTGATTTACATTGATATAAGAATGTAGCGAGGTAATCACCCTGCTCCAGCCCCGGAAGGGTGAAAGCAGCCCTGGAGAGGGCTGCAGCAGAGTAAGAGGGATTAAGAACAGCTGGGGAAGCTGAGTGGGTAGCTGACCACAACTGTGGCTGGTTTAATGAGGGCCCAGCTGGCCCTTATAAGAGGGCTGTGGGATAGAAACTAAAAAGACAGTCTCTCTCTAGCTGTTGAGAGGGATGGACCTGGCTTCTAGGAACTGAGCAGGGTACCTAAAGTGGAGCAGGGCTGGGGAAAGGCCAGAGGAGATGGGGAGCTCTGGCTTGGAAAACCCCCAGGCTGCAGGCCTTGTTAAAGGCCAAGAAGGGTACTGGGGTTGCAGAGGGGCAGCCCAAGGGTGGGCAGAGACAGCAGGTCCAAACCCTCCTTACCAATGATGAATGGCAATTATACTGCAGTCTGCCCCACTGAATGGGGGCTAGATAGTGACTGGCAGTAGCCCGAGACTGAGGTGGCTGGTCAACTGGGGGAAAAAATAATTTAAGGGTGTGCCTATGCTGCACAGTTAACCCAAGTGATTGGCACTGAGCACCTGGCTTAGCTTCACCTGAGTGTGAGCATCCCCACTGCAGAGACCTGAATTACAGGGTCCTCATGCTTTCTGTATTCATGCAGTGTATGTGTGGGGGCATACACTACATTTTTGTGCTGAGATGCTTTTGGATTCTTCTTCTGCACTTGGCACATTTGACTAGGAAAAACTGGTCTGTCTTTAAGGGTAAATTGTGGGAAGTCATTGGTGGTGTCATAAACAGTTAGTTAAGGGTTAAGGTTTTTTTCTACCTGTAAAGGGTTAACAAGCAATACCTGTAAACACCTGACCAGAGGACCAATCAGGGACAAGATATTTTCAAATCCCTGTGGAGGGAAGTTTTTTTTTTCCTGTTCTTTGTTTTTAGAGAGTCTCTCTTGGGAGTTAAAGGAGTACAGACATCTTAATCAAGTCCTCCCAGGTTTCTGCAATAAATTCTTCTATTCAAGCTAGTGAGTATTAGCAAGGAACTAGTATTCTTATACTTTTATTTCTGTATTTGCAATTCTGTGTTTTGCTATAGAATTTCTTTAATTCTGTACTGTTATTGCTTTTACTGAGAAAGAAGGGAGGGGGAATTCTCTCCAAAAATTGATAAGTTTAGACCCTGGGTATTGTTCTATCTTGGTATTACAGAGACAGTTTCTTTTTATTCTTTAATAAATCTCTTCTGTTAAGGACTTGGTTGATCTTTCCTTGGGTAAATTCTCAGGGAAAGGGGAGGAGGGAGGTATCCCTCTGTAGTTGGTCCAGGTATCTCTCCTAGGAAAAGGGAGGGGGGAAGGAGCAGGGGGGAAATGGTTTATTTCTCCTAGGTGTAAGAACTCCATGGATTTGGGGCTCTTGGGATCCCCAAGGATTTTGGGGAAGGACTGTATCCCAGTACATGTACATTATTGGGTGGTGGCAGCTTTTACCAGATCTAAACTAGGATTTTAGTTTAGGGGAGTCCATGCAGGTCCCCATTTTGGAACCCAACAGCTCTAAGTGGGGGTGAGACCTATGACAGGTGGGCTATCAGCATACTAGTGTTTTTTTTTTTTTTTTGGCCTGTGTCCTCACTGCAAAGTGGACAGGTTGCATCCTGAGTGAAAGTGGAGCCAGATTTCTAACCTACACCCACAGATGGGTAAGCAACACTGGTCAGGTTAACTGTGCAGTGAAGACATATGGAGTCAAAGAGAAGACTTCACACCTAGGATCTGTAACAAAGGCCTTTGAGCAAAATGGAAATGAGGCTTAGGCTCATACAGAGAGTGGCTCTTTGAGAAAGGAGAGTTTCCCTGAAAGGGGGGGAACAGACTAGAGAACTCTCTAGAAGACAAACTCTTTAGTTCAGGCTGGGTCCCAAGGGTTCCTGTACTTGCTAAAATCTGAGTCTGTTCTGTTCCTGCAACTCAAGGGGGAAGCCCATCTAACTTAGCTTGTAGTGACGCATAAGAACAAATGACTCCAAACAGGTATATGGGCTATTTTGTTTTAAAATCATTTTATCTAATGCTCAGTTCCATTTGCTAAATAAAGCCACCTGTTTTAAGGAGATTCTGTCTAGTACTATACAGAGACACAGTCCTGAAAGGAAGAAAGGTGTCTAGTCGGATTGGCATGGTAATACATGGTGGACATGGACAGTGTGTTATACCCAGTTCCTGGTCTAAAAGAGGGAATTGCAAAAATCCACCCCAAGATAGGTAGACACCAGAAGGCCTACCAATTGGGGGGGGGGGGTGTCTCTCAGAGAGACCAGAAAGGGGACAGAGGTGCAATCAGCCCCATAACTGTGACAGGTCTGATCCTGAAAACAATTACAAACATGATTAACTTTAGACAGGTGAGTTATCCACTTCTATAACAAACCCTTGGCCTATGTCTGAGTTATGAAAGTCCTCAAATTGTGGTTTGAAGACCTCAAGCTGCAGAGAATCCTCCAGCAAGTGACCCGTGCCCCACACTGCAGAGGAAGGTGAAAAACCTCCAGGGCCTCTGCCAATCTGCCCTGGAGGAAAATTCCTTCCCGACCCCAAATATGGCGATCAGTTAAACCCTGAGCATGTGGGCAAGACTCACCGGCCAGCACCCAAGAAAGAATTCTCTGTAGTAACTCAGATCCCATCCCATCACAGACCACTGGGTATACTTACCTGCTGATAATCAAAGATCAGTTGCCAAATTAATTGCCAAAATTAGGCTATCCCTTCCATAAACTTATCAAGCTTAGTCTTAAAGCCAGATATGTCTTTTGCCCCCACTACTCCCCTTGGAAGGCTGTTCCAGAACTTCACTCCTCTAATGGTTAGAAACCTTCATCTAATTTCAAGTCTAAACTTCCTAGTGTTCAGTTTATATCCATTTGTTCTTGTGTCCACATTGGTATACTAAATTTAAATAATTCCTCTCCCTCCCTAATATTAATCCCTCTGATATATTTATAAAGAGCAATCATATCCCCCCTCAACCTTCACAATGGTCCCTTCTGACTTTAAAGTCTGTGAGTCTATCCCATTGATTTCTAGGGTGAAATTCTGGCTTCACTGAAGTCAGTTGCAAAAATCCCATTGACATAAATGGAGCCAGGATTTCACCTCTATGATCTAGAACTGTAATGGGATTGCTCAATGCATAAAACATGTCCCTCCATACTTTCAGAATCAGAGCCTAAGGTCAAACTTTGATATGGTGCTCAGAGAGCCATGCTGCATAGCAGTTAGTGAACTTGACCTCCAGCCCCTTGTCTCTTTGTCAGGGCAGAACAGGTGCCTGGTTCCTGACTCTAAATCAGGAATATTTTGGCTTCCATCTGTGTCTGGGTCTTTGGCCATAAGGGGGGTATGGATACCAACCTCGAGGATGTATTTAAGATCATAATAGTTACAAACCATCTCAGTCAAGCATTCACGCAATCCTCAAGAAATACTCTCTTAAATAAATGTGATTATTGTAAGCACAATTAAGATTTTGCTTATAACATTTCTAAGGGAGACATCTTCCAGTAATACACTGACAGAAGCAAAGCAGTTTAATTCTCATCTCTTTCCCCCAGTTAAAGCAGTATAATGTTGAATGATTTATATCTCATAATTAAAACATTCATAACAACCTAGCTGTGCAAATAGCCGGTCTATATTAATACATGTTCTTATTGCTGTTTCCCATATCCTACCTCCTCTGCTTCTTCCTACTGTTTGTTATACCTGTTGTATCTTGTCTTTAATTATAAGCTGAAGTGCAAAGGGTAGGGTTTGTACAGTATGCCGTACATAATGGGGCTCTAAACTTGACTAAATCTTGTAGAGACTATTGTAATCTAATAGGCAATTATTTTTTAAATTAATTTAACATGCTGTAAGCAGAGTCTGAATGAGCTCTCCCCTGACATCTAGTGGAGAGCTGTGGAAAAGGACTTCAGGAGCTGATCTCGTTTGCATGGGCACACCCACCCTGCCTAGGTGCGCAGCATAATGGGATTGCTTGCCCAAATGGTCACTTTTGGCTGGTGTGGAATCCCCAGTATCCTTATTATTGGGGCAGGAGTAATAAAGGGTTGTTAACTTTGTTTTGTGAACCAAGGGCAGCAGAACTGTAGTTGGCATTTCCCGATTGAGGGACTCATCCTCAATTAAAGGACACTCTCTCTAGGCACGGAACATGGGTTCCAAAGACCACTGAGGTGAGAAAGGGCAATAGATGTCACCTGACCCATCATCTCTTCTATGGGTAATAACAGAGCTAATTTAGACTCAACTGAAAGTCTTACTACATGCTGCAGAATCACTGATACCTAGGTCTGAATATTAGACCTGCTTTGGGATAGTATCTGATGCATGAGTGTCATAAACAGATAGTTAAGGGTTAATGTCTCTTTTACCTGTAAAGGGTTAAGAAGCTCAGTAAACCTGGCTGACACCTGACCAGAGAACTAATAAGGGGACAAAATACTTTCAAATCTTGGTGGAGGGAAGTCTTTTGTTTGTGCTCTTTGTTTGGGGGTTGTTCGGTCTCGGGACTGAGAGGGACCAGACATCAATCCAGGCTCTCCAAATCTTTCTGAATCAGTCTTTCATGTTTCAAACTTGTAAGTATAGCCAGGCAAGGCGTGTTAGTCTTATTTTTGTTTTCTCAACTTGTAAATGTTCCTTTTTGCTGAGAGGATTTTACCTGTTTGCTGTAACTTTGAACCTAAGGCTAGAGGGGCGGGGGGTTCCTCTGGGTCATAAGAATCTAATTACCCTGTAAAATATTTTCCATCCTGATTTTACAGAGATGATTTTTATGTTTCTTTTTCTTTAATTAAAAGTTTTCTTTTTAAGAACTTGATTGATTTTTTTTTCTTTCTTGTTTTAAGATCCCAGGGAATTGGGTCTGGACTCACCAGGAGTTGGTGGGGGAAAGGAAGGGGGAATGGTTAATTTCTCCTTGTGTTAAGATCCAAGGGGTTGGATCGGTATCACCAGGGACTTGGTGGAAAAGCCTCAAGGCTATCTAGGGAGGGGAAAGTTTTGGGGGGACAGGGAGTGCGCCAGACACTGGAATTCTGGCTGGTGGCAGTGTTACCGGATCTAAGCTTGTAATTAAGCTTAGAAGTGTCCATGCAGTTCCCTACATCTGTACCCTAAAGTTCAGAGTGGGGAAGGAACCTTGACAATGAGACTGCCCAGTCTCTGCTAGCAGTGAGGCTCCCCCACTAACAACTAAGAGCTGTGTTTGGAGAGAGATAGCTCAGTGGTTTGAGCATTGGCCTGTTCCACCCAGGGTTGTGAGTTCAATCCTTGAGGGGGCCACTTAGGGATCTGGGGCAAAATCAATACTTGGTCCTACTAGTGAAGGCAGGGGGCTGGACTCAGTGACCTTTCAGGGTCCCTTCCAGTTCTCTGAGGGAGGTATATCTCCATATTTTTTTTTTGTTTTAAAGTAGGGAGCTCTGAAAACATCTTGGTGCTGGTGGGGAGTGCCAGAGCAGAGCCCCATAGAGAGAGGTGGTGAGTGAGTGCCTGAGCAGCCAAGTGAGTAAGGTGCCTCATTATCCCCTCCACCAGGGTGGGAGGCAAACTCTGCAGATGCACCTCTTAACTCTAGATCTGCACTGTCCAAGGACAGCAACAATAAGTGGGGTGCAGAGAAGGGATGGGCATATTAAAGGGACTTTAAGGTTGCTGGACTTACAAACCTGAGGGGAAAAGGACACTGTCCAACTTACTTGGTGGTGGGTCTTTTGATCATGGTTTATGTTTACAAACCCTGTTTGCAGTGTTTCCCCAAATTAATGCCACATTATTTCCCTCCTTTTATTAAAAGTTTTTTGCTTCACTCAGACTCTGTGCTTGGGAGAGGGAAAGTATCGCCTCTTAGAGGTGCCCAGGGGGTGGTGTATAATTGTCCCAGGTCACTGGGTCGGGGCTCAAGCTGGTTTTGTGTTGCATTGTTGAAAAGGAACCCCTAGATACTGAACCCAACCCTTGTTACTGCCAACTCTGACTGGCAGAAGCATTACAATGCCACAAATGGTCTATGTCATGATATAACATCAACATACTGCAGCAATCTCATATCATGATATAGCATTGTCAGCATAGTACAACATTGTAATGGTCTTAGTCTAGACCAGGGGTAGGCAACATGCGACCTGATTTTCAGTGGCACTCACACTGCCCAAGTCCTGGCCACTGGTCCGGGGGGCTCTGCGTTTTAATTTAATTTTAAATGAAGTTTCTTAAACATTTTTTAAATCTTATTTACTTTATATACAACAATAGTTTAGTTATATGTTATAGACTTATAGAAAGAGACCTTCTAAAAATGTTAAAATGTATTACTGGCACGCGAAACCTTAAATTAGCGTGAATAAATGAAGACTCGGCACACCACTTCTGAAAGGTTGCCGACCTCTGGTCTAGACTAAAACAATTTTTATGGTGCATCAATGGTTCCCCCAGCCTATACGGAAAAACTGCATCAAAATCAGTATTACTTATTATTTTTAAAGGAACAATTTTTTTAGCCTGGCCCAGAGCCCCAGATTGAGTTTGCAAAATTAAGCAGTGTTGCATCATGCCTCTAATGTAAGAGTCTGGTTTGTACTGGCAAGCAGTGGGTTTACAGCTTTCCATATAGATCAGCTTTGTTGCTCAGAATGTTTGATGCTATGATTCAAACAGAGGCAGGTTATTCATGACAACTTTTTCAAGTGCTAGTTTTTATCATCATTCTTGACCCCCCTTTCTTTCTAGTGACTAGGAAATATTGTGAGGCTTCCTTTCTAGACCTACATTAATCAGCAATGACTTTTCAGGGTGATGTAGTCAGGCTGTAACTTCAGTTGCAGACCTGCTTTCTTCAGGGCTCTATTCAGACCTTGACCTTCTGATGAATGAGTAATCACACTACAGGAATTAAAAGAACGAGGAGTACTTGTGGCACCTTAGAGACTAACAAATTTATTTAAGCATAAGCTTTCGTGGGCTAAAACCCATTTCATCGGATGCATTCAGTGGAAAATACAGTAGGAAGATATAAATATACACACAGAGAACATGAAAAAATGGGTGTTGCCATACCAACTATAACTAATCAGTTAAGAGGGGCTATTGTCAGCAGGAGGAATAAAAACTTTTGAAGTGATAATCAGGATGGCTCATTTCCATTTTTTTTTTTTTTTGCTGATACAGACTAACACGGCTACCACTCTGAAACCTGACTACAGGAGTTGTCTCTACAGGTCTCTCCTAAGCAATACTACTACTTTTTTGTGTTCTTTGTGAAGTGTTTTTCCTCAAAAGGATCTAATGGTTTCAGTGTCCATGAAGCCACCTGAAGTAAGTGCCTTCCAGCTGGTGCCTGCACCCTGCACTCCTTCCTGCACCCAAACCCCTACCCCAACCTGGAGCCACCTCCTGCACCCAAACTCCCTCCCAGACCCCACACCTGCACCCCAACCCCCTGTCTCATCCCTGCCTCCCCCCATCCACCCTCCCCACTGGAGCTGCATCCCCTCCCACACCCCAACCCTCTGCCCCAGCCAGGGCTGCCCAGAGGATTCAGGGGGCCTGGAGCAAGGCAATTTTGGGGTCCCCGTTCATAAAAAAAAAGTTACAATACTATATTCTCGTGGGGTCCCCTGTGGGGCCCAGGGCCTATTGCCTCAATTGCCCCCCCGCCCCCCGGGCAGCCCTGGCCCCAGCCCTGAGTCCGCTCCCCCACTCCAAACCCTCAGGGGCTCCACAAAATCTACCAGCCCTGGGCCCACAGGAGAGTTAATCCGTCCCCGGTATCACGAGGGGCCTTTCGAGTATATTGCACCTGTTCCCCGTGGCCTGCACGCCTGTCACCACCCAGCAGCAGTGGCCTTTGCCTACTTAGCGATTTGCTGCCGGACTGGACCCCATTCCGGTCCCGGGGCTGGAGCCCAGGCCGGCTGCTTTCCTCCTCGCCAAGGGCCCTTCCTAGGGACCGCACTCCGATTCCCAAGGGCCCCTCGCTGGAAACCGGCCTTGTCCCAGGGCCTGCCCAAGGGCTCCTGGTTCCGAGTTCCCGGGGCAGGCGGGGGGTGCCCCGGGCGATGTCAGAGCGGCCCTGACACAGCGCACAGCCTCCCCCCCTCTCACTGGCCGCTGCTCCAGCGGCGCCGCTGACGCGCTCCCCACGGCCAGCGGCCTTTACCAAGATGGCCGCGGCGCCCACTACCCTCCGGGGAGCCGTCCTGGTCAAGGCAAGTGGTGGCGGAAGCAAAGCGCCTCCATATTCACTGTGGCGCAGGGGGCGACGGTAGCGAGTCCTGCGAGCTCCCTGAGCTCGGCGGGGATTCCGGGGGGGGTGATGGCTCCCGAGAGGGGGAGCCGGGTCGGGCCGCCGGCGCCGCGCAGGCGCCACCATGGTGAGGAGCAGGGCGCTGTGGAGCTGCTGCCTGGAGCTCCTGGCGCTGCCTTCAGCGGCTGGTGGTTTGTCAGGTAGGAGGCAGCAGCGTAACGGCTCCTGCTGGGGAGTCGCGGCGCAGCCGGGGGAGAGGAGCCGCCGCTGCGCCATGGAGGAGGAGGACGAGAGCGCCCGGCCGCAGCCCGAGCGGTGAGGCGAGCCCTGCCCGGGGTCTCATTGTTGCGCTGCGGGACCCAGCTCAAATGGGCTCAGCTGCTGGGCGAGGGGGCGTGGGACCGACATTGGGGTGGGGAGGGATTGGTGGCGACTCGCCCCCCGGCTCTAGGGCTGGCTTCTGTCACGGAAGTACCCAGGGCAAACCCTGCGCCTTGGAAAGGCAGCGAAGTGCATTAGGTGGCCCGCCTCCCCCCCGGGCTTTCTACCTCCCCTGCTAGCTGCAGTGTTTCAGGTCAGGCGCTTGCTCCAGGAGTGCGGGGAGAGGTTTTTAAAAACTGTAACCACGAAGCACTGACTGGCCGAGCTTGTCTCTCCCACCAGCAGAAGTTAGTCCAATGAGAGAGATTCTCACCCACCTCTAACTTTCCCGAATCACCTTTATCGTGGGCCCTGCATAGACAGCATCTTGGCACCTGCAAATCATCTTGGTCGCTCTCTCGTGCTACCCCAAAAGTTAGAAATCAGGGTTAGCGGGCTCGAGGGAAGAAGGCGGAAGAGTCAACGTATGGTGTTTTTAGAGGGTTTTTTAATTTATTTGGTTGGTTGGTTGGTTTAAAAAAATCTGTTCAAAATAATGTATTAGTTCTTGCTGCTTGTGTGGGCAAACCTTGTACCACTGGAGTAGATGACGATGGGTGATCTATAGGATTTGCCACTGGCAGCTGTGTCAATGAGTAAATGAGTTGTTTCCTGTTGATGTTCCCCCCCCCCAAAAAAAAGACATGTTTAAATCCATCTCCTTGCCAGCGCATGGTTTACTACAATCTGTTTTCAAGTGATTTGTCCATTCTAGTTTTATATCTGATTTTGCTGTTAGTTCTGTTTAGCACAGAAAGCCAGCTCCTTAAGAGAAACTGATATGGATTGCATCTAAAAAAGATGGTGCAGATTGTCTGTGTAAGTGAAAAATCTTGATTAGACCACCTATTAGTGTAGCATTAAAAAAAAAAATTGGGACCAAGAGTCTTATCTATGGCTAGTGAATGAAATCCTGGAAGAGCAGGTCCTGTTTTCTCAGTTGCTATAGTTTTATTCTCCTTTTTCATTGACATGGTAATATGCTGCAGCCTCATTCAGAAAAACATGTTATATAATCTCCTACAAACATTTGTATGCCTCACAGCATTGTTACCTTGTTCAGCATTTTCCCTATTAAAAAGAAACACTGTAAACAGATATTAGTGACAGAAACATTTTTTTCTTTTGTAGAATTCAAATGTGAAGTAGAAAAATATATTCTGTTTAACCAAATAATCTGGATGATCAGTAACTATCTAAAGTACAGATTTAAGCAAAGTATTTTTCAAATGTGATTAACTATATGCTACTAAACTCTTTTTAAACAATATCAGGAAATAAGTTTTCATGTGATGTACTCTGCCCATCAGCAAACAGAAAATCTATTTTTTTTAAATGGGCTAGCAGACACAGTAGCACAGCCAAGAAAGTGCTCTCTGTTCATATGTTTTATTTTGTTCTAAACAAGACTAACTATGGCGCCACCAAAAATTTCATGTTGGGATAAGGAAATGACTGGCCTTTAGCGTCTTTTCCCTAATAGACTTCTGAGTGCTGTCTTAACTTTTTTTTGTCTAATAGATCATAAATTAAGGGTAAAGTTTGGGGATTGATTTATTGAACAGATGAGATGCTCAGTAAAAAGTCTTGTCTCAGAAATGAGCCATAACTGAAATACCCGATATGCATATGTACTGAAATTGTCTGAAATCCAGACACCTGATATTAATCTTAGTGCCTGAAGGTGTAAAAGCCTAATTTGACTCTTCCTGGAATATAATCTCTACATTCAGAACCTCTGCCAGAGTATGAAAAAGTGGAAGGGAAGGTCAGAGACATAAGAATGTAAGGAGGTGGGATGGAGTAGAACTGCAGAAAGGGAAATAACAGTTAAATGTGCTATGGGCTTTGTCTGATGGATTTCAACCTACTTTAAAGCAAAAGGCATGTACTGCAGATGATTAAGCAACAGTCTTCACAAAACTTTTGATATCCTAATGCAACTGTTGGATATTGGTAGCTAGCTAGACTTTCAGGAATTGCCTAGAGAGAAATCTAGTGCTCTAACACTTCTCCATACATAATAAGCTAAGTGACTGAGCCAGCACCACTAATTTTCTTTTCCCTCCATCCCGGAATCACTTTTAGATTCTTTCCCTTATCTGCAACTGGTTAGGAGATTGTTTTGGCTCGGATTAATAAGCACTAGGTGCTGCAATAACAATTAGTACCTTCATGCATAACATCTGCTGTAACAGTGTTTTCTGTTTTGTTTTGGTCTTCTGTAAAATCATTCTTGGTCTTGTGTTTTCATTATTTTGTTTTTGTTAACAAATGTTAGTGAGAAGCCCAGTAGTATGGTTAGAGTACCACTGAATTCTAGCAGGGTCCCAGTTCTAATCCCCACAGCTCTCAGTATGACCTTGGTAAATCACTTGGCCATCTTGGCCCAGATCCACAAAGCTGTTTAGACTCCTAACTTCCATTAGGAAATAGCTTTGTGGGTCTGGGTGCGTGTGCCTAAGTGTAGTTGCAGGCATTGTGGGGAAAAAAGAAGGATTTAACTAAAAAACATATGTTGCATTTGATCTGAATTTTCTTGGAGAAATAAATTACAGGAATAACAAGCAAATATTATTTACTGCTTATTTGTGCTACAGAAGCACATAAAATATGCTAGGTGCTCTACAAATATATAGGAAGGCATAGTCTTGGCCATGAATAGCATATAATAATAAAAGGACAAAGCTAGACAATAGAAATAGACTGACACTACAGAGGATACAGAAAGATTTGGATAAATATATATAAAAAAAAAATAATGGTGAAGGGGCTATCCAGATAGATACAGTATTAGGGCAACATGTGCCATCATTTCCCTGCCTAGAGAATAGGCTGATAGGCTACAGTACATTTAAGAAGTCACACAGTGTACTGTATTAAAGAATAATAGTAAGATGTTGGTGTGTATGAAAAGATTTGTGTTATTAGGGCTAAATTATTATAGCTGGAGCTGGTAGCGCCATCTATATTTAAAGTTGCCCGACACTTCCCTGTTTTCAGTTGCTTATGTCCCATGCTGGGGGTGTGATTGTGTGTATGTGATTCAGCCTAAATGCGTCCGCCATTTCCAAGAATGAGATTACGGAAAAATACATTGTTTGACTGTGAAATAAACAATTGGTTTCATTGCCATTCACTGTGGTGTTAGCGATGTGCCTTTGTTGTCCCTATGGAAAAAATGCTACTTTAACATTACAGTCAGCAGCAATTATTCCTCAGATCAGTGATGTTACCCAACCATACTGAGAGTCCCACTGGAGTGTATGAAGAACGGTCCTGATTTGCAGTGATGGACACAGTGAAAATGGCAGGTTTGGTTAGGAAGGGGCAAGGTGTTCCCAGTTCCTATTGGTATCTTTTTGGGAGCAGAGTTACAGTTGTGCTGCGTGTGAAATGTCATTTAATGTCTAAATTTCTTGGTTTTTTATCATTGTGACTTGTTGTAACTGTGATGCTGCTATAAGGGAGAAGTAGGGGAGCCGTATCTCTGCATTTATTGGCCCTTCACTGAGGCTACGTCTACACTCTCGGATTTATTCGATTTTGCATAAGTTTTTTTTTAAAAAGAATTTATAAATAAAATGGGGCGCCATACTACTAAGCATTAATTGGTGGTGGTGTGCCATCATGGTCTGTCCGCGTGGCTGGATTCGTGGCGTTGGCACTGTGGTAGCTATTTAGCTATCTCCCATAGTTCCCTCCCCCCCCCCCTGGAACTTCGGGGTGTTGAGATCCCAGGATGAAATCAAAAATCAATGGTGGTTGTGGTTCTGGGTAAATGTCATGTCAGTCAGTCACTCCTTTTGGAAGGACAGCAAGCATTTCGCATTTTTTTTTTCTTTCCTTTTTTGCCTGGATAGCATGGGGCAATCATGCATGGTTTTGCTGGTTTGACTTTTTGTGACTCTCACTCTTGTGTACTAGTGTCGCTACACAGAGCGCTCACAGCAGCAGAAGCACACTTTTTGCTTTTGCATGCTTTTGAGAGATGGTAGCAGCCATATTGCACCATCCAAATGCATCATTGGAAACCCTTCCATAAATTGGAACTGATGATCAGTCCTTTTACCATCCTTTTTGCTATTGCCCCTGGCGATCAGGCTGAGGCGCAGCCAGGCCAAAAGGTAGCCATCCCTTTTTCTTTTTGTATCATTTGCATGTTTTGTGTGCCCCCCCTTGCGATCAACCAGGCAGCCAGGGCAAAAAAAAAAGGGCGCAAAAAAAAAAATATCCTCTCTTTTTAATCTAAAAATAGAATCAAATAGATATAATATAGGCATCATACTGAGAGAGATATCAAAGAGAAGAACCAGAGACAGAGCCTGCCTGAGAGAGAGCACCTCTGTGTGTATGTATGCTCTTTGCTTGGTATTGGTATGGTCTGTGCCCCTGGTACTCCTGTCTCCTCCATTCCCTTTTTCCCCCTCTTCCCCCAGCTTTGTCCCCACTTGTGTGTGATGAATTAATAAAGAAAAATAGACACACTGACAATACACACTGATGTGAGAGTGAGAGGGAAGAGAGCCTCCAGCTACAGGACATGGAGGAGTGAGACACAGAAGAGTGAGTAGGGCATCCCAGCAGCCCACCAGGGGGCCCAGCATCAGGAGAAAGGGTGGGGGGGATGGGGTTCTTCTCCCTGTTGAGTGTGATGAGTGCTATGATGAGGATGGTTACTGACCACACCATCACATCCCAACCATTAAGGCACAGGGCACCAAGGCAAACCCAGTCTGAAAAGGCAGTCCTGAGGGCTGATGATGAGGATGGATTTCCATGATTTGGATGATGGATATGACATGGCGGGAGCCATCATGTTGGGACCACCTGCAAGGAGCACGTGTATCTGTGCTGGTGGAGTGCTGCAGTGCGAGGAGAGGAAGAGTGTATCAGGTTTAAGAAGTCTTCTGGGGGTGGGCGGGGGGGGGGGGTGGGGGGGGTGGGTCTGGGTGTGACCCTGGGGTGGTGCCCTTTGACACCAGAAATTTGACAGCTAGCAATAGAATGCAACCACTTTGGAGGCTGCAGAGAACCAGAAGCTGGCAGAGAACCTTGGATAGCTGCAGTTGAGTTTTGGCTTCAGTCCTGCAGTCCCTTTGCATGAGCGCTTTGTCTTTGCTTTGCATTGAGATTCTTCTGCTCGCTGATTCTTCTTCTTTTTGCAAAAATTGATAGAACGGATTTTTTTTTGTCTGGAGATGTTCAAACGATTTGCCTGGATGGGATATTTCTGATTGATTTTTTGGACCATGCGGATTTGCCTTTTTTTGGTGCTGAACGGGCACATATTTGAAATATGGAAAAGGAGCTGCCTGCTTCCCAACTTCAAATAAACCCAAAGGTGTTCAAATCTTTGCGTTCACCCTGTGACCACTGTAGTTCAGGATGAGACTGCATTCCAGTCGTATCTGGTGCCCCGAGAGCCCTGACCGAGTCCAAACTTATATCTCGAGCACACGAGTACTAACACGATAATTTAAAATTACTTAAAATCGATATAATATGCCTCCAGGAGAAGAGTTACAGCCAATTAAATAAAGACAAGGTGTAAAAAAGTAAAAAATTTTGTGGAGTGTTTTGGCGGTTTTAAACGCCCGCCCTGAGTTTCAGA
The DNA here is from genome assembly GCF_016161935.1 of Mauremys reevesii. Classification (NCBI taxonomy): domain Eukaryota; kingdom Metazoa; phylum Chordata; order Testudines; family Geoemydidae; genus Mauremys; species Mauremys reevesii. The sequence goes on from NC_052623.1 coordinate 335,809,294, forward strand.
AATTAAACTGTCATGTTCACGAAGAGCGTGAGGAGTACAGAGCACTGTTGAGCATCTGCTAGTGTAACTCTCAAAGAAAAATTTGTATGTGATTTTTTTTGAATGGTTATATTGGAGAAGAGACAGCATAGTAAAACTAAAATGATAAAATAAATGGATGGATTTCTTCTGGGGAGAAAGGCATAATTAGTTGTACTTGGATACACATGTGATTAAGAGGTTATATGGTAGAAGTATGTAAAGTAGCTAATGGTTTTTATAAAATTAACTATGACCTATTTGAGTTAGTTGGACAAAACAGAGTCAGGGGACAGGTTTAAATTAAGAGAGAACATGTCAGAAAAATTTAAGGAGGTATATTACAGAGAGAAGTGAAGAGGTGGGATTGGACTTCAAACTGAAGTGGTGGAGTCATCTAGATCTAAATATGAATGTATATAAGCAACAATTGAATGACAACATACATTTAATAAATTGAAGGAGTATTAGCTATTCCCAGGCATAAAACTAACTGCTCTTACAAACTCTGATAGGTAAAGAGCTTTTTCTTCCTCAAATATCTATGGGAGAGGTTTGCATGCTAGAGTGTTTGTCCTCTTCTGGCACAAAAATGATTTTTTAAGGCATAAAAATATAAATTAGAGATGGCAGTTGCAGAGTTGGGCGTAAAAGATCTAAAGTTAAACATAAATGGACTGCTTCCTGCTCCTATATTGCTGTATAACTATACCTGTAAACCTAGGCTGCAGCACCTTTCCAAGACACTGTTTTCTAACAACGTTTTCTGGTCACAGTGATAAGAAAAAAAGTTAGAATGTGGCAGAAAGCTGTACACTAACCTCGTTCATTTTATACTATAGATGGAGCACTTAGTCCCATTTCATCTGGGATAGAACCAATTATCTTTTAATCTCATCTAATTAACCTAAAAAGTTAATCAAGCAACCATTAATACAAACTGAGGTACCTTCAGTTAACTTAGTACCTTCACGGCATCATGTACATTCACAACTTTTTGTATTTATTTAGATTTTTAAGTAAAAGCGCTTGGCACCCTAACATCATTAATAATACATATTATATAATAATCATTAAAATAAAAATAAAACCATGTGAGTTGGGTAATCAAATTGTACAAGTAGGCATTTAATGTATATTCATGCACCATTAAAATTTGACAGTTAAAAGTACCAAAATCTGCAGTCCTGGAAAGATTTATGTTTGTACTTAACTATATTCACATGAGTAATTCTGTTGACTTCAGTGGGACTGCTCATAGGTGCAAAGCTCTGTAGGCCTGGGGCCAGAGACAGGAAATTGAAAAATTCAGGGCCAGATCCTAACATTTGATCTGTATGGTCTGACTTTTATGCTCACATAAAGCACTATTGATTTTATTGGGACTCCATGCAGGTACAAGGGTTCATGTATGCGAATCCAGTTGCAGGTCAGTTCCAACAGCAATGATAGCTTAGCTGGTCTATGCTGCTCATGTGTACTGTTTTCTATTTGTATTTTTCTGGTTAAATGTAAATCATTATTTACATTGTAAAACACATTAATCTACATATTTTGGGCTGAACTTTGGCCTGGTTGCATCAGGGTGTAAAGGACTGTACTCCCTTGTGCAAACTACACAGTGAGCATAAGGAAGCAGACTCAGGGAAGGGAACCTGAACTGCTGCACCCCCTCCTCTATGTGCTGGTGGGCAAGAGGGAGCAGGGAATTGGTATAGCCCTGGCTCCGCAACTCGCACCCCCAGCATGCCACCCAGCATAGCTGCAGTGGGGGAAGTATGCTGTGTTGGATACTGCTCCTTTTTAGAGCAAGGGGGAGATCAGGAGGCAGATTGAGTCATAATCACTATTCTGTCTTTTACAATGAGTAGATCATAGTGATAACCTAGGTCTTAGGCAGAAAAATAGGAACCTAAGGCTATAGGAACCTTAACTCTGAATTTCCTGACTTTTTGTGACTTTTAAATGTTACTTTCGCATTCATTAATATTTTGTTTTTATTAAAAACTAAATGGCCAGTGCTTAATAGTGTTAGCTTTTAAATGGTCCCAATTAGACTTTAAAATTAACGTATTTTAAATTCCTAGTTCAGTAACTTAATGTTACCTGTATATAATAACAAAGTAAAGGAGAAAATAGCTTCTGGCCAATGTGTTTTCTGGTGCACATTTATTTTGACAATAAACATCAGGAATTCATGTCACAGGCAAGTCTTATCTTACGTGGGGTTCCGTTCCGTGGTTATCGCGTAAAGCGAAAACTGTGTATACTCAAAATTATATCCCCAAGCCCTTTAAACCCCGCCCGCAGCTCCGGTGGCCGGGCCGGGGGGGCATTTAAAGGGCTCCTCCGGGCTCCTCACCGCGGTGGGAAGCCCGGTGGAGCCCTTTAAATGCCCCCCTGGCCCAGCCACCGGAGCTGCGGGCGGGGTTTAAAGGGCTCCGCCGAGCTTCCTGCCGTGGTGAGGAGCCCTTTAAATCCCGCCCACAGCTTTGGCAGCCGGGCTGGGGCTGGCAATTAAAGGGCCCGGAGCTCCACGGTGGCTGGAGCCTCAGGCCCTTTAGTTTGCCACAGGGGCTACCAGCCACCTCTGCAGCTGGGAGCCCCCTGGGTGATTTAAAGGCCCTGGGACTCCCAGCCACAGCTGGTGCCCCAGGACCTTTAAATCTTGAGGCCACGCCCCCCTGCTTGAGGCCACGCCCCCCGACTCCGGCCGTACGCATAAAGTTGAAATTGCGCATGTTAAATGCGTATAAGTTGCGACAGACCTGTATTCATATTAATGAAACCAATGTAGATGTAAACAATTAGCATCTTCCTTTGCATGCTTTAAAGATGTATATTCAGTACTTATAAAATTTCCTGACATCAACTCAGTTACTCCTGTTTTACAGTGTTCATAGTGGAATAACAATTATTTTAAAGTCAAAACACTTATAGGTACTGTATTTCCTGTCCACACTAGTAGGAAACTAGCATGATATAAAATGTATGCTTCTAAATATGGCAGAAAATTGTGTGGTAGTTTCTTCAGACATTGTGATACGGACATAAGGGCACCACACACATTTTATCACTAGTCACTAAAATATGAAATAACTTAAGTAAATCATTTTGTAATTTTTTTCTCCCCTTCTGTGCAGTTTTAAAATGGAACAGTCCAACACACTGAAAGAATCCTTTGAAGACCGGTTAGTTCCACAGCTTGAGGCAAAATCATAAGGATAGGAAGGAGTGTTCAGCCAATCTGCTGTTCTGATTGGTTTGAACAGCCTCAAGTGCTTTATAATGAAAGTTTAACAGCATTCATAATCATCTTGTCATAAACAGATCATGGTTAAGGTCTCTTTTACCTGTAAAGGGTTAACAAGCTCAGTAACCTGAGGAACACCTGACCAGAGGACCAATCAAGGGACAGGATAATTTCAAATCTCTGTGGAGGGAAGGCTTTGTCTGTGTTCCTTGTTTGCTCTGTGTGCTCTCTTTGGATCTAAGAGAGGCCAGACATGTCTCCAAGTTCTCCTGGAGTATTTCCTACTATCCAGTATAGTGAGTATTAGTTAAAAAGGCGGATTAGTCTTTTGAGTTGCTTTCTATATTTGCACTTGTGTGTTTGCTGAAGGAATTCTTTATTTCTGTTTGCTGTTACTTTGATTATGCTGAGGAGGAGGGAGGGGAAGTCTCTCCAGTTTTTATAAGTTAGACCCTGTATTTTTGCATCCTGGTAATACAGAGAGAGTGTACTTTTTTTTCTTTCTTTAATAAAATCTATTCTTTTTTAGAACTTGATTGATTTCTTCCCTTGTTTGGATTTTCAGGGGAAGGGGAGGGGGAAAAAGTGAATCCCTCTTTGTTTGATTCAAGGAGTTTGAATCAAGGTATTTTTCCCAAGGACTAGGGGAAAGGGAGGGGGGGATAGGGAATCCCTCTTTGTTTGAGTCAAGGAGTTTGAATCAAGGTATTTTTCCCAAGGACTAGGGGAAAGGGAGGGGGAGGTGAGTCCCTCTTTGTGTTGAGTCAAGGATTTGACTCGGTGTGTAATCTCTCCGGAGCAGGCTGGACAGAGGGAAGGGCGGGGGGAGGGGAACTGGCTGTTTCTCTCTCTCTGGTGAGATTCAAGGGGGTTTGAATCTGGGTTCCCCAGGGGAAGTTTGGGGGACAGGCAGTGTGTTACCCACTTTAAACTTAACTGGTGGCAGCGAGAACCAGATCTAAACTAGGATTTTAGTTTAGAGGAGTCCATGCAGGTCCCCATCTTGTGAACGCTAAAGTTCAAAGTGGGGAATAAACCTATGACACATCTAATCTCAAATTGTCCATTAGTTGCCCTAAGCAATTTCAGTGCTAAAGAACAATGAAAGAAAAGAACACTGTGAGTAAAATCTAGCTGGCAGTGACAATCGATAGTTAAGATTGCAGGGGGCATTTATTTCCACACCCCCTCATGTTTGCAAATAAGTTCCTTTTCAGTTGAAAATATTCATTCTTAGGCTCAGCCCAAAGGTATGTTTTGTTTTGTTTTTTTGTGTTTGTGGAATACTTGAAGGAAAGATGCTGAATTATATGCTTCCTGGCACAAAGGTGGTAGAACTCCCTCAGCTCGGATATTTTGGGCCCACTAGGGCAGTGGTAGTGGCAGGGCTTTGGAGCGGAGCCCCGAGCTGGAGCCTGGAGCACCTCCAGAGCAGTGGAGCTGCAGGTTTTTGCCTGGAGCTGGAGCGGAACCAGAGCGCAGCTCCAAAGCCTTAGGTAGTGGGGTAGAGAACAAGCAGGCCCCTTACTGGCTATTGTGTGCCATCTCTCTCAGTTTATATGTAATGCCAGGTGCCACAGAGGGAATGAACAGAACAGGTAATCCTCAAGTGATCCTTCCTCTATCGCCCCTTCCCAGCTTCTGGCAAACAGAGGCTAGGGCAGGGGCGGGCAATCTTTTTGGCCTTAGTGCCACATTGGGTTTCCTAAATTGTATGGAGGGCTGGTTAGGGGAGGGGGTCGTTGCTCAGCCCTCACCTCCTATCTGCCCCCCCCCACAGGACTCCTGTCCCATCCAGCCCCCCTGTTCCCTGATAGGCCCTCTGGAACCCCTGCCCCATCCACCACCCCCGCTCCCTGTCCCCTGACTGCCCCCAGACCTCCGCTGCCCCATCCAACCCCTCCTCTCATTCCTGATGCCCCCCCCCGGGACCCCTGCCCCATCCAACCACCCCTTCTCCCTGTCTCTTGACTGCCCCCGAAACCTCTGCTGCCCCATCCAACCCGTCTTCCTTCCTGACTGCCCCCCTGGGACTCCTGCCCCCATTCTACTCCCTGTATCCCCCCCAACCACCATCCACACCCCCGCCCCCTGACCACCACCCTGAACTCCCCTGTCATCTGTCCAACCCTCCCTGCCCCGTTACCGTGCTGCCTGGAGCACCGGTGGCTGGCGGCACTATAGCCACACCACCTGGCTGGAGCCGGGCCACGCTGCCACTGCCACCACGCAGCTCAGAGCACCAGGTCAGGCCAGGCTCTGCAGCTGTGCTGCCCCAGGAGCTCACAGCCCCACCACCCAGAGCATTGCGCTGGCGGCGGAGCGAGCGAGCTGAGGGGAAGGGGAGACAGCAGGGGAGGGGCCGGGGGCTAGCGTCCCAGGCCGGGGGCTTGGGGGCCAGGCAGGACGGTCCCGTGGGCCGTAGTTTGCCCACCCCTGGGCTAGGGACACCATCCCTGCCCATCCTGGCTAATAGCCATTGATGGACCTATCCTCCATGAATTTATCTAGTCCTTTTTTGAACCCTGTTATAGTCAAAAGTTTAAATTGGATTGGTGCATAAGAGCCAGAGAATGGGAGCCCAGCTCTGAAATTAAATCTTATGGGGCGCAACAAATTAAGACTCCACTCCTTCAGATGTGAGCACGTCCATAGGAAGTGTGTGTGTGGTGGTGAGTTATACCTGAATGCGGAATGGTAGTGGATGGTGGTACTGGGTAGTGGATGGTAGATAGGATGGGAGTAGGTTTTTATCTACATGGAAGAATGCGAGCATTAGTAAGAGAGATTCCATGTTCTGTTGTCTGTATTCTCCTGACTGAAGTTAAAAAAACCACTTTCACGCTTGAAACTTTGTAATGTTTAAAATTGCATTTTCAAGGAGAAATACTGATGACAATGTGTATTTGTAATTTTTCACTTCTATATTTCTAAGGTCCACTTGAAAAAGGTGTGAGGTAAAATCCATTTTAACATTTCACTGAACACTTCACTGTTGTTTTCCTAAAAGTTAATGGTTAATGCCAATATGAAACTACACCATGTGTATTTTCAGCTGTTTATCAGATTTTAGCTTGGCTTACAAAATTGATCCAACATCTACTAGCTCAAGGACTAAGCCTAAATGTGAGGCCAAAATACACAGGTTCTCTGAGCCACAACCCCTCTTGCCTGGTATGTCCCTTCCACCCCCCGTACTGCTTTGGCCAGAAAACTTTGGTATATTGCTGGATGAACTGAGTCCCAAATGAATGCTGGGCCACCACAACATATTTATCAATTAATATTGCTCCGTCTTCCCCCTGAGGGTATGTCTACACTGGAATAAAAGACCAGTGGCATGTCCGCAGCTGGCTGGGGGTCAGGTGAATTGGGTTTGTAGGGTTTGGGCCACAGGGCTAAATATTGCTGTATAGACGCTTAGGCTTGGGCTGAGGCCCAGGTTCTGGGACCTCCCTCCTCACAGGGTCTCAGAGCTTGGGCTGGAGCGTAAGCCCAAATATCCTACATAGCAAATTTTCAGCCCTGCAGCCTGAACCTGAGTCAGCTGACCTGGGCCAGCTGTGGGTGTTTAATTGCTGTATAGACATATCCCTAGAATCCTCTTCTGGCATAGTGTGAGTAGAGCTCCTCCACACACAGATTTTTCTCTGCTGGGTTGGTTAGGGACTGACCTCTCTCCAGTATTCGCTGTTCTAGGGAAGAGGTTGGCAATTACTCCAGGGCATTCCTCATCTTAAGATGTCCTGGAGGCTAGGGCTCCCCTGTATAACAGCAGTGGCAGCTTCCTACTCTCTACACCCCCTGCAGTGTCAGAACTGGAGTTCTTTCTATAGACTCAGGAAGACATCACTTCATTGATTACACTTGGTTTACAGTGAATGTTTTCTTTGCAGTCATAAAGGCTAGGAACTTAATTTTTTAAAACAGAATCTTTACTTCTGCAGAAGCTGTTGGCACTTGCCCGAGCGATTTCTGCTCACCTATGTTAGTGGATTTTTCAAACTCTGCATCTAACATATTTCTTTCCTAAAGAAAGCTTTTCACCAGACCTTAGAAAGGATTTAATTATAGGTCACTTTTCCACAAACTGATTATTAATTTTCTTATGCTTAAATGCATCTGGCTATTAAAATATTTCTTAATTTAAAAAAAGTCCTCTTGCTCTGTTTTAAATGTTCATAGTAGTCAAACAGTATTTGCATCCCATTTGTGCATTTGATATATATCACGTTTGCCTACTGGAAAGTGGTTTTGGATGTAAGATAACTTGTGTGAGTAAAGCATCCAGGATTTGATTAATATTTTGCATATATAAGTGCGGATTCTTCCCTTTTGTTTACAAGGGTTGAGCGTACCTGTGCAAGTCTACAATTGCAGGATGTCTACATGGGATTTTTTTAAAAAAAGTCTGTTTATTGCTACCCCCCACACAGATAGGATTTAACAGAAGGCTGGTTGGTTGCAACGTCTTGCTCACTTATACATATTGACAGACAATACAGTGGCTTAAAATAATAATAAGGGATTGTTTGGTGCTAGAAAAATAAAATTGCCTCTGAGGTGAACTCAAGAGGGTGGGAGGAAGTGTTGACTCATCCCTGATTGAGTACTTTGTAATATTCAAGTATCAGAGGGGTAGCTGTGTTAGTCTGGATCTGTAAAAGCAGCAGAGTCCTGTGGCACCTTATAGACTAACAGAAGTTTTGGAGCATGAGCTTTCGTGGATGAATACCCACATCATCGGATGCGTGGGTATTCACTCATGAAAGCTCATGCTCCAAAACTTCTGTTAGTCTATAAGGTGCCACAGGACTCTTTGCTGCGTGTAATATTCAAGATATAGATACCAAATCTCAGATTTAGACGCTTGTTTAGAATACCAAGAACCTCTGTAGACAAACAACCTGCCAGGTTTTATTTTAAGCCAAAAGTTGAAGCATGCTGGATTTTTCTCAAAATGTTCCTCTTCACCTTAAGAAAATAATTAGCTTTAGTTTGCTGTACCCTAAGCAGAATCAAAACTGATGTACAGAGCAAAATTGCTGCATTTCAGACACACTGGGTTATAGCCACCACATATTTCCAAGAGAAACATAAATTAAGAGGCAAGAGAGAGACTTTCAAGGAATATACAGTTCAGAGAATACTTGACTAAATTAACTGTTTCTAAATTTGTAATTGTCTTTACACATGTAAAAAGGTTAAGTATTCAATCAGTTCTGGCTGATCAGTTCTGTGCTCCCCTCAAATGCTTATGGAATGCTAATGAAAGCCACGTACGTGCATCAAATGGAAAACATATTGGCAGATGGATACCTGCAGTGCCTTAACTGCCTTGGCACCCATTTTGTTGTCAGTACAACCATTCCCTCTTCCCTTACACTGATAATTTGGTTCAGTATCAAAATTTCAGAGCAGGATCAAATGTGCATTTAAGCAAAAATCAAACTCACCCATTTGAGAGATGAATGTAATAGATAAATTAAAACTTTTAAAAATGTCTGAGACACTTTTGGAGCTCTTTTAATGTAAAATTACTTCATAGATTCCAAAGCCAGATGGGACCTTTGTGATAGTCTAGTCTTTCCTGCTGTATAACAGACCATAGGACTTTCCTGAATTAACTCCTGTTTGAATTAGAGCGTATTATTTTTTTTTTAAAAAATCCAATCTTGACTTAAAAATTTGTAGTGATGGAGAATCCACTACAACCCTTAGTAAATTGTTCTAATGGTTAATTATCGTCACCTTTAAAAATTTGCTCCGTATTTCTAGTCTGAATTTGTCTAGCTTCAACTTCCACGCATGGAATCTTGTTATACCTTTGTATATAAACCTTTGTTATACCTAGATTGAAAAGCCCTGTTATCAAATTTCTGTTCTCCTTGTAGGTACTTACAGACTGTGACCAAGTCGTCCCTTAGCTTGGAGTAACATGGTAGTATGTCAGCTTCACAGTAGATTATACTGTGGACCACAGTCGTCAGATACAGTAGTTGAATAAGAAAATTGAAATGGGTGGTCTGCTGAAATGGGAACTGATTAATTTATTGAAATTAAGAACCTAAATTACTAGAATTTGATACTTTACCTTTGCATATCATCTTTTAGTAATTTTTCAGATGTGGTTTTATGCTGTTTGCTTGCATGCTTTTAATTAAAAAATGATATGTAATTAAAACTTCTGACTTGGCATATAGTCCTAGGAATTAAAAAGAAAAAAAAATGGTTATCCCTGAGTGCAAACAGCAACATGTAGGTACACTGCATAGTTCAGTACCTGGAAAGACATATTGTGTGATGCATATATCTGCACACACCCCTTAATCCTCCTTTGTGCTTCTTCTATGTACCACAGTCCTGCATACTTTCTAGAGTGGCGTGCACAGTTTCAGAATGCACACAATTTGAATTAAATGTTATATAGTGATGTAATACATAAATGCATTTACTGGAATATGTGATCGTTAATTAGCAAATGTACAAACTGGGTGATCTCTCTAAAACCACAAGAAAATTAATGCAAAGAAACTTAATTTAATCCACCATTACGGTTGAGATTTTACACAGTTCAAAGCCAGTGGCAGTAACCCTGCCCTGCTGTGGATGTATGGAGATATTTCTGTTACCATATGGTGTTGTCTTTAAAACCTTAACAGTCTGTGTCTGTGCAATATGGCAGAGTAATGATTGATGTGGGAACCATCTGTGTATCTCCAACCTTCATCAGCTATGTCATCTATGTCATGTCACAGGTAAGCAATCTCGCTAATTTGCAAATGGCTGTTCCTATAGCAGAAAAAGAGGGATCTACCTCTAAAGTCAGAGCTCCACCAATACATAAATTTTTGATCGGTTGTAGTAACATTAAACTGATTTTGTCTGTGTATAAAATCTCAGCTGTAATGGTACACTAACATAGATTTTTGTATTTAATTGTACAAGGGCAGAGTGAATTCTAGCCACTCGGGTACTTGAAGATTATTTTGTCAAAGAAACAACACGTCTCTTAACTAATTTGACTAAAACTGTGCTAAGTACAATGGAGAAATTTTTCTTTTAAATTGCTTGTAAGTGACTGGCCTATTTAAACCCTTCCTTTAGAAAGTGATCCTTGAGCACACAAAGTTTGGAAGTCACTCCGTTAATGTACAAGTACATCTCTAAGGGATATCTGAGGTCAAGCTTGATTATTGGGTGAAAAGTTTATGTAGTCCAGAATGTGTAGAGGGCTTGTTCCATATCAGTAAACAGCCCAATTCCCAGCCTGTGTGTAGGAATGGTTCTCGACTGTGATAAAAGGTATAGTAACTCTGGTACTATAAAGGGAGGTTTGCATGCTGGATACTGGTACCTCTATTTTTGCTTCTAGTTAGTACCATCAGTCTTAATTCATGAATGCTAAAATTCCCTCCACATTGTTTTGAAGTATCTAATCAAGACATTACCCTATAAGAATGTTTCCAAACTTACTGGAGACCAATACAAATGCTGTTTCCATCCAGTCATTTAATTTTGTCTTGTTTGCATATCTATTTAAACAGTGTTCCACTGATTCTAAACAATGTACAATGCTACTTGTCTGCCTCTGGTCATTTATTGTTTTTAATCATGTAAAAGTCTGAAATCTAGTACTTTTCTGTTTTAAATAACTGGACACCAAACCAACATTTGTCTTAACATTGGTAGAGGATTGAAAATTTAATTCAAAATAAGTGTATTCCAGAGTTTCTTAAACTAAAGTTGTTAAGTCACTCATTTATCACTTTGCGAGGGTTTTTTCCCCACCTTGGAATCCTGTTGAGTTTGGATTGTTTTATCTAAATTCCTAAGGATGCATGTTCAGCATAACAATTTTGTGACTGCAGCATGGGTTAGGAGCTCTTGGCTCCCATATTCTAATTGCTTCTATGAAATGGACTTAAACTGGAGCTGTGGGTAAATTAATTTGTTTCTCCAGTTGCAAAATAAGGATATTTATTAACTTCACAGTGGTGCTGAAATTAAGGTACTGTTTGTAGAACACTTTGAAGATATAAAATACTAAATGTTGCAAATAAAACATAAACATTGGACCTATTGTAGACTCCAGGTCCAGGAACCAGCCTACTTAATGGATACCAGACTTCTGCAGCTCATCCCTGGGATGACTAGTTTTATGGGACTTGGATTGTCCTTCAGAAATTTGACTTTAATTATATCAGTTAAGCTTAACTGAATTTTCAGCTTATCTATATTGTCTAAAATACAGCTATCTTGAGGCATCAAATACCTCTTGTGGTTCATACATCTTGTTCATATTATATAGAGATGCATTATTTGTTGATGTGTCTTTCAAACAGAAGTATCTTTATTGCTACATAATACTGCAGTTTTTATTACAGAACAAAGGTCCTATGTCAAGTATAAAATATTTCATAGTTCAAGAAAATCAAGTATGTGCTTGCAAGATCAAATTACATCAGGAGTTAAATGAACTTTAGGAGGAGTTTGGTACTCTTCCAAAAAGAGAAAGTAAAGAACATTCCCCTCTTTTATATTTAGTATGTCATAGGGCTGGGTTCTAAAGTTGTGCATACCAGGAAGGAAGTTTCTGCCTGAACTACACTACTTGCTAAGACATGTTTTTTAAGGTTTAAGCTTTAAGTAATAGTAACTGTTTTAAAAAGTAAAGTTGTATGGAAAAATAAGTTAAATTGCAAAATGAAAGGGCAGCTTTATTTTTATGGTGATGTGGAAAGCTTTCAATGTTATGAATGTTAATGTTAGTGAAAGAAAAGATTTATTCATTTAAAAAATATATTTTAGTTCTTCATCAAAAGACATGGATGAGAAGGCAGATGAAGAGCAACCTTCAACTGCATGTAACCAGTACCCTAAGGAGGCAGTAAGGAAACGACAAACTTCAAGTCGAGGTTCCAGAGGCAGTGACTCCTCCAGGACGTCCAGAAAAAGCTTCAGATTGGATTACCGATTAGAGGAAGATGTAACTAAATCAAAGAGAGATAAAGATGGAAAGTTTGTCAACCCTTGGCCAACATGGAAATCTCCATCCTTGCCAAATATTTTGAAATGGGCCCTTGTGGAAAAAAATAACAGTAACGTCCCATCTTCAAAACAGGTAACTATTTGCATGTTTACTATTCCAAGATGTAGGTCCTAATCCTGTGAGGCACTGAGAGCTCTCAATTCCTATCTTTAAAATAAGAGGGTTTTCAAATAAGACTTCTTAGGCCTCTTTTGGAGACTCTAGGCCAGTGGTGGGCAACCTGCAGCCTGCCAAGGTAGTCCACTGGTGGGCTGCGAGACAGTTTGTTTACATTGCCCGCCTGCAGCTCCCAGTGGCCACATTTTGCTGTTCCCATCTAATGGGAGCTGCGGGAACCAGCGGCTAGAATGTCCCTGTGGCCCGTGCCGCTTCCTGCAAACCGCAGCCACTGGGAGCTGTGGGCGGCCGTGCCGGCAGACGGTCAATGTAAACAAACCATCTCGCTGCCTGCCAGCAGATTACCCCCGTGGGCCGCAGGTTGCCCACCACTGTTCTAGACTGTTTTTGGAGACTCACCAGTTTCACTGTGTTTTTACGTATCTTTTAATTTTTTTTATCATTTCTTTCAAAAGCTATCCATTTCTACCGTTTTAATGTGAAATCTTCAATTCTGTGTGTTAGGCCTATAAACTTGGAATAGATTATCCAGTTCAGGTTATATGTTGAGAGAAACTTCAGGAAATACCCGAACAGCATTTGTCTGAACTCACATGGTTACAGGTTATTGCATGTTTCTCTTTCAATAGATATTGGACATGTCTACAATTTGTAGGATATCTGCTACATTAGTCAAGCTGCAGTTATTACTTATGGGACATTTAATTACAAAAATGTTACTGTATGATTTGAATGGTGGTGAAAACTTTATATAGCTTTGGGATGGTATAAAACAACTACTAAATTGTAATGATGATTTCCTCTGTTTGCCAGCCACAATCCGTAGGTTAGATTCTCTCAGAGAGAATAAGTTTTTTATATTGAGGCTAATTTGAGCAAACATTTATACTAAGACACTGTCAGGTTATTGGGAAAACACACTATTATTTATTTGTCTTGCATCAGTGCCTGTAGGTCTCAGTCAGTTCCAGGGCTTCATTGTGCTAGTACTGTATACAATCATAATGTAAAAAAACCAAAACCCTAAAAATAAAAACTACAAACCCTCCCCCACAACAAAAGAAAGAAAATACAGTTCCCGCTACAAAGAGGACTGGATATTGGTCTTCAGTGCCTCAGTTTGGAGATGCACTTTGTGGAGATGCACTTCTGAGCTAGTACTTTTCAGCAGCCAGGAGGCAATCATAAGAGTTTATGCTTCACAATCTGAAGTATGTGGCAGAGTTTCATTGGTTGATCTATGAATGAAACAGCTAATTGACAGCTCTTCTGATGAGAAAATAAGTCTATATATTGCATTTTTGGTGATAGTGGCTCAGAGTTGTTTGATTTCAGAGGGGTAGGGAATCTATTTAAGGAATAGATTAAATCTGTATACAGTTGGTCTGACAGCATTTTGAGCACTATTCCCCAGGATTAATTAACCCATTTTAAATTTGTAGTCCCACAACATCCGACATGCACACATACTGGCTAAATGGCCAGAGAGTACACCAATTATTTGCAGTCCCTACCACCACTGCAAGCTGTTTCTTCTGGCTTGCCACATTATCTTGTGTGGAGTTTACATCCTGGCTTGCATTGACACCTGGCTGCTCGAGAAAAAACCACTCAGACCAGGTTACCAAGAAGATTTAGTCCTTCAGAGGCCTAGAAGGGCCAGGAGAAGACACTGACTGGAGCAAGCAGACCAGTAAAAAGGTTTGTCTGCTTCTTCTTAAGAGCTGTCTGGGTGACACTTGGACAGAGCAGGAACTGGTCACTGCTAGCCCAGATCTTTAGGACCAGGTCAGGGCTTTGGCCTCAAGCACTACAACTAAGCACTTGCCTTTAAAAGCACAGCCAGTCAAATTCTGAGTTTTGTTATCCTTAGTTAACTGTTTGATGCCAAGTTCACAGCTTAGACCACAATGCTCTGAGCAGATGGCCACAACTTGTGGACTAAGGCAGGGAGCTCCCGCAGCACCACACATGGCCCTGCAAAAGACGCTATGGAGCAACCCTACCTGTGACAAACAGATGTATGTGACCACCAGCCTGTGAGTCTGGTTAATGACTGACGACATGGGTCAGTCCTTTGGTGTGTTGTGTGTGCAATGGAGAGCTGTAATATTGTTTCATTTGAGCTGCAGGATAACTATCTCTGACTTAAGGGAAGGTCAAGAAGGAATTTATACCATGCCTGGTGTAGAGCTAACTGACCCAACTCTCCAACTCCGATTTCCTAGTTTGCACTTCAGATGGTGAAGTAAGAACTAGCAGACAGTAGGAGCGTCACTAAAGTGAAGTCAGAAAAAGTCAAAGTCAGAAGCAGCAAAAAGATAGATGAAGCATTATTATTTGGACTTCTCAGCTCCCAAGCCACTTCACTGCTTGCTTCACCATTGTCCCCGCATCACCTCTGAATTAAATCGTAAAGTATTTCTGAGACTATTTAAAATTAAAGCTGAGAGTTCCATGCTTCCCTTGACACTGTTTAGCTGTAGCACGTCTTTACTACAAACTACTGCTTCCTCTGCATTCTAGTTAGCAACTCCTTGATTTTAAGAACATGCTAAGTAGCTGACACCCTTAACTGGTTCATGTTATCAGTCAGTATTTTGCATATGGAATTGTATGACACCCATGATGTACTTCATTGAACTACAGACTATTGCTAAATTATTACAAGCCTCCATTTTTAACTGGGAATCTAGACCACAGACTTTCTGTATGTTACTGGCTTTGTTAATGACTTTTCTAAATGGCATTGAGATGGCTTTACTCACCATGCATTGTAAACATAAATTGTTGATTTGTGTTGCTCCACAAATCTCAGTTAAAATAAAATCAGATGGTGCGTCAGTATGTACTGAGCTCCAAAGTCCTAAGCTAATTAACCAATCTTACTAAAGCCAGTCATGCATTTCTTCTTGCTTTGCATTTGGGGTGGGGATTTCACACTAATGCAGAAATGAAAAGAAGTGAGTAGTAAATATTTTTCTCTAGATATCTTTGTCCACAGCCAATTTGTCATTAATGTCATATTTCAAACATCTGCCATTGCTCTTGGAACAAAACCAAACATCTATAGTGCAACTGTGTTACCACAGTAATACCAGTATGCTAATACACAATCTTATCCGGATTTAGTATTTTATCCACCTCATTGTTTACCTCGTTGTGCAATTCAAATGATTTAGTATGGAATATATTGCAGTAGAAGTTGTACACCCTTTTTTTAAGTACTTGTAATTTGAATAATGAAATGATGACTTGGAAAAACCTATTTTTTTTTAATCCAAAATTTGAACATTTAAAAAAGACAGTCATGAAGACATTTTTTCAACACATCAAAAAACAAAAATCTATTTTATGAAGAAGACCTGAAAATGCTTTGCCCCAACTCCTTTCCATAATTTTGTATTAATTCATAGATTTTAAGACCGGAAGGGACCATTTGATCATCTAGTCTGACCGCCTATATAATAGAGGTCACAGAATTTCAGTGAGTTATTCCTGCACCTAGCCCAACAACTTGTATTTGGCTAAAGCATATCTCCCAGAAAGGCATTCAGTCTTGATCTGAAAATATCAATGATGGAGATAATATCAGTTCCCTTGGTAGAGAAAAAGAAAATTGTGCCTTATTTCTAATTTGAATTTATCTGGATTCAATGTCCAGCTATTGGTTCTTGTTGTCCTCTCTTTGCTAGATCAAAGAACACTATAATACCGTGAAGGTAATCAAGTCCCCTCTCTCTCTTCTTTTTGATAAACTGAACACATTTTGTTCTTTGAGTCTCTCATTGTAAGGCATTTTCTCCATCTCTCAAATTATTTTTGTGGCTCTCTTCTGCACCCTCACCAGTTGGAAGTGGTCAAGTGGATCAAATATGGCTTTATCCTCTTTTCAGAGAGCATTGCCATAGTTATTGTAAAAGGGAGATAAATGTCTAACTGCAAATAGTGCAATTTGTATCACCTCCCTTCTAAAAAAAAATACATTCAGGGTGTTTCTGTAACACACTTTTTAACGGAATTCTTTATTCCAACTACAGCTCCAATGAAGTCCCAGACTGAAATACTGATCTAAAGGGAACTACACTTAATCATTACCTTTCAATACAGTTTCAGTAGAACTGAAATTCATATTTCAATTTTTAATTAAGCTTCCATGGGACTTCACATTTAAGATAACCCTCCATAAGTAATGTAGCAGCAGTGGTGCTGCATTATACCTCTCTACTTGGCAGTTTCTTAAAAATTTATCAGCAGTGTTCATTGAATTATTGACTCTGCCGGTAGCATATTAGTGGTCCTCCTAGCAGATTAAAGTCTCTTCAATCTAATAAGTAACTTGTAATAAATCTATCCCTGCTGGGACTCTGGAAGGATATTGCTCAGATCCACAAGCTATAGCTCCAATATTTAAGCTAAAGGCCAAACTCCAAGAGAATAGTAGTAGTAGCAGCAGCGGCAGCAGCACCACTAAAATCCTCTTCCAGGGCAATAGGGGCAAGATATCAGAATTTGTTGCTAATTTTGAGCAATTCTATTTCATTCCAGTAAAAGTCTGCAAGTTGTTTTCAGCACATCTTTGAATTGTTTCCTTTGTAGAGCCGCAGGCCTAATTCTCCTGCTCTCAAAAGCATGTTCTAAGGCCTAGAAAGATTAAATGATTATTAAAAATAAGGTTAATGATTTTAATTTAATAGGAAGCTATTGAAGTCACTGGAAATGGTATCTCTGTGCACCTACTTGCAGGTTTCCTAGAAATTAAAGATGTACACTAAGAACAAGCCTTGTTTTGTGATTGGTGCTTTGTGGGCTTTTTGTTGTGTGTGTGCTTTGCTTTCTAACTCTCTTTTTGTTGTTGTTTTGCTAGGAACTTGATAAAGAGCTTCCTGTGTTAAACCCTTACTTCATTCCAAACCCTGAACTAGTTGGCAAGACTGGAAATGGCATGCGAGTCACATGGTTAGGACATGCCTCAGTTATGGTGGAAATGGATGGACTTGTAATTCTTACTGACCCCATCTTCAGCCAGCGGGCTTCCCCAGCACAGTTTGTGGGTCCAAAACGTTTCCGAGGACCTCCATGCACAGTAGATCAGCTCCCAAAAATAGATGCAGTAATGATCAGCCACACCCACTATGACCATTTGGACTATAATACTGTAGAGAGTTTAAACAAGCGTTTTGGCACTGAGTTGAGATGGTTTGTGCCTCTGGGTCTTTTAGAATGGATGCAGAAATGTGGCTGTGAAAATGTGATTGAACTGGACTGGTGGGAAGAGAACTGTGTCCCCGGTCATGACGCAGTTACTTTTGTCTTTACCCCATCTCAACACTGGTGCAAGAGGACTGCAACAGATGACAACAAGATTCTTTGGGGCAGCTGGTCTGTCTTGGGGCCCTGGAATAGGTTTTTCTTTGCAGGAGACACTGGTTACTGTGTTGCTTTTAAAGAGATAGGCAAAAGATTTGGACCTTTTGATCTTGCAGCTATTCCCATTGGAGCTTATGAACCAAGGTATGCAAATTTCAAAGGTTTTGACCAAAAGATATGTAAACTATATCAATGAAACGGTATACTGACTTCAAACCACTTTTTTTCTTGTTAGTGGTTTAAATACTAACATTGTATCTGCAGCTTCTGAACTTTTCACTTGTCTAAAATACATTTCGGGCAATGTAGAGCAGAAGAGCGATTTGAAGGCTGTGGAAATAGTAAGGGAGAGCAAGGGCATGTCTGTGCTGTGGGCGGCACAGCTGCAGCTATGTTGTTGTTGCAGCATAGTGCAGACGCTTCCTACATCAACAGAAGGGGTTTTTCCATCAATGTACATAATCCACCTCCCTGAATGGGCGGAAGCTAGGTTGACAGAAGAATTCTTCTGTTGATCTAGTTGTGTCTACACTGAGCGTTAGGTCAGCTTAACTACGGTACTCTAGGATGTGAATTTTTCATACCCATGAGTGATGTACCTAAGTCAATCTAAATTTTAAGTGTACACCAGAGCCAAGACGTAGAAAGAGAGGGAAAGAAGCTGAAATGTGTTTTTTTTTTTTTTATCAGACATTACTCCAAAAACTATTGAAAAACACACACAGCCTGGCATTATTTTAATGTGAAAAGAAATTAGGAATAGGAAAGGCCACTGGGATCACCCAGTCTGAAATCCATTTTCATACATTAAAACAATTTACAGTGCTACTATATTATTCTAATTACCACATTACTTTCCCCAATTTCAGTTCTCACATGATTCTGAATGCTTTATAGCATTTGAAAGATGTGTTTGCCTGGGCATCTATTTCCTCCTTAGCACATGGTATCTAATCTTTCAGATGGGATAAAGCATTGGTTCTTAGTAGGGCTGTCGATTAATTGCAGTTAACTCATGCAGTTAACTCAAAAAATTAACTGTGATTAAAAAAATTAATTGCGATTAATCGCGCTGTTAAATAATAGACTACCAATTGAAATGTATTACATATTTTTGCATGTTTTTCTGTTTTCAAATATATTGATTTCTATTACAACACAGAATGCAAAGTGTACAGTGCTCACGTTATATTATTTTTATTACAAATATTTGCACTGTAAAATGATAAAAGAAATAGTATTTGTCAGTTCACCTCATACAAGTACTGTAGTGCAATCTCTTTATCGTGAAAGTGTAACTTACAAATGTAGATTTTTTTTCTTACATAACTGCACTCAAAAACAAAACAATGTAAAACTTCAGAGCCTACAAGTCCACTCAGTCCTACTTCTTGTTCAGCCAATCGCTCAGATAAACAAGTTTGTTTATATTTACAGGAGATAATGCTGCCCTCTTCTTATTTACAATGTCACCTGAAAGTAAGAACAGGTGTTCACATGGCACTTTTGTAGGCATTGCATGGTATTTATGTGCCAGATATGCTAAACATTCATATGCCCCTTCATGCTTCAGCCACCATTCCAGAGGACATGCTTCCATGCTGATGATGCTCATTAAAAAAAAAAGTGTTAATTACATTTGTGACTGAACTCCTTGAGGGAGAACTATATGTCTCCTGTTCTGTTTTGCCTACGTTCTGCCATATATTTCATGTTATAGCAGTCTTGGATGATGACCCAACACATGTTTGTTTTAAGAACACTTTCACAGCAGATTTGACAAAACGCAAAGAAGGTACCAATGTGAGATTTCTAAGGATAGATACAGCACTCGACCCAAGGTTTAAGAATCTGAAGTGCCTTCCAAAATCTGAGAGGGACGAGGTGTGGAGAATGCTTTCAGATGTCTTAAAAGAGCAACACTCCGATGTGGAAACTACAGAACCCAAACCATCAAAAAGGAAAATCAACCTTCTCCTGGTGGCATCTGACTCAGATGATGAAAATGAACATGCATCAATCTCTGCTTTGGATTGTTATCGAGCAGAACCCGTTATCAGCATGGACACATGTCTTCTGGAATGGTGGTTGAAGCATGAAGGGACATATGAATCTTTAGTGCATCTGGCACATAAATATCTTGTAATGCCGGCTACAACAGTGCCATGTGAATACCTGTTCTCACTTTTGGGTGACGTAAACAAGACGTGGGTAGCATTATCTCCTGCAAGTGTAACCAAACTTGTTTGTCTGAGCGATTGGCTGAGGTAGGACTGAGTGGACTTTTAGGTTTTAAAGTTTTATATTGTTTTATTTTTGAATGCAGTTATTTTTTGTACATAATTCTACATTCGTAAGGTCAACTTTCATTATAAAGAGATTGCACTACAGTATGTGTATTGGGTGAAATATACTATTTCTTTTGTTTTTTTACAGTGGAAATATTTGTAATAAAAATAAAGTGAGCACTGTACACTTTGTATTCTGTGTTGTAATTCAAATCAATATATTTGAAAATGTAGAAAACATCCAAAAATATTTAAATAAATGGTATTCTTTTGTTTAAGCATGATTAATTTTGTTTAATCGTGCGTTTAATCACAATTAATTTGTTTAATCGCTTGGCAGTCCTAGTTTTTAGCTTTAGCAGTTCTCAAGATAACAGTTGCTAAAATGTCAGAAATGAAGTTTGGGTAGGTTGGGGAAGCAAACCAGAAATCAGAATGGTGAGATTAAAGTCCAATATTTCTGATGAACTACCCAGTTCAGAAATAAATGCTAGCATTCTCATTGGTGTGCAAAATCTGCTTCTATCCTCCCCTTTGTCACTGGCCCGCAATCAATTATAGCAAATTCTAGAAGTTGAACCAATGTAATTTTAATCCTGTGCCTTATACCTTGGGACTTGACATCTCACTCAAAACACTGCACCTCCACTAGCAAGCAAAGTGTTCATTCAATACCGACTCAGAGAGGAGTGCTATCTACTGAAGCATGTTTCTTTTGTTGTATCGTATGATTCTTCATACATATTGATTATGGTGATGTTAGCATGAACTTGCTTCAGAGCAGATGGCCCATAAATCCTTAAGCTGAATACATTGGGAAAACTTCCCACCTCTATAAAGAATACTGATTAAAAAACAGAATAGCCCTCCAAATTCTGTGGATGTGCGTGCTGTTGTATACATCTATTGTAATTAGTTGAAAGAATGCTAGTCATTACTAGCAAATGGATTTCTACAGTCTCTGTAACTTGGTCACAGTTATAGACCTTCCTTTTTGATTAAATGAGAATATCTTAACACCTCTTGCCTATTTAAAAACCCTAATAAAGAACAGATATCTTGAATGAAAAAGGTTACACTAAATATGTAAGTTATTTTGTGTTTGTTAGGTGGTTTATGAAATACCAGCATGTGAATCCTGAAGAAGCTGTAAGAATTCATATTGATGTTCAGTCAAAGAAGTCTGTAGCGATTCATTGGGGAACCTTTGCTTTAGCAAATGAGGTGAGTTTGGGCTAATCATGAATACATTCAAATTTTCTAAGTATGGAAACAGTAATTAAGCTTAATCATCTCATATTATAACAAACATCTATAAATGGATTATCTATAGCTCAGAATTATAAGCTTATTTTGTCTTTATTCTTACATAACTGACTACATATTGTATGTATTTAGTTAAGACTAAATTCTACAATTTTTAATACAAAAACTAGTTCACTTTTCTTAACAATTTTAGCTCAAGGTATAAAATGCTCTCAATAAAGCTGAATTTCTTGTGAATGTCAAATACTTCAAGATAAAAAGGCAGTGAAAATATATCAGCACATTGGGAGCTTTTGTTATGCAGGCAGATTTGAAATACTAGCTCTATTGGCAGAGGAACTGGTGCACTGAAAAAGGGGAAGGCATAAACGCTTGATAAGGAGAGATCAATGTTGCATATTAAAAGAGCAGGTCTTGTCGTCAGATTTGTGGTACGGGGTTAGCATCAACCTGACATGAGACTACTTATGTAGTAAATGACCACAGATAAGTCATACAGGTAATAGAATTCATGACAGATGAGTTGAGGGAGAGAATAAGAGAAGAAACCCAGAAAGAGAGAGACTGTAATTCTAGTTCAGCATTTGAAATTGTGCATCCATGCCTTGAATCATCAGACACTTGGGACACAAATCTAGATCAGATGACGGGACAAAGAAGAGCTTCTGTCAGAAACCCAGAAAGAGAAATTGACACAAAATAAAGAATTCTGCAATTGATCTTCAGATTGAAATGCCCCAAATTGGGAAGAAAATATTTACAATAGTACATCAACAGGTATTATAGAAATGTGCTGGATAGCAAGACTAAAACAGACAATCATGGGTTTTATTACTATTATAGATGAAATTATTAATGAGTCACAGGGTGAAAAAACTTTCTGGAATGGAGGATGGGAGTGTTCTGTTGTATGGATAGTAATTTAGGTATACAAAAATCAGGGACAGCAGAAATGTGAATAAATATTGTGACAGGGTCAGGCCAGATGGCTACAAGAGAGTGGTCAAAGGTATATATGTTAGCTCCAGGTTAAGCAGGTCCCTTTTCCCTGAGTTAGATAACAGGGACTATTCCAGAACACTCAGGAACTTTCTAGAATTAATTAAGGCAGGCAGGTTAATTAGGACACCTGTAGTCAATTGGGAAGTTACTAGAATTACTAGAAGTTACTAATCAGGACACCTGGTATAAAAAGGGTCTCACTCCAGTTAGTGAGGTGTGTGTAAGGAGCTGGGAGTGAGAGGACGTGCTGCTGGAGGACTGAGGAGTACAAGCGTTAACAGACACCAGGAGGAAGGTCCTGTGATGAGGACAAAGAAGGTGTTGGGAGGAGGCCAGGGGGAAGTAGCCCAGAGAATTGTAGCTGTCATGTAGCTGTTCCAGAAGGCACTCTAGAGAGCTGCAGTCCACAGGGCCCTGGGCTGGAACCCGGGGTAGAGGGCGGGCCTGGGTTCCCCCCAAAACCTCCCAACTCCTGATCCAACACAGGAAGATCTCTGAGGCTAGCAAAATCCGCCAATAAGCGCAGGACCCACCAAGGTTGAGGATGAACTTTATCACAGTATGTAACTGCTAAGTATCATGGGGTAGCCAGGTTAGTCTATATCTGCAAAAACGAGGAGTCTGGTGGCACTTTAAAGATTAACAGATTTATTTGGGCATAAGCTTTCGTGGATGAAAAACCCCACTTCTTCAGATGCACATGTACTGCTAAGTTTGCTTTTATTGCTGTATCATTTGCAGACAGGCAGAAGTTAGAATATTATAGGTGTAAATCACATTTTACATGTTTAGTAAAGTGTTTATATACTGTCTAATCCTGCATAGTTAACCGTTCCTTTTGTAGTTAATTTGAGGTACACTTTATTGACAATTTCATATCCTGTTCTATTGCTCAATTTTTACCTTCATAAACAAGTTTCTAATATAGGTAATATTTGCCACTGTTTGTAAAATTGTAGTTTAGGGGAAATTCTTGTTAAAACATCTATATGCATTTTATCTTGTAACTAGTAGCCTGGATACTGAGTTATTAAGGCAGCAACATATGTAAACACAGTATCTTTGATACAGCGTTTCACATCCAGGCTACCTTGAATAGTCTGTGCCTTTAGTATCCAAGATACAAGGAGTGCTTTTTACATTATTCTGAATACACATTGAAAACTCCCTTAAGCCTTTTTTTAATATGCTTTGCTTTGTATTCAAGATAGCATTGCCTAGAAATGCTGTGTGCATAGTATACCTTCTTCAGATGAAGAGTTCATATTATCTACATTTATTTTTAAAAATGTAACGCAGCAAGGAGCATTGAAATGACAATTTGTTTGCTTGAACAATTAAACTGAATAACCTTTAAATGTGGGAGAGGGAAGTATTTATTTTTTGTTGATCATGACAGGGAATGCATTTTTCTAAAACTGGGAAAGAAAGTGCCATCTACTGAATCACCAACCCCACTTCCTCCAGTACTTAACTTTTCCCCATGGTTCCCAACCCAGGAGTGAACTGGTCCTGGTTTATTTAAGAACTCTTATCCAATGGGGTGTGAGGTAGTATGGATTTTGAGTCATAGATGCATATTTAGCTAGTATTGTAAAGATTATAGGTCATCTGTTGTCTGTTACTATTTGTATAATTTCAGTGGGGGTGTTTTAAATAATAATAAAAACCTCCAATCCCCCCCCCCCAAACTTTCATGTTCACTTAATCTCAGAAAATGTACA
The DNA here is from genome assembly GCF_016161935.1 of Mauremys reevesii. Lineage (NCBI taxonomy): Eukaryota > Metazoa > Chordata > Testudines > Geoemydidae > Mauremys > Mauremys reevesii. The sequence goes on from NC_052623.1 coordinate 335,833,384, forward strand.
CCTGGTATACATTGCCTATTATATCTAAAAGGTGAACCAGTTTGTGTAGAGCAGTGGTTCTCAACCTGTGGCCCAGTCAACACAGAGCTGCAGCCCACATGACATCCTCAGGCCCATAGTAGTAGTGTTGGATGCGGCCCACAATGGTAAATAGGTTGAGAACCACTGGTGTAGAGCTTGAAAGCCATATTTTATCTAATGCTGGCATTGTATCTCTTTCTCCCCTCCATCCCCAGTATTACTTGGATCCTCCAGTTAAATTGAATGAAGCCCTTGAAAGATATGGCTTGAAACCTGAGGATTTCTTTGTCTTGCACCATGGAGAATCACGAGACTTGAATATAAATGATGATGGATTTGAATAATAATTCTAAAAAATCTGGAAATTCTTTGAGCCTTGTTTTGATTTGTACTAGGAAATAATGAACAGATTGATAGCTTCATAACCCTCTAATGAAATTTTCTAAAAATTTGTACTGGATTTTTAGACTCCAGGTTTGTTAATTTCAGAGGTAAAAATTGTATGCCTGCTTGATCACACAATTGCTTATAAACTGAATGGCATATTGAGAGATGATTTAAACACTACTTAATGTACAAAGCATTAATTGTCTAGAAATGCCTTGTAATTTCAACTATGTACGTCCACCCCAAAAAATGCTTTATTTTAATTTTTTCATATATGGTTTTATGGGGTGGAGTCTTCCACCTGTTGTGAAAGCATGTTTAAAGTAAAATACTGATTTTACTGAATGCCTGTATGTTTGCATTTCATGAGAAACTAAAAATGATCTAAAGAAATGTGCCTTTTTAAAGAGAGATTACTTAAGATTTGCATCATTAATGCATAATTACTGCTGGCCAGAATATCTGTATTCTTTCATTGTTTTAAAATTACTCTATCATAAATCTAAATATTTCTATTGTTTTGAGATTGGTTTTCCTTGTCAAATACAATACAAACTCATTTTGCTCCTATCTGAAGTCATGATTCAGCCTTTTATTTCTGTATTTTTTTTTTCCCAAATAAGCAGAGGCACTGATGGCATTGTCTCAAATACGGGCTATAGAAGACTTTTCACAGCTTCCATATGGTTTTACTAAGCATGCTGTGGGATTATAAAATTTGTGCAGTATTGTAAAACTTGGCAAAATGCATCTGTATTAATTGCCATACTGATTTACAAAATAAAGTCTATTGCCAGGAAAATTGTAATTTTCCTTCACATTTCATTGTAAAAAGTTGCTTTACTATTTACAGGATTGTTAGTTATACCAAAACATAAGTCTTACTGCAGGGTACGTTGTTCTGGGAATGCATTGCACATTAAATTCATAAGAACGGCCATAGTGAGTCAGACCAAAGGTCCATCTAGCCCAGTATCCTGTCTTCTGACAGTGGCCAGTGCCAGGTGCCCCAGAGGGAATGAACAGAACAGGTAATCAAGTGATCCATTCCTAGCCTCTGGCACACAGAGGCTAGGGACACCATCCTTGCCCATTCTGGCTAATAGATGGACATATCCTCCATGAACTTACCTGGTTCCTTTTTGAACTCTGTTATAGTCTTGGCCTTCACAACATCCTTGGGCAAATTGTTCCACAGGTTGACTGTCTCATGGGGGACTTCCCCCACTTTTTTTCTTGTTAGTGGTTTAATACTAACATTGTATCTGCAGCTTCTGAACTTTTCAATTGTCTAAAATATATTTTGGGAAACGTAGAGCAGAAGAGAGATCTGAAGGCTGTGGAAATCATAAGGGAGAGCAAGGGCAGGCCTGTGCTGTGGGCGGCACAGCTGCAGCAGTATAGTGCTGATACGTCTTACATTAACAGAAGGGGTTTTTCCATCAATGTAGATAATCCCTGCCACCTTCTCTCTTCCCTCCCTGTGAAGAGCCTCCATATGCACATACCCTCATTTTCCCCAGGCAGTATAACATTCAGGATGTTATAGATCCTTTTGTGTACTCTCACTTTGCCAATGCCCCAGAAAGAATACCACATGGACAACTGAAGAACCACTTCAAGCCCTACAGTCAGCAGTTAGATGCTGCAGAGTAGGAAAAATATGCCAGCACAGACCACATCTCTCCACTCAAGTCAATCTGCTGTCAGCAAGCCCATGTGAACATGTACTCTGTGCTCTCCTGCACCCTTGTGATCCAGTAATTGGCCAGAATCCACATGCTGGCAACATGCAAGTTTCTCTTCCTTCAGCAATCAAGGTATTTGTGCTGTCAGTTCCAAACCTCCATGCTGTGTGGTTTTGGGGACACCACATAAATCTGCCCTCCCACCACACCAGAGCTATTGCCTCATTTCCTGCCCCCTCTGCAGCCACAACCCCTATACCTGCTCCCCCTGAAGTCCTTGGTTTTCAGTTCCTCCCCACCTGATATAACAAAACTTTTGCCTAGGCTCTCTGCTGGCTATTCTGCTGTGTTCAAAGTAAACCTCCCCATAAAATAAAAAACAGCAACTTGCAGCAAGCAACATGCATTGTTAAATCTTTATTATACAGGTGTACAAAGGTTTGGACTGGAACCACCAGTGGTGGGTAGCTCCCCAAGGAGGCAAACATGAAGTGGATGCATAGAAACCCCCTCCCATTTTTCTTTTTTGGTGCATGCTCATTGCAATCCTTCCAGACCACATCTACACAAGTGAAGAGGTGAACATGTTTTTAAATAGCATTCTCAATTTGGGTCCCTCAAAGATTTAGTGGGTGCCATGCACTACTTTGGGTAAAACTCAAAAGACAGATTTTGATCTGCATCACATCAATAATTCAGGCTCTAGCTCTGTCCAAAACACAAAAAACCATCTAAAATTTTTGAAAAATAGCTATTTTCAGGCCTCTCTCTACATCCTCTAGCTCAAATGGCCCCGCATTTGGGTCACTAACCCTACTTCGCAGTCTTCTGGGGCACACCAGATTTCAGCGGAATCTGACTAAGCATGTCAATTTTAGAGGACTTAAAGTTTGACCTTTAAAAAAAAATTGTGACACAACCTAAACTACAGTGGTGCTCCCACACCACTATACGACAGTTCCTGCCCCAAAAAGCTCACAGACAAATTGAAATGGTGGATGTGTGCAGTTTGTGCATACACTGGGATACACTGACAGAGGCGTGGAGTGTAGGGAGATTGGGGTGTACTGGCAGAGTTCAGGGATGCTGCACTTCCCTCACTGGAGCCTCCCAACCTCTCTCTCATCCCCATATAACTCCCTCCCCCTATTCCACTGCCCCCTAATACCTCTCCTCTCCCCTCCCAGGAAGCATTCACATGTCTACTTTTCCCCCCCTAAAGACTTTGATTACACCCCCCCCCCCAAAATCTGCCATCCATGACTCAAATTGTAGCAACCTTTTATCTTAGATAGGGGCTTCTGATTTACTTATCCTTGGCTATGTTAATTGAAGGGTGAGTGCACAGCCATCAATCTTAATGAGGTCTGCGAGTTATCCAGTCGTTAGTACCACTCAGTTTAACAGCAAAAGGAAACGGTTATTTTGGGGGAGGTGAGGGTGGTCTGTAACTCAAGAACCCCTTGGTCAAATGACTCCAGGTTATGGTCACCAACACTACCCTGTGCCCCCATGAGCACACCAAATTTCAAAGCCATTCAAATAACATTTCTAATTTTAGAGCACTTTCAAGAATGGAGCTATAAAGCATATAAAGTGGCAGAAATGTTTTTCTGTGTTGGTGCATTTGCACTGTAAATATACATTCTTAAATACCACTCATTTTGGGCTCCCTTAAGACTTAGTGGGTGCTATGCACTAGCTTGTGTAAAACTCATCAGACAAACTATTTTGACCCACATCAACAGTTTGAGCCCTAGCTCTGTGCAAAAAAACAAAAATACCATTTTGAAAAATGGTAACTTTTTCTGGGGCTTATATCTCCACATCAATAACCATGCCCTTTACTGCCCAAGGCACACCAAATTTCAGAGGAATCCAACTAAGCATATTGATTTTAAAGGATTTAGAAAGGCTGACCTTTAAACAAAAGTCAAGATGCAACCTTAACTATAGTGACACAACTGTGCCACTATAAGTCTTTGTTCAGGGATTTTTAGTGGCCTTGTTTCAGTACAAGATGTTTTCTACTACATGTTCTACATTCTATATTCAAAGTGTTTGCATTTGTTTTTTGAGTTGATACACTTTGCAATTAAGAGGGTAATATAATGCTTATAAGCTACTTATTAAATTTGTTTCCAGTTCCCTTCAAAATATGTTTATATAATTTGACTAATCATTATTCTTTCAGCCAAGTAATAATGTGGGGATTAATTTTACTTAATAGATGTTCCAGTATTTCCCTGCATGTGTATAGTAAAGTTAATAGAATTACATAACTAAAATTTAAGGTTCACTTTTTAAAAGTTGAGCTCGTTGTTTCATAACTTACTGTAAGTTTGAAATGGAAATATTTCCATGGCCCAAAGTGTCTTTCCTCTATCATGTACACACACTAGTTTTGTGTAGGAGACTGTCAGTACTAAACAGACCATTGTTTTACATTACTCTGAAAGAGTAATGAATGCATTGTAAGCTGCCTTGCTTACAGTAATGTAATGGTGCTCAGCAAAATAAGAGCAGTGGGTTAAACTTCACTTTCATGAAATGAAATTCATTTTAGCATTCAATATAAACATTTTCTATTACTGTAATTTAACAGAGTATCTGGTTTTAGTATCTCCTCTTAGTTGTGTTATTATTTTGGCAACTTGTTCTTTCACTTCCGTATCATGGTGATGCAATAAACATACCAGTTTTTTAGTATATTGGGTAGAATGCCCACAGAGCAGAGAAAAAACTGAATCTTTACTGTATTGATCCTGGGTAATGATGCCCTCTTCATTTTTCATATTCTCATTCAAATTTGCAGCAAACATCAGGGCTCTAAGTAGAATCTCTTTGTTTATGCAGTTGTCAAAGAGTGAAAGCAATGATGGTGCCTGTGACATTAAATACATAAAAGTAATGCTTAATCATCAATTGAGAAGTAAATGTGTGAAGAATTCCTGTTGTAACCCCCCCCAAACACCAATGTTTTCTTAAAAAATAAAAAATACTGATCCACAAACCAGACAGCTTCCAACTAAAACTCATAGAACCTTACATATATATTCATTACAGCTACCATGTGCTATAAAAGCATGTCAAAGAATTGCAAGGACTGCACATTTCTCTTTTTTGAAAAAATTGACTTGTGTTTTGCAACCTGACATATGCTTTGTAGTCTGAATCTTTAGAATGTGGCTGTCTGGAAAATTCCCATTTTCATTTATAAGAGCGGGAATATTGTTTTCATTCTGAATAGTATTTCAGTTGCCTTGAACAGTGCCTGAATGTCAAGTATTTAGAAAGTGTTTTAAAGTGCAGACAGGATAAAGATACAATTTTTGTATACTAAAGACTGACCTTGGCTACTCAAATATTGGTTCAGATAAAAATCAGGGACAAGACCAAATACAGTTAACTTTTTAATTTAGTTTTCAAAAACTTAGCCTAAGCATGTAATTACAACTACATACTACTATCCTAATTTGCAGGGCTATCAAAAGGTACTGGATTGACAACTCTGCACTGCTATGTGCTTATCAACAGATCTGACAAAATGGGCAGTGACAGTGACAATTTCTCCATCCTGCCCCTGCCAATGAGATGTCATCTAGACATTGAGGCTCTGATCCTGCAAACATGCACATTGAGTTCAGTGGGACTACTAACATGCTTAAAAAGTTAGGCACATATGTATTTGGTATCAGAGGGGTATGTATTTGGAGGATCACAGGAACAGTCCATGAATCCCCTGGGTACTCCAAAACGGTGGGTGCACAGCACCCACTGGCAGCCCCCCTATCAGTGCCTTTCCCTCCCCCTAGCGCCTCCTGTCCACCAGAGGCCCTGCCGATCAGTGCCTCCCCATCCCCTCCAGCACCTGTTCTGCGGTGGACAGGAGGTGCTGGGGAGAGGAGCGAGGGCTGGGTGTGCTCAGGGGAGGTGGCGGAACAGGGTGGGAAGAGGTGGGTCAGGAAGAGGCAGGGGCCTTGGGGGGAGGGGTGAAGTGGGGGGTGGGACCCGGGACAGAGCCAGGGGGAGGAGCACCCCATGGCACATTAGAAAGTCGGTGTCTATAACCTCTGTGACTGTCACCAAGGTTGCTAGTTTATGTTGATTTATGGAACATGTCCACTGGGACTGGATAGAGATGGATAAATTCATTTCACATACATTCAACAAGGACAAGTGCAGAGTCCTGCACTTAGGACGGAAGAATCCCATTCACTGTTACAGACTAGGGATGGCTAGGAAGCAGTTCTGCAGAACAGGACCTGGGGTTACAGTGGACGAGAAGCTGGATGTGAGTCAACAGTGTGCCCTTGTTGCCAAGAAGGCTAACAGCATTTTGGACTGTATAAGTAGGGGCATTGCCGGCAGATTGAGGGATGTGATCATTCCCCTCTATTTGACATTGGTGAGGCCTCATCTGGAGTAGTGTGTCCAGTTTTGGGCCCCACACTACAACGAGGATGTGGAAAAATTGGAAAGAGTCCAGCAGAGGGCAACAAAAATGATTAGGGGGCTGGAGCACACGACCTATGAGGAGAGGCTGAGGGAACTGGGATTGTTTAGTCTGCAGAAGAGAAGAATGAGGGGGGATTTGATAGCTGCTTTCAACTACCTGAAAGGGGGTTCCAAAGAGGATGGATCTAGACTGTTCTCAGTGGTACTTAATGGCAGAACAAGGAGTAATGGTCTCAAGTTGCAGTGGGGGAGGTTTAGGTTGGCTATTAGGAAAAACTTTTTCACTAGGAGGGTGGTGAAGCACTGAAATGGGTTACCTAAGGAGGTGGTGGAATCTCCTTCCTTCGAGGTTTTTAAGGTCAGGCTTGACAAAGCCCTGGCTGGGATGATTTAGTTGGGAATTGGTCCTGCTTTGAGCAAGGGGTTGGACTAGATGACCTCCTAAGGTCCCTTCCAATCCTGATATTCTATGATACATTATACTGATGTTCTTAAGTGGTCAGCTTAATTTTTTTTTAAATTCTTACTTATGTTGTTAAGAATGCTTTACATTATTTAAATTGATTATTTTAAAAGTGAAGCGTGTGTTACGCTTATTTGCCCTTTTCATTTTGGATGAAAAGAACAGTCATTTTCTCTTTAAGGTTCTAAGGTATTAGCATCATGTTACAACATTTGGGCTGCAAACACTGAATACAAATATTTATTTGTTGGAAGGAGGTAAACATTGTTTTTAGTTAATGGAAACATTTTTATTGGGCTCAGGTTTTATACAAGCTTGTTTATACATCTGCTTTATTTTTGGCTCATATTTGACCTTACAATGTCCCTTGAAAAGACTGCAGTGCATAGTCAGATGAAGTGGAAGTTCATCAAGAACGAAAGTCCACTTTTTTTTTTTTTTTTAAACTTTGACCTACTGCTTATATCCTAATAATGGGGCTGTGGTAAGACATGGTATCTGTAGAGCAGCAGATTGGCTGTTTGTGCCTGCGACTCCCACAAAGCAGTTTTAAAATGGGAGTACTGAAACCAAATATTGTGATGTCTGGTTTTGTTTTGGGAAGCTCATTTGAGAGTAAAAAACAGTACAGCTAGAAGGCAACTTGAAGCGGTTTAGATTTCATTTGTTACCATATCAACATTCTTTCACATATAGCTGAAATGGATGCAACCACGGTGCTGAAAGGTAAAGTACTTCATGTACTAAAGACCTTGGGACAGTGACAATTTAGTCACTGGGCCTGTGCCCAGGGGCCCCGGCCAATTGGGGTTCCCCCATGCCCCAACCTGCTCTATCCATCCGCCTGGCGCTCCTGCAGGAGTGCCGGGTAGGCAGGGCGGAGCAAGCCCCCGCACCTCAGCCCCATTTCCCTGGCAGGAGTGCCAGCAGGAGGGCCGGGGGTGGGAGGGCGGAAGACTGCAGGTGGAAGGAGTGGGAAGGGGCCCCCCACTTGCTCTGGCCCAGGGCCCCACAAATCCATAATCTGCCTTTGCCTTGGGAGCTGTATTGGGAGGGGTACTGTGTTCATAAAGATGTCTTATCAAAACAGTACATCTGTGGATAGAGATGTTTTGTGTATATTGCATTTTCTATCTTTCTCAGCTGCAAAAGTTATGACAGTTGAGACAACAGTTGTTGAGAAAGTGAGGATAATTTGCAATGTTGGATGAGTTTGAAATGATTTGCAGCACATCCTCAGGCCACATGTTCCTTAGGTAGATGAATAGGTGAAAAGTGACAACTGGGTATATTTTGTGTCTCATGTATGAGCAGCAACCAATGCCCTTGTTTTGTGGGAAGGGATGGAGAGAGAGTGGCAGTTTGCAGAAGCCTTATCATTCTGCATTATATACAGGAAGCATGACCAACAGTGGCCATATGGTGAACATGTTAACCATGCACAAGGGTGAATCTTCATATGTGAATGTGATCTCTCTCATATAGCATGACCTGGAAGAGGCTTAGAATGCTTTTAGCTACCGTTCCTGGTTTCAGCCTGCTTTGGCTATGTAAAGTAAAATTCCAGCATTAAAAACATACAGCTATTTAAGAATCATACAATTTGAAGTGTAGATTAAATAAGAACATCATGAACTTTTGTACTAAAATGTTCAGCAGTGAAGCAGTTTGAAAATGGCAAAAGTCTTACTTGAGCACTGAAAAGATGTCTTGTCATGGCTGGGTTTGCAGATAAGTTCACAAGTACTTTCAGAACTTGAATCTGAAATGAGAACATAATAGTTCACATGGAAAAAACTCTTAAAGTGAGGGGAGGAGAATCTGAATACTGTCTCCTTCGCCCTTGCCTTCCCTCCTCCCCGCAACTTTGCATGGAACAGTCTCCCTACCAGAATTTGCCACACGATCACTCTCTAATTCCACATAAAGATTTACGTCTTCAGTGATGTCCACAAGAAAAGAGCCACCCTCCACCCCACGTCTAAGCTTCTCAGTGTGTCCTTGCTTTCTTTGCATCTGTAAGCTCTTTGGTACTGGGACTGTCTTCATTTACTGTTTTTGAACAGAGAGAAGCAAAGTGTCAACCTTTAACAATTAATTCATTGTAGCTAAAGCAACAGAGGAGGAAAAATACTGCAGGAGCAAATTCTGCTCTTATTTACACTGGTGTCAATCTTTAGTAACTCCAGTGTGCTCTCTCTACTAACTTCAGTAGAGCTACTCTGGTTTTTACACAATGAAACAGAGGAGAACTTGGCCTTTCATATCTAAGGGCTTGATCCTCCACTCACTGAAATCAATGATGCAGCTTCCACTGATTTTAGTAGTGCAGGATTATGCATTAAATAAATCCACGGTTTAGAAAACCAGCTGTGATGCTAACAGGTTACTAGCTCTCTGATGCTGTCCAACCGGCTCAGATTAGAGCAATAAAGCAATTGACTGGTGTGTTTATATCAAAGAAATGCTAGAAGGTCATAGTGTGTTCAGGTCAATTCACTTGCTAGAAAAGAACAAAGGCGGATGTTATCACGTTACGGTTACATGGCATATGCCCTGGTAATTACATTTACTCTAAATTCATGAAAATTAGTGTAATGTTAATGGCAATGTCTTCACTTATCTATAAACCTGTTGATTGCTATCTCATTACATCATGTATTACCTTGTACTTATGTAGTCCTAGACCAAACGGATGTATTATCGTGTCAAATATAGGACTTTAGCTATTTTAGTATTTTAAAATTGCAACCATGCAAATTGGACTGGGGGGGGTGATGAGAGGGGGAGTAACTCCAACTTCTGTTTACAATCTAAGTAGACAACGAGCAGATAAAAAATGGGACGCAACAAAAGTGACTAAGTGATGTTCAGCGCATATCTCCTAATTCCATATTTTAAAATTCTCTCTCTCACACACAGTGAAAGGCAGCTGAGACAGGAATCAATATGCTTTGTAGAACTGCATTTTCAGGAGGCCTTAGGATGTACTTATTCATTTGTGCTTCTCTACCCTTCAGTACAGTTCTGAACTGCCCTGCAGTTAATGCTGAAGTGAGCATAACAAATAATGCCCAGTTTAAAACTTTTTCTTCAGCAATTGATATGTATTTACAGTCTTTTCACAGTGTTGCAGTATTAAAACAAACAAAACTAAACAGGTGTCTGGAAATGCTGAGTAAGGATTAACGCTGATCTCTTCTCCTTTCCCATCACATAACTAGGCTTGGCTTGGCAGAATTTTTTATTTTTATTGTTTTTAAATAATTCAGACAGTATTCATGTTTATTTTTATTAATTCAGTTGTGAAATTATGGTGGGTGGCAGACAATAATTAAGGCTAAGATTTAGTCATGAGTATTTTTAGTAAAAGTTATGGACAGGTCACGGGCAATAAACAAAAATGAATGACCCGTGACCTATCCATGATTTGTACTATAAATACCCCGACTAAATCTTAGGTGCTTGGGATAGGGGGGTGGCTTGGGGCACTGCTGCTGCTGCTCCGGTGGCCGAGCAGCAGCCGGTGCAGCTGGCCCCGGGGCCGCCCAAACACCAGCCACAGCAGAAGTCATGGAATCAATGACTTCCATTACCTCTGAGACAGACTTGCAACCTTAGCTATCATTAATGACAATAAATGTTAAGATTCAAAAAAGTTAAAGCTTCATAACTGTTAAAACGCAAATTATCAATATCACGTCAAAATATACAAAATAAATATCCTCAGATTAATCCTCAAGCAGCATTTTTCTTACTTCACCTATCAGTAAATTTCAAGTATCATTGTTGAAAATATTTTTACATCTGTTTGTGTATGTATGGTAAAAAAAAAAAAATTTAAATTAAAAAAATCTACATTTAATGACATTTCCCGATAAAATATAATCCTTCCAAGTCCATGCCTATGATTTACGTGGAGATATAAAAGTAATTATTTTACAGTGTGGTTTTTGGTGGAAGATGCAGGTATGCTACATTTCTTAAGGTGCAGTATCTGAGCTATTATCAGGAGCTATACAGGAAAGGATTGAGTTATTACATCAGTGATACTCTTTGTGGAATGGTGGATTTTAGAGTACTTGGTATTACAAGATGGGGGTTCATGAAATCCCCAGAATTTTGGATGAAGGAGATAAATTCATTAAATTAGAGGCATGTGTACCTGCAGGGAGATGCTGTGCAACATTTCACTAAGCCAACATCTATAGTAACAGGCAAAGGAGGAGCATCAGAGATACAAATAAAACAGGCTATTTTTAGGAAGGAGGTTTAGTTTTTAATATTAGTGAACTCTGATTATGTGGGGAGACAAGAGCTAAAACAGTTTATGATTCTTGTTGTGTGCTGGATATGTGAACAAGGAAATTTGACTGGTGACCAACAACAGATTTCTGGGAGTGAAGTCACAGAGGGGAAAACATTTGGAAAGATATTTAATCCAGTGATTTACAGTAAGCACCATAACTGGAGGCATGGCAGCAACTCCCTTTACCTTTTGCAGAACACTTGACATTAGCTTCTGCATCAAAGGACCCTACCTTTAAAGTCAGCTGTTGCCTTGATAAATACAAGGGATGTCAGATATTTAGGGCCAAATCCTACTTGCCTTACTATGCAAGGAGTCCCACTGGGCTCTGGGAGACTGCTTGCAATGAATACAGCAAGCTGGATTTGTGTTAGTCATAACTATAGATTTTTTAAATACTGCATTTTCAATTCCGATTGAACACATGAAGCACATTTCTATCCTTTTATTTCCGAGAGTCTAATATTCTTGAATCGCCATCTCGTGGCATGTACTTTAAAGCATGTACTACTAGATTAAGGGACAAATGCGGATTGTTTAACTTACGTAAGTAGCCCTGATCAATCAATAGAACTATTTATGGAAGAAGAGTAAGCAAGATTTAAATGTTGGTGTGAGTGGATGTACAGATGTCAATGGAATTGCTCCAACTTAGATTAGCTCAGCTCTGAATTTTGTCCTAATGAAGGAGTGTGACCCAGGAACCTCATAGTGTCAACTGGCAGAGGGGGTGCATAGAGTTTTCCTGGGATCCACTAGATGAGATATATGCATAATAATTCACTAAAGGGTGTCATGTGATGTTTATACCAAGAGTCAAGAGCCCAGAGCCCACTTGTCATCATAACCATTGCAAAATGTATGTATGTATAATATTTAAGGAATTACACGTTTGTACAGAAAATTATGTTCTTAAGGCAGGTAACTAGCAGGTGACATGTTTTGGACAGATTCCGTTCAGACAGGAGGTAACAGATCTCTCTCTCTGGTCATGAGTATATTGGGCATTATATGTCTCACAATGGATGCCTGTTTGCATACTGAGCCAAATGACAATCAAGACATTGCAAAATCTTCAAGAGGAAAATTGCAGTAAGAAATAAATAACAGGAGAGAATCATTTATGAGTAAAGAGAATGGATTCTTGGGGTATATCTTGGGATGCAAAGTTATACCCTGAATCCTTCAACTGAGGAGGCAAACAGTGTGTTTGTCTTATAACTGGAGGGTCACAGCCAAGTCTGGCTGTAAAATACTGGAAGGATTTTAGGTGAGCATTGCGCTATAAGATATGAAAATGTTGAGTTAATTAAGTCTAGGTTCTAGAGTGCATGTTATGATTTTATATCTGGACATTTGTTTCCAATACTTTTACTTACTGTCACTTGAACTGTTATACTTTGTTAAATAAACTTTTACTTGTTTTCAATATAAACATATCTACATGCTGCATGTGAAGCAGAATAGCGATCTGAGTGAAACTGGTAAGCTGGGCTGTACTGCTTCTTTGGAAGCAGTGAACCTGGGAATACTGCAAGGGTCTAGCAGAACAGGGGCTGGACACTCTAGGGAGATACTCAGAGGCCGAAGTGTGCCCATCACTAACCTGTAGAGAGACAGTGAGGCTTGCATAGGCCGGGGGGGGAGGAGAAGGAAAGGGGGCAGTATTTATGTTGCCCATGGCTGATGGATTTGGGGACACAGCAGGCACAGTCAAGGCTTCCTTATGCTAAGGGCAGTTGGTAGCAAGGTGCCTCACAACCCTGGGTACCCCCGGGAAGCATCACAAGGAGAAGAAAAGATTCACATTATTCCTGGTAGTAATTTACAAATAAATATACAATTTTCCTTTTTTCAAATACCACTAAGAAGCAGTATCTTCACATGTGCACACAGGTCTTCTATTAGCATTGGGACTATGACAAAAATTCAGATGAGCCTATACTCATAGTAATTATGGTCACAGACATACAGAAGACTTTTATTATGTTGGGTAAGTCAGATCCACAAGAAGGCTGTTAACTGTGATGACCTACTTTTCCTGTATACACAACTTCCAGGAGAGCCATATTATAAACAGATATATTAGATAGATAAAGAACACCAGAGTTAAGATCACCATGGATTCTGAGAGCAAACCTTTGCTCACTGTCCCCAGAGAGATTCATAGACTCATAGACTTTAAGGTCAGAAGGGACCATTATGATCATCTAGTCTGACCTCCTGCACAATGCAGGCCACAGAATCTCACCCATCCACTTCTATAACAAACGCCTAACCTATGTCTGAGTTACTGAAGTCCTCAAATTGTGGTTTGAAGACCTCAAGCTGCAGAGAATCCTCCCGCAAGTGACCCATGCAACAGTGGAGCCCTCCACATGCAGATCTCCTTTGCCCTGTGCTGGAGTGGTTGTGATCTCCTACCTCCATGGCACTATGTAATTACTGGGATCCTACAGAGGGCTCTCATTTGTTTTGGGATGGTGCATTCCACACACAGAGAAGGGATGAATGGAGTTTTATTTTCCACAGCAGCACCACAGAGATTAGCTAGGAAAGGTAATAAAGCTTGTGATGTTATCTGTTCCCCATCTCTGTGCAGGGGCAACATCCTTTATAATGGGGTCCATGGGGCAGTTGAAACTATGAGAAGCACTGGTGGCATGACTCCATTTTCCCCGATAGGTCATATAGTGGAAGGGGCTGATGGGGTTTCTAGAGCCAGTGCAAAGGCACAGGACTGCTGTGGGGATAGCTCTGGTCTCCTATAGCATCCAGCAATACGGGGGCAAAAACAAGGCTTCATCTCCAGAGAGGGGGAATACCCCACCCTGGGAATGATTTGGGGTGAGAAACTCTGTAAGAAGATCCTTGTGAAGTACTCTTCCCTCCTGTGGGAATTTCCATTGGAGAGGACAATTGTGCAATGTTTGCAAGTCCTTTACACATTCTCCACTAGTTATAGCTACTGAATTGTAAAATTATTTTTCTTTAAAAAAAAAAAAATACACCACAGAGTACCTTAGAAACTGATGTTTTTTTTAAAAAAAAAAAAAGCAAATCTAAACTGGAAGACATCTCAGCCAAAGTTAAGCAGCTTGGTTACTATCTGGTTATGACAGTACAGTAAACAGTACCTGTGTCCTTTCATTTCCTTCTGAAAGCAAATGAAGAAAGCACGGAATTGCATTTGTCATCATATGGTGGTAGTCATTGGTAACAGACATATTTGTTAATAATCTAAGTTCAGCTAGCTGCAGATCAGAGTTCAAAGGTGATAACTCAATCTCCTTACAGACCTGTAAAATGTATACCTTAAGGAACAGAAAAAGAAATGGTTAAATGTACAATTTGTTGATCCAGCCAAAGAAGTTCACAGTTAACATCCCAGTGTCAGTAGTCACGATGGCTCAAAATCATGATTCCCAGCAGCAAGAGGATAAATAAATAAAACAATGTATAATCAGTCTCATCTTTGATCAAGAACATGTAAATAAGGCACTAGCAGCTAAATAAGCTATGTTAAGTTTTAGCAGAAACTATAATTAAAGGAACACTATCAATGTGAATTTTTTGTAAAGACTAGGTTTTTAAAAAAAAAAAATCAGTTTTCTGATAGAGCTACCTTTAGACAATATGTTCTGATTTAAACAAAAAAAACCTTGCTCCTCTACATAAATTTACAAGGGCCTTTTGGCCAGGTCCAAAGTAACATCACTGAATGGCTCTGTCAGACTATGCATTTATGATTCCCACCCCATAGTATCTGAACACACCCCCTACGCCAGTATTTAAAAACTGGAACTAAAATGTCTCTTTCTTCCCACCCCACAAGAAATAGGTACCTGTAATTGAATTGCTTACAGGGTTTTGTTTATTTGTATGTGTGATACATTTATGGAGGCAAAGCTAGGCAGAAGAAATGAGTTTTGCAGTTAGTTGCAAAAGTGGTTAGTTACATGATCATTCTTATCTCTTGTAGCAGTGAATTCCACAGTCCAGCTCCAGCTTCTGAGAAAGTCCTCCATCTCCACTTACTGATCAATAGTTTTCATTTACATTGGAACGTAACTTTTATAAGGGTTCACGGCTGCAGAGGGATAGGTGTGAATGAGGACTTGTACTGGACTCTTATATTTAGTGGGGAGCCAGTGCAGAGCGGAGTACTGAGGTGATTTGTTAACAGCAACCTGCGTTGCTAAGCAAATAGGCTGCTATATTTTGTACCAATGGGAGCTTATTCAGGATGTGGGATTTGTTCCTAGAGAAGAGTTGCAATAATTAAACCTGGATCACTCTGGTCAGGTCTGAGTCTGAATGGATCTGACACAATCTTCTGGCCTGTTAGAAGCAGAAGAGACTGTTCTTGCTACCATGGCTATTTGGGCATCCAATAGCACTGAAGAATCATAAACAACCCTAAGTCTATAAACTGACTTAATCAGACCTGATCAGAAAATGTAGACAAAAATGTTTAAATGGAAAAAAAATTAAAGTGTTCATGAAATAATTTTCCAACCAACTCTAATAATGGGGAAGCTAAAGTAACACCCCTCTTTCTGTCAGCATTTCTTCAGTCTTGCCAGAATTCAACTTTAGCCAGCTGCTGATTTCAGATAAACATCAGAAAGCAGAGAGATTGTGCTGTTAAGATTTGAAGTAAAGGAGATATAGAGCAGGTTGATGTGTGAGTGTTGCTGGGACTTGGGAGCTGGCAAGACAACGGAGGCTCAACTGCGATATTGAACAGTATAGGGAGTGGACTGTGCCTTGTGTGATTCAGTAGGGGAGGAATTTGGAGATGGAGTCTAGTAATGACCATCTGCATGTGGATTGAGACTAACTGTTTCCGGCTGTTTCTATTCAGCTTCTTAAAAACAGGACTGTAGTATATGGTAATCAATTACATCAAATGCTGTAAATAGGTCCAGCACGATAGTACAGGCAGGAGGATGTTAGCCATCAAAGGAGCAGCGAGTTCTGTCATTGTCCTGACCTCCTCAAGCCTGACAGAGGGATCCCATTTTCAGTGAGCTGACAGATGGCTTTGGAGACTTTTTGCTAGCTTCTTGACTGGATAAAACACGGGGTATGTGTGTCTGTGTTAGACACTAGGAGATGATTGCTCAGTACTAGAGACTGTGCAAACTTTTTTTTAGTATGGTTGGACTACTGCATGTAGTAATGTGGGTGATAAATTCCAAAAGGAGGAATTAACAATCTTGATTGGTTAGAGGCTCAAAGTGTTTTCTACTCTTACCACCCAGAAAGGGCAGGCATCAGTCACAGGTGTTGGCCTCAGTTACCATCAGTGCTTTTGACTACTTGCATCAATGGGACAAATTCTTGGAAGATTGATTGAAGGATGTTGCTCTCTGCTTGTTCTAAGTGCCTATCACTTACTGTATGCGATCTCTCTGAAATTATTTCTTGCAGTAAGAGATGCTGTGTTCGAAGATTGAATGCAGGCAATCTGGTCTTAGAGAGCAATTTATGGTCCAAAAAAGTTATGCCAGGCATGACTTTGCTATCTCCATAGCAGAAGAGAGAATCTCTTTGCCTCCTTCATGCCAATAGCACAGATTTGTAAAAATTCCTTGTTTCTGAGTGTCTCCATCAAACCATTATCTCCACCCCCGATATTTGGAGTTTTTTTTCCTTCCTGCTCTTTTTATTACAGGTTGAACTCCGATAATATGTAGATGGCCAGCTGGGAGAATGTGTGTTGGTGATGGTGTGTCTATAGCAGTAGTCAAGGAATGGTTGAATTGCTTTACTAAGTCACATACTTTTATTGACCTCTTTGCTGGGTAAAGTTTTCTTTAAGTAAGCTCTGGAATTTGGGAGGGTACAAGAGTTTCTTAAGTGGACCAGAGCAGTGCTTTCCGCCTGTCTTACGAAAGGAATAGTTATTTTTCAGGAAGTGGTCTGATCAAGATATAGGAGTAGCTGTGTTTCTTATGCCCAAGGATCCAATCTAGAGAATGGACAGCTGTGTGTATAGAGACCAGGGACTACATTTTTGGGCCCACCCACTGTCATCCTCCGCCTCTCTGTGCAGATGCCTACTTGCTGTCTCTTCATTTTTAACCCCTTGCTGAAAGAGAATTCCTGGATTTATTCCTGGGGAAGGGCATGCATGCTAGTGTAAGAGACAAGTGCAACTGAGTATCAACAAAGGAGTGACACTGTCTCTATGCAAAGTGTTGTAAAGTGCACAAAATAAAACTGACAAATCTTCTGACTCCTCTCTTTCAGTTATAATAGTCCCACTTATTACTTTTAACCATAGTAGGTATAACATTTTCAGAAGAAAATGTGAGTCTCAAACTGACTTTATCCCTCTACATTTTTGCATTTGTATTATTTAAAAAACAGAACTATTTCTGTATTTCTGAATGGATTTTATAACATAAATTTGAGATTGAATTTAGAATAATAATCCTGACACCATCTGATTTCCCCTCCCCCCCCTTGAATACTGGTATCAAGTTAATTTTCTTTCTAGTCCTCTAGGACCTTCCTGGTTCTCTGAAATGCTTTAGAACTAATTGCTAGTGGTTCAATAAATTTGTTAGCTATTTCTCTTGGCCTTAGGGTTTAAAGATCATTTGGATCTGCTGATTCGTATATATTCATGTTCTCCAAAAGTTGCTGCATGATCCTTTTAATTAACAGCTATATTGAAAGGTCTTTATTACTTCCTAGCTGTACACACTTCATTTTGTTGTTCGATTTTGCCTCAGTTATGGTGCCTTTTAGTACTTACCTTTATCTCCTCTTGATTTTCAACATTCATACTCAAGTTATTAAGTGCGTTTAGTGCTTTTTCTTTAACTTTGGGAATGGAATTTGAGAGCATCTTTCCAATAACAGAAAGGCCATCCAATTTTCGAATTATATCCTAAAAGATAAACAGATAAATATATAAGATATTACTGCTAATCTTAAACCAAATGGGAGTTCTGCCTCACTAAAGCCTTTAGGATCTGGTCTCTGATATTTAAGCAGAGAATATCAGCAGTTTAATATTATTTCTTTACATACCAGTCTATACAAAATAAATATGCACAACATTCATTGTGAAACTTTGGTGCCAATTTATAGTACCCAGTTACTTTATCTCCAAATAATTTTTTTCATAGTTAAAATGAGAACAGATGCATGTTTCTGCAGGGTCACTCCCAAAATTCTCAAATCTTGTAAAATTATCTGAATTAAGAAAGCTTTGCTCACGTCTAGAATTGGAAAGAAGCATCAGTTACATTTTGTTTAATCCAACTTAAACAATTACTTGATGTTTTTCATTTAGTGTAATAAAATATGCCATCAACAGGCCATATTTTGGCCTTGGATTCACTATTTCCATTTAAATCAGTGGGAGCCCTGCTTAAACATTTGAGGCTAGAATATGGCCTAATATCTGAAAAGAGCAAATATCTCTATTATTCAAGCCCTCTGTATCAGAATTCCCCTTTGAATTCAGTAGGATTTCAGCATGCAGGTTTGCCGAACCAGGTTGACTATTATAGTTAGCAGGTTCAAAAATTTAGCTTATTTTTCATATATTTACAAAGTTCAAATGCTCTTAAAAATATATTACTCCTCCTGCCACAACCCTACTCCTCCTCCCCAAAACTGAACTCAACAACATATTTTTCATAAGGAGAATTAAAACAATCTCAGGACCTCATGACATCCCAGTCACATTAGTAGAGGTCTGGGGGGAGGGAATAAAGATTTTTAGTAAGAAATAATATTTTTAGTTTCTCATTAGAAGCCAGAGAATAATTGAGAAACTATGGTTACAATTATGAGAAATACCTCAACAAGAGAAGTGTGGAAGTTTGAAAATTAACCCTTTATGGATACAGGAAAACATGCATCTCCCAAAGAAATTTGTCATATTGAATTCCCAGTCAAAGGAATACCCTGATAGCAGAGGGGTTAGACTTAGCAAATTTCAGGCCTGATAATGGGAGTTGCAGGTGCTCAGCACCTCTCAGAACAAACTCTTCAGTTGACACTATAAAATTGTTAGTGATAATGCACATATATAATAGCACTTTGAAAATATCAAGCTCTGTACCAACATTAATTATGCTAACAACAGCCCAGTACAGTAGTTATTCTTATATCTATTGTAATGATGGGGAAATTAAGGCAGAGAGATTAAATGACTTAAACAAGGTCATGTTGGCCCAGATCCTCAAAGTTATTTAAGTGCCTAACTCCCTTTTAAATCCACGGGCGTTAGGGACCTAAATACCTTTGAGGATCTGGGTGATAGTCACTAAATTAGGATTAGAACACAGGAGCTTCTAGCTCTTGATCTCATGCTTACTCCTCTGCAAAATGAAGTCTCATTTTCTACACTGGCTCACTTTCGAATATAATTGCTTTCTTTAGAACATGACTTACTTGATTTACAGAGAAGGCAGCACTGTTGCTCAGAGTGACCAAGGCTTGTTCTTGAATTAACGGATCATCTGTGAACTCAAGCAAATGAAGAAGTTTCTGTAGATGATGGGCATCCAGGTTACTGGGTGATTTTGGAAGATCCGTGTCTGCCAAGGTTTAAAAATTAAAACAAATTATTTCAAATAAACTTTGAAACGTTTCACTGAACCAAAGCACATAACACTTTTTACAGAGCTGTGTTACAGCCACATACTTATGGATAGCATGTCAGTTGTAGGCCACATAATTCTAGGATTCACTGATCCACTATGATATTTATGGCAGAGTCACTGCAATACTAGTTAAGGCTGGGTTCTATTTTTCATTTAAAGCAGGATTTAAATATACATATTTTAAAAGTATGTGACTTCCCCAATTTTTCAGCATGTAATCTGAGTAAAGCCTGATTTTTTTTTTTGAGGATTTTCAAGTAAATGTTAAGTAGTTTCTGATTTCTAGTCAGTTAAAAAAAATCTTTTAAAAAAGTTAACTTTCGGAGTTGCATGACTTTGAGCCCCTCTAGTTTCAAAACTACAAAGTGTAGAAAGTAAAAAAAATTGTGAGAATGTGTGGTTATGTAATTATTTTGCTAATTCACAAAGGAATAATTCTATTAGCATTACTCATCATAACTGGATCCTTATTCATTGCAGTTATCCAATGGATTTTTTTTTTTAAATGTCTGCTACTTCCATTTCTGACATGGAATGTGGCAACTTTTTTGGACAATTTAGGAGAAGAGTAGAAATTTTGACTTATCTCCAGTAATATTCCTCCCAGAATTGGGGGCTAACATGGTGAATGAAGAATATGCTAGTTCAGGGGCATCTGAACTGAAGATCTTTGATAAAGGAACAGCTGCTGTGTTAAGATTACTGTTCTTCATAAAGACACTCAGCCAACTGAAGAGCTCTGCTTTTAAGTCAGCTAAACACAAGTCATACAGTACCTGGTCTTCAAGAAAGCAAACACTACTAATGTCAAAGTTCATGATCAGCCAGATCAGCAGTGAAGCTCTTGAGCTGGCTAAACGGTTTTATGAACACCAGGATTTGTGACAAAGGAAGGGCTACTCTAATAAATACTAAGATTTTGTGAAACTGACTAGCTTGCTCAGAAGCGGATCCTATTCTTCAAGAGATTCTCTCTTGATTTATTAGCATTCCTCATTATTGAGTCCTTACGCACAATGGTTAGCCATTGAATATAACAAAGGTTGGGGGTTTTTAAAGGTCTTGGACAATTCTAAAATTTCCAAACTTAAGTGCCTGAAGTTAGGCATCTAACTCCAGATATAGGTCCTGATCATGCAATGAGATCTCCATGGAGGATTCCTGTGCATTTGTGGACCTCCACTGACTTGAATGGCTCCACACAAGGGCAGGTGTCTGCCCAAGTAGATTCAGTATCAGAATCAGGGCCTTAGCTACTTTAAATAAACAAACAAATAAATAAATGGGGTGGGGGGAAAGGGGGACACTGATTTTCAGTACTGAGTACCTACAGATCCTACTGACTTTTGCCAGACTGGTGGCAGTGTAAACTCAGTCATGCATAAAAAAAGGTTCACAACAAATACTGCCTTGTTGCACTCTCACTAGGTTGCAATTATTCTGAACCCTATTTTCCTAGATTTTTACCAACATCAATTATGCTATCTGCAAACAGTGGCTGAAGAGCATCAAACTACAAAAATGGCAAGGTAGTTTAGCATTTCAATTGAGACTGTGACCAAAGCGTAACCTGAAATTCTTACGAAAAACAGTGCTCAGGAAACTGAACCACTGCAATCCTATTGGACAGAAGCTGGACAAATCTAGACTCGCATTAGAAATGGCAAAACATTTTCTACAGGTGTCCAATGCAGTCCCAGTCTGTTTCTTTCATCATTATGAATCCCTTAAAGACCGTTAGACTGTGAAGATCCAAAAGTTGGTTAACTTCTTTCTATTATTGGTTGCAAAACCCTTGCATGCATTCTTCCACTCCCTCATAACAAATGCTTCAACGTTCTTTCATTTGAAACAAAAGTTGAAGATAACATGACATCCAGAAGCTAGCATGCAAAAACACAAATGTTTTCCTTACTATGCCCATCTGTGCTTTTATCAGCTCCAGGGCTACATAAATCATTAACAACGAAACAGTGGGCAAACAAGATACCCGATAAAGCACTTTCAAGAAGGCAACTGGTAAGATTCATGATTTCAAAGGAGTCTAGTCAGCTTTTAAAAATACATAAATAAGAGTATTTTTGAAGTTTCACATCCATTAGGGCCAGATTTACAAAGGTATTTAGGGGCCTAACGTTTCAGATAGTAAATCCAGCTCTAATTGTAAATCCAGCTCTAATCAAACTGACCTATTCAAATAGTCTGAAGAAGACTATGATCTGTAAAAATGAATGCTACAATGGGTAAGAAAAGAGATGTAGAGCAGAGCTGGATCCCTAACTGAGACTTCGCTGGCTGTATTACTGTCAGGATACCAGGAAATGCTAACATACAATAGCCCAAAAGAGTAAAAAAAATAACCTCGCTTTCCTACCCACACAACTCTCCCCTCTCTTCTTTCACGCCACCTCTGGAAGGTCACATCAGCTAACGCGTCATGCGGTGTTGGTACAAAGCCCAACTTTGCTCGGCAATACACATGTTTCAATACTCCCCTGGTGCGCGTGCATAACTAGCCGTGTGTTGGGGAAAGCCCCTGCTAGTGGGCGGGAGGTCGGGGGTGCACCGCCTAGCTGCTAACAGTCCGCCGGGCTAAGCCCCTCTGCAGCTCACCTGACTGGAGGCTGGAAAGGACGGAAAGCCCGGACACCTGAGGCACCAAACCGCCCGCTGGGGCTGACCCACGCCTAGCGCTAGCGGCTCCTTCTGTCCCGGCTGCGGCTCCCGCCCGCCTGCTCCTGGTCAGCCTGTAAACACAGTAACACGCGCCAGCTCCCAGCACGAGCCCCGCCGCCACCCCGGCTCTCGCCGCCGCTCCCCTAGCCTCCCCCATGCCCCTCCGGTGCGCGTGCCCCCGGAGCACTAGGGCCCCGCCAGGCTGAGGCGGGCCCAACCCCCACTTTTCACAGCGCCGGAACGTGCCTCAGCTCAGCTCAGCCCGGCGGAAACGGGACACTTCGTTCCCCCTCCCCCAGCTGCAAACCTCCCCTCTGACCTACGCTGACGTGCCGCTCCGCCAGCTCGCACAGCGCAGGCGGGGCCAGCCGCCCCAGCAGGGCCAGCCACGCGCTATGCAACCTGCCCACACCAGCGGGGGCTGGGGTTTGTGGGGCCCCTCCCCCGGCGCTCCTGACGGGGAGCTGGGGCTGCTCGCGGTCCCCCGCAGGAGCGCCTGGCGAGCGCGCGAAGGGGCCACTGCCCACACCCAAATCCTTCCTACCTACTGCACACCCCAAGGGATGGCCCGCCACCCCCAGCCTAATCACACCAGGAGAAGTGCCTCAGATGTGGACATGATCCATTATATTTAAATTCTAACAAAAATGTGGCCATGATTGGAAACCAAAACCAGCCACCCAAAAATCTCATGAGGGCGTCTGATTTGCTTTAATTTCAAGCCTAATCACGTGCAGTCCCCCCATCACAGATTATAAACTCTTTGGGGCATGGACCTTCTTTTTATTTTGTTTACACAGTATGAGATCCTGATCAGTGACTGGGGCTGCTATGTGTTATCACAAAACAAATAACATTTTCAAGGTAGCTCTTACTTAAAAACTCCAACAATAATCACTGCCACAAAACAAGAGGGCGAGAGAGAATCTCCAAATGGGGGAGATATTGCAATCAGCTATAAGAGAGAAAAATGGTAGTAACAACTCCACTATCGCCTCTTCATTTTTCACTCAGCTCTTCTTCAAAACATGAAAACTATCTGAAGCTAAGCAGATACTGTTACAGGTTTTTAAAGTTTATGAACAAAACTACTATGATACAGTAATAACCAGCTCCTGAACAGTAATTTTTGACAGATCTCAAAGCACTTTACAAAGGAGGGCAGCATCATTATCCACATTTTATAGATGGGGAAATGGGACTTGTCCTACGTCACCCAGGAGCCAAACTGGGACTAGAATATTAACTTTCTGAGTCTCAAGCCTATGCTGGATCCAGTAGGCCACACTAACACCTTCTGGCCAGGAATCCCCTAGTACTTCACAAATATTAATTAATCTGCACCATAGCCTTGTGAGCTAGATCAGAGGTTCTCAAACTGGTCCGTGAGGTCCATTCAGGTGGTCCGCAGATAGTTCCCTCTAAAGTGTATGCCTAGGTGGCTGCACACAAGAGAATGAAGGGCCACCCACCTAATTAGTGAAGCCGCACAGGCATGGCTTCACTAATTAGGCGCCTGGACCTTGGAGAAGACGCACATGTAAGATGAGGTGGTGGCCTTGGAGGGAATAGGGGGTAGATGGGAGGGGGCAGTGGGATGAGAAGAGGGGGTGGGGGGAATTTGGGATGTGCAGGGCTGCAGCAGCCAAAGAAAAAGGCGACTTTCCCCAGCTCCAGGGCTGCGGCTGCTATGGAGAGATGGCCCTCCTTCCCAGCCTCAGCTCTGTGGCAGGGGAGAGGCACTCCTCCTTCCCAGCCTCAGCTCTGTGGCTGCTGTGGCGGGGGAGAGGCACTCCTCCTTCCCAGCTCCAGCTCAGGGGCTGCCGCAGCTGGGGAGAGAAAAAGAGTCACCCCCCTTCATTCCAGCCCCAGCTTGGGGGCTGCCACGGCCAGGGAGAGAGGGCACATCCATCACATTAGAAAGGTGAGACTACTGATATTAAAATATGAGTTGTGTGCTTTTATTTGTAGAACAAAAAAAGTTAATTATTAAGTTTTTTTTTATTTAGCGTTTTTATCCAAAGCGCTTTATGATAGTTAGCTAATTGTACAAACAACATTTGGAAAGATCATTAAGTGGTCCGCCGAGACCCTCAGCAATTTTCAAGTGGTCCATGAAAAAAAAAGTTTGAGAACCACTGATCTAGTCAGTTACAAAATAAGAGTTTAGATCCTGTTTCTATTTTTGGGGTGTTTGTTTTTTTCTGGTGTTTGCACTGAAAAAACTGCAACTTTAACAAACCATGGTCATAACTTTTGAACCAAAAAAATCACAACTTTTTTACAGCCATAGTAATTAATTAATAAGTAAACATAAGTTGAAATCAGAGGCAAGGCAAGGCAAGGATGTGGGCAACAGTTACACACACACCTGATGTAATTTTATGAGTATTTTTATTAAAATTCTGTCCATAGCTTTTCAAAAAATGGTTAGACATGTCTGCTTTCAGATAATTTAAAACCATCAGCTCTGAAGGCAGTGCAGAAGTAAGGGTGGCAATACCACAATCCCTACTGCATCTTCCTTTTAGGTCAGAATCTCTAATTTGAGAAATGCTGGTCTCCCCCCATGAAATCTGTATAATATAGGGTAAATGCACACAAAAGACCAGATTTCATGGGGGGAGACTAGATTTCAAGGTCCACGATGCCTTTTTCATTGCTGAGAATTTGGTAGGGCCCTAGCAATGTGGTATGGATGAGGAATTCAGTGGTGCATAGCAATGATCTGTATGGATGGGAGCTGTATGGAGGCTCATGGGTAAGGCTGTGAATCATTCATGGAAGTCACGGCTTCCGTGACTTTCCATGACCTCAATGAATTTTACAGCACTGGCGCAGCTGACCCCAGGACCACCCCAGCAGCTGGTCCCCAAGGCTGCGCTGGAGCAGTGGTCTGGGACTGGCAGTGGCAGCAGTGGCGAGGCCCTGGCCCCATCCCCAGCCCAGAGCAGTGGGACCCCGAGGCTTCCCTGCTTGGACTGGTGGTGGTGGCAGTGGGACCCTGGGCCATCCCCCAACCAGAGCAGCAGCAGCAAGGCGGGTGCAAGGATATTTTGCGCCCTAGGCAAAACTTCCACCTTGTGACCCCCCCTCCCCCACCCCTCCCGCATCATTGCTTATTATAAACTTTCAAAAATGAATACTGCATAATGTGGCATTGTTCACATATACTTCCTTCCTTCATTCTTTCATATCAAAATCTACTACATTTTATTCTACCTTTAGAATATCCAATTATTGTTATTAATAAAATTTATAAAATCAGAATGGCGGATACTCTGTCATACAACAACTGACAATATCAATATGACAAATTTCAACAACCTACACATGCATATTCACACATGATAAACATATACACTCAAATACTTAACATACACACACAGTTGCTACAAAGTATTAGCAAAATGATGCAGCAGCAATTGCCAGAGTCTTAGATCTGAAACAACTCAACAAAAATAGTTAGCCTCAGTCGACAACCTCCAAAAACTAGTAAACTTAGCATTATAAACAGCCTGTCAGAACAGGTAATGGCTGTGTGCGATGAGAAAAATGACGTCATTGCCACTTTGTACTGTAGTGAAGCAGCACGCTTGTGCCCACAACGCAGAGCTGGCATAGGCTATAGCTGTAATGTACAAGAGAAGAACGACAAGTTAAAATGCAAGTTCAATGACGTTTCTCTTTTCTTTATTCATTCATTTTCCAGCAGTAGTGTAAATTTTTGGTGTCCCCAAATCTTGGTGCCCTAGGCGTCCGCCTAGTTCACCTAGTGGTTACACCGGCCCGGGCCACCCCCAACCTGGACCAGCGGTGGAGGGGTACCAGGCTGCCCCCTGCCCAGACCAGCGGCGATGGCAGTGGGACCCTGGGCTGTCCCCCACCCAGACCAGCGGCGGGGCGGCCCCAGGCTGCCTCTCCCCCCCAAAGAGGCAGCGGGGAAACAGGTAAGCCCTCACCCAGACCAGTGGTGGCGGGGCCCCAGGCCACCCCCCCCACAGACTGTGGTGGTGGTGGGGCCCTGCCCAGACCAGTGGTGGTGGGACCCTGGATTGTCCCCCACCTGGACGAGCGGCGGCAGTGTGTGTGGGGGGGCCTGGCCACCCTCCACCTGGAGCAGCAGCGGGGCCACAGGCCTCCCTGTGCCTGGACCAGTGGTGGCAGAGGGGGGGTCCGGGCTGCCCCCCAACTGAAGTGGCAGTGGCAGCAGGGCCATGGGCTGCCCCCTGCCCAGACCCGTGGTGGTGGGACCACAGGCCACTGCCCCCTCAGCAGCGGCAGGGGGGGCCGGGCTGCTTCTCCTTCAGTGGCAGGGGTCCTTGGGCTGCCCCCAGCTGCAGCAAGGCCGTGGTCTGCACCCTGCCAGCAGAAGCGTCGCTCTGCGCTGCCTGCCCCCTCCCCCCCCAGCAGCAGTGCAGATAAGATTTAGTAACAGGTATTTTTAGTAAAAGCCGTGGACAGGACACCGGACCATGACTTTTTGTTTATTGCCCGTGACCTGTCCAGGACTTTTACTAAAAATACCTGTGACTAAAACGTAGCCTTACTCATGGGGGAACAGATGGAGGAATGATGGGGCTCAACTGGGGGGTAGTGATGGAAGTATGGATAGGAGCTTGGCTTGTTTAGGAAGTATGAATCGTGCCTGGGTGGTGAGGTGGGGGGCTCAGTGTAGGCGCAAGACTGGTGTATGAATGGTGTCTAGGAGGGTCTGAGTGGGGGGCTTAGTGTGGTGTGGGGCTGGGGGTATAGATGGGAGTAGGGATGGAAGGCTGAGTGGGTGTGATGTAGTGCAAGGCTGGGTGTACGAATGGAGTTGTAATTGGGAAAATTTGAGGGGTTAGTATGGACAAGGGGCATGAAATAAGTTAGAATGGGCTATGAATTTAGGGCTTGGTGTAAGGGGAGGGCAGGTGCTATGAATGGAGTTGGGATGGGGGTTGAGCGAGTGGGGGCTTGGTGTGAAGCAGCCTGGGGCAGGGAAGATGAATGGAGTTGAGGTGGGAATGGGTTGGGTTTGGGGCTAGGCAGTGAGTATAGATCTGGGATGGGTGAATGTGGGCTCGGAGCAGCAGGTATGAATGGAATTGGGATGGGGGAGTGCGGGAATGAATGGAGTTGGGATGGGGATGAATGGGGTTTGGGGCAGGCCAGGGGATATAGAGTTGGGATAGGTGAGGGGGGCTCAGAGCAGCGGGTAGGAATGGAATTGGGATGGAGGGTTGGGAGGGATGAATGGAGGTGGAATGGGGATGAATGGGATTTGGGGCAGGGGATATAGAGTTGGGATAGGTGAGGGGGGCTCGGAGCAGCGGGTAAGAATGGAATTGGGATGGGGGAGTGGGGGAATGAATGGAGTTGGGATGGGGATGAATGGGGTTTGGGGAAGGCCAGGGGATACAGAGTTGGGATAGGTGAGGGGGCTTGGAGCAGCGGGTAGGAATGGAATTGGGATGGGGGGTTGGGAGGGATGAATGGAGGTGGGATGTGGAGATGAATGGGGTTTGGGGCAGGCCGAGGGATATAGAGTTGGGATGGGTGAATGGGGGTGTAGAGCAGCAGGGATGAATGGAATTGGGATGGGTGAATGGGATGCTGGGCAGGGCGGGACAGAGTTGGGATGGGCTGAGTGTGACTTGGGGGGAGGTGGTGCGGGTCATGGACTATCGAGTCGGGATGGGCTGGGTAGGAGTCGGGATAGGGGTGACCAGGGAGGGGGTACAGTGGGGGGCGAGACACGCCCCTCCCCTCCCTGCAGGGCCCCACCGTACTCTGAGGTGAGGCGCCCAAGGAGGGCGCGCGGTGAGTGGCTGGACCTGTGGCAGCGGGTTGCTAGGCGACCGGGAGCGCCGCTGCCTCAGACGTAGGAGGCCGCGAGGTCCCGGAGGGGCCCGGCTCGACCATGTCCTCCCTGCGCAACGCGGACCCCGCGCTCCGGGCCTACTTCAAGCGCCACAGGCTCCTCGATGTCTACGAGGTAAAGGGGCTGCGCTGCGCAGGTGCCGGCGGGGCTGGGCGCGGAGCAAGAGACTCCAGCTGCGGGCTGAGTTGGGGAGGGCGGAGCTCCCCCCCTGCCTTCTGGCCCCGCCCCGTCCTGCAAACAGGCTCTGGGGGTTGCAGCGGTGTTGGCTAAATGTGATGAGGGGCCTAGGCCCGCGTGGGGCCGAGACTCGCGTGTGGCTGAGCCCGTGTTAGCAGCGGCTGGGCTTGCAGCAGCAGCCCCCAGCGTTGGCCGCTTGCCGCGTGAGACGGGAGAAGATGAAATCGCCGGCCCTGGAGCAGTAACGTCCCGCCACGAACGCAAGCCCGGGCGGGGCTGGCCCACTTTAGCTCTCCGAGGCTACCCTTCTGGGCCCACTGAAATCAATGGGATGGGAACTTTGCTGTTCACCAGTGGGGCCTGGGTTTCACCCACTGACTTCAGTGGAATTTGAGGGTGCTCACCTGTAATCACATCCGCCTTAGGGGTTGTACC
The DNA here is from genome assembly GCF_016161935.1 of Mauremys reevesii. Taxonomy (NCBI): domain Eukaryota; kingdom Metazoa; phylum Chordata; order Testudines; family Geoemydidae; genus Mauremys; species Mauremys reevesii. The sequence continues at coordinate 335,862,497 of NC_052623.1, forward strand.
ATTGTAACTACACCCGTTGGAAAACATACCCTGAACAGCAATTCTTATACCACTCCAAAATCCGTGTGTGGACTATGCCCAAGTGTCTTGCATTTGACTATCTTGTTTTTCTGTCCAGTACTGGAGAGTATTTGTGGCCTCTTGTTGTGCTGTGGCTGCATCTATGGAAAGCCATAAGCATTTCTGCTCTGTCCACTAAAGCAGGCGTTCAAAACCTTTTTCTTTCTCAGCCTCCCCTCCCTCCCCCCGTTTGCCAACATGCTATAAAAACTCCACAGCCCACCAGTGCCACAACAACTGTTTTTCTGCATATAAAGTCCAGGGTCAGCCAGCATTAGGGGGTAGCAAGCAGGGCAATTGCCTGGGGCCCCACGCCACGAGGGCCCCCACAAAGTCCATGCTTTGGCTTTAGCCCTGAGTGGCGGGGTTCAGGGCCCCAGGCTTCATCCTCACACGATAGGGCTTTGACTTTCTGCCCTGGGCCCCAGTGAGTCTACCACTGACCCTGCTTGCTGGACCCCCCGAACCCCTGGTTGAGAACCGCTGCACTAAAGTGACAAACTTCAAACAGTTTGTGCATTTAATACTTCAAAGAAAAAGAAAAGTTAATTGAATTGCATGATCTGGATTTAGACTAAACCCAATGGTGTCCCAACTTGACCCTGTTGTAGACTGCATTGGCACCTTCCCTAATTTGCATAAAATGGAGAAGATTTCAGGCTCCTACATCTGTAATATAGAAATGCATTTGTTAAAAAGTTGAGGTGTAAGATTACAGCATGCAGGGCAGCTAGGTGCCTATCTCAAGTTGGGGCAATGCACGCTGTGTCCTGTAATATTTGTATGGCACATACATAGTTATATCAAAGATGATGGTAGCCACTGACCATGTTAGAATTTGGTGGTCCATATGTTGGATATCCCAAAAGTAAACAGGGACTTGAGATCTTTTATTAAACAGGTGAGATAAGAACATAAGAGTTGCCATACTGGGTCAGACCAAAGGTCCATCAAACCCAGAATCATGTCTTCCAACAGTGGCCAATGCCAGGTGCCCCAGAGAGAATGAACAGAACAGGTAATCATCAAGTGATCCATCCCCTGTCACCCATTCCCAGCTTCTGGCAAACAGAGGCTAGGGACACCATCCCTAGTGATAGTGAATGAAATTGCATATAATAGTGCTAAGAATTGCAAGGGAGAGAAAACTTATCTGAAGTCTTGAATGTTGTAAGGATAGTCAAATGAATATATAATTTTAGCCTTAGCATTGTTACCGGATTCTCTCCTACCCTTTTAATTTTTGTTAGTTTCTTCCCTATGAAAATCATTTGAAATTACGCAGAAGCCATATTACAATTTCCTTAATAGAAACAAAATAAAGATGCCATGTATGATAAAAGTGAGACACTTTTTCTGGGTATTCATAATCTTCTGCAAACAGATCAAACTTGTACCCAGGATTGCCATGGAAACTTTAGTAAAGAGGTTTTCACCAATCAGAATAACTGTAGAGCAGCCACTCCCCTAGCCCTTTAACTTTGGTATCTCCTAATCATTATCATCATCATCATTTTCCTATTATACCTCTGGCATTTAGGGCAGTGACGAAGCTCCTCCACTCCTGTCTGTTTTTGGCAAGTCTTTCAATGGTTCCCCAGCTGTGCCCCAGGTTTTTCAGCTCGGCTTCCACAGCTCTTCGCCATGTTGTTTTCGGGCGGCCTCATTTTCGCTTGCCTTCAAGTGTCCATCTTATTGCTACTCTGCTGATGGAATCAGTTTCCATCCAGAGCACATGACCGATCCATCTCCAATGCCTCCAGAAATGATGGTGCTCAGATCTTCTTGTCTGCACTGGGTCAATAGAACTTGGTTTGAAATTGTTCTGGGTCAAAAGATATGGAGGATTTTTCTGAGGCAGGTTGTATGGAATGACCTAATATGACTGCTATATTTGATGATACTCTTGGTTTCTTAAACACACATATTTTAGGTACAATTGGTTCACATTTTCAAGCTTTTCTCTGTAGCCCTGAGGGCCCGAAACATGCATTAGAATCTCAGCTTTCATTATTTAAAAATGATCTCTTGATTCCAGTAGCTGGGGCTTCAAGTAAAACATCAACTATCACAAGACTACAGTTGTGAGAATAGGCATCACTAACACGGTCCCCGGATGACATGTATTAATTCTGGAATGCTCATGATGTTTGGGACTATTACTGAATTCAAATCTCATTAGAACTGTGTCAAATGATTCCATTGGGTGGAATGATGGAGACATGCAATTGTTAACTTTGGTTTTGAACTACCTGATATCTGAAGGACAGACTGAAGTTCCAGACCCCTGAGATCCATTACATTGGAGAATGGAGAACAAAAGACTTGTCCGGCTAAGCAAGCACTCAATTGGTTTCCTAGTGGCCAGAACCTGCTAGCAGAGAGAGAATTTCAAAGGCTAAAATGGAAATTAGGCCCTCAGATTCCCAGGGAAAGTAAAATGAGAGTTAGGCACTAGTCTTTTTGTGCGTTAGAAAATTGTCTGTAGTACTAGTCTTCCCAATGATCTGGAAGACTGTTAGAGCTGAAGAGTTTGCAAGCAAACCACCTGGTCATAAGTATAAAATCTTTATATTTTTTTATCAGTTCAGATGACATTCTCTTCTAGATCAGTTCACATTCTATTTAACAAATGTAAATGAGTAAATAAGTGTGTGTGTGCAATTTTTGAACAATTACTGAACACACAGAAATGGAGCCTAGAGAAATGGTTCCTCTGTTCCTACACAAACAGCTTTAAAGATGAATGAGTGTTAAACTGTTTCAAGACGTTATAAACAAATGTCATAATCCTAAAAGAGTACAAATTAATTGTTACCTAAGATTAGGTAATTGTAAAAGGTCTATTATTAATTGTATTGGTAATATGTGTTGTGTGAGTATATGTTGGGTAAAGGGAAATATCATCCATCACACAATAACTGAAGTTTAAAAATGAGGCCTTGGTTAACTGGCATTGGAATTGTAGTCTAAATGTTAACGGCTTGAATCTGAGGGCTTGTCTACACTATGGGGACCATAGCTATGTCACACTAATCCTGCAATGTAGATGCAGCCTACTGCAACAGAAGGGGTTTTTCTGTCACTGTATGTAAGCCACTACCCTGAGCAATGGTAGCCAGGACCTAGCCATCACTGGGTGGGGTGGGGGGGTGGGATAGGCTGGCACGGCTGTGGTGCTCTGGGATATGAATTTTTCACACCCCTGAGTGACATAGTTATATCAGGTTTCAGAGTAGCAGCCGTGTTAGTCTGTATCTGCAAAAAGAACAGGAGTACCTGTGGCACCTTAGAGACTAACAAATTTATTTCAGCATTAGCTTTCGTGGGCTACAGCTCACTTCTTCGGATGCATAGAATGGAACACACAGAAAGAAGATATTTATACATACAGAGAATGTGAAAAGGTGGAAGTAGCCATGCCAACTGTAAGAGGCCAATCAATTGAGGTGAGCTATCATCAGCAGGAGAAAAAAACCTTTGAAGTGATAATCGAGATGACCCATAGAAGGTGTGAGGAGAACTTAACATGGGGAAATAGATTCAATTAGTGTAATGACCCAACCATTCCCAGTCTCTGTTTAAACCTAAGTTAATTGTATCTAATTTACATATTAATTCGAGTTCAGCAGTCTCTCTTTGGAGTCTGTTTTTGAAGTGTTTTTGTTGCAAAATTGCCACCTTCAAGTCTGTCACTGAGTGGTTAGAGAGGTTGAAGTGTTCTCCCACTGGTTTTTGAATGTTATGATTCCTGATGTCAGATTTGTGTCCATTTATTCTTTTGCGTAGAGACTGTCTGGTTTGGACAATGTACATGGCAGAGAGGCATTGCTGGCACATGATGGCATATATCACGTTGGTAGATGTGCAGGTGAACGAGCCCCTGATGGTGTGGCTGATGTGGTAAGGTCCTATGATGGTGTCACTTGAATAGATATGTGGACAGAGCTGGCATCGGGCTTTGTTGCAAGGATAGGTTCCTGGGTTAGTGTTTATGTTGTATGGTGTGCGGTTGCTGGTGAGTATTTGCTTCAGGTTTGGAGGCTGTCTGTAAGCGAGGACTGGCCTACCTCCCAAGATCTGTGAAAGTGAGGGATCATCTTTTAGGATAGGTTGTAGATCTTTGATGATGCACTGGAGAGGTTTTAGTTGGGGGCTGAAGGTGACGGCTAGTGGCGTTCTGTTATTTTCTTTGTTGGGCCTGTCCTGTAGTAGGTGGCTTCTGGGTACTCTTCTGGCTCTGTCAATCTGTTTTTTCACTTCAGCAGGTGGGTATTGTAGTTTAAAAAATGCTTGATAGAGATCTTGTTGGTGTTTGCCTCTGTCTGAGGGATTGGAGCAAATGTGGTTGTATCTTAGAGCTTGGCTGTAGACAATGGATTGTGTGGTGTGTCCTGGATGGAAGCTGGAGGCATGTAGGTACAGTTGGCATGGCTACTTCCACCATGTTCTCTGTATGTATAAATATCTTCTTTCTGTGTGTTCCATTCTATGCATACAAAGAAGTTTGCTGTAGCCCACAGAAGCTTATGTTGAAATACATTTGTTAGTCTCCAAGGTGCCACAAGTACTCCTGTTCTTTTTTTAGTGGTATCAGGCTGAATTTTAAGCATAGGCCAGGCTTGGGATTGATTTGTTCTTTCCTGGCTTTTTCCCTGTGTACAAAACTTAGGTTTAGAAGGTATTAATAAAAACCTTTAATTTGTGCAACTGTAAGTTAAACAACAGATGGGCACTTTTCTAGGTTATTGAATAGACAGAATTCATATAAGAATTAGCCTGATTATTTGACATTATCTTGATTTTAATTTGATAATTTGAATTCTTTTGGATTGTTTTGTTGTTAGCTAAGTAATGTTATGTTAAGTGAGAGGTAGCTATTTTATGATGTGTGATTGTGCTTTCATTTGAGTTGTTGAATGTTAGGGATAACTTTCCTAATTTATAAACTTTATTAATATCTCAAGTCTTTGTTTCTTTTGGTTACGTAATGGGTCTCCCTGGAATTACTTGGAACCTTGGGGAAATTAACGAGAACCAGACAACCTTTGTACCGTTTAGGCCCAGTTTTTCTCACATCTGTGTTGGGCATTATCATCATTAAGGATTACTGACATGAGTATGGGTTGCAGGATCAGGCCGTAAGACACCATTTCTTGTACAATTTTTTTAAAAAGAATTCCCAGGTCTAAATTTTTGGTGAGCTATTTTGCATTTTCTTTGGTCAAATTTTTGTACATATACTATGCCTAGAAGATCCATTGAAAGAAAAGAAGTGCGCATTCAATTAAAAATAAAAGCTATAAAAGAGCTCCAAATCTATGAAAAATGCAAGTTTAGCAGACAGGTGCTGGCTCAGTCCAGCAGAGGGAGTATTTGAACAGCCTTAAGTCCTTTTTGGAAAATATATTAAGGTGAAAACACACATGAAGAGAATCACTATATTGTCCACATATCTAGTACTCTGCTTAATATTGTCCACATATCTAGTACTCTGCTTAACAGCGTATTATTTATATTGTAATTATTATAATAAATGATGGATTTATAATACTTGTTGATATTGCTGTATGCACCCAGTTATTGTCATCTGGATACATCTTGGAGATTGTCTTTTTACTAGTGAGGTTCAGTAGAAGCTAAAGTTAGAATCAATTTATCATTTATTTTATGAAAATATTCAAACAGTGTAAATTTAAGTTGTTCATTGTTTGTTGTTTCATACACTAAAGAAAAAGATATTTCGTTAATTATGTTTTGTTTCTTGTATTCCTTAGTTCTGCTTCCCTATGGAAATGTCTTAAAAAGCAGACTATATCTATGCTGACAAAACAGTCTTATTGCACACCCATATTCTGACTGGCAATGACCCTTTATACAACCCTGCTCCCCCCTGGTAAAGATTATTTTGATTTTGAGAATGAATAAATAGTGTGTTTGTGTATTGACATTGGTCAGCAAATATCACAGTTGCCATAGTTATTTCCTGGTTTAAATATTATTGATATTTTATTTTTAATCATTTGTATTATGATAGTGGCCAAAAGGCTGCACTCAGGATCAGGGCTCCATTGTGCTGGGTGCTGGCAGATGGAAACAGTCCCTGGCCAGGAGAGTTTAGAATCCAGCAGACAAAATAATGAGGATTGGGTACATAGCCAGCTTTAGGCCTATTCCACCAATTCCCCCGAATCGGGCCCTGCTCTTAAGAGGGCCCCGCGCCTAGTGAGAATCCCTTCCCTGGCTAGAGGCGCTTTTTAAATTTTTACTCACCTGGCGGCGCTTCGGGTCTTCGGCGGTACTTCGGCGGCGGGTCCTTCGCTTGCTCTGGGTCTTCGGTGGCACTTCGGCGGCGGGTCCTTCAGTGCCACTGAAGACCTGGAGCGAGTGAAGGACCCACCACTGAAGTGCCACCGAAGACTCGGAGCACCGCCCGATGAGTACAAGCCCCACATGGTTTTTTACATTTTTTTTTTTTTAAGTCATCTCTGCCGGGGCCCTGTCAAAACTGTTCAAATTGGGCCCCGCACTTCCTAAAGCTGGCCCTGATTGGGTATAGCATATAGGCAAGTGAACATAGTGATGATTGACATGTTAGTTACATGTTTTGTTGGGTTTTTATTCTTTATTTTGGGGTAAGAGGAATGGTAGGAATGAGTTATAAGAAGAAAGCAGGAAATGAAAGTAAAGTAAAGAGAGAATTACAGCTTATGACCTGCCTATCTTTGGTCAGCTGGCAGCTTGCTGTTTTGAGTTTTCCCCATGCACAAGGGGTGGCATGGAAGATAATGTTTGAAGGAAACTTTGAGAAAGAAGCTGGCTGGTGGGCAGTAAAGGCTGGGATTATTGGTAGAGAATGTCAGTGTCTGGCATTGTGATAAGTTACCAGAGAAGCTATGTAAGGTGAAGATCCTTAAAGGTAAAGACAAGAAATGTGTATTTGATGTGCTGATTAAGTGAAAGTAAGTAGAGAGGACTAGAGAAGAGTTTGAGGTATCAGAATGACAAGCCAGGAAGATGATTTGAACAATATAATTTTGAATGGACTTGAAGGAGCTGAGATTGCAGGGGTCAAGGCCAAAGATCTGCAATAATCAGGATGCAAAACTAGGAGAGCCTGAGTGAGAATTTTGGTGGTAGGTCAGTTCTTAGAGATGTTATGTAGGACAAAGCTGCAAGATTTATACATGGAGACAGGGTTGAGTCAAAGATGACATCCATATTACAGTCCTGTATAACATGGAGAATGGTGCTGTTGTCCACAGTGATGGAGCAAGTGGAAATAGGAGGAGAACTTAGGAAAGCTGGGTATCCATTTTTCAGCAAAGAAAAAACTCTGGTATCTCAGCTATTGCTGTGTGATGCCTGTTGACAAATGCTGTCCTCTTAATGGTAAGCACTATATTTTCCACTGCTAGGGATGGGGAAGTATTTGTATAAACAGCAAACTGTGCTCTAGGATAGTCATCTGCAGAAGAGTGGTCTTTCCTCCAGTTTTAGGAGTGCAGTTATGATGGAAAATTTCTTCCCTGTGTTCCTCTCTATTCATGGGTTTTCTGGGATATTCCTGTGTGCATATAGCCATAATTTGTCCTCATGTGCGTAATGTAACCAGTTCATAGAGTTTGATTTAATCTTTCTTGCCACATACCTCTACCCCGATATAACGTGACCCAATATAAATGAATTAGGATATAACGTGGTAAAGCAGCACCCCAGGAGGGCGGGGCTGCGCACTCCAGTGGATCAAAGCAAGTTTGATATAACGTGGTTTCACCTATAACACAGTAAGATTTTTTTGGCTCCTGAGGACAGCGTTATATCGGGGTAGAGGTGTACTTAAACACAGAGTCCATTAGCATATCCTCTAATATATCTTTATTTTGGCAGATAACTATACATTGCCTCACCAGGTACTTGTTTAGCTGTGCTACTGAGAAAACCTTTTTCATTTTTAATCTATGAAAAAATGAATAATGAATTAGTTCCTTTGAGAATTCCAGAGGATCATGGAAATGAACATCTTCCCATCTATCAGGAGCTTAACAATGTCTCTCACCATCACTTGAAATCATGGAAGCCCTTTTGGACCCATGCATTTAACATTCAACAATGCAGCTTCAACCCTGTTGAAGCTAGGAAAGCTGAACGGAACTCACAAGAAGTCACAAATAAACACCCTGTGAAAGATCCGATGCAGAAGGTCCCTGGCTTTGATCTCCAACTGCATCCACACAAACCATGGCAGATGCAGATGCTTGCTGCACAAATGGAGAATTAAAGACTCTCCAGTGTGCAACTGTGGTCACCCAGAACAGACCAGAGAACATAAATAACTCAATGCCCCATTCACAAATACGAAGGAGGCATCACAGCAATACACTCTGCTACTGCAGATGCAATTATTTGGCCTAACCATCTAAATGTAAAATTATGGTGGTTGTTCTACATTTGCATCAGCAATATGAAAAAGAAGAAGATTGTTTATTATTCATAAGTGAGAAATGAACTAGGTAGTCCTATAACTCACTGCTGAAAAGCAACTGCTCCCATCCCCCAATGCAATGCAACATTATAACTATTCAATATAGGACCAAATTCCACATCTTCTCTACCTCAAAAGGTTATTGTGAGATATAATTTAGTAATGCTTTTAAAGAAATTTGAGATCCTTGGGTGGAAAGTACTATAGAAGTGCCATATATTTTGTTGTTATGATATGACCAGAGGCATGAGGGCTACCAGTTGAAATATACTGATATATACATTATGGCATTTAAAATAAGAATTAAATAAAAGAAACAGAATGATAAAATGACAGAGAAGAATTGTATAAATGTTATACTATTTAAAATTCATTTGGTAGCTGTGTTTAGCGTAACAGTTTCAGACATGTGAAAGGTGTTAATCTGTTCTTTTTTACAGACTCTACTATGTGGTGTATTTATTATGTGTCCAGAGGATCCACTTAAGTTTTTAGAAGAAAAGATCAGAGAAATAATGGAGAACGGACTAGATGGTATTTTATGGTACTTATCAAATGTTTTTGTGTGTTCTATGTGGTGTAAAATATTGAAATGTCAATTTTAAAACAGCACTAATGTTGCATTTACTGTCATCTGCAAAATAAATATCCCTCATGCCCAGAGATTAATAGCACGTTACAAATAGACTGATTAATATTGAGATTTTGTACTAAAAACATACAAGATATTTTTCCTTTGTCTATTTTTATTTGAATTGTCCACAGAGTATTTACTAAATGTATTTAATATTATATTTCTGTTATAACATATATTTATTGAGCTCTTTATTTTGAGATAAACATTATGGGCTATGTATCAGGGGGTAGCCGTGTTGGTCTGTATCCACAAAAACAACGAGGAGGCCGGTGGCACCTTAAAGTCTAACAGATTTATTTGGGCATAAGCTTTTGTGGGTAAAAAACCCCACTTGTTGGGCCCAACAAGGAAAATAACAGAACACCACTAGCCATCACGTACAGCCCCCCAGCTAAAAATCTCCAGCACATCATCAACAATCTACAACCTATCCTGGAAAATGATCCCTCACTCTCACAGACCTTGGGAGGCAGGCCAGTCCTCGCTTAGAGACAGCCCCCCAACCTGAAGCAAATACTCACCAGCAACTACACACCACACCACAGAAACACTAACCCAGGAACCAATCCCTGTAACAAACTCCGTTGCCTACTCTGTCCGCATATCTACTCTAGCAACACCATCATAGGACCCAACCACATCAGCCACACCATCAGGGGCTCATTCACCTGCACATCTACTGATGTGATTTATGCCATTATGTGCCAGCAATGCCCCTCTGCTATGTACATTGGCCAAGATGAACAGTCTCTACGTAAAAGAATAAATGGACACAAATCAGACATCAGGAATGGTAACATAGAAAAGCCAGTAGGAGAACACTTCAGTCTCCCTGGACATTCAATAACAGATTTAAAAGTAGCCATCCTTCAAAAATAAAAACCCTTCAGAAACAGACTTCAAAGAGAAACTGCCGAGCTACAATTCATTTGCAAACTTAATACCATTAATTTGGGCTTGAATAGGGACTGGGAGTGGCTGGGTCACTACAAAAGCAATTTTTCCTCTCTTGGTATTGACACCTCCTCATCAGTTATTGGGAGTGAACCACATCTACCCTGACTGAATTGGCCTTGTCAATACCGGTTCTCCACTTGTAAGGTAACTCCCTTCTCTTCATGTGCCAGTATATTTATGCCTATATCTGTAATTTTCACTCCATGCATCTGAAGAAGTGGGTTTTTTACCCATGAAAGCTTATACCCAAATAAATCTGTCAGTCTTTAAGGTGCCACCTCGTTGTTGTTATGCGCTATATCCCCAGCTGGTGTAAATTGACATAGCTTCATTGAAGTCAGTGCTGATATACACCACCTAAGGATGTGGCTCTAAATGTATTGAATTACTCATAGACTTATTTTCCATTTTTTATTTCTCACCTCTCTCTCTTTTTGAAACTTATGCATCACAGTAAGGGAAAAGAAACTACAGGCTAAGGGGCTAATCTCATTCACACTGCAGTCAAAGGAAATATTTCTACTGACTTTGCTGGAGGTGGGATTGGGCCCTAATAACTAACTAACTATCCAAATAGACATTGGAGCTGTCACTATAGTATCTGAATGCCTTCCAAGTACTTCAAAATGGAAATCACAATAACAGTCTGACTTGCTCTCTTACTTTTCTCCTTCCCAGTGTGTAGCAAAAATATCTTGATTAGTTTATAGTTTGTGGTGTGAGAGAGACAGAGAGTGTATGTGTGTCTGATTAGCTTGTTGTGGGAAAGCCAAGTCGACAAGATGAGTTTTGTATTCAGTTTTGAACATGGTGAGGCCCCAGGGTTGTACTTACCTTTTGTGAGAATAAATTCAGTAATGTAGGTCCAGCTCCTATGAAAGTCCTGTCTCCTCAGTCAAGATACTTCACTTATAGGTGAATAGTTTCATAGCTCCAGTATAATTCATGTGAGGTCATGCTTCTGAAGAGGTGATCTCTGTGGTACTTAAGTCCAGTCTATATGGGCTTTGAATATTAGGACAGAGATCTTGAACTGGACTCTTTTTTGGGGGGCGCCAGTTCAGAGAGCAGAGAATCAGTCTGATGTACTCTTGGTGACCTGTGTTCCTGAGCAGCTGGGCTGCTGTGTTTTATACCAAGTAGAGCTTTTCCAGGTGCACAGCTTTATTCCTAGAGATAATGAGTGCAATAATGAAACCTGGAAAGTTAAACTATCATAATGATTAAATTGAGCTATAAAATAACCTGTATTGTATCCCTCTCCTCAGTGTAAAGAAAGAACAGATATAAGAAAAAAAGAGCTAATGAATGTTTTTGTTGACTAAGATGTTAGTAACACACTCTCTACAAAGGCTTACATTCTGGAGGCCAGTGGGAATTTTATCGAAGAAGGAGAGCTGGATTGATTTTAAATCAATTTGTATTAAAGTTTATATTATGTAGACAGGTTGGGTGACTATATAACATGCAGTTTCTCAGGTTACTGCTTCAATGCATCTGCCATCACTGATGCATCCTATTTACTAAGGGGCTGTTCCTGTGAAGTGCTGAGCATGCCAACACCCAGTGACATCAGTGGGAAATGAAGGTGTTCAGCTGGATCAGGCCCAAAAAGGCATAGTTGGAGCTCATAGTTAGACAGCAGCTAGAGAAGTTAGGGGACTAAAGATGGCAAAAGTAGAGGGGGAGCAAAAGATAATGGAGAAAAGTGGCTTGGATTTCATAGGGCCAGTCTGTGGCTGGCCCATGTGCAGGTGCACAGGTGGGAGGGGAAATATTAATGGAACCTCTCTCCCTTACATACCCTACGCAAGGGTCACACACAATTCTAGTCTTTGCATATTACTGCTGGGGGAATTCTGCACCACTGTGTGTGCGCAGAATTAATGTCCCCTGCAGATTTCTTTGTTTCCCCATAGCAAAAGACTTTCTGACAGGGAAGCAAAGGGAAACTGCAAGAGCAGTCACACACCACTCCCTAGCAGCACAGATACATCATTTCAGGCAGCCGGCGGAGAGGTAAATCACTGCGGGGCTGGGGATACCCCAGCCAGTGGCTCCTACCCTGGGCCAGGATTGGCTGCTAGTCCCAGCTGGGCTGGAGACAGGAGAGGACGGGACTTCCTCTTCTCCTGCAAGGAATGGCTGCAGCTGTGTCAGACCCACCCCAAGAAACCTCCCCTAGCTGCAGGAAGCTCAGCATCCTCCCCTGCTTCCTGCCCTCATCACTCCTCAGTTGTGGGGGGGAGGGGTCACTGTATGGGGAGCTGCTCCCCCATCTTCCCAACACCCATGCATCCGGACCTTCCATACCCAGACACCCCTGCCAAGCCTCACCCCATACACCCAGAGCCCCCAGCACTCCATACCCAAACCTCACCCTGCTGAACCTTAACCTAATCATCTGGAGCCCCTGGCACCCAGACTCCCTGCCTGAGCTCCCTGCACTCAACCCCCCAACCCTGACAAGCCACACCCCCCGCATCACCCTGGGCCCCCACATCCAGACACCCACACCTCTGACCCCCAACTAGCTGCACCCAGACCCCACCAACCCCCACTCCCCCAGCTGAGACCCCCCACACCCAGACCCCTCCGTTGAACTCCAACCACCTTCACCTGGAAGCCCCTGCAGAATCCCATTGCCCCTGCATCTGGAACCCCCCCAACCAGCCTCTGTGCATCCAGATCCCCCCACACCTAGACCCCCCGCTGAGCTGCCTGCACCCAGATTGTCCCAGGCAGAACCCTCTCACCTCACGCTTGGATGCTCCCACATTGAGCCCCTTCACACTTGGATCCTGCCTGGTTGAGCCTGGCTGCCCCACATCTAGTGCACCTGGCACAGAGGGGCAGGGCCCCAGGGTGTTTTTGGGGCAGGACCAGGCCTTGTGCTGTGTCAGGGTCTGGTGCAGCCTCACCGCTGAGTCCATGTCCTGGGGTGGGGGGACTGCAGGATGCAGCCAGTGGCTTGTTCTCCCCACTGCCATGCTGGAGCCTCTGCATTTATTTATTGACAAATAGAACTTGGAGAATTTTAAAATATTATGTGTAGAATTTTTAATTTTTTGGCACAGAATGCCCTCAGGAGTAGCACATGGAATAGTTGCTGCTTCCCTATGCCATCAGGGTCCCACCTTACTCTGAAGGGATGAGAGGTGAGGAGGAGATGGGGCCATGTCCCTACCTCCCTCTGTACCAGTCCATGGAATGGACCAGTTGACCTATAGAGCAGATAGCGCCATCCATTGGTATGGTGCAGTTTGTGCAGTCTCTCTGCATACTAAACCCCCTCCTGGAGCATGCTATGACAGTGGTCCCCAAACTTTTTTGTCTGCCCCCCCTTACCTGGTTTACGCCCCCCCTTGCCCGACCATGGTAAGGGCCGGGGGCTGCGTCCGAGAGTGGGCCTGTGTTTGGGGCCAGAACTGCAGCCAGGTATGGAGCCACAGCTGGGAATAGGGTCAGGAGCCAGTGGCCGAGGCCGGTGCCAGACCTGTGGCTGGGGCTGGAGGCAGGGTCAGAGTGGAGCAGGTGGCAGAGTGGGGCTGGATGGCGCTTTCTCCCCACTCCATGTGTGGATTGGCCCGGTCCCCACTGCACCCTCCCAAATGTTCCTCCATTCTCCCCTGGAGGGCACCCCCCACAGTTTGGGGACCACTGCTTTGTGGGGTTATAGGACTCTGCATACTCCTAGTGTTCACTGGAAGCTAAATGTAACAGTTTGGTCCATAATTATGGGGTCTTCTGTGTTTACTTTCCATTATTTTTAACATCTTCTTAAAAGGTTGAAAATAGAATTTCTTTTTCTATTGTTTTTATCCTCTGACAAACATTTTTTCCCCGTGTTTCTCATGGAAGTATAAATCAACATGGCTATGTTTTATTCATTTGGTTATGGGATTACGTTTTTTTAAATTACTTTTACTTCCTATGCATGCTCACAGACTACTCTGCGTAAGCAGAAAACATTGCATGAAGGTCTATAAGTCATACATAAATAGTGACTGTTTGGAAAAAAATCAGCATTAAGAATGGAAAAATATTTTGTAACTTGAGCATTTTCCATTAGGTTATATCTTTTTAAAGGTAGGTTAAATTTTGACCCCAAATGACCCAAGTGTATCTCTGAGGACTTCAGTAACTCAGACGTAGGTTAGGGATTTGTTATAGAAGTGGATGGGTGAGATTGTGTGGCCTGCATTGTGCAGGAGGTCAGACTAGATGATCATAATGGTCCCTTCTGACCTTAAAGTCTCTGAGTCTATGAGTCTATGAACATAGCACCGAACTTAATCTGTTTTCATATAGTAGGCGAACATAATTTTAAAGCTTTGGCACATTAACAGAGTTGGAATGAAGGTAGTGAGGGTATTAAATAATCAGTTAGCTGTAGAGAAATTAATTTTCCTTCAGTGTTACTAATGTGGCTTACATAATTTACTTTTTTGTTTATTTGTTTTGCAGGGATGCATGTATTGATTCATCCTTAAGGCCAAAATTAAAGAGGATTTCAGAAACTTATTTGCACATCCTTTTTGGACTAAATGATGAACAGCTGGTAACAATCATTGAGCAATTGCACTGAATCTATACTTTAAAAAAATCTTTCAATACAGAAGGGTTTAATTTTTCCGTCAAGTTTATTTCATGATTCTGCCATTTCTGTTGTAGTTTATGTGAAGGAATGGTGGTACCTTCCATTTGTTTCTATTGTTAGTTTTATGATCTTCCAAAATGTACATCTTCATATTGGCATTTTGTCTACGCATATGGTAGATTGCCAAAAATAGTAGCGTCTTTATCAAAATTGGACAGAATTACTAATGTAATGAACTTCTATGGTACAATCTTTCCAAGTGCATCTGGACCCAGTTTCAGTTTCATGATGTTCTGTGTATTATTTGGTTTGATTGATTCTACTAAATAAGAACATAAAGGTAATTGGCAAAGGAGATGAAGAAGGTTTCTTAGAATTGGGCAGTGGTCCTGTATAATTTATGAAATTACAGAAAAAATCTTTACATGTACCCAAGATTTTGGAAGAGTGCATTTTAAATAGATCCATGTAAATATCAATAATAAATATAAAGTGAGCACTGTATACTTTGCCTTCTGTGTTGTAATTTAAATCTATATATTTGAAAATGTAGAAAACATCAAAAAAATTAAATAAATGGTATTCTATGATTGTTTAACATCATAATTAATCATGATTATTTTTTTTACTTACTCGACAGCCCTAATAAGGTTATTAAATTCTAGCAAACCACAAAGTAAAAGAGAAGAATTTAAAAGAAAAGATAGAATGTTTCTAGCAATTAAATATATTTTATCAGTAAAACAGTGAATTTTGGGGAAGAAATGCTGACATTGAGCTAGATTAATGCCTTCTTCATATGTACAGTTCAGTTCTATATTTAGTTTTTGCCTTCAGATTTTATGCCTGTAAAAGCAGGTTTATACTGAAAGAAGTTGATAGGGGAAGAAAGATACAGAGAAAAATGTCATAGACAGAAAATTGTATCTGAACATGAATTTCTTTGAACTGTACCATTTAATTTGCATTGATCAATATGGAAAATAAAACTGCCAGTATTTTTGGCTACTTTTTAAGCATTCACTATGCAACACCATTTTTTAATTTGTGTATTAATATAATACATTATTTGTTTAGATGACTGACGAGTTATGTGGCAAAGCATGGAACTTTTACAGCAAAAACTTAAAGAAAGTGTACTTTCAGTAAGTATATGTACTGTACATGAAGAATACTGAATTTTTAGGAAAAAATCCGCTTTGTCTAGAATATTTAGTGTTATTGCGAGTTGTATACTTAGATTTCACCAACGAAGAAACAATTGTAAACTCCTTAGGCACTATACGCCTTAACATAGAATCACAGACCCCTTGGGCATTCTGATCTGCCTTGCTACCCAGACAAGCTCGTCTCTGTGACAGATGGTCACTTTACATCAAAGATCACAAAATATTCAGATTACTCCCAGTCCCAAAGGACCAGTCACTTATTCCAGGTCAATTTGCACCATAGATCTCATGCCAGAGATAATACTTGTAGGCAGTCCTGTAAAAAACTAACTAGAAGTTTATTAACTAGGAAAAAGAAATGAGAGTTATTTAAAAGGCTAAAGCATTTAAGCATGCACGCACATGTGAGATACAATCTTAAATTCAAAAGGGAATAGAAGCTTCTATAATAAGCAAGATTTTATGTCCTTTGGGGCTAACTCAAGCCAAGCAGCCTGGGGATCTCTTGTTTATATTTAGGAATCTTTGCCCCTCAGAGACCAGACAGCATAAAGAGACCCTAATGCCTTCTGGTCAGGGATTTTTATCCCCACTTCTCTAGAGTGCAGGCTGATGGGCCGAGCGCTTCTGCACGTAACCTCTTCATGGTTGGGTGGGAGGAGCAATCAACAAAGTTTTTGTTCCGCACTGACTCATGTAGATTCCATAGTCCTTGCTGATGGGTGGGAGAGAACATCTTCTGCAGGAATCCAGGATTTTGCATTATTTGAAATTTTTTTCCTGGTTGGTGAGTTACATAGTTTTAGAACAAGCATTTTACAGTTATAGAGCAAACACTTCAGTATTACCTTTTAGCAGATATAAGTAGGATTCATGCATGCAGCATTCTATAAGCATTTCATAAAGTCTGAGCATTAAACGCATTTTTATAACACTAACATCTGTTTTAACTATAGTAACCCACAGGTAAACCAGACTGGTTTCCAGTTATGCATTTGTCAATGATCAGTGAGGCCTGGGGTCTTGGCATGATCTGGCACCTGGACTGCCAGCATCACAAACAGAATGAGGATAGATGACCAAATTAGATTATTCGGTTTTGCTTTCTTTTAGCAATGTTATTTTGTATTCATAATGTAGTGAGCTCAGAGTGTCTGTAAATTCCAGGCCCAATCCAAAGTTTATTGAAATCAGTGGAAGTCTTTTGACTTCAGTGGGTTTTGGACCAGGCCTTCCCTGTATTGCCTCTCATACAGATTAATCTTGCCAGAGTACTAAAATCCCAATGGAGAAAGGATATTTTGGGGTAGGGTTAAAGTACAGGACTGAGAGTCAAGGATCTGGGTTCTCTTTCTGGCTCTTATTCAGATTAACTTTGTGACTTTGGGCAATTCACTCATTCTCTCTGTGCTTCAGTTTTTCTCTCTCTATATAAATACTTACATGCATTCTGAATGAATTAATCGTTAATCAAAAATCACTTCATTGTGGCCATGAATTTCAAAGGTCCAACAGTTTTCCATTGGAACTAACATTTAGGGGAGATAAGGCTAGAGGTCCAGAAAAAGCTATTACTTCTTGAGTGGAGAATAGTGCACGTGTCTGATATATAACCATGATAGTCAAAATGGTTAAAAATCTTAGTAAAAATCATAAGACTCCTCCATTATTTCAGGTTTCACTGTTATTGACTTTACAATGGGAGTTGGATTAGAACCATAAGATGTTACATTTACAGTAGCTCTCAGCTATATTCAATTAAATTACATTTTGCGTCCAAATTGGAGATTTGTTGGCAAATAAAAGTGCTTTCATAAAGCCTCATTTCAGTCGCTATCTTTCGTATTACTCTTTCAAAGAAAAATACTGTACTATAATTAATAAACAATGTGTGATTCTTTGAGAAAATATTTCTCTTTGGGCTCTGAATACTTCTGCGTCACTTAAGAGAGCAAGAACAATGTTTAATGTATTTTTGTGGAAGGATAAAATGGTTTAGATTTAAATGTTGATTTATATTCTTCTTTCATTTTAGTTTTTATTCACATTGCCAAAGAAACTTAAATAACATTTTAAAACCCCAGTTCAGGAAAGAACTTAAGCATGTTCTTAAATCTAGGGGCAGCCTGTCTATATAAGCCAACTAGGCGGTCGCCAGGATGCCAAGTTAAATGGGGCGCCAAATTTGACTAAAAAAATCATATTAAAAAAAAAAAAGAAAAAAAATTGAAAAAGAGGAAAAAAATACAAATAAAATAATGAAGATGTTATCATTTCAACTCCTGTGTGCGTATGGAGGGAATATTAATTATAATTAATTTCTCTACATTTCTGAGAATTTATTAATATGTCAAATCTTTTATGTACAGCAAAAATCAATAATATTTTAGTGATTTTTTTTTTCAATTTGCAACGTAGGGTCAAGGTGACCCACTCTGCAATTTTGATAAGCAGTAACTCAGCCACAATGAAACACATCCGCCAGTGGCAAGAGCTGCAATGCTAGTGACACCTAACTCAAACATACATCAAGGTGGCATAGCCGGAAATTCATGTAGAGCAGAGAGACTGCGAGCTGATACAGGTCAAATGGTCATTTTAACACACATCACAGGTAGATGATTAAGAATCAAGCGAATACTGTGGAAAATTGTGTTTCTTGGTGCCAAAGAATAAAGAATAACGTCTTTCAGTATTATAAATCCAAAATGTGGGTATCTTTAAGCATTATTAAACCTTAGCATTATTATTGGGCTTTATAATTATGAACTTTTCTGTGTTATAACTGGTTCACATGTAATAAATAAGGTCCATAAAAGAAAAGTAACAGCATTAACGCTTAATAGACTATGAAAGTGATGACGTCACACTCCAAATGGGTAACCGTGAGGAAGGGGATTTCTTTCCAAACAACCAGTGTCGGGTTATAACATCGAAAAAGGTCATTTTGTTTCCGTGTAAACGCTGTAAGTAACTATTTTAATAGATAAGTGAGTGTATGTTACTAATCTGAACCTTTAAGCAGTGAAAAGATGTGTTGGGATGGCTGCAATGTGGTTTAAATCGCCAGTCATGTGGTGTGTCAGCCATCCTTAAGGCTATAAAATGCTTGCCGTCGGGAGCACAGTACATAACAATATTCAAATGCCCCTTGGCAGAAAGAGGGAAAAAAAATCCTCAGGAGCGAAGTATCATAAACGAAAGGCTGAGAAGGAAAAGGACCAAGCAAAACAGCAGGGATCCTTCGTGAAATATCTTCTCTTTAATCCAAATAAACATGGAAGCAGTTCACAGCATCCAGATGAAGGAATTTTACTTGGAGAGGAGGTTAGCTCACATCTGCATGGAAGCAGGTTGGAACATCAAGATGAAGGTATGTTATTTCGAGATGAGGGTAGCTCACATCCACAAAAAAGCAGTTTGGAAACTCCAGATGATGAAAACTTACTTCTAGATGAAGGCAGCTCACAGCATCAGACTGATATTGAAGTGGAGAAAATGTATTCACCTTCAGAGACAAATGCAGAAATTGAAGTAAATGAAGTAGAAGGAAGAAAGGATGAGGAAGTTACAAACAAGTTACAGTATGGGGACCCAACTTCATGGCCCAGATGTGATGACAGTGTGCGGCAAATTCTCGTGGAACATGGACCCAAACAAGTTAATGAATTTCCCTTCTCTAAGGATGGAAGTAAAAGAAAAGTCTCTGCTCAGCATTACAAGAGGAAACTCATTAAAGGGAAAGAAATTCATTGAAACTGGTTAGAGTATTCACTGTCAAAGGACTCTGTGTTTTGCTTTTGCTGCAAGTTGTTTAGAAATCAAGCAATTGGTACATCACTTACTGAAAATGGTTTGAAGGACTGGAAAAACATATCTTCAATTCTCTCTTCACATGAAAAGTACAGAACATTTGGAATGTTTTCAAAATTGGAAAGAACTTGAATTATGATTGAAAAAAGGAAAAACTATTGAAGAAAATTTATGTGTGATCAAGGAAAGAGAAAAATATTGGCAACAAATATTAGAGCATCTGATTGCTTTAGTGAGAGTTCTCAGGGGGCAAAATTTAGCATTCTGTGGCCGCGGTAGAGATGAAAAATTTTACACTCCAGGTAATGGAAACTTTTAAAAATTTGTTGAATACCTAGCTTTGTTTGATCCAGTCATGAAGGAGCATCTACATAAAATAACTGATTATGAAACACAGGTTCATTACTTAGGAAAAAATATGCAGGATGAACTGATTTAAATCCTAGCAAATGCCATTAAAAAGAAAATTGTAGAAGTTGCCCATTCTGCAAAATACTTTTCAATAATACTGGACTGTACACCAGATGTGAGTCATGTTGAACAAATGATCATTCATTTTGTGGTTATGGAAAAGTCTGCAGATGAAGATAATGTTGAAATGCTCATAAAGGAACATTTTGGGGGTTTCATACCACTGAAGGAGATGACTGGAACATTTATGACTGAAACTATTCTACAAGAGCTTGAAACAATGTCATTATCTGTTGAAAACTTACATGGCCAAGGCTATGATAATCGGAGTAATATGAAGGGTAAAGGCAATGGTGTGCAAAGGAGAATGATGGAAATTAATCGTAGGGCCTTTTTCGTTCCTTGCAGTGCGCATTCTCTGAATTTGGTTGTCAGTGATGCTGCTAGATGCTGTTTGGAGGCAAGCAGTTTCTTTGACCTGGTGCAACGTGTTTGTGTTTTTCTCAGGCTCAACATGCCGTTGGGAGATTCTGACTCGCCATGTGAATTCTCTAACTGTGAAACCACTTAGTCAGACAAGACAGGAGAGTCTCACTGATGTCTTGAAGCCTCTTCACTATGAACTTGGAAACATTTATGATACCCTAATTGAAATTTCTGATGATACTACCTTTACTGGATCATCTGGCAATACGGCACATTCAGATGCAGAAGCTCTTGCAAATGGCCTTTCCAAGTTCAAATTTGTGACTTCACTCATTTTGTGGTATAATAGCCTTTTCGAGATTAACCTCACTAGTAAGCAACTTCTGGAAAAGAACTTGAACATACTTTCTGCTATTCAAAAACTGCAGCAAACTAAAAATATTCTGGAGGAATTCAGAAGTGATGAAGGGTTCGAAAGAACACTGGTAGATTCTCTCAAGCTTGCTGAAGCAATAGAGTTTCCAACAGAATTTGAACCAGAGCCAGTTCGCATTCGGCAAAAGAAATAGCAGTTTTCATATGAAGGACGAGACACACCCATTCAGAACCCAAAACAAAGGTTCAAAGTGAATTTCTGCTTTGCAGTCCTTGATACTGCTATACACTCGGTTGATGAAAGATTTCAACAGATGCAGCAGCTAGAGTCAGTATTTGGCTCTCTGTATGATATCCACAGCTTGCAAAAGAAAACAGCAAAACAGATAAGATAATTTTGTATAAAACTGGAGTCAGCATTGACTCAAGAAAATTCAAAAGACATTGATGCTACAGATTTGTGTAGTGAGCTTCAGGCTTTTTCAAGACGATTTAAGAAACCTTCCACTCCTGAAGAAGTACTGAAGTTTGTTTGTGAAAATAAACTCACAGACAGTTTTCCAAACATTTTTATAGCTCTATGCAGTCTTTTAACCTTTCCAGTTTCCGTAGCTAGTGAGGAATATAGCTTCTCAAAGTTAAAATTGATAAAAACATATCTGCGTTCAACAGTGGTGCAAAAGAGACTTGTTGGACTTTCAACAAGGTCAATAGAGCGTGAAATAGCTGGAAAACTGGATCTAAAAGAACTAGTGACTGAATTTTCAAAACTTAAAGCAAGAAAAGTCATGTTTTAAGAGCACAGAGTGTGTTTTATTCGGAGTGTTTTGTAAATACAGGTTAAAGTTCATTGAAGAGTTTTTAAATTTTTTTCTATATTGGATGTGGTGTAATGGAAGTTAAAGCAGGATAGCGCAATGGATGATTTTGGATTTGTAATAATAAAATCTATAATTAACATTTGTAATGCATTTTTATTTGAAATCGGACTGAAATATCATCTAGCTGTCGTCTACAAATCTATTCTGAAAATTTTGTGTCTCTATTTTATCTGATCTCAGAATCATTGGTTGGACAGAGGGATGGACAAACTGAATAATTAAGCCTCTGTTTTAAAAAAAACTTGTAAAAAACATTCAAAGGAAAAAAGGGGCAAAATGTTTCCCAGTTTGCCAAAAACCTCAGCCTATATCTGCCCATGGGCAGGGGCGGCTCTAGGAATCCCGCCGCCCCAAGCAGGGCGGCGTGCCGCGGGGCACGCTCTGGCGGTGCCGGTCCCGCGGCTCCGGGGGACCTCTGGCAGATGTGCCTGCGGAGGTTCCGCTGGTCCCGCGGCTCCGGTGGAGCTTCCGCAGGCACATCTGCGGGAGGTCCACCCGAGCCGCGGGACCAGCGAACCCTCCGCAGTCATGCCTGCGGGAGGTCCTCCGAAGCCACGGCTCCGGTGGACCTCCCGCAGGCATGACTGCGGAAGGTCCGCCAGAGCCGGCTGCCGCTCTGCTGGCAAAATGCTGCCCCAAGGGTGGGGGGGCGCTGATTGCATGGTTTGCCTAGTGTGCCAGTTGCTGGCAGCTAGTCTACGGCCGTCCCTTCTTAAATCCATCACTATTTGAGAAATTGCTTATACACAGGCTTAACATTAAGCATGTGTTTAAGTTCCGTTGCTTTCATGTGCTTACGTGCCTTTCTTGAATACGGATACTTTCTTGAATCAGGGTCTCAATAATCACATACTAGCTGGAGCAAGTAATGAATAGAATCAGTCAGATATTTTACAAACTGATGATGTAACATATTAATTGAAGGCAGAAACTTTATGAAAAACGGTATGGCTTGGCGGAACTATTATTGAAATATATCAGCCATAAGAATTGTATTGGAAAAAATGACCACCATCATGTGACTTAGTTCGAGCCATTAAGTTTATGTTCATCAGCTTATCTTCCAAATGCTTTGTATTAAGTTGCAGAGTTTTATGCATTTTATTCCATCCAAGTCAGAAACATTAATAAAATTATTAACTGTGCCTTAACATTGCAGAGAATGGATGCAATATTGTCTGTTGCAAAAAAACAGTAGAGCACTTGTAAAGCGGAAGATAGCTGTTGCAGCAGCCCATTATGACACCAGAATAACCAGAGTAGTAGTACAGAAGTGGAGAGCTTGGGTACAGTTTCGCAAGGAACAAATAGCATGTAAGTCTTACAAGCTGCTTTGCATAAACAAAATACAATTTATATACTATAAGCTTAATAATATTTGAGCAACACAGAAGCTGTGAGTCTTTGAACTCTTTTGTGCATGCAGCTCATTAATAACGTTGCATACTCAGTTATTCACAGAGTTTTAAATTATTGTAAGTATTGGTGCAGTGTTCTCATAGGACAAAAATAGATCTTGTATGTCTCACTTCAGAGAAAATAATTTTTTTTCTTGTATAAAATTATTTTTGGAGTTTTGAGTTTGATGAAAAAGAAGACGTGAAATTGTTATTTTTAGGGATCTAATTCTAAGGTCTAGTGTCAGGACTGCTTTAATAGAGGATCTGTTTTTAAACAGTAACATCAAAATCCTGGTTGCAGAGCTGGTATACTTTAAATCCATGTCAAACTCTGCATGACTTTTAAAAGGTCATTGAATTATTTATAAACATTTAATTTGTAAGAGTTCTTGTGACCCAAAGACCAGGTAAATAGTTTAAAGGTCTTTTAAATTGTTCAGTTTATTCATTTTCACTTTCAAGATAATTTAGTTTGTGTGTGTAAAAACAGTGACATAAATTTAGTGTGAACATTTTTAGGATATAGTTAAAATATCAAAATGTACAATTGAGAATTCTTCTTGCAGTCTTTACTTAAAACAAATAGTCCCATTGAGTTAAATGTGACTACTCATGTGAGCAAGAACTATTGGGGTGAGTTAAAGTTTTCAAGGTTGGGAATAAAATGCCAAATTCTGCTCTCAGATACAGGTGGAACTTATGTTGGTACCCATTCAAACTGGAGAACAGAATTTGGCTCATATATTTGTACAGTGTCTTCTGTATGTGAAGTATAAAACTTATTTAAAATCTGTTGAAAAATATGTAGTTTTAAAGGAAAAAGACACCAAATAAAAAGCTGCATATAAACCCAATTTAAAAGATACAAGAATTTGTGTTGGAAATGAAAGTGACAGCTTTTAAGAAAATTCTTTGGAGGGTAATCACGATGATACAAGATAAAATCTACCAGTTTTATAGTAACATGTAGTTCTACAGTCCTTTTTAAACCATTTCCATTCTGAAACTAGGTCAAGTTTATTAAGAATCAGATCTTTTAAATTGAAAATTCAGACCAGACATACTGGACAAGGAACTATAGCATTTAAAACAGGAAATATAAAACAAAACTTTCATAGCGATTACGTTAAGACTACATTTTTTAATTATATTGAAAACACTAATCTGCCTTTATTATTCTTGAACCTGCACGCTCTCAAAATGTTACATGTAAAGTGAGTGAGTGAGTTATGTCCTGTTCCATTTCACTGAGGACAGCGTACATTTTTTTCCTCCGCTCTGACGGACTCTTCAAACTTGCTACTTGTTCTGGAATTTAAGAATTGATGAATTTACTGTTTTTTGGCAGATCCAACCTGCAGATTAATCATGCCTCTATAGATAGCTATTAAAATAAGATCATATAACACTTTTTCGCTTTGTCTGGAAACGTAGTGTATTTGTATGAACCAGTACATATGCTGTGAGAGTGTTGTTGCTGCTTGTTTCATTATAAAGAACAAAGCTGTGGACAGTTATAAATCCGTAGAGATGGTTGTATACAGAACTGCATTTCATCAAAGGCATTTAACTGAAACATTTATTCAGAAATGAGGTCCTTGCTTTCATAACTTTTGTAATCAAATACTTTTTTTCTAGTGGCAGCAATGAGGATACAAAAGATCTTTAATGACAGTTTGCACAAAATTATCCTAAGGGCGTGGCATGCAGAGGCTCAGAGTTCCGCAAAAACAAAAGCATATTTTGAGGTACATTACATAGAATTTTAAATATAACATGCTGAATGATTAAACAATATATCTCCATGAACTGAAGCTGCTGTGGGAAAGCAAGCCTTGGTACATAAAATTAAAATGAGCCATTCTACTATACTACTGCTACCATTGTGCTTACTTAGTACTTAGGTAACGCTGCATTTTCAAAGCACTGTGCAAACAATTTGTTAAACATGAAATCCTTTTAATGCTGGACTTGCTTTGCAGGGTTGCAGTTTTTATGGTTCTTAAAAATTATCTTCTCAGACTTTCACCGCTCTAAAAATATATTCTGAGTGCTTCCATTGTTTGTGATATTGTAAACATAAGGGAAATTTTCCATCAACAGAATACTTTTCAACTGCAATTAAAAGGTAACTTAATATTTTAAAAAAAAATATAGGCCAATTTAAGGAAAGCTGAATCAAGGAGGTGTAAGTACTCCCCTCTATGTCAGCAAAACCCATTAGCTCAAGAGGGATAGACAGTGTTTCTGTCTCTGTTTTAGTATGTTTGTCTGCATTACAATATTTTATTGTGTTTGAACACGATTCTGAAGATACGAGTGAACTGACATGATGCTGACCATGACTTAGCAGTCACTGTAGACCAGGACAAATCATGCTCAGACATTGTATCAGCTAACCATAATTAAGCCAGGATACAATGCTGAACATGATTTGTCCCAGTCTTCACTGACAAGTTGTGGTCACCGTCATGTCAGCTAACTCGATTCTTGACAGTCTTGTTCAACTTTAGTTAATATTGATAGAAGGTATGAATCCTTTGTGGGCAGCTTTAATTTCCATTGGAGCTCCACTGATGGGAATCCCTGGAGTGAGATACTCCATTAACTGACTTCTTGGCTGCCCTAGCCAGGAGCCTTTTTCAGACCGCACTTTTGGTAAGTCTGGGCTCCTTAAAGCCTCCTGCCCCATTAAGAGGAACTGCAGGTACTTTGTGCTAACAATCTTTTTACCCTCTTCACATACTTTGCTACCAACGTATTCTGTCGCTGTTTACCTCAGCCCACAGTGAATTGGGTCTGTTTTGGTATATGTAAACAAGTATCTGGAATACTTAGGACCAGTATCCCAGTAGATCACAGTTGGATTTGCATTCATAGGATACTGTCTCATTTGCATTGTGAGGCTGGAAACCTTGGTTTTTTATCATTGAGGAGTGCACAAATAACCTACTAATGCACAGCTGCTTATGGATTCTTATTATTAGAATATAGCTCCTTTTTTTTTTCTTAAAAAAAAATCCAGCAATGTATCCTTCCCATATGAAAAGTAGTTCCTCTTGAAAGGGTAAGATAACATGTTAGAGAAAAGATTATAAACACTCCTTTCTCGATTATTTTGAATGTATTGATGCATTCATTTTTGGTTTCTTTTACTAAGGTTACCTGGACTATTTAGGCTCCTTCTCCTTCTTCCATGCCCATGGTTACCATTTCAGCTGCAATTTTTGTCCATTCTGCCACTTCAGTTATCATTTTCTGTTGAAAACATTGTGGCCTTAATCCTTCAATGGATTTGGGGAATGAATGCACAGGGATGGAGCCTTTGCAGGATGGGGCCCTAAATGACTGGAAAAGCTCAATTTAGGCCCTGATCCTTTAGCCCTTGAAGTCAACAACAACGCTCTCATTCACTTCCATGTTGCAGGGACAGGCTCTTCGTTATTATAATAGGAAATAATTTAAAAAAGCCGGAGAGATACAAACTGTTGTCTGAAGGATAACTGTGCTCATGGGGGAAAGACACAATCTAAAACTGCCATTTTCCCCCACCTGTTCTTCCCTTCTTCCTAATCTCGCTCCCCAATTTTCCTTCTCTTTCTCTTGCTTTCATCTTCCCTTCTACTTCTCTTTTGCACAGCAAATAGCTATATTTCTGCTGTACTGTATGTACAAACTAGTATAAAACAGGTGCTCTAAAATGCACAGTACATGTATT
Source organism: Mauremys reevesii (assembly GCF_016161935.1). NCBI lineage: Eukaryota > Metazoa > Chordata > Testudines > Geoemydidae > Mauremys > Mauremys reevesii. Next base: position 335,889,429 of record NC_052623.1, read on the forward strand.
TGTAAAATACCTCATGAACTTCATCATGATATTGTTGGAGTAATATACATTGTTCTTATTTTATTAAGTAGATTTTTAAATCTATGTGAATTAAAAAACCTAATTTAATTTAGAAATGTTGATATATCAATTGGGTCTTTTTTATAATATCTCAGAACGTATTCAATTAGAAAAGATGACACTTTAATTTGGATAAGGATAGTTATACTTCTGTTGTGTTATTTTTTTCAGCGTTTGGTAAAGGGAGACCAGGAAGAATATTTTGATAAACAGGATGATGTACAATATTCTTCTACCTCAGAAACAGTCACAGATGAGATATCAAATATACCAGAAAGAGCAGTATTACAGGTTGGTAAAAATTTGTGTAACTGATGGAGTTTTATTTGATACAGTGTTTAAAGAAAAGGACTGAATTATCTGTTAGTGATTGTGGCACTTTTTGCCAGTAAAACCCAGTGTGATGCGGATACAAACCTCACACTGACTAGAAAAGGGTTAATGAACTGCTGTGGGCTGAGTCAGTCCTACCCTGCTGCATCTGCAAGAGGTATCAGGATTGGAGGGAGGGGTTAAAGATGGAGAGCCCAGCTCAGCTGTCAGGGAAGGAGAGCAGAACTCTAGCTCTCACTTCATGGCAGAAGCCTGCTTGAGAGACAGATGCCTTTCAGGGCCTCCCTGAGGAAAGGTAGGCCGTATGCAAGACGACTGTGATGATTTGCTACCAGTGCCTTGCTGCTTGTTGCTGGGTAAGAGTGCTGCAGGTGGTGCCCCACCTGAAGCAGGTGACAGCCAAATGAAAACCCTTTGTCTTGTGTACATAACTGGGAACCCAGCAGATGTTGGCTATGGGCCCAGGAGCGATCTAGGGTGGTCAACTTTCTAATAGCTGAAAACTGGACATCCTGCCCTGCCCCTTGCCCCAGCTCTTTCCCCTGAGGCCCTGCTCCTGGTCCACCTCTTTCTCCAACACCCTGCCCCGTGCTCAGTCTTTGTATTCATCGGGCACAATGTGAGCACCAAGATGCATAATTCATTTATAAAACACTCTTTATAAAAAGAGTGAGTACATTTTCCACAGTAGTACAAATACAATTCTACATATTTCTAGTGATGTTCTCTATAAGGATAGCTGTTTTAAAATTGGGTTAAAAAATCAGGTGGATTAATAAAATGCAGTTGTGCATTGTCTGAAAAGTCAAACTTGTGTTAAATGTTCCTGATCTGATTAGTAAGAGAAATGCATTGTGGGGGTTATTTTTTTGGATTTTTTAGTTTCTTAGGTTTATTGCTGTAATAACATTCTCAGTTGCATCTTCAATGCATGCTCCACTCTCTTGCATCATGTGGGGATATGGCCATGTTGGAGATGAGTGACAATTTTACTCTGTTCATCTTGGTGGAGTGGCAAGAAATTGTATGTCTCTGAGAGCCTGGTGGAGGGGATATCTAAAAGGCTATGAACCTTCATAGTTTGGGGCATGAGCCAACCTCTAACTGTTGCCCCTACTTGGGAACCCCATAAGAGCAATGTGATTTTTTTTCTTTGCACTTTCCTCTCATTGGGACACAGTGGGGCGGAGAGGGGCATCGGTCCCTGCAGCAAGGGGTTGGGGAGAAGTAATGGAGGCACAGTGGGGCGGAAGGGGGGAATCGGTCCCCAGAGTGAGGGGCCAGGGTGGGGGCAATCAGGGCACAGCAGAGTGGAGGGGGTTAGTCCCCAGAGTAGGAGGCTGGGGTGGGGGCATGGTGGGGTGGGGGGTCAGTCCCTGGAGTAAGGGGCTGGAGCAGGAAAATTGAGGCAGAGAGGGGGGGCAGACTGGCTGTGCTGACCGGACACTTCCAAATCCCCTTTTCAAATGGACTGTCTGGTCTAAAACTGAACATCTGGCAAAACTGTTATCATCAAGGGATCCCCTTGAACTGGTGCTGAAAATGTTTTGACCTTCTCTGACACATTTGCAAGTTTTAGTTTGGCTTTGCTGTACAGAATTCACTAATTATATACAACAAAAATATAAACATATGTATTTTTATAGGACACCTTGTTTTCTTTCTTGCATGCATTTGTCCACTCATTTAAACATAAATACAGTTCACAGTGTAACCATGTTTTCAGTTTTAACATCTGATTCTGTAAAGACTTATGCAGTAGTCCCACTGAAGTCACATCTGCAAGCCTTTGCTAGATCTGGTCTTAATTTCTAGATCCTGTCCATCAAAACTACAACAAACATTTGGTTCCTCTTTGCATGACTGTCCACATGGATTTTACTCTTGGTCCCCCTGCATGGGAGACTGGATTCTCTTGGCCTGCACTGTCTGTTAGGGCCATGCCTGAACCCTAGATATCCTTGTGCCCTCCTTCCCCACTCAAGGGCATAAAGAGCAGAGGAGGTCCAGTTCCTTCTTACTGCCCAAGGCAGTGAAATGGAATGTTTAGTATGTTTGCTTTCTCTGCATACTGTGCTAGTGTAGTTAGTAATCTTAGTACTTGGTAGTTATTATTATTTCATATAGTTAGATACTTATTCCCCATTGGCTAAAAAAATAAATATTTAGTTGCAGTTTAAGCTAGACTCCCGCTCCTGTATAGGCGTGCTAGCAACATGGCAGAAGCTAAATCTCCAGGATTCAAGACCTGACCCTCAGATGAAGGATTGATGCCTGTGAGCAGCACTTCCAGTGCTTGCCCAGCCTAGGAGAGGGACACATTTCTGAGCAATGCTCCGTGTATTGTTCCTTCTCTAAGTGCACTTGTGAGCTAGAGGAGCCTGCATGAAACCGGTCCTCCTCAAAGATTCAATGCTTGCCTCCTCAGACATTGAGAGGAAGGTCAGAGCTAGGCCACGTCACTGGTCGGTCCCTCTAAGTTAGTTCTCCAGTGAGCCAAGATTTCAGCCTGAGCAGCCAGACCCCTCCTTCTAAGAGGCTTCAGTTGTCTACCTGTATTCCAATGTCAATGACATGTGATGGGGGGAAAAGGACCACTACTCCAGGGATGGGCCAAGGCATAGGTCACTTTCTCCAGTGTTTAGTAAGTCAAGACATGAGTCAGACTTTTGGCTCATCTTGGGCTTAGTCTCCTAAGGGTCAAAAGACTGACAAGGCCCCTTCAAGTACCTGATACCAATTAGTAAAAATGCCAGAGGACCCACTAAAATCTACGGCCAACACATATCTTGGTACTGAACTTGGCACCAGGTGCCTCGGTACCTAGAGCCTTGATACTAAGCGCCTCAGTTCTTGGTATCTACCATCTGTATACTGGACATCTCAGACCCATGTTCCTTCATATCCAGTAAACTCTGCACTGTCTATGATAGTACCCAAATGATTTATGGTACCAAATGACTATAATTGTGGGCCTAGTACTGGAGTCATATATCCTAGCGAGGCTGAAAGTGGTAATATCGAAGCTACTAATTTCTGAACTGTCAGTACAAGAAGTTAAGGGGGTATCTCTAGTACTATCCTCTCCCACTCAGAGGCAGCACACTCCAGATAAAATGGCCCCACCCTTGGATGAAATATACTGAATAATCAACTGCCTCCAGAGCTAGGTGCCTTTCCCCAAAGAGGCAGTATAGGCCATTGCAGCTGTGTCAGCTGATGCAGCCTCAGATCCTGGAAAGGCAGAAAAGATCCAACTGCTGCAGAGGGAAGAATATCTTGTCCCTGGTGCAATCTCCTTATCTTCCCCAGAAGATACCTTTCCATGAACCTTTCCATTCCTGCCTCAGTGGATTAAGGTGTCCCAGGAAGGACCTAGTCAAGCACATGGCAGAGACCCTGGATATATGACTGGAAGAAGAACCCATAAACTCCTGCACATCTTGTATCCTTTCATACCTGGCCAGTTTGCTTTGCCTATAAATGAGGGACTGTCAGAGCCTGTGAAAGACCTGTGGTACACACCAACATGTATTCCAGCCACATCCAAGCAAGTTGACAGGATGTACCAGGTCCCCTCCAGGAGATCTTAATACCTTCATTCCCTCTTGTTTGATTTTAGTGGCTTCTGTTCAGGAAAGGTCAAAACAACAAGGAACTCCCCAAATCCTTAACCAGAGAGAAGGACTCAAAAAAGTTAGATATCTTTGCATGTAAGGTGTCCTCCTTGGCCACTCTCTAAATCCATGTGACTAATTCGCAGGCCAACGTCTCCATGATTACTTAAACAGGGGGATAAGTTGTCTCAGTTTGTGAACAAGTTACCAAAGGAACATCAAGAGTAACTGATGGAGGAACAATTGATTTGCCTGGACTTCCTTAGGGTATCCCTGTAACATACTGTGCACAAAGAGCACATTACAGGAAATGTATTGAAATATGCATCTATGCAGCAGACAGTGCCTGGACATGTTGCCCATTAGAAGTCCTCTCCTGCTGTAAAGACTCTTCAGGTATGCAACAGAGTACCATTCTCTTCACTTCTTCCTACCAAAATTTGAGTGAGAGATGCCTCCACTCAGGAATGGGGGCTACTTTAGGTCACCTCCAGATTCAGGAATGATGGAAGCTTGTTGTCACATAAACATCCTAGAGCACATATCCATCTGCTTGACATGCAAAGCATTCTACATCTTCTCCATGGGTTCACAGCATAAGTGACAACAGAACACCAAAGCTATGTATTGTGTCAACAAGATGATCTCCACTTTGTCAGGATGTCATCTGGCTCTGGAAGTGTCCATTCCAGATCAAACCACACCAGTGGCTCTGCACCCCCCCATTTCACTTTATTTACAGAGATGTTCGACATTTTGGTGAGCCCTCTGAGCTTGGTATTCCATTGCAACTGTCCCCCCTTTCCTTCTCTCTTGTCAGCCCTGTCCCAAGAGTGGCACCCATGTCTTGAAGAAAGTATGGACACTTACCTTACAGTCACTGAGGTTCTTTGAGAGGTGTTGTCCACATGGATTCCAGGACCCACTCTTCTTCCCCATACTCTGGAGTCTTGCTTCTCTGGAATTCTGTATTGGTGAAGGAACTGTGGGAGACTTGAGTCAGTCTGCCTTTTATATCATCAGGTGTGTGTATGTGGTGGGGCTGGGGAGGATGTTTAGAGTGCAGGCATGGCCAAAAGATCTGAGATCATGTGAATGGCATGCATGCACATCAAGAGCAGAATCCATGTGGACAACACCTCTCAAAGAACCACAGTTACTTTAAGGTAAGTAATTGTTCTTTTTGTTTTAGATCTCATTGTACATTGGTTATAAAACAAAGCCATTGTATAATTTTTCTCTTTATTCAGTTTACGTTGATTTTATAGCATATATAAATCACCAATACAGTTTACACTTAGCAGCTACTGAATGCCTTCCATTTATAGAGAAATACCAACTCTGAGGTCTGGAGCTGGGACATGAGATGGCTTGGCACAGAGACTGCTTACATCACGTTGTAAATTTTGTCTTTTTATGGAAAGAATGGAGTCCAAAGTGAGGATTTTGTTGCTGGGTTGGAGTCAATAGACTGGTGAACTAAAACAGTAGAAACTTGGGTGATTTATGCAACTTTCAGGTCCTATTGCTGAAACATAGTACATACAAATATCATACCATAGTGAGAAAAATGACCACTTTCATGTATTTATCCTTATTTTATATGGTTACATCTTTTTATCACATACTACCCAAAGTCAGCCTTATAAGATTGTGAGCACAATTTGCAAGCAAGATTTTCCTAGGATGTTACAGTTCTTTCAATTCCGTTTTTTGGAATTTGATCTTCTAAAACATTCATATCTACTTAGTAAACTGAATCTTTATTTCCCCTTCCCTTTCTCAGTGATCTATGCAATTAACTGAAAATACAGTACCATCCATAAACAGTCTTGTTTTCCTGTAGTAGAGAGCTGTGGCTTTCTCTTTTCCCAGGCTATTTGTAAGATAAAGAACATTGAACATACAATATAGCATCTATGCCTGCTTGAAGGAGGCTCGTGTCTAAGTGATTTCTTATATTGTCATCAGTGGAACTAAGATTTTCATGTCCCCTGTGATATTCCCCAAGGTACCATCTGGACTGTTGAACAGCTGTGTCCCCTCAGCTCTCCAGTCTGGGATGCCTTTTACACAGCTTTGATGGTGAACAACGCCCCTCCAGGTCCTGTCCACACACAGCCTCTAGTATGTAACTTGCTCCCAGATATGCAGTATGAGTGCTCCTCACTAGCCACTCATGAATTACGTACAGGGTAACACCATCATATTCTTAGTCCCAGCCTTGCTCTCCAGAAATGTGCGTCTTGTGCTGCTCAGTACCCTCATGGACAGTACAAGGTCAAAGAAAGTCCATCATTCTATCAAAGGAAAATGATTCTGCACCAGCCTTCTTATCTCAAGTAGAGACTCCGAAACACTTCAATCCAAGCATACACTGGTTTATGTAAAACAATAAAATATGTTTATTAACTACAGAAAGATAGATTTTAAGTGGTACAAGTGATAAGGCATAAAAGTAAGAATTGGTTACAAATGAAATAAAAAGATAAAAATGCAAGCTAATTCCTAACTTTAACAAGCTAATAGGTTTAAAAACAAAAGGGTCTGTCTTACTATAAGCTGCAGTCAATTTCATAGGTTGGGTCTTCTTCCAGCCTGGGACCCCTCCCCCAGTTCAATGTCCCTCAGGAATTCATTGATGCCACAAGCAGAGAGATGGGAGGAGGAGAGATGAGCTTTGGGCTACTATTTTGCATACTTATACCCCTCTCCCCTCTTTGAGGGTTACCCCCAGCTGGGGTGCAGACAGACAGTCTCTAGTGTATGTTTGAACCATCTGTGAGGTGAAATGTAAATTCTTGTTTACACTTTCTCCCCTGTTGGAGAACGGCTGTTTAAGCAAGTGGTAACTTTTTAACACCTTGCTGGCATGCCAGTGAGTCTTTGTCTCTGATAAACTGGTTTGTGGGTATTACCTAGAATTACAACATATTTCAATAACAATCTTATAGTGGAATCTTATAACTTTACATATAGTGTTGCTACACACATTTCAACAGGATAATAATCAGCATATTATGCATTTTTAATGCTACCTCACAAGGCATACTTTGTACAAAATATCATAACCTTATCAAAGTGGTGAGCCTGGGTACAGGGTGTCACACCTTCTTAATCCAAAGCCAAGAAGATGAGCTCTCTGTTTTTATTTAATAAATTAACTAATTAAATAAAGTATTGGTGGTTTGGTTAGCATTCTCTCTGTAGGACTCATACAATATTATGAACATTCACAGCTTGTGGGAAGTAAAAAGGGATCCTTTTCAATGTTTCATGGGGTTTCCTAGAACATCTTTTGGACAGGGCTTAAGGGCTGCTTGGACTTCCTACAGCTTTCAGATTTTAGATGCTGAGAATTTTTTTTGTCACTAGCACCTCAGAGGAGGTTTGGCAGTGGACCCTCACAGTATCATGGGCCTATTTTAAAGGTAGCATTTGTTTTAGTACATGTGATTGTTAATAAAGTTATCAGCTGTTGCTGCTCTCTACCCTGTTCCCATGCAAAAAATGTCTGCTAGTCTGGATTCACATCTGGGCTTGGGGTGAGATTTGCCTCTCAGGGTGAGCAGGAAGCAGTTTTGCTGTGTAGATTCTCCCCCCACCCCTACCATGATGCAGTTTCTCTATTTAAAAACAAAACAAAACAATTAGATGGCACCAAAACATTCCAGTATCGTGCTGCTGACAGAAAGCACAAAGTTCTTCTTCGAGTGATGTCCCTGTGAGTGCTCCACTCCAGGTGATGGTGCGTTCCTGCACCTTTGATCAGAGAGTTTTAGCAGCAGTGCTCATATGGGTCGCACATGCGCGGTGCCGGCCTTGTGTGCCATTTGCACTTCATCTAGTGTGCAATCCAGACACTTCAATTCCTTTTTAACCATCCCCAGCCTGAGATGGAGTTCAGCAGTCCCATTATAAACCTTTGTTTTTCTTCTATAAGTTAGAGAGTTAGGGTAGTTTAGATAGGCTAAGTTTTAGTTCTCAGATATTTATGTCCCTTTCAGAAAAATTTGTATTTCTTCCTCCCTCTTCTTTAGTACAGTTAGGATTAAGTTAGAGAAATGCCTGGTTCACCAGGATATAAAAGATGCACAACATGCAGAGAGGCAATGCCTGTGTCAGATGGCCCCTGCCCACCTGCCCCACCTCGCCTCCCCACCTGCCTCCTCACGAAGTGCGGGGCCCCCCAAAGCATGGGGTCCAGGGTGGTTGCCCTGATTGGCCGTACCCTAGGGATGGCTCTGACAGTTTGCACCCATTCTACTTGAAATGGGCTGCCATCACCATGTATAAATGGCCCCTAGAAGTAATCTGTACATGCTATATAATCCCTTTTCTTTCTATACCCCTCACCAACCCCTCTTCAGGGACCCCTCTTATGAACATCTGCTGCGACAAGAGATAGATCATCTCCTCCAACTAGGGGCAGTGTAAACTGTTCCCATGCAACACAGGGGAAGGGTGTCTATTACCACTGTTTTTTAACAGATCTGTCCTGAATCTCAGGCGACTGAACAAGTTCGTGAGAAAACAACAGTTCAAAATGGTCAGGATAACAACAATAATACCAGCGCTGGAACTGGGGACTGTTTTTCAGCCCTTGACCTGCAGGAGGTATACCTGCAGGAGGTATACCTGTTACGATATACCCTGCCCACAAGCAGTTTCTGAGATTTACCTTGGGCAAAGACCACTATCAATACAAGGTTCTACCTTTCTAGATGTCAAAAGCACCTCACGTTACCTTAAAGATCCTTGCAGTAGTAGCAGCACATCTGAGAAAACAAGGAATAATAATAATCCTTACCTGGATGGCTGTCTTCTGAAGTCACACACTCAAATAGACATGCATCTGATGAAGTGGGTATTCACCCACGAAAGCTCATGCTCCAGTAGGGTTGTTAGTCTATAAGGTGCCACAGAACTCTTTGCCGCTTTTACAGATGCAGACTAACACGGCTACCCCTTGATACTTGACACTCAAATAGATGCCATTTGGACTACCCAGATGATGATAATTTTTTCCAGAGTCTGGGTCTACAAATAAACGAAAAGAAATCCAACAATAGAACTAGTTCAACATTTATAATTCATAGGCACTCACTGAGACTCAGTGGCAGCAAAAACGTCACTTCCACGAGACAGATTCTACATGATAAAGACACCCATATCCACAGTGTGGAAAAGCCCACAGATTACAGCCCACACATGCCTCCAACTTCTGTGCCACATGGCAGCATGCACGTTTGTGGTGAAACATATGCGTTTACATATGCGCTGCCTGCAAGGATGTCTGGGAACCATCTACAGACCAAATAAACTCAGATTAAACTGACAATTAACTATGCCTCCCAAAGTCAAGGAATCACTAGCCTAGTGGACTCAACCACATAATGTGTGCTTGGGGATCCCATTTACACAGGATCCTCCATCACAGATTATCACAACGAATGCCCCCCTCATAGGGTGAGGAGCACACATGCAACATCACACAATTCCGGGGTTATGGTCTGCAGCTGAGACAAGACTACACATAAGCCTGCTAGAACTCTGTGCCCTCTGCAATGCCTACCTCCACTTCCTACTACTCATAAGGAACCAGAACAGGTCCTTAGCTAGCAATTCTGGTGATTATCTTGTCAGCACTCAAGCTCTTTCCTTCTGAATGAGGACATTTTGCTTCCTTCTGTTTGCTCTAAACAGAGATGATGCAGGGAGTTTCAGCAGCTCTCCCTTATTATTGGATGGTGCTTCCAATATTACTTGGGCAGAACACAGGTCTTCAGGAAATTGGACTTCCACTTCATTCAGTACATGTGTTATAAATATGAGCTGTCCTATTTAAATTGCAGAACACATTACAACTCTTTTTGAGAAACACTATTAGCAGGTTTTTGCCTAGTTTGCCATGTCTCCTGGAATTACTTTTCAGTGTCTAGTGAACAATGACATTTCAGATCAAAGAGCACCATACCTTTATGAACAACACAGTTAAGATCTGAAATACTATGATCCAGATTTTTAAAGCTATTTAGGCATGCAGTGAGATTTTAAAAAGTTCAGTAGGCACCTATGTGCATCTTTAGGCGCCTGAATACCTTAAAAATCTGGCCCTAGGCAACATCTTGAATCCTAGAATAGTTAAAATAATTGACCTTCCTGCCTTTATTTTTTTTATTTAAAAGTTGATGGTATATAGTAGGGAGTTAAAAGACCTCCTGGGTCCTATTGCGGGTTGTGCTCCCCTTCTATGTACTGGGAGCCATCCTGTTTTCTGTATAACAGTGAGTAGCTGTGGTGGGCAGGGTAAGAGGAGTGGGAGAAATGGGAGAAGCAGGGGAAGAGGCAGTGGGGAAGGAAGAGAGTGGGATAAGGCAGGGGAAGGGGGATATTGGAGTGAGGAAGGGGATAGGATGGGGAAGAAAAGCGTATAGGGGAATCGCGGGTGGAAGCAGGAGTCTGGCATATGTTGTCCCTTTGGTGTCAGCAGCAGCTGGGGCTCCCCTGTTAAGCAGGCCCATTGAACCCCCACCCCAATGATCCCACTTCCCCTATACCTGGACCATCCCAATGAGCCCCCCACTCCACTGAGCCACAACCAGATGCACCTGGACCCCAACCCCACCAAGTCCCACTCCCCCAGCACCTGGACCTCCCCACTGAGCCCCTCACACCCAGACCCTCCTGCTGAGCCCCAGCCACCTTCACCTTAACCCCCTGCGGAGTCCCATTGCCCCTGCTTCCAGAACCCCCCCACCCAATGAGCCTTTGCACATCCAGTTCCCCAATCTACTGGCACCCAGATTGCCCCACACCTGAATCCCCCACACTAAGTCCCTTCACACTTGGATCCTGCTAGCCTGAGCCTGCCTGCCCACACCTGGTGTGCCTGGCACAAACGGGCAGGGCACCAGGGTGTTTCTGGGCAAGCCCAGCCCTTGCGCTTTGTCAGGGTGGGGTGTAGCCTCACCACTGAGTCCCTGTCCTGGGGGGAGGAGGTGACTACAAGGTGATCTTCCACCTCCACATAGCTAGTGGCCTGTGCTCCCCATTGCCATGCTGGAGCCTCCACGTGTATTTATTGACAAATAAAATTTGCAGAATTTTAAAATGTTGTGCATAGAATTTTTATTTTTTTGGTGCAGAATTTTTAATTTTTTGGCACAGAATTCCTTCAGGAGTAATGTATAAAAATGTGCACAACACTACCTTGGTTCCTAAGCATAATCCAGTTATACCTCCCCCAAAGCCCTGTATTATTCACTAGGTAAAATGTTAAATTATTTGTATGACATGGAAACATATTACTCTGAAATATGAATGTTTGTTAATTGACTCAAATGGCTAATAGCATATTTTATGCAATTAAATCATGCATCAGATAGGTTACTTCTGTATTTCCTGTCTAACTATTTTTCTGAATTTACTGATTTTTATAAAGAAAGGCAAATGCTAGATTAACTTTTCAACATTTTTTGATCCCTGGAAATAATTACTTTGCAATATGTTGAAATTTATACAATTCATCAGACTAATGTTTTCAAGACATATACTGGTAATTAGAAACAGCAGTTTGGAAATTGAGACAATTTTATGTTAGGCAGAACTTACTAGATAAATACATATAAATTATAAGTTTGTATTTACTGCATTTTTAGATTGTTACCTCAGCTTGTGAAAACAAAGCATTAGGGCATTGTTTAACAGGCTAATTAAATGGGTATATTGTATCTGTTAAGTAATATGTAAATTTCAAAGCCTTCTTAGTTACCAGCTGGTACAGATAATCAGTTTATCAGTCACAGGCAAATGTCTTTGCAATAAGTGCAGTACTCAAGTTCCCTGCCAGATAACTTGAAAATATTGATTTTGTTCCATGTAGTCTGGCAGGAAATAAAACAGAAGGAAATCATGTATTGATGAATTTGGCAAGCATGCTCTCTCTTCTGGATGAAAAATACAGCTGCATTGTTTAATACCGTAGGAAGTACAATGTTACTCTTTAATAGGAATATCACTTCTTTATTCCCTAAAGTATTAAATAATAATGTTACATAAATTTTTCTGAAGTGAAAAACTCCACAGCCACTAACTACATCTATAATTTCCTATGCTGTATAAGCAAAATTATAGTTTAGTGGATGGATTTTGCCCAATATTGAAATAGAAATTATTTAAAATCCTGATGAGACTATTTTATTAACATTTCTATTTATTTGTCTTCATCTGTAATCAGCAGAGGCCAAATTCTGCCCCAACTGACACCTTCTTCAATCTGTTGATTTCACTAAGGTTACACTGAGGTTATAAATCAGGACAGCTTTTTTTTAAGGAAGGAAAACAATCTTCTGTACAACTAGCTCATATTGCTAAATCATGCCTAGTTGATTCTAGTTCTCTATTTTGTTGTTGTTAGACTTCTATTACTTTTGCCATAAAACAAAGTACAGTGGAGCCTGGCTAATCTGCATTTTGCTAATCCACACACTTCCTATTCTCACAAAGTGAGGTATTCTCTGTACACCTCTGATCAAACGTTTGACAACAGAGTTTGAATGCACTTTGATATTAGTTTCTTTGGCAAAATGTATTAAAGATATTTTCTCTATTATATTGTATTATCAATAACTAAAATGATAAAGACGTGTCGAACACTGGAGTTGTTGATGAACAAGTTATCAAGATTCAATTTAAGGCATTGGTGCACAAACTTTTCCTGTCATGCCCTGCCTAGCTGGTAATGGAATCTATAATGGAACTGGGATAGAGGTGGAGCTGGCCTGGGTGTGGAGAGGGAATGAGGGCTGAGCTGAGGGAGGAGTGGAGCTTTGTCTGTGGGGTGGAGTGGAGCAAGGGCTGGAGCTTGGCTGGGGGCAGAGCAGGGGCTGGAATGGAGTTGTGGCTGGGGGCTGAGTGGAGCTGGCTGGTGCTCCCTCCCTGCCCTCCGTGGGGGCTGACCTGGGCCCTGCCATGCACCCATCCATGAATGTTCCTCCATATCCCCCTACGTAGGCACGCCCCACAGTATGGGGATCACTGATTTAAGGTATGTATTTTATTTTCTGATGAAGTAATTTTAAATAGTTGTATCTAGTAGGTGGTAACACACAAATCAGCATTGAGAACTTTTGGAATAGTGACTCTAGCAAGCACTTGTTAATCTTTATGCATATTTTATGTCAATTTCATTTGGATATAATAGGTCAAAAATCTTTCTTAAAATAAGACAGAATTAGAACCTGTGTAGGGTTCACTCTGTGGTCACATCAAAATGGGGCACAAGTTTAAAAATTATGTTAATATGTTTGTTAAATATCTTCTATGAATGCTTGCCTTACTAGATGTAATTATAATACGTGGAGGTGCATAATTCCTCATGTTGGAACATACTTAATATCAAACTGAAATCATACTTCATATAATGACATACTTAATGCAATGTTGTAGTTATGTCTGTCCCAGGATATTAGAGAGACAAGGTGGGTGAAGTAATATCTTTTATTGGACCTACTTCTGTTGCTGAGGGTACATCTATACTACCCGCCGGATCGGTGGGTAGTAATCAATCTATCGGGGACAGATTTATCGCGTCTCATCTGATGCGATAAATCAATCCGCGAATCGATGCCCGTACTCCACCTTGGCAGGAGGAGTAAGCAGCGTCGACGGGGGAGCCGCGGCAGTCGACTCGCCGCCGTAAGGACGGCCAGGTAAGTCGAACTAAGATACTTCGACTTCAGCTACGTGAATAGCATAGCTGAAGTTGCGTATCTTAGTTCGATCTCCCCCCCCACTCCTCCAGTGTAGACCATCCCTGAGAGAGACAAGCTTTTGAGTTTATACAGAGCTTTTCTTCAGGTCTGGGAAACGTACTCAGAGTGTCACAGCTAAATACAAGGTGGAACAGATTGTTTGCCATAAGTAGTTAACAAATATTTAATGGGACCATTTATGGTGAAGTGGCCCATTAATACCCGTTCAGTCATAGGAGGGAAAAGGAAGTGAGGGGAAAAGGCAGCTGGCTGGGTTATTAGTGAGTAATAAATTGTTATAAAAAGCCATAAATCCAGTGTCTCAATTCAGTCCATGATTTTTAGTGTCTTGCGAAGTTATGATTTTAAACAGCCAGGCTTGACTTTTGAAAGTTTTGTGCAACTTTCCTTTGAGGATGAGCACTGATTGGTCAGATATAGAGTGATCACCAAGCTCAGAAGCATCTCCAAGCATCAGAAGCAAGCTCCCCACAGACCAGGACACACCAACTCCAAGCAGCACCAGACTCTGCCAGAACAACAGATGCAAAACCTGCAGATGTATCTCCACTGGTACAATGATCAATACCCCACACAATACACATTTCAAGATCCATGGGTCCTACACATGCCCATCACAACATATGGTGTACCTCATCCAGTGCACTAAATGCCCCGATAACAACTACAGTAAGTGAGTGAAACCAGACAATCACTATGCTCTCAAATGAACTCACACAGGAAAATGATAAAAGACAAAAACACCATATCACCTGTGCCACAAGTACTCCTCGTTCATTTTTCACGAAGAGATCAGATATAGAGTGATCTATCAGTCTTTATCCTCAAAGGAAACCTGCACAACTCTTCAAGATGTCACTCCCTGCCTTAAATAGTTTTTGCATGTGGCGGGAACCCTTTGTCTCCCAGTTTGATTCCCAGGCTCGGTCAGTGGAGGAACACTAGTATTATCCTGGAGTCCAGTACCAGGTGAGTTGATCGCATGTCCCTGTAGGGCCACCGCAACCGTGACTCAGAGGCTGTTTGCAGCTTCCCCGGGAGGGCTCCCTGGTGAGAGATTAAAATCTTCAAAGACCTATTGTTTTCCCTAATTGCCCTTCTCAGCCAGCCATCTGGACTAATCGAATTCTGTCTAGTGGGCGTTCCCCAGGTGTAAACACACTTGTAATAGATGCATGGACAATATTCCTAACTTCAGATACCAAAATGATACATGCTTAAGGTAAGATAATCATATTCAGTAAATCATAACCTTTCCAATGATATCTCACATGCCTTATTTTGCACAAAATACATCATAATTATGCCATACTCATATCATAATAATATTACTATGAAGAATATGGGGTGTAATGCCACAAAGATGACCACCCTTGGGCTTTGCCTCAAAAATCCCTTCCCTGAAAGAAGGTGACTGGTTTACATCCCTCAATTTGAAGTATGACTATTTTCATATAGATGTTCATTCAGTGTACAGGAGATTTCCACAATTTATGGTGGGCCCAGAGCATTTTCAATACAAAGTGCTCCCTGTCAGCCTCTTGATGGCCCAGAGGGTTTTTATGAGCATATTGTCCATGATAGCAGCATACCTCTGCAGACATGGCAGCCCCATATTTATCTACCTAGATGATTGGCTGGTCACGGGATGGTAGTATCAGGAAGTACAAGATTTGATCATCTCCTCACTTGACCTATTTCATGCTTTGGGACTTCAGGTAAATTCAGAAAAGTTCACTTTAACCCACACACAAATTATGGAATTTATTGGAGTGAATCTGAACTCAGTGAAGGTAAGAGCTTACTTTAATTAAAACAGGTTCCTTGCAATGAGCGACCTTATCACCCAGGTTTGACTCAGCCCTCAGATGATGTCCTGGTCCTACCTGGTACTGCTAGATCATACGACCACATGTACCTATATAACCCATTTGCAAGGCTTCTCTTGCAGTGCCTGCAAGCCTAGTTGTGGAAGGTCTACTCTCCAAGCAGGGACTCTCAGGACAAATGGGTTGTTGTTTCCCTAGAATGTCCTGACGTCACTTATCTGTTAGGACTAAGAGAGAAACTTTATGTAGGGGTTCTTATCATGCCCGCATCACCTACAAAGACAATCATAACATAAGAATGGCCATACTGAGTCAGACCAATGGTCCATCTAACCCAGTACCCTGTCTTCTGACAGTAGCCAGTGCCAGATACTTCAGAAAGAATGCACAGAACAAGGCAATTTTGAGTCATCCATCCCTTGCCATACAGTCCCAGCTTCTATAATTTGGAGGTTTAGGGACACCTGGAGCATAGGGTTGTGTCCCTGACCATTTTGACTAATCGCCATCATGGTCCTATCCTCCATGAACTTATCTAATTCTTTTTTAACCCAGTTATACTTTTGGCCTCCACAGGTTGACTGTGTGAAGAAATACTTCCTTATGTTTGTTTTAAATATGCTGCCTATTAATTTCATTGGGTAATCCTTAGTTCTTGTGTTATGTGAAGTGGTAAATAACACTTCCCTATTCACTTTCTCCATTCTGTTCTTGATTTTGTAGTCCTCTGTCCTATCTCCCTTTAGTCATCTCTTTTCTAAGGTGAACAGTCCCAGCCTTGTTAATCTCTCCTTACATGGAAGCTGTTCCATACCCCTAATAATTTTTGATGCCCTTTTCCAATTCTAATATTTTTTCTGAAATGAGCTGACCAGAGCTGCGCACAACATTCAAGGTGTGGGTGCCCTATGGATCTGTATATGACATTATGATATTTTCTGTTTTATTATCTATCCCTTTCCCAGTGGTTCCTACCATTCTTGTAGCTTTTTTGACTGCTGCTGCCTATTGAGCGCATGCTTTCAGTGAACTATCCACAATGATTCCAAGATCTCTTTCTTTAGTGGTAACTGCTAATTTAGATCCCATCATTTTGTCTGTAGAGTTGGGGTTGTGTTTTCCAATGTGCATTACTTTGAACTTATCAACATTGAATTTCATCTGCCATTTTTTGCCCAGTCACCCAGTTTAGTGAGATACCCTGGTAACTCTTTGCAGTCAGCTTTGGATTTAGCTATTTTAGTAATTTTGTATTATCCACAAATTTTTCCACCCCACATTGTCACTCCTTTTCCAGATCATTTGTGAATATGTTGAACAGCATGGGTCCCCGTACAAATCCTTGTGGGATCCCACTGTTTACCTCTCTCCATTGTGAAAACTGGCCATTTATTCCTACCCTTTCTTTCCTATCTTTTAACTGTTACTGATCCACGAGAGGGCCCTCCCTCTTGTGCCATGACTCCTTACTTTGCTTAAGAAATAGCTCATGCACAATAATACAAGTATTTAAATAACCCACAATTTGCACTTCTCTGCATAGGCTGGGAGAGAGGTGAGTTCAAATCTTTGCTGGTGCTATTCTCCATCTGGAGACAGTTTTCTGTAAGCCTGGGGCAACAGGGCAGCTACACTTTACTTTATATTGTGATTGCTATACCTTAGCTAAATAAATTTTAAAAAAGACACCTGGGGTCAGATACAAACAAGTCCTGAGGGCCCATAGTTCATGGAAGGGAGAGCTAGAGCCTTCACAGTGTACTCCCCTTGTCTCTGAATCTGTGAAGCTCCTTCACACATAATATGCAGCAGTTGGAACTGTGTAGACTTTAGAAGAATGGGATGACAGATCTGAGGATCAGCTACAGAACTCACTATACAATATGCTTCTTAAGAAACTGGTAGATATGCCAGAGGAAATATGCATGAGCATTAATGCTGTTGATGCTATTTTTTGCCTTCTGTTAGACTCTGCCCCCTAGAAAGAAGCCAATACGCTATGTTTAAAGTCTGTTTTGTTTAGCTGTTTTTTGAGTTACTGGTGAGCAAATCATTCAAACAAACAAACAAACTAAAAAACAAAAATAAAACCACACAAAAAACCCCGCTACAGAATAGTCCATTTTTCACTGTCCAATAACTCGAAAACTGCTGAAGAGATTTTTTTTTAATTTTTTTTAAATCACTTCTGGGTTAATAGCCAGCATAGCAAGTTTAAGTCATGAAGGAGGAATGTTCAGAATGTTGTAAATGAAAACAAGGTTGTAATAAAACTCCATGCCTAATCTTAATTACAGCATTTGCTGCTGGAGATCCATCATGCAGCTACCCAAATCAACTAATCAGTTAGGTTGGACAGCATTCTTCTTTAGTACTGAGATTATGTTTAATTAATAGATGCAGAACCGATAAATAAGAGTTGCATCCTCAGAAGAACAAATCTCATGCAGCATGTTCTCATTTAAAAATTAATATCCATATAAAGATCCTGATTCAGGAAAGCAGCCATATTCAGGACAGATTTAAGCATGTTCCTAAAGTGAAGTGTGCGTATAAGTGCTGTCCTGAATAGGGGATAGACTTAAGTACATGCTTAAGTGTTTTCCTGAATTGAAGCTTGATAGGTCTGGCTCCAAGTGGACTGTGGGCAAACTTGGTGGGCTGGGAAGATACATGCCTGCAGTCTATGGTTCACTAATGATTGTCTCAGATATAGAACTGCTTGTCTGGGTTTGTTTATGTTTGCTCTTTTGAAATGTTAACTCTTTAGGGTTTTAATAGGTTTTTAGATTCTCCTAGACACTGACCACTTTCAACTCCCACTTAATGTCAATGGGAGTTGGAAGTGCTCAGGATCAGGCCCTTAATACAATAGGATTTGATTTCTAACTCGTTAAATTCAAGGGATTATAAAGAAATAATTGAAAAACTGCTATAAAGGTAATTCAAAGTAGGATTCAAGGTGTTTGCTTTACCTATGGAGACCTTAATGGTTTGGGCCAGGGTTACCTGAGGGATCACCTCTTTCTCCATGATTTACTGCCACAGTAAAGATCAGCAGAGGTGCTCAAGGAGGAGTTCCCTCAGTATTAACGACAGGGAACATCTGGCAGGGCACTGTCTGTGAGCAGTGCTGGTTGGAACTTGCTCCCACCTGGGTCCACCAGAGTCTGGATTTGTGAATCTTCTGAGCATGTTGCAAAACCCATCTTTTCCCCTCTTTTGTTAATGCTGTTAAGGAGAGTGTGAATTGAGATGGATATATTTATGGGCAGTCCTTTGTCTATGTTTAGACTGTAAATTAAATTTTGTGGGATAGGCACCAGGAGCACTGAATAGTGTAGCCTTTTATTTTATTAGGAATAGATTTAGTTATGTTATCTTACACCATTGTGGCTCTGGTGGCTACAGTTTCAGGATCAACAGAGTGAAAGTCACCTCTGTTACTTGTCTCAGATTTAGAGACTCTAGGAACACATGAAGACCAACAATAGTGACCACACATACATTCACAAGTGCATCTAGTCTGTTTTACAAGTTTTATTAATCACAAGCAAGATTATGATTACCTAAGCACACACAAATCCTACAAATACCAATGCACAAGTTATAAATATAGTCATACTCACATTCTCGAAGATATTCTTAGTTCCTGATGGATTCCTCACCAATTGATCATCAATAAAGGGGTGATTCCTGTTGGGGTTTTGCCCCAGGCATTCCATTTTTACCTAACCAAGGAGCCCTCTTTTATTTTGTGATTCTGACTACACTTAACATTCTACATATGTTCAAGACAGACATTTGGAAAGATGTTACAATAAGGCAGGGGTTCTCAAACTTCATTGCATCGGGACCCCCTGTGACAACAAAAATTACAACACAACCCCAGGAGCGGGGACTGAGCCTACCTGAGCCCTGCCGCTCCAGGTGGGGGGGCAAAGCTCCAGGCAGGAGGCCTGTAACCAGAGCCCCGCCACCCAGGGCTGACGCCCTAGGTCTTCATCTTTGGCCGCGGGCAGTGAGACTTTGGCACCAGGCCCCAGCAAGTCTAACACCAGCCCTGGTGACCCCCAGTTTGAGAACCGCTTCAATAAGGTGTCTTGTGATCTTGAACAATACATTGCGGTTGGTTTTCCACAACATCATCTATGGCACATCTTTACAGTAGTCTTGTGATCTTTACTGGCATAGGGTTACTCTTCAGTCGCTTACTTATGTCAAGCTTTCTTAAGCCCTATGGCCTAGTATGGCTAAGCTTGAAATCTTATAGGCCTCAGTCTGTAGGCCTTGTGTTTCAGCCCTGCTTTACTTATATAACCTAATGCATACTTACCAATGCTAAATACTTATTAATATTATACTTCTATAATCCTACAACTTAAATCTGTTTAGCATACATTGATTACATAGCATATGAGTTAATCATAACATCACGCAGCACACGAATAAATAGATGATAAAATAAACTAATTGGCTACAATGGGTGCCTAGAGATGGATTTTAAAATGTAAAGGAAAAAAAAAAAAGCTCTGTATGGATCTGGGAAATGTAATGAATCCATCCATGTATATATGGACTCTTTTTAAGTTTTCAGTTCTAGTATGTCATTTCATATTTAAAAATAGAATATGCTAGTGCTGAAATCTATATTCAGTTTAATCACATCTCCCTTATGTTCTAGGAGAAGTAACTAACTGCAGGCAGAGGACAAGCTGCTTCTTGAAAGAGATTATTCTAAGTTGCTACTCTCAAAATGTTTGTGGAGATGAAATTTTTGGGAAGCAATAATGTAAGAGGGATGTGGAAAAGAAAATTCACAATGATATCTCTAGGATACAGATTGTGACCAAATCAGTTATCTTTTGGAGCCTACTAACATAGCGCATCGAGCAATATCAGGCTCTTTACAGAGATCTGTGGGGTAAATTTCATAGCAAACTTTGGCTAGGCCTGTGAAAGGTGCTACAGACAAGGAGATCTGATTTCCTCGTTCCTGTGACTCCTTTAAAAATCTTCCTCTCAGGACTCGGTTAGCTGAGAAAACTGATCCCTTGATTGCTATATCAGGCACTTGCTCATAAGTGGCTGTATAATGTCTTATCTGACTTCACATGGCTCTAGAGGGGAAAGTAGATCCTACTTCAGCATAACATACTTCAGTCATATAAAATAGCTGACAGAAGCATTTTAAGTCTGTTGTTTTGGGTTGGTAAATGAATATTGTCTTTTTTTTTTTAAGTCTAATGGTATTTCTTAAGCAATATTTTCTATTTTCATACATTCTGTTTTTCTATCCTAGATCTTCCATTATATCAACTTAATTGATCTGGCAAGATGTGCTCAAGTTAGCCGAACCTGGATGTTGCTAACACAGGCTAGTTCAATATGGACTGATGTAAGTAAGACTACTTGCAACTATGATATAATAAGAGGTTTAATGTTTTACTTCAACTTTATTTAAAAAAAAATGAGGATAAACCAAGCTAGTAAGTTACTTTTTAAAAAATTATAAGGACCTGGGGTGAAATCCTGATGCCACTGAACTAAATGGCAAAATTCCTTTTCATTTCAATGTACCCAGGATTTCACCTCTCTTCTCAATTATATAAATATAAATTAGGAGTAAATCCAGTGAAAACAATTATGTTACATCACTATAAAACTGGTGTAAGTGAAAGGAGAATCAGACAGTATATATATTTACAACTTGAATTCATTGTAGGTATAAAAATATCAAATCCTTATACTTATACAATTTGTATTCATTCAGTGAGTTTGTGTCTGAATTTCTTACATTCAGGACATGATCTATACATTTGTCATTTTAAAATCAGGAATAGTCAACTACT
This sequence comes from Mauremys reevesii, assembly GCF_016161935.1. Classification (NCBI taxonomy): domain Eukaryota; kingdom Metazoa; phylum Chordata; order Testudines; family Geoemydidae; genus Mauremys; species Mauremys reevesii. Next base: position 335,910,896 of record NC_052623.1, read on the forward strand.
ACTGATTATCAAAATATAATTAAGTATGATTTAAGGAAACTAAACACTGAAATCCAAAATAATAATCCAGAAACTGAAGGCTAAAATCCAAATAATAATAATAAAATATATCAAGTATTTTGCTATCATAACTAAAAGAGTGGTCACGTTATGAACATGGTGTAGAATGTTTTGTTTATTGTTATTGAACATTAGATGAAAATTACAATTTAAAGTTTTGCTTGTCTGCCACTAGAACACTGACAGTAATAACAGAAACTCTGAAGATAGATTTTATTATTCTTCAATAAAAACAACACTTACTCCATTCTGGAAACTGCAAAAGAGAGTATTTGTAATAAACTCTAAAGTCACGTGTACTCTGTCTCTCAAAATTCTGAACCTTCTGGTTATTTCAGGAACATCAGGTTATTTATTTCAAATGGTATTCAGTGTCATTGTCTGAAAAAATACATATATGTGGATAATCTGTTTGTAATGTGTATATATCATTTTGTCTAATCTTATCAAACCATCAAAAAGTTAAGAAAGAAGCAATCATCGTTAACATCTCTTCTTTGTGCAAGATAATAAGTACTGTAGGAAGAAGAGAATTAATTTTAGTGAAACCATTTCTAAGTATTGGAAATATTAGGAAGTCTCCAGGACAGATTGGCAGAGGCCCTGGAGGTTTTTCGCCTTCTTCTGCAGTGTGGAACACGGGTCACTTGCTGGAGGATTCTCTGCACCTTGAGGTCTTGAAACCATGATTTGAGGACTTCAATAACTCAGACATAGGTTAGGGGTTTGTTACAGGAGTGGGTGGGTGAGATTCTGTGGCCTGCATTGTGCAGGAGGTCAGACTAGATGATCATAATGGTCCCTTCTGACCTTAAAGTCTATGAGTCTATGAGATCGCTTCTCAACATAAGAGCAGTAAGCACTTCTGTAGTAATGGATTTCAGAGTAGCAGCCGTGTTAGTCTGTATCCACAAAAAGAGCAGGTGTACTTGTGGACCATAGAGACTAACAAATTATTTGAATATAAGCTTTCGTGGGCTACAGCTCACTTCATCAGATGCATAGAATGGAACATTTGGTAAGAAGATATATATACATACAGAGAACATGAAAAGGTGTACGTTGCCATACCAACTCTAAGAGGCTAATTAATTAAGATGAGCCATTATCAGCAGGCGGAAAAAAAACGTTTGTAGTGATAATCAAGATGGCCCATTTCAGACAGTTGACAAGAAGGGGTGAGGATACTTAACAAGGGGAAATAGTTTCAATTTGTGTAATGACCCAGCTACTGCCAGTCTATATTCAAGCCCAAGTTAATGGTATCTAGTTTGCAAATTAATTCTAGTTCAGCAGAATCTCGTTAGAATCTGTTTTTGAAGCTTTTCTGTTGCAAAATTGCCACCTTTAAGTCTGTTACTGAGTGACCAGACAGGCTGAAGTGTTCTCCTATTGGTTTTTGAATGTTATGATTCCTGATGTCAGATTTGTATTCTTTTGCGCAGAGACTGTCCGGTTTGGCCAATGTACATGGCAGAGGGGCATCTACCAATGTGATATATGCCATCATGTGCCAGCAACACCCCTCTGCCACGTACATGGTAGCTTTTATCTTTATAATGAAGCACAGGAAAATTAAGTGACTTGAGCATGATTGCTTAGGGTGAAATCCTGCTCTTAATGAAGACAATGGCAAAACTTCGTTGACTTCAGTATAAGAACTAGGCCCTCCATGAGACTCCCAATCCTGTGCTCTACCCACTAACCTACTCTCACCCTCCTTCTGAATTAAAATAATGGTGATTGCTCTTCATAATGATTGAAGTAGAGCACATATGGCATAACATGTAAAATGGATAGATTTAGTACGGTGGATGTAACATGAGTTACCCTTTTAAAGGTGACCTACAAAGGAAAGATGTGTTCGTGATCTTTCTTGTTTTTTTATGAAGAACAAGTTTAAAGAAGGCTTGAATATTCATTTTTTTATCTTAAAAAAGGAGGGATTTTTAGATGTTTTTTGTTGTTAGAAATATCTGGTCTTGACTTTCCTGTGTTTCCTAGAAGACACCTTACTCAGACTGTTTGAAACTATTTTCTCATTTTTTTTTGTTAACACTTATTTAACTCGGAGTTTTAACTCTCCAGGGAGTGGGTGGGAAGGAAGATTAAAGATCCACCCATTCCTAGTTCTTCAGCTTATCTTGGGTCCAGGCAGAGGTGAAAGTAAGCTGGTATGGTCCAGTACAGCGTACTGGCAAGAGCCAGTACACTGCCGACCGCACTGGCAAGGGGCAGCTTCCCCAGGTCGGCAATTTAAAGGGCTTGGGGCTCCTGGTAGCAGCCAGAGCCCCAGGCCCTTTAAATCGCTGCAGGGCCTCGCTGCCGTAGCCCTGGGGCTCTGGCAGTGGGGCTCTGACCATGATTTAAAGGGCCAGGGGCTCCACTGCAGTAGCGACACCTGGAGCCCTGGGCCCTTTAAATTGCCGCCAGAGCCCTGCTGCTGGAGCCTTGGGGCTCCTGGCCGCCGCTGCACCTACTGCTCCTGCCGGAGCCCCAGGCCCTTTAAATCTCGATTTAAAGGGCCTGGGGTTTTAAAGCCCCTGCTCTTCCGGTTGGGACCCCACCCCTTCGGGTTGAGGCCCCGCCCCCTGTTCAGGACTCCGGCGTACCGGTAAGTCCTTTAAGTTACTTTCACCCCTGAATCCAGGTCTCTAATCATTCAGCAAAAGAGGGAAGACAAAACTTTATATTCCTGATATATCTAAGGTTAAAAGTTAATCTTAAAAAAATCATTTACAATAATTTAGGTCTTTAGACAACATAAAGGAAAAATCAAAAATGGGAAAAGCCAATAGTTAATTTTTTCTTTGTTGGTCACTTACGTTTATGTCCTCCTTGTGGATTGGTCAGTATGCCAGCCTGGTCATAATAAAGTTTAGGCCTCAGTCCTGCAAACACTTATGCACATATTTAACCTCATGCATGTGAGTATTCTTAATAAACTGTACTAGACTACTTGTATGTAAATCTGAGAATGTGTTTCAGCATTTGCATGGTCAAAGTCTTAGATTGTACAGCAAATTTCTAACACTTAGTACTTTTAATAATTTTGTCTATTTTGTATGTATAACATTCTTTGATATCTGATATCTGAATTGTTTAATTTGTTTAGATTGATTTTTCTTCAGTAAAGCACAAGATGCAGGACAAAACACTAATAAATATTCTGAAGAAGTGGCGTCCTTATGTGGTACGTTTGAATCTTCGTGGTTGTTCTTCTCTTCACTGGCCAAGCTTTAAAAGTATTAGTAAGTATTTTAATATTTTTTAGTTCTGTCTCTTCATTTCCCTCTCACTTGCATCTTTTTCTTATATCAGATGCCTCACTCAATCACTAGTTTTTTTCTGCTTTGCAGCATATGAGCTTCCCTACAACTCCAGCCATGGCAAAGCATAATGAATATGGGATCAGTAGGCTCCTTTAAATTGTTTTTCTCCACTACTCCCAGTTTCTATGCCTTATAATAGCCTTTTAGCTTAGCAGTATTAGAGTTGTATAGAATTAGAGTTTAGAATATAAACTCTAATATTTCTAATATAGAATTAGTATTAGAGTTGTATAGAATAACTTTTATTGTGTTGGAGATACTGTGAATATAGTTTGACAAATGAGGCTGGAATGCAAACTTGTGCTTAAATGTACAAGCCAGAACCCAACTGCACTGAGGTAATTATAACAACAGTCAGATGTACACAATACTGTGATGATGTATTCTCATTTAAAGTTGAAGTCACAATATTCAATGTCTGGGAAATCTTGATTTCCAGCATCAAAGGGTTAAAAATGGAGGCGGAGAACACACTAATGAAGACTTGTCCAGTTTTTTATGTTTAGGACACTGTAAGAAAAATTATAACCATACACACCTGCCAATAATGCAAAATAAAACAGTAACTTCCTTAGTGCCTGTTTAAATATTTCTTGCTATGGTGCTCTGTGGTGCCACAGTGCAGGGCAACTGCACCTGCATTCCCCCTCATGGCCCACCAACATACTTAAACTTAATTCAGTAAAGTCTTCCAAGGATAAGCAGGAAACTGCCATGTCTGTTATATATGGAAACCCACAAAAGACCATGAAAACAACGTTTTGAGGCTAAGGTGGGCTTCAGCAGAACAAAAACTAACTGAACGGATTTTAAAAAATTGAATCTGGCCATGTATAATATTCCTAACTGCGAAAGTGCAAAAATCATGAGTGATCCTCAAAAATCATGATGATAAAAATATAACATTTAGTTTCTTGGTCTTTCTTTTGATTTTTGAATTCCCCCTGCCGGCCTATGTCTGTATGACACTTAGTTGCCATCTTTCAAATTTATAGTGAGTAAGGTAATTTTGGCCTCTGTTGCAGGAGCTTCTATTGGGGGATCAAAATAAAATAGAGCACACAGTCCTCACCCAGACTGAGGAGCTTCAGTTAGAGAATTGGAAATTGAATGTGCTTTTGTTTATTGTGAAGAGCTAGAAATCAGGACTGTGTAGTAAATTAAGCTGTTGTCCATAGCACCTTGGTCTCACTTGTTGAGGAATTTGGAAGGTGTGTAGTCAATTAAGGAGGGGATTACAGAAAGAGAAAGGATGATCTTCTGTTTAAGGAAGTTGAATGCCAGCCTGGAAAATGGATTCTATTTCTTCCTCTACATCAGAATTCCTGTGTGTTGCTGGGCAAGTTGCTTAAACCAATATTTTTAGTGCTGGCCACTAATTGCATGTTCTTTTGATTTGCGGAAGTGCTGAGCACTCACAACTGCAATGGAAGTCTACTGGAGCTACTCTTTAAAGTGCTAGGTACTCTGAAAAATGAGGTCCTAGGTGACTTGAGTTGGACACCCAACAAAATTAGTGGACATTTTTGACAATTTGGGCTTTAATCAGCTCTACATCTGTAAAACAGGGATAAAAATGCTACCTATACTCACAGGGGTATTGTGAACATTAATAAATTTATGTTTGTGAAGTATTTGGATACTATGGTGACAGCACCATAGAAATGCCCAGAAGGAAATTATTAGTTCTGTATTCAGTGTAGGGTTTGGATGGCGTATGGTCTAAGGTCACAGTGAGTATTGAATAAATATCCATGCACTGTGGAAAAATGAGTATGTGATCTTGTAATTAAAGATTGTATTGTGATTAAGGCTGTGGGTTTGTCACGGAGGTCACGGATTCCATGACTTTCTGGGACCTCCGTGACTTCTGCAGTGGCCAGTGCGGTTGTCTGCCTGAGCAGTTCAGGGAGCCCCTGGGCCAGCCACACCGGACACTGCTGAGGCAGTCTTGGGCCACCCCGCCCACCTCCCTCAGCAGCAGTAGGAGTTTGGGTGTGGGAGGGGGCTCAGAGCTGGGGTTTGGGGCTCAGAGCTGGGGTTTGGGGCACAGGATGGGGTAAGGGCTCTGGGTGGCTCTTACCTCGGGGGGCTCCCTGGAAGCAGCAACATCCCCCTCCCTCAGTTCTGGAGGCGTGTCTAGGCAGCTCTGCGCGCTGCCTCAGACTGCAGGCACCACCTCCGCGGCTCCCATTGGCTGCGGTACCCGGCCAATGGGAGCTGCGGAGCCAGCGCTTGAGGCAGAGGCAGCACGCAGAGCTGGAGCCAGGTAGGGAGCCTGCCATCCCTGCCAACCCGCACCCCGTGCACCAGCGGGGGTCCCAACCTGTGCACCACCATCTCCCCCCCATACCAGCGGGGGTCCCATGCCGCATGCCACTGTCCATCCTCCCCCCCCAGCACCCACAGTGCCCCCTGGGCCGCCCCCCATGCCTGAGTACCTGTGGCACCCCGGGCCACCCCTTTCTCCCCCCAAGATTTAATCAGGGGTATATGGTACAAGTCATGGACAGGTCATGGTTCGTGAGTTTTTGTTTACTGCCCATAACCTGTCCATGACTCTTACTAAAAATACCCATGCATACAACGTAGGCTTACTCATGGTGGAAATGGACAGGCACCCTTAAGTTTTGCATTTCCTAACTTTTGAGTACTTGACTTGGCAATCTTAATGTTCTTTTCATATCCTTTATTTATTTATTGGATCTCTGTATACAGTGCCTGGCACAAACAATGAGTAACCAATTGCTGACTGGGACATTACTGCAATATAAATTACCTGTCCGATGATCAGATGGTATCTTAGAGCCCATCAGTAACTGAAGTCAGAGTCACAGCTATATGTCCAGGTATTGTTGCTATGATTAAGGGACTGTGAAATGCTATAGAGCCCAAACCAACTTGGCTCAACTTGGGAGGAACCTTTGAGACTCTCAAGCCTTTTGGGTCATTTTATATTTATAGTTTTTATATCTGAAAGCAGGGCCGGCTCCAGACCCCAGCGCGCCAAGCGTGTGCTTGGGGCGGCATTTTGCCGGGAGGGCGGCAGGCGGCTCCGGCGGACCTTCCGCAGTCATGCCTGTGGGAGGTCCACCAGAGCCACGGGACCAGTGGACCTCCCGCAGGCATGACTGCGGAGGGTCTGCTGGTCCCACGGCTTGGGTGGACCTCCCGCAGGCATGCCAGCGGATGCTCCACCGGAGCCGCAGGACCAGCGGACCCTCCGCAGGCACGTCTGCAAGAGGTCCCCCGGAGCTGCGGAACCGGCGACCGGCAGCGCGCGCCCTGCGGCATGCTGCCGTGCTTGGGGCGGCCAAATTCCTAGAGCCGCCCCCGTCTGAAAGGAAATAAAGGATACTGTATGGCCTCAATAAAAAAAAAGTGAATGAGGGTGCTGCCTGAGATATAATAATGAAACTTAGTATTGACAATGAAGATTACTTTGTCTTTAGAAGCTCATAGAGTATAAGTGCTTGGGGGTGTCCTAAAGCCTCTGGGAGTAGACTGATGTAAGTAACTCCTGAACTTAGTAGTCAGCACTTGCATTAGGAACATTAGCTGAATCTTTCCTTTTACATCAATGTCCTTAAAAGAACAACAAAATCTTAAATAATATATCTTTTTCTTGTACATACAGCAGCTCATGTTACAACCCATCAATAATTAATCCAATCACTCCGCATTGCTAATCAAATCACTCTGTGTAAATCCAGTGTTGTTTTGACATGCGGTTGCTCTCACGCATGCTAGGCTATTTCGAGTGAAGTAATCACTAGCACTTTTGTCTGTAAAACTTTTGTCGATAAGGGGTGTGAAAAAACCCACCCCCCTGACCAACCTAAGTTACACTGACAGAAATGCTGGTGTCCTTACAGTGGTGCATCTGCAGTGGTAGAACTGTACCACTGTAAGATGTCTAGTGTAGACATTCTCTAACTCCAGTGTACTAACTTAAGCAACTGTTACAGTGAAGACAAGCCCTCAGAGAAGCACTTGTAGCATGACCCTGAGAGAAAGCTACAAGACAGAGAACTTTTTGGGTAGAGTAGTGGCTGGAAAAAGAGTAAGAATATTGAGCAAGGTAACTGTACCGTGTTGTTTGATTCCAGCCATGTTCAAGGAAACAGGTCTTTATCTACATTCTTTGTAAATAAACAGGATTGTGTCCACAAAATACTTGTCTGTTTCATTAACTTCTCCTTCTAGTGGAAACAACCCACAAGACCCTGACTAATGGCTAACCGCTTGGGTGAAAGGGGGAACAATTGTAATTGCCTGATATTTAATAATATATCTTATTTTGTATATCAAATATGATCTCTGTTTACAAAAAATAATACAATTTGAGTGAACATTTTCAGTAAATTGTCTCCAACCTGTTCATGCTGGGAATCTAGATCCTGTCTCTTCATCCATATTTGTGGAAGGCCTCATTAGTAGCTTAATATTGTGGTTCCATTGTGCTCGGGGCAGGATGTGAGGAGCTTGTAAGTAGGAGCCACACCCATTCATGTCACTGAATTTAGTTCTGTGGGGGCTGCTGTGCAGTGCAATTTGGGGGACAAGCATGGATTGCGGTTTAGCTGGACATTTCCCCTGCAGAGCAAGTAAAAGGAGCTAGGTGCAGTCATTGGTGCTATATAGAATTTTAGTTTTTAAATAGTTCCAAAGTTTTAGTTCACAAACTTGACACAATCTCCTGCAACTGTAGGTATAATGAAGCTAGGGATTCCACTAGAGTTTTGCTACTTGGGATCTAGTCTCCCCTTAAAAACTAGATGATAACTCGAAGGTTGGTTTCTGTTTATGAGCCCAAAATACAATTATTACCAAGTTAATACTTATAAGCCTCAAGTAATTATGCTACAGTATTTGATGTATGTATATAACTAATGCTGCAGTATCTTATGTACAGTGCTGGGGAAGAGCCCATGGTCGTGGTACATGTAGGTAATAATGGCATAGGGCTTGGAGGCCAAATTTAGGCTGTTAAGTAAGAGATTAAAATCCAGGTCCTCCGTGGCATCCTATGAAATGTTTCCAGTTCCACATGCAGGGTCAGTCAGGCAGAACTGCGGGGTCTCAATGCATGGATGAGACAATGGTATTGGGAGGAGGAATTTAGGCTTATTAGAAACTGGGGAATCTTTTGGGAAAGGAAGAGCCTATACAGGAAGGACAGGCTCCACCTAAACCAAAATGGAATCAGATTGCTGGCATGTAAAATTAAAAAGGTTGTAGAAAAGTTTTTAAACTAGGGGCTGGGGGAAGAGCATGTGGAAGAGCATGCAGTTTGGGCGGAAACATCCCATAGGAATGAATTTGCTGAAGGGGGAACTCTATATATTAGTAAAGAAGATAGGATAGAAGTTGATAATGTACAGGTAGGAACTGAAGAGAAACAGCTGAACAAAAAACAGTCCCATTCAGTTACATCACAACTAAATACTGACTCATTTTATAAGTGTTTTCATACAAGTGCTGTAAGTCTAAACACTAAGATGAGTGAACTTGTGTGCCTGATATTAAATGAGGATATTGATATAATAGGTATCACTGAAACTTGGAATGATGATAATCAATGGACATAGTACTACAAAATATATAGGAATGACAGAGTAGGTTGCGTTCATGGGTGTGTGGCATTTTAAAGAAAGTATATAGTCAAATACAGTAAAAATCTTAAATGAATCAAATTGTACCATAGAATCTCTGGGGATAGAAATTCCATGCTTGAATAATTAGAATATAGTAGTAGGAATATACTGCTGACCACCTGACCAGGATGGCGATGGTGATTGTGAAATGCTCAGGGAGATTAAAGAGGCTAAAAACCAAAAAACCCAATATCAATGTGGAATTTCAGCCAGCCCCGTATTGACTGGGTATATGTCACCTTAGGAAGGGATGCAGAGTTAAAATTTCTAAATACCATTAAAGACTGCTTCTTGGAGCAGCTAGTCCTGGAACCCACAAGGGGAGGGGCAGTTGCTGATTTAGTTCTAAGTGGATCACAGGATGTGGTCCAAGAGGGGAATATAGCTGAACTGCTCAGTAATAACAACCATCATGTAATTAAATTTAACATCCTAGAGGGGTGGAAATACCAAAGAAACCCTCTACAGTAGCATTTAACTTCAAAAAGGAGAACAAAATTGAGGAAGCTAGTTAAACAGAAATTAAAAGGAACAGTCGCAAGAGTGGAATGCTTGCAAGCTGCATGGAAACTATTTAAAAACACCATAATAAAGGCTCAAACTAAATGTATACCCCAAATAAAAAAAGAGGATTAAAAAAGTGCCATTATGTCTAAATAACAGAGTAAAAGAGACAGAGGTAAAAAGGCATCCTTTAAAAATTGGAAGTCAGATCCTAGTGAGGAAAATAGAAAGAAGCATAAACTCTGGCTAGTCAAGTGTAAAAGTATAATTAGGAATGCCAAAAAAGAATTTGAAGAGCAAATAGCAAAAGGCACAAAAACTAACAGCAATTCTTTTTAAATACATCAGAAGCAGGAAGACTGCCAAGAAATCAGTGGTTCCACTGAGTGATCAAGGTGCTAAAGGAGCACTCAAGGAAGAAAAATCTGTTGCAGAGAAGCTCAGTAAATTCTACAGAGGATATGAGGGGGATTCGTACATCTGAGCCATTCTTTTTAGGTGACAGATCTAAGGAACTGTCCCAGATTGAGGTGTCAGTAGAGGATGTTTTGGAACAAATTGAAAAATGAAACAGTAATAAGATCCCAGAACCAGATGGTATTTACCCAAGATTTCTGAAGGAACTCTAATATGAAATTGCACAGCTAACTGTGGTATGTAAACTGTTGCTTAAATCATCTTCTGTATCAGATGATTGGTGAATAGCTACTGTGATGCTGATTTTTAAAAAAAAAGTTCCAGAGGCAGTCCTGGCAGTTACAGGCCAGTAAGCCTAACTTCAGTACAAAGCAAATTGGTTGAAACTGTAGTAAAGAATAGAATTATCGGGTACATAGGATGAACATGATAGGATGGAGAGTCAGCATGGCTTTTGTAGAGGGAAACCATGCCTCACCAATAGATTAGAATTCTTCAAGTGTGTTAACAAGCATGTGGTCAATGGTGATCCAGTTGAAATAGTGTACTTGGACTTTCAGAAAGCCTTTGACAAGGTCTTATACCAAAGGCTCTTAAGCAAAGTAAGGAGTCATGGCACAAGAGGAAAGGTCCTTGCATGGATTAGTAACTGGTTAAAAGATGGAAAACAAAGGGTAGGAATAAATTGTCAGTTTTCACAATGGAGAAAAGTAAATAGCAGGGTTCCCCAAAGATATGTACTGGGACTTGTGCAGTTTTACTTATTCATAAACGATCTGGAAAAAGGGGTGAACAATGAGGTGGCAAAATTAGCAGGGTTCCTCAAAGATATGTACTGGGACCTGTGCAGTTTTACTTATTCATAAACGGTCTGGAAAAAGGGGTGAACAATGAGGTGGCAAAATTTGCAGATGATACAAAATTATCATAGAATCATAGAATATCAGGGTTGTAAGGGACCTCAGGAGGTCATATAGTCCAACCCCTTGCTAAAAGCAGGACCAATCCCCAACTAAATCATCCCACCCAGGGCTTTGTCAAGCCTGCCCTTAAAAACCTCTAAGGAAGGAGATGTCACCACCTCCCTAGATAACCCTATATAAAAAGTTAAGTCCAAAGCTGACTGCTAAGAGTTACAAAGGGATCTCACACAACCAGTTGATTAGGCAACAAAATGGCAGATGAAATTCATTGTTGATAAATGCAAAGAATTGCACATTGGAAAACTTAATCCCAACTATACGTACAAAACAATGGAGTTTTAATTTAGCTGTCACCACTCAAGAAAGATCTTGGAGTCATCATGGATAGTTCTCTGAAAACATCTGCTCAGTGTACAGCAGCAGGCAAAAAAGCTAACAATGTTAGGAACCATTTGGAAAGGGATATATAATAAGACAGAAAATATCATAATGCCACCATATAAATCCGTATAGTATGCCCATACCTTGAATACTGCATGTAGTTCTAGTCACCCCATTTAAAAAAAAATACCATATATTATAATTGGAAAAGGTGCAGAGAAGGGCATCAAAAATGATTAGGGATATGGAACAGCTTTCATACAAGGAGAGATTAACAATACTGGGACTGTTCAGTTTAGAAAAGATATGACTAAAGCTGCGCTGCCGTGAAGATAAGGGCAGCCCCACAGATTTGGGCCACTATAGACTCTGGTTGCTAGACCTCATGGGCCCCAAGATGAGGAGCCACTGTCACCGAAAAGGGGTGATCCCCACTTTCCTCCTCCTGATGGCCTGATACCCCATGACATCATCTGAAAGGGAATGTCAGAATAATAGGTGATCATGTAATTAAAAAACACACAAGGGGGCTGAATTAAGGTTGCATTGGCAACCTGAATTCTGGCATTTCCTAACTTTTGTGTGTAATTTTTAGGTTTTTAAAAAAAAGCAAACTGAAAAAACAGAAATTCCTGTATGTGACATCATATTGACACCTACATGAGTCAACTGCAGGGTTGGAACCTTTAGATCAGGGGTAGTCAATTATTTTTTGTCAAGGTCCAAATTTCTTGGTAAAGGTATAGTCAAGGTCCAGACTGCAGAGAAATATTTTTCACTTCTCAGTAACAATAATGATAATAATTAGAGCTGCCAAGAGATTAAAAAAATTAATTGTGATTAATCGCACTGTTAAACAATGATAGAATACCATTCATTTAAATATTTTTGGATGTTTTCTACACTTTCAAATATATTGATTTCAGTTACAACACAGAATACAAAGTGTGCAGTGCTCACTTTATTTTTGATTACAAGTATTTTCACTGTAAAAGAGCAAAAAAATAGTATTTTTCACAATGCTCCTAATACAAGTACTGTAGTGCAATCTCTTTATCATGAAAATTGAACTTACACATGTAGAATTATGTACTAAAAAACCTGTATTCAAAAATAAAACCATGTAAAATTTTAGAGCCTGCAAGTTCTCCCAGTCCTACTTCTTGTTCAGCCAATTGCTCAGACAAACCAGTTGGTTTACATTTGCAGGAGATAATATTGTCGGATTCTTGTTTACAATGTCACCTGAAAGTGAGAGCAGGCGTTCTCATGGCATTGTTGTAGCCAGTGTCACAAGATATTTATGTGCCAGATGCGCTAAAGATTCATATGTCCCTTCATGTTTCAATCACCATTCCAGGGGACATGCGTCCATGCTGATGACAGGTTCTGCTCGATAACAATCCAAAGCAGTGCAGACCGACGCATGTTCATTTTCATTATCTGAGTCAGATGCCACCAGCAGAAGGTTGATTTTCTTTTTTGGTGGTTCAGGTCCTGTAGTTTCTGCATCCGAGTATTGCTCTTTTAAAACTTCTGAAAGCATGCTCCACACCTCGTCCCTCTCAAATTTTGGAAGGCATTTCAAATTCTTAAACCTTGGTTCAAGTGCTGTAGCTATTTTTAGAAATCTCACATTGGTACCTTCTTTATGTTTTGTGAAAGTGTTCTTAAAATGAACATGTTGTGGGTAATCATCCAAGACTGCTTTAACATGAAATATATGGCAGAATGTGGCTAAAACAGAGCAGGGGACATACAATTCTCTCCCAAGGAGTTCAATCACAAATATAATTAACACTTTTTTTTTTAATGAGCTTCATCAGCATGGAAGCATGTCCTCTGGAATGGTAGCCGAAACATGAAGGAGCATACGAATGTTTAGCATATCTGGCACGTAAATACGTAAATGCCAGCTACAAAAGTGCCATGCAAATCTATGTTCTCACTCTCTGGTGACATTGTAAAAAAGAAGAGGGCAGCATTATCTCCTGTAAATATAAAAAAAATTGTTTGTCTTAGTGATTGGCTGAACAAGAAGTAGGACTGAGTGGACTTGCAGGCGCTAAAGTTTTACATTATTTTGCTTTTGAGTGCAGTTATGTAACAAAAAAAGAATCTACATTTGTAAGTTGCACTTTCACGACAAGGAGATTGCACTACAGTACTTGTATGAGGTGAACTGAAAAATACTATTTCTTTTGTTTATCGTTTTTACAGTGCAAACACTTGTAAACAAAAATAATATACACTTTGATTTCAATTACAACACTGATTACAATATATATGAAAATGTAGAAAAAAAATCCAAAATACTTAATACATTTCAATTGGTATTCCATTGTTTAACAGTGCGATTAAAACTGTGCCAACTTTCAAATCTCTGCTCTAAAGTATGAGGGTGTTAGAGCTTCTTAAAGACTAGGTTGCCAGAATTGTTTAATATAGGCAAACCACGTTTTCCTCTTGCTTTGTTCTCGGAATCAGCGGAACCATTTTGACTTAAATTTTAAAAATAAATAAATAATCAGACTGAAACAGACACCTGGCATGGAAAATTTCAGCCTAAATGGTTAGTTTGTCAAAGTTATAAGCAAGTGAAAACAGGGTCTGATAATGGAAAGCGTGGGGAACCTTCATAATAAATAGTGACAATTGGGGGTGGGGGCTATGTAAGATACGCAACTTCAGCTACGAGAATAGCGTAGCTGAAGTCGACGTATCTTAGTTTGACTTACGTCCTGTCCTCACGGCGCGGGATCGATGGCTGTGGCTCCCCCGTCAACTCTGCTTCTGCCTCTCGCCCTGGTGGAATTCTGGAGTTGACAGGGAGCGCATTCGGGATCGATTTATCGCGTCTAGACGAGATGCGATAAATTGATCCCCGATAGATCGATCGCAACCTGCCGATCCCGCGGGTAGTGTGGCCGTACCCCTACAGTTAATCATAGCACAGTAGTATCTTCTATATTTTGAGGGTCTTTATCTGTGCATAGCTTTTAATATAAATTTCTCTAATTTTGGTACAGTTTTAAAATGTGTGGTCTCAGCAAAGGTACACCTTGAATATGAGGGCAGAGGGATAGGAGTGCTCTGTCCTGGGCACCACGGCAGCTGCTCTAGCCCTTCTGAGTCCTGCTCTCACCTCTTCCCCTCCACTTGCACACAGTTACTGCCCCCCCCTTTGGCAGAGATGTGCCCCGCCCCTGCCTACTCTGTAAAGACTATTTTTCACTAATGTATAGTATTGATTACCTAGAACTAGATCAATGCAACTAGTAAGTTAAAATGCACTTTTGCTTATCTTAAACCTGCACATCAAAGACACTAAATTTTATTCTATATGACTGAACATTATATCTACAAACTATATATCTTTCTATAATTGCTGAAATTCTGTATCTTCAGCAGGCTCAAAATCAAAGATTATAACCATTTTTAACTGTTCACTCTCATTTGTTAAAAGTGATTCATGGTAGTACTGTCTGTGTGATTGTCTGCAAAGAATCTAAAAGAAGTGTATATTTGAAACAGCTTGTTCTAATTATTATGGATATTCAGTGATCCACTTTAAGAGTGAAAGACATTTCAATCAGTGTTTTTTGCTATTCAAATTAGTATCAACAATTTATTCTGTTACAAATCCACTGATATTGGGCCTGCAGCCTGCTTGTGCATGTCTTTTGAACTGTTATGGAAGCTTGATTGAAGCAGAGAGTAAGATATGATGCTTTTAAAATTGCTGCAGACCTATTTTCCATCCTGCTGTTTTCAGATTGCTGAAGATCGTATCAGAGTGCCACTCCTCAGAGGTTTTTCTTGCTAACAAACTAAATTGAGTTGTCTGTTCAAGTATAGTCTAAAGCAGTGGTTTTCAAACTTTTTTTTTGGCGACCTAGTTGAAGAAAATTGTTGATGCCCGTGACCCAACAAAACTGGGGCAGACGGGTTTGGAGTGTGGGAGGGGCTCAGGGCTGGGGCAGAGGGTTGGGATGTGGGGGTGAGGGCTCTGGGGTGGGGCCGGGGATTTGGGTTTGGGGTGCAGGAGGGGGCTCTGGGTTTGGGGGGGCTCAGGGCTGGGACAGGGGATTGGGACATGGGGTTAGGGTGTGGGCTTACCTCGGGTGGCTCCTGGTCAGTGGCACAGCGGAGGTGCTGAGGCAGGCTTCCTGCCTGTCCTGGCACTGTGGACCGTGCTAAGCCCCGGAAGCAGCCAGCAGCAGGTATGGCTCCTAAGCAGAGGCACACAAGGGGCTCCATGTGGCTCTCGTCTGCAGGCACCACCCCCCAAGCTCCCATTGGCCAGTTCCCAGCAATAATCAGTTTGCAGTTTGATTATTTGCTGATCAGAGCCACCGTGTCCCAGTGCCTTACATTCCACGACCCAGTACTGGGTTGTGACCCTCAGTTTGAAAACCACTGGTCTAAAGATGTCATGAGCTTTCCACTCTAACTGCCATGAACCACAGTTCTGATCTCATTCTAGATGAATCCAAGATTACATAGCTTTTTGGCAACCTTTTTTTTTATTGTTAATGATAGAACAGCACTGACCTTGGCTGGTTTTTAGGGCTGGTTGGCTGGCTAAACAAGTTTTGTATTTGCTACCCTGAATGAATCAGTTGCAAAATGTTGGGGTTTTAATTGTTTTTATGCATTCATGTATTACTACTTTGGTGGGTAAGGTATGTGCATGATATGTATATTGTAGCAGTTTGTTTTGTTTCTGCAGTTATAATACTCTTCCAAAACTGACAAACTCAAACTGACTTTGTGCCAAAAGGAAAATAAGCATATTGGAAGGATAAAATACAACTCATTGTTTGTGGTATTACTCCACCCACCCAGTGATCTGTAACAGGGGAGAGATCCTGGGGAACTATTTGACCTCCAAATGTGCCTGGGAGTTGCATTCAGAGCTTGCTACTATTAGTAGTCACAGCACAGGAACTGAAGATTTGGCAAGGAATGCTCTGCTGATTCCCAAGGTCAATGCATTCTAGAAGGCATCTACATTTTGTGATAGTTTTGTTTTTAATAAGAATTACAGTTTTTAGGGACCCCCAAACACTACACTCATTAAGAGAAAGAGAAAAGCTCCCAGATACAGCTGTTTATTGGAGTTGGAGGAGAAAGGAATGTAATAAAGAGAGAGAGGGGTTACAGGAAAAAAAGAAAATAAGGGGGCTGTAGGAGTTAGGAGGGTTGGCCCAAGATTTTCTAACATCATTTGGATTCAGAAATACTCTCAGGGGCATTTGTAATTAAATGGTACAGAAGAAGAAATTTCAAGATGCAAGTGTGATTTGTAGTTGTGGTGCTTCAATGGAGGACATGTTCTGATTTATAGCAAATGGCAGATCAGCTCTTTTAATAAATAAACCACACCCCTATAATTCTATAGTTTTTCTTTTTTTACTGATCTGCTATTTCTCCTCTTCCATTTTTGTGCATCCCTTTCTCTTTTCTATACATTTCTTTCTCTCGCTTTTTAATTCGGCTGTCCTCTTCTGTTGTTTGGTTCCATGCTGTTGTGATCCTTTTTGCTCCAGCCCCATTTCTGTTCTTACTATTGTAACTAACCTTTTTTCCCCACCACCTCCCCTTTTTGGGTCACTACAAACATTAACGTACATCAAACACTGACATGTTCTAGGTAGATTGCCAGTTTTCCCAGAGTTCTAGAATTTTGTGGGTTCACAATAACCACTTGCACACATGTCTATTATATAAAGGTTTTTTAGTGCCATTGGCCTAAGGGAAATAATGCAGTAACCCTAGGCATGAAGGATTACAGCTGACTGTAGTTAATTATACATGCTGTAATTACTAGTTTAAACCCCTTGAAGCAGTCCAAGAAAAGGTGCACAGTTAATGCTGTTCTTAGAAACTCTTCAGGCCTGGGGTGCACCTTCCAGTCCATCCCCCTTTTGAGGGCAAAGTCTTTTTCTCCCGCCTTCAGTATCAAAGATCTGGGTAGATTCCACCTCAAGTTTCCTTTCTTTCTTTTGGTACTGTTTCAGGAGTCTTTCTTGGTTATCTCCTTCAATGTAGTGGTGTCTGTTCTCACAGGCTCCTCCTGCAGGGCAATTATCAAAACATAATCCCCCTGAGCCTCCAATTTGATACCGGTATGTCCTCTTTTTACTGGGCTCTACTCCCTGTGTTAAATGCTAGGCGGTGTATTCAGCTTTGTCTCTTTAAGAAGTTCTTACTCTTGATTGTCTTCTATGATAGTTTCCAGTCTTTGGAACTCTTCTGTAGCAGCAGCATACTCTCATGCCACTATTTCTTTGAAGAGCATGAAGGGCTGGTCCACCTAACCGTTAATGCCTCTTAATCAGTTGTTTTCCAGGTATCACTGCTACTCCCAAGGGCGTTGGCCTGGTGGGACTACTTGAGTGACAGTTTGATGATTCAGTATCACTGTAACCTTTAGATTTGTCACTTGCAGCAACTCAGCCACATCTCAGCTTTAACCTCACACACTCAGCTCCTTGAGTGGTTACAGACCTTCCACACAGCCTCCCACCTGTGCTCTGCACCTGGCTGGTAAGTTGTCTCTTCTGGACCTGATCCTGGCTTTCCCCTGGCTAGTCTTTTTAAAACACCGGCTTTCTAGGTGCAATGCTGGCTTTTTGTCCATAACAGTTGACACGGAGTGGTTTATAAACTCACTTTTTCCTCCTCAGCTTTTCTTCACTAGCTGTACTGCCAAAAACAGCTGTTCTCTTATGAGTCCACTATCTGTCCTTTTCATCCCTTCTCAGTAGTTCTGCTGTTCTTGGTTGTCCTCTTCCCTACCATCCTGAGGATCTCTGTGCCAGTAAAAGCCCCAAGATTTGGAGAAGAGGGGTAGTTCAGTTGATGCTAGCTACTGTCTGCACAAGATTTTTTCTTCCTGGAGCTTTTAAATGTTCCAAGAGGTACCACCTGATAAAATAAATTTTGTTGGCCAAGTGGGAAGGTCTTCCAACCTCCCAAGCTAACCTTTAATGTTTAAGATAATTCTGGGGCTGGGGACAGTGATGAGTAATGCAATGGTAGGTTAGCTACACAACTCTTCAGAGGGTATGCAAAACTGTCTAAGTTCTTCAGTTTGGCAACATAGCAGCTGTAAGTGATTTACTTATTACAAGAATAAAGGGTGTGAAAGAATGCCTCAGATCACAGCACATTTTCTGCTAAAGGATTCTTTGGCACTCCCTCACACTCTTACCATGTCCTGAATTTCTCTCTGGTTTAATGTTTTATGTTAGAAAAAACTGTTACCAAATGCTTTGGATTACATTTTTAATGCAAAACAACATATGTGAGCTTCTGGGCAGGAGGGATGTATCCATGGCCATTAGAATGCAGTATAGAGTTTGAAAGCTACATTTTTCCCCTCCATACAGCCTTCCAGATCTCCTCCCAGGATCAGTCGCTTGCATGTATTGTCAGACATTTCAAATGCAGAGCCTGATTCTGCTTCCTACACTCCTGCATAACTGTCAGTGATGTGTGAGAGGAGGCGTGATCTGGAGTTTGAGCTGATACCTCTGAGTCTGATCTCAGATCTGCCACCAATCTGGTGTGTGGTCTTAGGCAACTCACTTAATCCTTCTTTGTCATCATTTCCCCGGAAGGGATGCTAATCCCTACCTCAAAGAGGAAGTGTTCAGACTGGTTAATATTAACTGAGGCAAACTTTAAAAAAGAAAATACTTTATAGATGCTAAATGTTATCAGTCAGTGGAAGTATTGCTAGGTCAATGAGTGTTGGATCATTCCCTTTCTTGGGAATATTGGGCAGTAAGGGTCCTTGCCCTGAGGGGTACTGACCATCTATCTGATGTTCATATATGTATGTGAACACCTCACAGCCTTTAATGTATTTATCCTCATAACATCCATGTGAGGTAGGGAAGTGCTATTATTCCCATTACAGATGGGAAACTGAGGCACAGAGAGACTAAGTGGCTTGTCCAATGTCGCAGAAGAAGTCTGTGTCAGAACAGGATATTGGACTTGGGTCTCCTAAGGCCCAGGCTAGCACCCTGATCACTGGAGTGTCCTTTCTCTCTACTCCATGTGCAATTCCCATTGATTTTGTACCCTGTTCTAGTTCAGTTTG
Source organism: Mauremys reevesii (assembly GCF_016161935.1). NCBI lineage: Eukaryota > Metazoa > Chordata > Testudines > Geoemydidae > Mauremys > Mauremys reevesii. Next base: position 335,930,286 of record NC_052623.1, read on the forward strand.
CAATTTGATTATTTGGTATAAATATCACACACAAGAGAACTGCTGCATAAAATGTACAGAACTTTTCCTGGGAACAATTCAAGGAGCCAATAAATATAAAGAAATTGCAATATGTTCAACACAGAGGAGCTTTGGGCCCAGTCCCACATTGAGTTCCATGAAAATGCAGCGTCTGCCCATGCAGAGCAAACTGCAGGATCATGCCTGGCTGTACATAAGATGATTTGTTTCCACTATAGATCTATATCTATATCTATCCATTTATATTGTGTAGGTTCAAATAGTTACTCAAACACATAGCAAGGGTGACTGAAAACAAATGGTCAGAAACAGTCAATTTTTAAAAAAAGATGATGTGTAACTAATACCGTCATGTCGTTAGTAACTTCAATTAAAAAAATCTATGTAGGCAGATATTTCCTTATGGACAAACAACACAAGTAACAAAAATGTAAACAGGATTTTTTCTGACATAAAAATACGAAAAATTTGAATCTAGTAATAAAAAAATTCCCAAATTATCCTATTACAGTGACAATTACACCATGCTTCTTTACTGTTTGAACTGATTGTTCTTTGTGTCGTTCCCATTCCTCATCTTCTTTGTCCTGCTCAAATGTTTCTGGATAAACTGGCAGCTTGTCTTTTGGGCACTCCTCATAATAACTTCGGACATATTTTCCAACATACCACCCTTTGTATTCCTCAGGCGTTTCGCATTCTAGGCCAGCGTAGTGAACGTTGTAGTGATGCTCTAACCAGTAGAAAAGGTAATGAATGTTGTAATCACATCTCCAAGGGTTCTCTCTCAGCCATAATATTTTCAAAAAGTAGAGGTCTTCTAATACTCCGTATTCAAAATTTTGCAGTGTGTTGTTTGATAAATCAAGCTCCTCTAAGTTAATGAGTCCTGAAAAAGCAGCTGGTCAATTAAAAAAAAAGTTATTGAAATGTAGAATTGATAGAATAAAATAGAAAAATATCCTTGTAACAGGGGAAACATTCTCATATTAATATGGATTAAACAGTATTCTTATATACATTGGTCAAAAATCACTGGTTTATATTTTTTATTAAAAGGCTACAATAAAGGCTTGTAAATTGAAACATAAAAGTGTGGCTCTACTCTGAGAAGTGGCATGTAAACCTTCACAACAGATCTGGTGTATTCAGAGTCACTTGCACTTAATTGACTGAGAAATATAAATTTCCTCTGCTTGTTTACTCCTGTTAGCACAGTAGAGATAACACAGCAAAGAGCCGGTGATTTGGAATCTAATTGTGCATCATGAGAGAATTGTTCCAGTAATCAGTTATATCGGTGCCACACCCGTTATTACCAGTAATATAGGTTTTGCAGGCCAAATCAGAAATTCATTGACATCTCTGCAGCTCCACTGTCTTCAAATTGTACTCAGGCCTTGACTAGACACAGGGCTGTACAGCTTTAACTATACTGGCAATGGGGCTGCCCAAGTGAAATGAAGGCTGGTCTGTACACAGATTTTGTTCTGGTATAACTATTTTGGTTAGGGGTATGATGTTTTTTTGGCCTGAAATAGCTATACTGGTATGCATGCCTAATGTGGACACAGTTGTACTGGTATAAAGGTGCTTTATGCTGGTATAATTTATGCCCCTTTTCATATGGGAATAAGCAAAACACTTGTATACTGGTATAACTATGTCCACACTAGGGGGAGTTGTACCACTTTAACTATACCAGTAAAGCTGACAACTTTTGCAGATAGGCAAGGCAAGACAACAGAGTTGCAGAGATATGAGTAAATTCCTGATTTGGCCTATCTATCTATTACTGGTAATAATGATGAGAAAGTGTTAATCTAATTTCACTGTTAATTCCCACCCAGGTTAAGTTTGCTGGGCTGCTAGTTATAAAAAAACAAATCCTACTTACTAACTGAATATATTTGATAGGGAGCCAATGAGAGACAATAAACATGGAATTAAACAATGGCATTTTTATAAAGTCACATTTCAGAGAAAAAGCCACCTTTTAAATAAACGCACTTTGTGGTCATTATATAGCACAGGACTTAGTTTAAGGAGTCTAGCAATGTATTATTTTTGACCTCTTAAACGCTATTTTATTGATGTCACTATTGTCCACTGTTACTAAACTTCTAGAATGCTACAGCTGAAAGCAGTCTACTCTTTGTTTATGTTCCTTACTTCTGTCTCCTTCCTGTCTCTGACTGTTTTCATCATATAAAAATATACACACATACTGAACAAATAGCCTACAATATTTTGCACTAAATCAAAGCTATTTTGAGATCTAGTAATATAACAACGTATCTCAAAAATATCAAATTTCATTAACTTTTTCAGTCTCTATATTATAGTGACTCCTATAATTTAAAAGCAGCCATATAAACTTAAGCCAAATTTTGTCAGATTTGGCAAGTAGTGTTTAAAGATATATTTAATTACATAGCATTTGGGTATTGATTAGTCTTCAGTCCCAAAAATTCCATTTTTGCTCCTTTTCTGCTTGAAATTAAGAGTACCCCAAAATCCATGCTTGCTACATTGACTTCAATGGGGTTGCCCAAGATGCATGTCTGCACAGTTTGGCTCTATAAAATCAATGCATCTGAGGGCAGAATTTGGTCCAAGCTGTTAAGTTTTCTGATCTTCTAGATTTTTCTCATTTAGAATATATATGATAAAGACATAGCCAATGCTAATAATTAATAAAGCACAGTTTACTATTTGTATAAATATAGAGAGTTGTTCTTACCAGGATCTATGTAAACTATTCCATTACTGCTAAGGTTTAATATCTTCAGTTCATTAACATCTTCAAACTCCTTGGCTCGTAGTTGTTTGATTTTGTTGTTAGATAAATCGAGTTTAACAATATCTGGAGGTATGTTCCCAGGAACTTGCTTTAACTCTTAAAAAAAATGAAAAGATGGATGTTATATTGTCTGTAGATTATCTCTTGCATGTCACTGTAAGAGCAATTTGTGCTAGGGTATAAAGATGACCTGTGTTCCTTGCATTTAGAGATAGATAGGGGTGTAACTTTCAGAAAAATACAATTTTGATAGTATCATAGAATGTCAGGGTTGGAAGGGACCTCAGGAGGTTATCTAGTCTACCCTCCTGACAGATTTTTGTCCCAGATTCCTAAATGGCCCCCTCAAGGATTGAACTCTCAACCGTGGGTTTAAGCAGGCCATTGCTCAAACCCGTAGAATATCCCCCCCATGCTTACTAAGCATCTGGGGAAAAAACAGAAATACCTCATATATCTTGCATCTTTCTAATTCCCTTCCTGCTCCTTCTGTTCATCTAGCACGGACCACCCCGGTCCATTCTCAGTCTTTTCACACTGTTAATGTGAAAGTTATTTCTCATGCAGCTCCTATTGACTGGAACAGCCTAACATGACTGTCTATTTTTACGTTTCATCTGAAATAATTTCTCTTCTTTATGCTAGTACATAGTAATATCTCTTCCTATACTTTAAATTTTTATTTTAACTTGTATACAGCTAATTAATGCAGTTACAAAAGTGCTATACAAACGAAGGGCTTGATTGTAGTGCACTTTCTCACCTAAATGAAACTAGTGGGGCTACTTGTGTGAGTAGGTGTTCATCACTGTGAGAAAGTGTTCCAGAATCAGACCCTAGTATACTGTATTGTACCATTTGTTTCACACTACCAAAAGTTGATGTGTTCTAAGTATTAACAGCAGTGAAAATACTATAGTTACTACCCTTATGTAAAGTACTGAGGCATTTCTAGGCTTTTTTTATATATCTATGCCATATACACCTCTACCCCGCTATAACACGACCCAATATAACATGGGTTCGCGTATAGCACGGTAGCAGCGGGGCTCTGGCGGCGCTTTAAAAGGTCTGGGGCTCCAGCTGCTGCGGGGAGCCCCGGGCCCTTTAAATCACGGCTGGAGCCCTGCTGCTGCTACTCCGGGGCTGCGGCAGTGGAGCTCGGGCGGCGCTTTAAAGGGTCCGGGACTCTGGCTGCTGCGGGAGCCCCGGGCCCTTTAAATCCTGCTGGTGCCCTGCCGCCACTACCCCGGGGCTACGGCAACGGGGCTCGCCGACGATTTAAAGGGCCCGGGCTCCCCGCAGAGACCGGAGCTTGGAATTCTTTAAATCACTGCTGGAGTCCTGCCACTGCTACCCCGATATAACGGGGTTTCAGCTATAACGCAGTAGGGATTTTTGGCTCCCCACGACCGTGTTATAGCAAGGTAGAGGTGTATATGGCTTACCATTACTATGTTACCTGAGCACCTCACAATCTTTAATATATTTATCCTCACAACACCACTGTGAAGTAGGGAAGTACTATTAATCTTGTTTTACAGATTGGGAACTAAGTAACAAAGAGTCTAAGTGACTTACCCAAGGTCACATAGGAAGTCTGTGTCAGAAAAGGACATTGGACTTGGATTTACCAAGTCCAGGGCTAGTGCCCTAAGCACTAGAGTGTCCTTCCTTCAATGAGCTAAATTCTGCTTAGACAGGCTTCTTACTCCCTGACTTCTTTTATGGTCCATTGCATAGCCCACATAAGCAGCAGGTGGAATTTCAAATCCTGCTCTCAAAGGAGCACAGGCTGGCTACATGGTACCCCAAAAGTTATGGGGAGGCTGTGCAAGGAAGATCCAAAGTTATGGCTTTAACACCTAATGCACCACATAGAGTGAGAAGGAAATAATGTGTCCCAAGAAAAGATTTAACAATGTGCCTTTGAGGCATAGAAAGCTAGTAGTGCTAGAGGATGCATTTTTAAAATGTATAATTTTGTTGTCAGGCACTTTGATTTTTTATCAAGAGCTAGTTCTGTATCTATTTTTGGGAAAAAACATTTTATTTTGGCTGACATGATGATGTTTAAGAAGTAGCCACTGTGCATGCCTAGGGACAGATCCTCAGCAGATATAAACTGTTAGAGTTCCATTGACTTTGGAGCTCTGACAGTATAACTAGCTAAGGATCTGCCCCAGTGTCACTACTTTTCATAATGGTTTATCAACCCAGATGTTCAGCTTACTTCTTATGGTTTCCCAGAGACTGTTTTAGAGTGTTTAATGGAAGAACTGTATCATATCAGACTTATTCATCAAGTTCCATTGAGATACTGTAGCATCATTATTTCTAATAACATTTTAAAAACCAAATTATAGTGGATGTTGTAATTTCTCCAAAATTTCCACTGAGATTTGCTCATCTACATGGAAAAATGTTTTCTTATCATACTTTGACACTGGACCAGTTTGTGTCTGAGTTCAACTGCACTAACTTTAAAATCAGTGAGATAAAGAGAGTGAAAAACAAAAACAAAGCCCTAACAGCATTGTAAGTAAGAAATGAATAAAAGTGAGCCAGGAGGAAAGGGTAACAGGGAAAATCAAAAGGAGGAAGTAGCCTTATAGGGAAAGAGTGGGGGAGGGAGGAGGAAGAAGAACAGGAATGAGCACTGGGGAAAAGGAGGTAGGACAGAAGATTTCTCACATGACATACAGATTGTGTACACCATGTGGTCACAGGCTGAAGCCTTTAATTTATGTACATTTCTTGTCTCCTCATACTGACTTCTGAGCTTGTCTATCCTTCTCCTAGCTTACACAGAGAGCAGCAAAGACAGAGCCTCCCTGGAATCAAGGGTAGGGGACAGGAACACAATAAAAGCAGGTTTCAGAGTGGTAGCGGTGTTACTCTGTATCGGCAAAATGAACGAGGAGTACTTGTGGCACCTTAGAAACTAACAAATTTATTTGGGCACAATTTATTTCATCCGATGGGTTTTAGCCCACGAAAGCTTATGCCCAAATAAATTTGTTAGTCTCTAAGGTGCCACAAGTACTCCTCATTCTTTTTACAATAAACACAGTTATATAAATGTACAGTCACAGTAAGGCAAATGGAAGAAAATAGTACAGCAGTTTGGCAAGCATGTTACAAGATAAAAATAGCTAACAGTACAACGGTCAGGCACTACAGGTTGTAATTTGCAAAAATTGGGCAAAATCCTCCCTAAGTAGACTACTTCCAAATCTTTGTACTGGTTTTTATTTTTTGTTTTGTAAAGTTGAAGCATGAACTGAATGCAGTTTGCAATGGAGTAACTAGAGAACAGTTCTCATCAGAATTTTTTTTTGTTTTTCTTTGGTGGTTCTCATGGGATAAAATATGGGAAATAAAAAGCATAGACAAACCTGGACTTGTATGTTTACATCTCCCAGATGGGCAACTGTTTACCCTTTGGGTTCAGTTATGGCTCCTAAGACCCTGAGATGCATTTAGGGAAGGGAGGAAGCTTCCTAGTAGCAGTACCTGGAAGCATATGACTTTGAAATGCCTCCCGGGCACTGGGAGGAAGAACAGGGAGAGGCTACAGCTGTTCAAAAGGAACAGCTGGTACTTTCCACTATGCAGGAAACCTGGTACACAGAGGGTGGGACCACAATGTCTTTCCATTGAGTCGGGCCCTTTCTGGGGCCTCTGAGTGCTGCTGGCAGCTCCTTACTATCAAATTATGGCTACCCTTGTGCACTGGAAGAGGGGGAAGAGCTCCCTGTGCACTTCCCTCTGTCAATGCAGTCACTTTGAAACAACTATAATTTTGTTTATAGATTTATTGGCATATGTAAAAGTAGCTTTACTGGAGTAAAACCAGTCAAAATTGGCTCTGCTGCTATAATAATGTAAGTATGTGCTTAACTTTGTTATTGGGAGCACTCTTACTGATTTCAGTTGGAGTATTCAACTGAATACTAATATTCTGCTAACAAAATTAAATACATGCAGGAATTTTTGCAGAATTTGGCTCTAAAATGGAAATGAAATACTGCAAGAATTCCAGTTACACTCTTTATAATCACAAGAACAAAGAATTTGGTAGTACCATTTTAAAAAAAATAAAGCAAAAAATGTCTAGAACCATACTGATTTTCTATAACCTACTTAACTAGAGAAGAAATATAACAGCAAAGAACAAGAACATTAAACTTTGTCACTGAATTAAAAATAAGTAAACAAACCTTTTCTTTTGCAATCCAATGTTTGTATGGGAAATACATAAATATGACAAAGAGAGGAATCAAATTCTGGTTTGACAACTTCAGGCTTTGTTGCTGCTAGATTTTTGGGGTCCAGTCTTTCCTCTTCAGTACATAGACGTTCAGCTTTGATCTGCTTTAGCTTTTGATCTTTCAGTTCTATTGGGTGTACACACTTGGCATAATTTCCCAAGTTCCTGTTTGTTGGAACCTGCAACATCGTAATAAGAGTTTCCATCTCACAGGTGCAATGCCAAGGATTATCATAAAGACGCAGGTAGTTTAGAAGGGGCATATAAATAAAAACTTCCTCTGATAAAATCTTAATCTGGTTATGCTGAAGTAAGAGTGTGGTAAGTTTGTTTAAACCAAAAAAAGCCTCACTTTCAATTTTTGATATTTCATTCTGTTGTAAATCCAGACTTTTTAATGTTTTATACTTGGAAAACATATTATTCTTCAGTTTGCGAATCCTATTTCTTGCTAGCAGCATGTGTCTTAAATCCTCAGGCCAATCAGGAGACACAAAAGTCAGTTTTCTTTCTTGGCAATCTAAGTATTTCTCATGAAGGTAGGTATACACGTCACAGGGGAGGCCTGGGGCATAACGCTTAACAGTACTAGATGCTTTTCTTAAGCTGTTTGTCCTTCCATTATTTGCTTTGTTTCTCAAACTCCCATTCCTTGTCTTCCTAAAGTAGGCTGCTTTACAAAAGAAAAGTAGTATTATAATAGTAACCACTTTCATTCTGACATCCAGCTGGCCCCAATTACTTTCTGTGACAGCTGGAACAGTCAAAGTATTCCTTTGCAATATAAGTTTGGAGCTAATATTGTTCCGGATTGAGGAAGTACAGCTGGTGGATGTGGAATCCCTGTGTAGGAAGAAAAGTGGAATATTAGAAGGTGTAAAATAGACATTTTCACAGAGACTGGTACTTAAAATGAACCATTACAAAATGGTTCAGCCAGCACACTAGATTCACTCAGAACTTGAAAATTTCTCAGACAAGGACATTAAGGTCCCTTCTTATTGTTCAGTTGTTTTCACGCTCTCTATGATCCGCTTTCATTCACTTTGATTAAATTTAGCAAGCTGTCAAAATACAGGGCTAGATTCTAGCTGGCTTTCGTTTAGGTGCACATACAGATTCAGGGGAAGGGCACAAGGATTCCTTTGCCCCATTGTGCCCTCTGCAGAAGAATCAAGCACAGTGCCAGTCCCTGGTACCATGGGCGTGCAAGGACTGTCCCCTCCTAGCACACAAGGAGTGAAAATCATCCCAGAGGAACTGGCCAGCTGGGGAGAGTGGAGAATGCCCTCATTCTTAAGGGATGGTAAAGCATGTGCATTCCTCCTGTGTTCTGTGGAGGTATAATCCCTCCTGGAGTTCCCTTTGGGGTGATGCAGCTTTATATGTCCCTACTCAGGGCTGTGTACCGAGTATACAATGTGGTCATAAAATTGTATGTTGGCAGGGACGTGTTAAACCCTGAGGTTCTCTCATTATCTGCCGTTTACTCCTCTTGCATGATTCCAGCTGTTTGCTGGCCAAAGAGGGCCGGATGTGACTCCCTCTGGATCCTGTTCAGTATTGTTTATGAGTCAGCTGCAGGGCAATGCATGATTCCCTTGGCCTGTGCACGATGTCTCTGCAGGATGCAGAGTCCTTGTTGGTCTGAGAACTTTGAACAAATCCCAGTTTTCAACACATACCATTATATGGTAGTTTTGTGTACCACTATACCATCACTGTGGTCTCAAAGGGTTCCTTGTCTTCACTAGGAAAAAGGTGTGTTCTTAACTCAAGTTAACTAACATGAGGTAAAATTATATTGAAGGCAGTTTTAGTTTATACATGAGTTAGCGGGTGCAATCGCGTAGCTAGTGGGGTGCAGGTAGGGTGACCAGATGTCCTGATTTTATAGGGACTGTCCCGATTTTTGGGTCTTTTTCTTATATAAGATCCTATTAGCTCCCACCCCCGTCTCGATTTTTCACACTTGCTGTCTGGTCACCCTAGGTGCAGGGGACGCAGCCGTTTCTCCTCAGCACATTTTCCCAAAAGTGGCACCTTAGTTAGGGGTTACCATGGCGCCAGCGGGCGGGGCCCACGCTCTGCTCTGAAGCTTGGCCTGCCGGGCCGGCAGAGAGAGGGCAGTGGCAACAGCGAAGGTTGCTGGGCATGCTCAGTTTGGGTGAGCATGCTCAGTACACCCAAAGTAGGGAATTGGGAGCAGGAGCTGTTTGTGTCGTTACACTGGCACTGGGCTCCTGCAGGCAAGGGGGGCAGCGTGGCCAGAAGAGCGAGGAGGGGCGCAGCATGGCAGCCCGCAGTGCAGCTGGAGGAGCCATGGGGGGGGGTTGTGGGGGTGGCACGGCATGGCCAGAGGAGCCATGAGGGTGGGGTATGGCACGGCCGGAGGAGCCAGCCAATCGGGGGGGGGGATGCGGAGCGGCCGGAGGAAGAGCCAAGGGGGCATGGCCAGAGGAGGAGCCAAGGGGGGCGCCTTTTTGATGTTTGCTCCCCCTGCTCTTAGAACCTGGCTACGCTACTGAGCGGGTGAAGATGAAGCTATGGGAAAGCCTGTAATTTACCTTGACCTGTTAACTCATGTGAGAACTACAAACTGTCTGGTCTTCAATAAGATTTTACTTTGTGCTAGTTAACTCGAGTGAAGAACTCACCTTTTTTGCTAATGAGGATGCACCCAAAAAGTACGGTCTTTAAAGGGTAGAATAAGTCGCTGTCTCGTTATCACTGACCTATTTGTAATATTTCGTTATTTGGATCAGAAATCCAAAGTTTGAAACTTAATTTTATAATAGAAAATGAAAAAAGTTGTCTTTAAAAGTATAATTTAGTTGTTTCTTGCTAAAATAAAAAAGATTTATGCTGCTCCTGGATATAATTATTTTGTTGGCAAAGCCTCTGAATGGCTCCTCCGTTTTATTTCTGCACCTGCCAGCTCTCTCCTTATATCAACATTCTAGTAAAACACATAAACATCTTTAAAAAATGAACATTATAACTAGAGCCCTGTGAAATTTTTTTTGTTTTATTTTTTTGTGTGAATTTCTTTTGTTTTATCCAATAAAATGTTGTTTTATTTCTTTTTATTACATTTACATTAATAAAATGTTCATATATATATGACCATATATAAATCAAAACAATGTATAAATCCCAGTTTATCTATACAACATCATTTATTAACGTTACTCATTATTCTATGCCTTGAGACACTCACCAATCCCCACAAGAGTTAGCCAACCCAAAATACTCCAGACAGCTCCTTAGGGTTCCCCCCTTGAAATTTACCTAATACTACAGCTTCCAAATAACATCCACTTCTCTGTGCCCACTCAGTGACACAAACCTCATGGAACACCCCGGATCTTCCCAACCCCTATGACTTCCTTCACCAGTCCCCCCACCCCAGTCTCCCTCTGTATCCCCAGGTTTCTCTATGCCCCCTTATATATTCCCTCTCTCACATTGAACCTCAATCTCCCCAAGCCCCAGAAACCCCTCCCCATCACCCCTTAAATATCCCCCCTCCCCCATTGTGCACTATAACCCCATCCCCCATTAGTCCCAGGGACACCTCTCCTATCCTTCTCCCTCATTGGGCCCCTTGTACACGCTTCTCCTATCCTCCTCCCCTCATTAGCCTCTCTTCCATGAGAAAATCAGGGTCTTTCCCCGGAGGGGTGGGAGGCCTTGCGGGGGAAGCTATAGAGTAAGCCAGCCCCATATTCACACTGGAACAGCAGCTCCTGTCCTGCAGGGCAGGACCCGGCTCCCCACTCCAGCTGGCCCTTGAGGTTACAGTACGCTCAGGTTTGGCTCCTCTGTCTTGATGAGAGGGGGCAACTGGGCCAAATTTGAGTGAGTGGCACTGAAATTCCAAATTTGACCAACCTGCCCTCCCATTATGATGGAGGGGTGGCCAGGCCAAAGCTGAGCAGCACTGTGACCCCATGTGCCAGGTCTCAGCACCTGGAGTACGGAGCTGGGCCCAACCCCATAGGGCAGGAGCTGCCGCTGCAGGCTGAGTTTCATGTTATTTCATTTTTATGTTCATTTTTGTTTTATTTCTTTATTTTGCATTTGCAAAATACATAGGGCTCCAATTATAATTACTGATTTTGACCATTACATTCTGTGAAAAATAAAAGGAATTTTATTTATTAGTTTTTGGAAATCAGATGTTGTTCACTCTGACTAGGGTTGCCAGCAGTCCCATATTATAAGCTACGTCCCTAATTTAAATAGAAAATTGCCTGTCCCATACTAAATCAGTATGGAACGCTTTTTATCCCATATTTCAACAGCAGTGGGGCAGTACTCACGGATGCATCTTTCCACTCCCCTCCCAATCCTGGCCCTTGAGCATGGCCCCATCTGCTTTCCCCATGCAGCACTGAAGGGCCAGGGAGGAAAGTGGAAAGATGCACCCATGAGTACTGGCCCACTGCTGTTGAAATATGGGATAAAAAGCGTTCCTCTACCGACTCCAGCTCTTGCGCGCAGCCCCATCTGCTTTCCCTGCGCAAGCTCCATCTGGCAGGGCATATGTGGGGATATGTGTCCTGGACCTGTACTGAAGGGCCAGGATCAGGAAGGGGTTCTGTCTGGCACGGGGGGGTCTGTACTTCCAGGTGTAACCTCCTAGTGTGCAGAGTCTCTGCCAACAATCCCCAACAGGGTGCACAGCACTGTAGCAGGCAAAGACAAGCAATTGCAGTCTCCAACTCAGCTACTGGCACCCAAGCAGAACCTGAACAGGAATCACAGCAGCTGCTGGCTCAGCATCTGAGGCCCTGGGTTCTCTGCTGTATCCAGAGCTGGAGAGAGAAAAACCCTAGGAAGCATGGGGGTGGAAGGAAAGGAATTTGTCCCCAGAGGTTCAAGTCAAGACTGTGGACATCTGAAGTCTGTCCTGTATTTTTAAATACAATATTGGCAACCCTAACTCTGACTGATTGTTCTAATCATGGCCATTAAGACTGGGGTGCTCTGTATTATTTGGAACTGAGTTACACAAGCTGCAGAAGGTCTCTGATACGGGCAAATCCAAGGGAAGTCCTAAATGGACAAAAGAGGAATCTGGGCTAAGATAGCTAAGAAATGTGATTTATCTAAGTACTCTGTCTATTTCCCTCCAGTCCCCTAGGACTGAATTGGGGAAAAAACAGTAATACGCACATCCTGTGTGGATGCAAGCAGCACTCCGGAGCCTGGCGGCACCGCCACAACGCAATCCAGAACCGACTAGTGAAAGCCATCCCACCGTCCCTGGGGAAGATCACCGTCGACTCCGCCATCCCTGGGACAGACAGCTGACTGTGACCCGACATCGTGGTGATGGATGCAGAAAAGAAGAAGGTCCTCCTGGTAGACGTCATGGTGCCTTTCGAAAACCAGTCACCTGCCTTCCCCGAGGCCCAAGCATGGAAGGAATCAAAGTATGCCCCGCTGACCGAGACCCTGAGAGCCCAGGGCTACGAAGTCCAGGTACACGCCCTGATCGTGGGAGCCTTGGGCTCATGGGACCCCCACAACGAGCCGGTTCTGAGAGCGTGTGGGGTCGGTCGACGCTACGCCTGGCTCATGAGACAGCTCATGGTGTCCGACACCATCAGGTGGTCCAGAGACATTTATACTGAACACATCACCGGACACCACCAATACCACACTGAGTAATTGAGACAGCCGACCAGGGAAATAACCCACTTCCTTCCCTGAGAGACCAAGGGACGCACCCCACCCATGTACCTATCCGCTCCACCGATACTGACTTGGACTCCTTATTCATTCCATGGGTGGCGAACCCAAGCCCACTTATTCACTGACACTTTAAAAACCCTTGCACCCCAATCTGGGTCTATGCCGGTTATGCGATATGTATGTATCTTTTCATCCTTGCAGACGATATCTGTAACCCCCATAACCCAAGCCTGACCCCAGATGTACAGTACCTTCCCTCTCAACCTGTGTATATTTCATTTTAAACATTTACTTTAATAAAATTTTTAAATCTAAACTCTGCCCACATACTAAGCTTTACTCTGTCGTGGCACCAACATGAGATACTACTCTCAATAGATTGTGCAACTCTTCCTGACATGATGTTTTCTCTTTCTTGTCCTGTATATCAAATGTTGACATTTTAATTGTTTTAATTAGGCTCTGGAGTTAACAGTTCATTTAGATGAAGTGGAGCAGTTCACACTGCTCAGAGATATTTTTTTCAGACTGCCTGCAGACTCAAGGAGATGTCACTGCATCATTTACATTCAGTTCCCATTTAGAAGATTCTTTGCAACCATAAAGGCTAGAGATTTAATTTTTAAAATAAAGGCTTAGATTCTGTAGCCAACGATGGCAACTAGTATGAAGTATCAGCATACCTTAGTTCAGGTTCTGTTTTCCCCTCTGCTATCTGTAGAGGCAAGGTGTATTGTGGTTTTAGGATGGGGATATAGGGAGGCATAGAGGTGGCATGACATTCCTGTAGCCTACCAATCATGGAGCTTATTTTAACTGGATGGAATCTTTTGAGTTGGCAGGTCTCTCTTAACAGCATTATGTTTTTTCTTTCAAAGGGCTTTTAGTAAGATAGTATACCAAGGCTTTAGTTGAGGTCATTGTTTTCGTAGAGAGGAATGTAGAGACGCAATGTTGGATTAATTTTTGACTGCAGGTAAAAGCATATGTTTGGCGGCCCCTTTTTCAGATGTGTTATGTGAGAATAATTATTTAAAAGATTTTCAAAATATTTCTTGTTATCAATATAAACATCTCATATTGAATCTCCCACATCAAGTGTCTGCCTCAGGCTGAATTTATTTCTTTATGTTTTTAAAAAAATCAGAATCAGATCAGCCATTTCTGAGAATGAGAACAAGGAAAAATACATGGTTTGCCCTTGTTGAAAAATAATCTGACAATTATTTAATTGAGAAGCTCTAGCAACTCCATGCTTTGGAGCGGGGACTTGAAATTTGGCAGGAGAGTTGTCTTGGTATCAGATATGTGCCTTTTGCTGCTCCTGTGAAAATAAACCTGATTTTGGCCAAATTATAAGCCTCTTAAAAAATCATAGTTCACACATTCTTAGTAGAGGCTTGTTAGAGTTTGGCGGCTAAATTCTCTGAAGATTCCATGGCTTAGGGGATGAGGAGGACTTTCTCTGCAGTTGCTCCTTCTGGCTGCCAGGGGTTGCTGTGGTCTGAGGATCTGAGAGCTGGGAGACTATTTCCATGTGCTCTCAATTTCCTGTAGAAAACATAGTATATAATCGTGTAGTTAAATATTGTATCATAATGCATATGCACAAGAGAGATGAATTAAGATTGGATGGGCAACCTTAACTCTGGCACTTCCTAACTTTCGAGTCCTTGACTTTATAAGTTTATCATTATTTTAACATAATTTTTAATGTAGTATGGGACATGAATCATCATGCCTCAGGACATAAGCCAGCCACTAAGTGATGGGGGCTGAAAACAACTTTTCTGATGAGTAAGTTATTCCATAATTGTCTTCTGCCTGGTTTCTTGGACTTTCCACTGAATCATCTGGTACTGGCCATTGTCAGGGACAAGACACTGAGGTAGATGGACTGCTGGTCTGAGCCAGGGAATTCCAACTGTTAATCTTTAACTCTAATATTAAGTTTATCTTTTATTTTAGGTGAATGTAAAAATTTGCAAGATTTGAATGTCTCTGAATGCCAGGGATTAAATGTAAGTACTACCAATTTTCTTCACAACATTCAAATTATATATAGGTGGGGATGGGATTTTCAAAAAAGTGCCTATATGAATTAGGAACACAAGTTTTGTGGGACTTATGCTCCTAATTCACTTAGGTGCATTTGAAAATGTAACTGTGGTCTTTAATAATAGTCAGAGATACTAAATTAGGGTTCTAATTTTGTTTTATACAGTGCCAGAAAAAATGGTATACGAGACATGGATTCTTTTTAACAAATGGCTTTTAAATCTTTACCAGTTATGGGAAAGGTTCATGGTTTACTATGTGTTTAAAGTTGGCAAGAAATTCCAAGCCATTTTGTAGCATCCAAATATTTACTTACAACTATGCTTTCTAATAATTTACTAGATAATACATGTGGATATTTTTTGTAATTTTTTTGCCTAAATTGACAAGATAATTACAGTTAATATTCTTCAAAATTAAATAATCCTGAATAGATACTCTCTCCAAGATTCTTATTCCATTATTGCATGGAATTGGAAGTGTCCTCTTAAAGTTTCTAAACATTTCTGGAACCCTCCAGTGGAAAGGTGATGACAGATGACTAGGGAGGAGTGGAAAGACAGATGACTAGGGAGAAGAATAAAAATATTGTTAGAGCATGCAGGGGTGTAATCAGGAAGGCCAAGGCATGACTGGAGTTGCAGCTAGCAAGGGATGTGAAGTGTAACAAGAAGGGTTTCTACAGGTATGTTAGCAACAAGAAGAAGGTCAGGGAAAGTGTGGGACCCTTACTGAATGGGGGAGGCAACATAGTGACAGATGATGTGGAAAAAGCTGAAGTACTCAATGCCTTTTTTACCTCGGTCTTCAAAGACAAGGTTAGCTCCCAGACTGCTGCACTGGGCAACACAGTATGGGGAGGAGGTGAGCAGCCCTCAGTGGTGAAAGAACAGGTTAAGGACTATTTAGAAAAGCTGGACATGCACAAGTCCCTGGGTCCAGATCTAATGCATCTAAGGGTGCTGAGGAAGTTGGCTGATGTGATTGCAGAGCCATTGGCCATTATCTCTGAAAATTCGTGGTGATCCGGAGAGGTCCTGGACAATTGGAAAAAGCAAATATAGTGCCCATATTTAAAAAGGAAGAAAGAGAACCTGGGGAACTACAGACCGGTGAGCATCACTTCAGTCCCCGGCAAAATCATGGAGCAGGTCCTCAAGGAATCTATTTTGAAGCACTTGGAGGAGAGGAAGGTGATCAGGAACAGTCAACATGGATTCACCAAGGGCAAGTCATGCCTGACCAACCTGATTGCCTTCTATCATGAGATAACTGGCTCTGTGGATATGGGAAAAGCGGTAGATGTGCTATATCTTGACTTTAGCAAAGCTTTTGATATGGTCTCCCACAGTATTCTTGCTAGCAAGTTAAAGAAGTATGGATTGGATGAATCGACTATAAGGTGGATAGAAAGCTGGCTAGATTATTGGGCTCAACGGGTAGTGTTCAATGGCTGCATGTCTAGTTGACAGCCGGTATCAAGTGGAGAGGCCCAGGAGTCGGTCCTGGAGCTGGTTTTGTTCAACATCTTTATTAATGATCTAGATGATGGGATGAATTGCACCCTCAGCAAGTTCGCAGATGACACTAAGTTGGAGGAAAAGGTAGATACACTGGAGGGCAGGGATAGGGTCCAGAGTGACCTAAACAAATTGGAGGATTGGACCAAAAGAAATCTGATGAGGTTTAACAAGACCAAGTGCAGAGTCCTGGAGTATTGTGTCCAGTTTTGGTCCCCCCACTACAGAAGGGATGTGGACAAATTGGAGAGAGTCCAGTGGAGGGCAATGGAAATGATTAGGGGGCTGGGGCACATTACTTACGAGGAGAGGCTGAGGGAACTGGGCTTATTTAGTGTGCAGAAGAGAAGAGTGAGGGGGGATTTGATAGCAGCCTTCAACTACCTGAAGGGGGTTCCAGAGAGGATGGAGCTAGGCTGTTCTCAGTAGTGGCAGATGACAGAACAAGAAACAATGGTCTAAAGTTGCAGTGAGGGAGGTCTAGGTTGGATATTAGGAAACACCGTTTCACTAGGAGGGGGGTGAAGCACTGGAATGGGTTACCTAGACAGGTGGTAGAATCTCCATCCTTAGAGGTTTTTAAGGCCCGTCTTGACAAAGCCCTTGCTGGGATGGTTTAGTTGGTGTTGGCCCTGCTTTGAGCAGGGGATTGGACTAGATGACCTCCTGAGGTCTCTTCCAATCCTAATATTCCATGATTCCGTGATTCTATGAAAGGTGTGTGTATTATATCAACACTGCGTAGCCTCTAGGCAATGCCTTCTTTTTCCTGTTCTCTGGAGGAGAAGCATTCCTTGTGGTTCATGGGAAATACATTTTGTCTTTTAGTTTTCCTAAATCATTTCCCAATCTAATTGGCTCCTGTTAGATGTTTTCAGTACCCCCTTTCTGATGAAAAATATTTTCTGCATAAGGTTGAGTTTGAAACAAGATTATTTTTATGCCAGTTTGTATTTTCTTATCTTGAAAACAAGGCCAATATTTTCTGTATATTGCATAGTTTATTAATACTGTATTAAACAGATATTATAGTATGTGTAGGAGAAGTTTTCTTTTAGTACTTCATTTGCACTGGATAAAGTAATCTGTGGGCCACATCATCCACAGATGGTGTGAATTGGTATAGTTCAGTTGACTTCCATGGAACTATGCCTGTGTACAGCAGCTGAGGATCTGGTCTTATTTGTAAACAAGAACGACTTAGAAGTGGTCTGATTGCAACTATAAAATATCCTTCACTGATCATCACCAGTGGTGCAATGTCTGTCATTGAAAAGGTCCTATTCTTCTATCAATAATCTTAATTTATCGAATTAAATCTGAGCTCTTGCAATTTAATCCCTCGATTCTTAATTTTATAAGATGTTAATTTTGTATATTCTTCCAAAATTCCTCTCTGACGTGATATGAGAAGTCTGTCATAACCATCTTACTGACCTGCCAGTCTCTTCCTCCTGCTTTCAAGAATATCCTGCGGAGGTCTTGTTACACTAACTGGTTGGAGCATAAAAATATCACTTAGGTTTAGTTTCCTGTGACAGTAGCATATCTGATCATGCTGCATGTAAGAGAATCATGCTGACACTATTATCTTTAATATGCAATTACACGTTCAGGTCCTTACCTAACCTGACATCTTGTCCAATTGAATTATCTTTCTGGTTTTGGAATATTAGACTCAGGAGAAGGGATTGTATGCAGGATTATTTACCTTTGGAAAACTAGTATGAAATGTATAATTGGTGTTCTTCAAAAGCAGCAGCCTAGTGGTAAAAACATTTTAGTTCCATGTTTACTCACCTACCTGTTTTCTCTCAATAGGTCTGTTTTTGCTGTGGTTATAAAGTTAGAGTACCTCCTGATGGCTAAGATCAAAAGCATCAGATATTTTGTAACAAACAATATTTATACTTTATGAGAAATCCTGACTCCAACAAGGAGAAATTTCTGGAAACTTTGAGAAAGTACTTACTCTTGAGTCCATGCATATGAAACATTAGTGTGACTCTATGAGGTATAATACCTTGAGAGAACAATTAAAATTACTTTTTTTTAGGATTCTGGGTTTAAAATTTCTGTAGCTCTGATTTTACCTTTTGTAAAGACATGAGCTGTAAAGATGCGTCCTTTTATCTTTTTACTCTTTAATAGCTTTTTAAAAGATTTCCACTGAAAAATGAGGATCTGAGAATGGTGAAAACCAGTGTAGTCTAGTAGTTCAGATATGCGCACACTACTATAGACCTTGCAGCTGCGTTAAGACATACTTTGAGATGGAAGAGCAAATATCATTTTATTCTAGCTATTTCTTAAGTGAGCTGAATAGCAGAGACACGAATAGAATAATAAAACAATAAGATCAATGAAGGAATATTCAGCTAATTGAACCGCTTGATTACACTTGATAACATTCCTAGCCCTCTAATATTGAATCCAGTAGCAGAACAGTCTCTGGCTGGACTGTTGTTGTTACCATTTTTCAAATTATATGGTGTAATCATGTATTTTAAAAGCATGTGATAAGTTTTACAGACTTCTCTCACTTTCACTGCTGTTGGATTTAAATGTCAATTAATATCAATATTTTGATAGCCTGGTGTCTGCAATAGTTATAAAACACTCTTTAACATCCCTAGCGGGAGACTCTCATGACAGTGTAAGAACTAAAGATGTGAGTGAGCATGTCCATTGCATTTGACTAAGGAAATGGACATTTGTAACGAAAAATGGTCAGCTCCTCAGCTGGTGTGAATTGGTATAGCTCCTTTGAAGTTAGTTGAGTTATGCCAATTTACACCAGGTGAGGATCTGGGCAAAAATGTATAATTATATAAGATACTGATTTCCACACCGTTATTTGATTTGCATACACAAGGTTATCTGATTTGCATACACGGGTTTTTGCATCTTTAATGGATTCACATACACTTTTTTGGGAACAGCCCCCTGCACCGGTGGTTCAAGATTTGCCTCTGTATGTCTGTATTCTAATGTAGTGATCATATTGATACATAGAACAAGATAGATGGTGCCACTTTCAAAGAATATTAAAGAAAGGAACTGACTCAAATTAAAAAGAAATTTTGTGGACATTGAGCATTCTATAATTGATGGACTGGTGTGAATAGTTAATAAAGCACACTCCCTGGATTTTAGAGAGTTGTCTTAAATTATTGTCTATAGACCTGCTAACATAGGTCTTGATTCAGCAAAGCACTTAAGCATGTGAATAGTCCCATTGACTTCATTTGGACTACTTGGTTCTTAGGTGCCTTCCTGAATTGGGGGCATAGAAATAGTCCTGTTTACAATCAACAAAAATAGTTCCATAAACATTATAATATAGTATTTTCTTTAGAGCATTTTAAAGAGAAAATGTTTTTGATCGGTACCGTTGCATTTAAGACTTTTACGAAATTAATTCAGTTTTTCTGCTACGGTAAAGAAGAGACTTTAGATACACTAAAATACAAACAAATTATAATTTGACATACTTTGACAAGTGATTTTTTTTATTATTATTCAGGATGAATCAATGAGACTTATATCAGAAGGTTGTCCAGCTCTTCTCTATTTAAATCTGTCATACACAGATATTACTAATGGGACACTAAGACTGTTATCAAGGTAAAAATATCTCCTCCTACATTTAGATTAATACAAAACAAAAGTCATATGTACTCTACGAAAATATAAGTTTTAGTTATCATTGCAAAAAAAATATAACTTTCTCTGAGTATTTTACAAGTTTCCTTTTATTTTGTAAAGAACTGAAAAATGCCGTATATATTGTTCTTAGGATTTTTCTCTTTTGTTTGTTTTTAGTGTAGTAAAACATTTACACTGGGTTAGTTTATAGGTCTTGCTAAGTTTTACAGAAACTTGTGAGTTTGCTAGTCAGGGGCGGTTCCAGCGTGCTGGGGCGGCATTCCATGGGGGGCGCGCTGCCGGTCGCCGGGAGGGCGGCAGGCAGCTCCGGCGAACCTCCCACAGGCGTGCCGCTGGTCCTGCGGATTAGGTGGAGCATCCGCAGGCACGTCTGCGGGAGGTCCACCGGAGCCGTGGGACCAGTGGACCCTCCGACCGCAGGCACGTCTGCGGGAGGTCCACCGGAGCCGCGGGACCGGCAACTGGCAGAGCGCCCCCCGCGGCGTGCCGCCATGCTTGGGGCGGCAAAATGGCTAGAGCTGCCCCTGCAGTTCCCCCCATCCCATTTCCGGCCAGCACTGGCTGCGCATTGTGAGCTGTGGCGGCCAGTGTGTACGGACAGGCGCCAGGCAGTGGCCGGTTACATGTCGCCTCTGCTGTCCACCCATCGGCTCTTTATGTGCTCCCCCTCTCACTGTCCTCTCCCTGCTTTGCCCCTTCATCCCATCCCCTCAGCCCTACTGCTTCTCCATATCTCCCCTGTCAGGGCGCGTCCCACTCACAGCGCTGTGCGGAGAACCAGCCCCTGGTCAGAGTGCTCAGCTCACCAAGGGCCTGGGTGGAAGGCTCCTTCCTTCCCTCACTGCCTTTGGCTGGGCCGACGCCCTAGGAAAGGCCAAGATCCTTTGGCCTGGTGCGCTAGCCAGGAGGAGCCGAGCCCGGCAGGTGCCAAAGCAGTGATGAGCTGCCAAATTTTTAACAACCGGTTCCCTCCGCCCTCCAAAATTTTAACAACGGGTTCCCTCCTTCCCCCCCCCTCCGGGGTGGGTCGTGCCCCATCCAACCCCTCATGTTCCTTGACACACAAACTCCGAGACCCCTGACCCATCCCCCCCTTCCCTGTCCCCTGACTGCCCCTTGCCGCCACCCAACCCCTCCTCTCATTCTCAATGGCCCCCTAGAACCCCTACCCCATACAACTACCCCTTCTCTCTGTCCCTGAGTGCCCCCACCACCTCATCCAACCCTGCTCTTTCCTGACTGCTCCCCGGGACCCTTGCCCCCATTCAATACCCCTGTTCCCTGCCCTCTGACTGCCCTGACCCCTATCCACCCCCACAACCCACCCCCTCCCTGCCCCCTTACCACACTGCCTGGGGACCGGGTCCACTCTGCCAGGACCACGACCGGCGCGCGAGGCCCAACTCCCGAGCCCGGCCAGACCAGAGCAGGCACCGCTCGGCGGCAGCCGCTCGGCCCGACTCCCGGGCGGCACTGGGGCCGAGCCACTCGGCGGCAGCCGCTCGGCCCGACTCCCGGGCGGCACTGGGTCCCAGCCACTCGGCGGCAGCCGCTCGGCACGACTCCCCGGGCCGGCACCGGGGCCCAGCCACTCTGCAGCAGCCGCACGGCCCGACTCCCAGGGCCGGCACCGGGGCCCAGCCGCTCGGCGGCAGCGCGGGCCCGACTCCCGGGCGGCACGGGGCCCAGCCGCCGGGCGGCACGGGGCCCAGCCGCTCGGCGGCAGCGCGGGCCCGACTCCCGGGCGGCACGGGGCGAGCCGCTCGGCGGCAGCCGCGGGGCCCGACTCCCGGGCGGCACGGGGCCGAGCCGCTCGGCGGCAGCGGGGCCCGACTCCCGGGCGGCACGGGGCGAGCCGCTCGGCGGCAGCGCGGGGCCCGACTCCCGGGCGGCACGGGGCGAGCCGCTCAGCGGCAGCGCGGGGCCCGACTCCCGGGCGGCACGGGGCGAGCCGCTCGGCGGCAGCCGCGGGGCCCGACTCCCGGGCGGCACGGGGCGAGCGCTCGGCGGCAGCCGCGAGCCCGACTCCCGGGCGGCACGGGGCGAGCCGCTCGGCGGCAGCGCGGGGCCCGACTCCCGGGCGGCACGGGGCGAGCGCTCGGCGGCAGCCGCGGGCCCGACTCCCGGGCGGCACCGGGGCCGAGCCGCTCGGCGGCAGCCGCGGGGCCCGACTCCCCGGGCCGGCGCTGGGCTGGAGGGAGCAGCGGTCTGGGACCGGGAGCTGCTGAGCCAGCCGCACCTCCCCTCCTCCGTGCCCCAGCTTACCTGCCTCCATGTGAGAACGGCTGCAGCTCACCCCTGTGCCAAAGCCCTGCACAGCGCTGGCATGGGGAAGCCTCTCTGCCCCTCAGCTAAGCTCTGGGGTGGTGGCAGCATCCCAACCCTGCAGGCTGCACCCTCTTCACCCGCCCACCTCCCGGGTCCTGCCCCACCTGCTGAGCCACCTCTCTGGCCGGGTTTGCTGAAGCCCCTGAAGTCAGATTCCCTGGCACAATGCATCCTTAGAGCTTAACCCCTTCCAAGCTGCGCTGTAGCTGGGGGACAGGAGGCGGCTGGGTTATGTCAGTGGCCAGCAACAGCTTGGAGGTGTTAGCTGCCTTTCGACACTGTGTGGGCAGGAAGGGACAAGCTGCTTCCAGCCACTGGGGTGTAGGGGAGAAGAGATGAGCTCTGCAAAGATATGGGCCAGGTCATCCCTCCGACCCCGCACCCCCACCCCATGACTGGAAGCAGCTCCCATCTCTCCCCTCCTGCACACTGCCAAAAGGCTGCTGCAGGCCACATTCTGGTGTGAACCCTGGCAGAAATCTGGGGAGGGGGGCATGTGACCCTGCGTGCCCCCCTACGTGTTGCCTCGGGAAGATGCAGCGCCAGGTACCAGGAAAGGTGGGTCCATCCTGGGGGCCCAGCCAGGTATGGAGGGCAGAGAGCACCGGGCAGGGACAGTCAGGTCAGTCGGTCCCCCCCTCCCACCCCGTTTGAGAGAAGTGTACGGGAGTGTGTATGTGTGTGTCACTGCTCCCTGTGTGAACCCTAAAACCTTAAAGATAAGAAGGTAAATAAAAATAATTCAGCTACACAGTATTTCTTTTTAACAGGGACTCAGTCAACTTGATGTTAATTTTAACATTTGTACTGCATCGTTCTGATGAATTTCTGTTAAACTTGCTTGAATATGAGTAATTTTACCAGGTATCCCACATTCAGCATGGGGAAATATGGTCACCCTATGTAGATCATTAATCAGAAAAGCAGCAACTTTCTGGGTTATAAAGTACAATAAGCCTTTGCTTTCTTTGGATGGAGAGGAAAACTCACAAAGGGCACATGAATGTGCAGTTTTGAGCTAAAGTATAAGGAATTGCCATCCCGATTTGTGCTTTGCATTCTAGTAACTGGTAAAGCTGCCGACAGCGTACGAAAGAGGAATTTGTCATTACGCTGCGTGGTGTCAGGTTTTTTTACCCATCTCAATGGCTTAGTGGTGGTGCATTGCAAGTAGAAGAGCAAAGTTTAAGCTTTTATCTTGGACTGTTACCTCCCTGGCCAAATATGAATGCGCTAGAAGCACACCTCCTGAAAAAGGGCACTCAGCCTTCATGAGGCATATCACTGGCCACTTTGGATGACTATGATGTTGACAGGTTCTGAAAGCAGCCCTGTCACTTCAGCAGGAAGGTTAATGGCTGTGATGTAAGGTCTTGGGTGTCTGGATTTAAAAGGGGGTGATTATCTGCTCTGAATATGTAAGACTGACTCCCGGAGAGAAGAAGGAACTATAAGTGAGTTTCTTATACTGACTACCATTTCCTTTATATCAGAGGGGTAGCCGTGTTAGTCTGGTTCTGTAGAAGCAGCAAAGAATCCTGTGGCACCTTATAGACTTAAGGTGCCACAGGATTCTTTGCTATTTCCTTTATAATTATCTATTCACCAAGGAGAGATTTTTTTTTTTTACAGATTTTTTGGGGGTAAAGTTTCAGATAACTCAGTAGCATTGTAGTCTAGTGTTGATAGTTATAATTTGGCAGAGGATGTTTAGATGTGTTCTGTATGCATATCTATTGAATGAGATGTATTCAGAATTGCTTGGATAGTGATTTTTAAAAAGTAGATAGGCAGTCAAGCAATGTTGTGATTATATGTCCTGCCTACTCTACCAAGTTCCGGTTTTGTCCCTTATTTCTTCAAAACGGTCAGTAAGGCTTGGCTTTGCTTGAAGCTATCCGTTTTGATTTTCTTTATGGCATAGTAGTGGGTTTAAAGAAGTTCAGAGGGAGATTTTTTTCAGTCTGTGACTTGAATCCAGCAAAGTGTGCAAATTTCCATTGAGCTCTTGAGCATACGCTGGGTCTTATTAGTCTACAACAGTCACGCAGGCACATGTAGAAATAGGGCACTTTGTCTGAGATGTGGCAAAACAATATGCAAAAAAACACAGAGAATTGTGTATTTAAAGCAGCCATATTTCCTGAACCAAATATTTCTTGGAGAACTACAAAAAAAAAAAAAATGCAAATGCAAAGAATTCAACTATCCAGGTGAACTATGTTGTAATAGTTATAGATAAACATCCATTTCTATTGTGGGAGATGTGTGTTCATCCACCAAACTGGAGGGCTGGAGAACCTACTGTTGGGAAGGTCCAGTCCACTTATCAAAAGAAGCAGTAGAAGAAAGCTGAGTTATTCCAACGGAGTTGTCTCCTTCTTTGATGGTAGTTGTGCACTACTTCTTCCCCCTTGAGAAAACAAAATTTGACTTTTCACAGCAGCTCCACATATTCCTGGAGTGTGTTTTTCTCTGTTGTTTGCATAGTATATTTTTGACTTTTGGATTTGCCTGCAGTGGAATGATGTCTTGAGAATGTACCAATCCAGTGCCAGAGTCTAGTCTTGCTTCAGACAGCCTATCACCCCCCGTCTCTGCACCAGTTTTATTCTTTCTATCATCTATGGAAAAGCCTATGTTTTTTTTCTCCGTATTGGCATAATTTTTGCCTTTGTCTAGTTTCAATTTCTTCATGTTTAAATTTGGAATGTTTTTTCTGGAGTACCTGCCACTCTATGTTATCCCGGCTACCCAAGCTTCCTATTACCACCAAAAAATTAGAGCCAGCTGCTTCTGTTTATGTATGGGCAAGACTCACCCAGGAGTGGGTCAACCAGATTGGTGGATGTCTCCAATATGAGAAACAAAATGTACAAATAAGGTAAAATTTCCTCTTTGGTCGAGTCAATAAAATACTAGAGTTTCATTAATGGATTTCTCTTGCCTTGTTTACAGTGTTTTTTCCTAAAATGTGTGAAAAATGTCAGTAGCAAATGATAATTCTGAATGAAAACTGCCAAATGCAACACTTCTTTGCTGAAGACATATGGACGTAAAGCAATACTATAGTTCTTTCTGAGATTAACAGTATGAGGCTTTTGATAGCACTCAAATTTCAGTAGTGTTTCTAGGGATGCTCAAAAACTGGCAGCTCACGACAGATACTTCCTTTGTAGTTCTCTGAGACAATGTAGCTAACATAAACGCTTTTAGCTGTGGAAATATATGCATCTTGCAATTCTTCCCATACATCTTACTGCTCCATATCAAGTATCCATTATTGGAAAAACCATCAAAAGGAACTGTATTCTTAATGAGCTGGAAACTGGTTGGCCATTTCACATGTTCCTCTTCCACTCTTTCATTCTATCAGGAGAATTGAGCCTCTGAGTTACACAGTTGATTTAAGATATTGTGACAAGATGGAAGTCTGCTTTGTATTTCTCCTCCAATGAAGTTATGTTACAGACCTTGCAATATACATGAAGCCTGTCTATCCAGAATAACTATGGAGGATTATTCTGGCAAATTGTTTTAAAACGTCACTATGTTAAGATCTTGATGCCAAATGATAGACTCAAAGTCACAAAAGCCAAGATTTTAGGATCCATGTCAGATTCAGCTATAAAATAGGATCCAGCACACAGGCAACTGTAAATCCCTGCTCTAAGTTAAAGATCTGCGATTTAGTTTTGTATTACTGAGAAAGTTGTCACCTTGAAAATGTCAGAAGAAAGCAGGAAACACACAGATCATAAAAATAGAGGGCAGAGAAAGAGTTACATAGCAATCTGTAAAGAAAGTTAAGGTGCCTACAAGAAGTGTTGAGCTGCTACCTGCTAGTAGAAGATATTTGTTCCCAGTCTTCAATACAATGGAGCAGAAGCTGACTGAACTCATTCTGCCTTGGGCAACCAACACTATAGATGGATCGAAGCAAAACTGTCAGAAAACTTCAAAAACATTCTCTTATTGCAGTGTGTTTCATGGAGACTATGCCTAGAGGTGTATCCTCTGAAAAGCTGATCAACAATGCTGAGCATATCTACTCTACTTCCTGATGCAGATTACTCCAATATAATGGAGAAAGGCTTGTGCTTCTAGAAAGTAACTTGGCAGTACTTACATTTCTTTATTAAATATAGAAAGAAACATCTTCCATTTAAAAAGATCCCTGAATTTATTATCTATTGTCTCTGTTTGATTGTTTTATTTGCCTTTTTTTCTTAATATGAAATTTAATTTTAGCATGTATTTAATGTTTTTGAGCAATTACCGTTATCATTTTTCCTGTTGCTTTCCAACTTCCTATCCCCCTTTTTCTGCCCAGTTTGATTTAACAGTATGTTTTCTCAGTATACTCTCAAGGCATAAAGTGAATTCCCACAACAATGCTGTGAACCGCTCCTTAAGTAATCACTTCCAGAGTGGGTATTCCTGCCTCTCTTCAAAATGCCTAGTTTTTGCTGACTTGCATAACTAGCCTGAGTATATCCCTAAATCTAAATCTCTTACAGAGCAGTATGCCCTAATCCTAATTATATGTTTTGATTTTTTCTGTAAGCTTTCATTTCTGGTAATTATGGTATTGCAATACTTGTTTATTTCAGTTAGAAATTTAGTTCAGTGTAATTTAGAATCTTGGATATATTATATGCCTAAATTTGCATAATAAAAACTTGAATAGATTTAGAGAGTACATATTCATACAATACACTTACAATTTTCCATGTACATAGTTTCCCACTGTTCCTTTATCTAATATTTGGTGTAAATAATCAAGTATTTTCTAAAAATAATTGATTTAAACTTCATTTAGAGAAAACTGAATTCTTTGATATGTGTATGCATTAGTTTTGTATCTCTTTCCACTTTAAATTTGTTTTAATAGCATGCTTTTAAAATGTTCATGGAAACAATTACATGACCACAGAAGGTTTAACAGTATGTTTAATCCCTGTATGCTTTTAGCATCCTTTGATAGAGTTCTGGTTTTCATTTCCAACAGACACAGCTTGTAAAATCAATGGCAAAGTAAATCCTGTAACCTTGCCCTCAAAGGTCTATTGGCTTCCAAAATATACACATTAGTTCCCAACTTATTACAAAAATGTGTGCTTTTGCAATTAAGTAAATTATCTGTAAATTAATGTTTATTTGACTATAGTTAAGGATGATATGATATACTGTACCATAGTACTGTTTCCAAACAAGTTACAATACTTGAAACAAGGAAAACTAAATTATTTTAAATTTCAACAAGGAAAGAATCTCAGTTAAAATCTAGCATCCCTTTTTTACAGAATTTTTAGAAAGATGTTAGCTATGGAATGTGATTGCATCTATGTTCTGTAGCCTACTGTTGTAGTAACTGTTTTTTCTCCCTCTTTTGTAAAGGAGCTTCTCCAATTTACAATATCTGAGTTTAGCTTACTGCAGAAAATTCACAGACAAAGGTTTACAGTACCTGGGATCTGGGAAAGGATGTCACAAGCTCATCTATTTAGACCTTTCAGGTTGCATTCAGGTTTGCATTTCATTTCACTTTCATGCTGTGAGGAAAGGAATCCTTTCGATGACTGGCTGCATCCCGCACTCATGGTATACTAAAGTAGTACAAGCACTGCAGCAAACTTTTTAGAGGTTTTAAATTACATGACCACAGCTGCTTACATTTTTACTGAGGACTAGCACTATAGGCTTTGGCTCATGTCCAGTATAGTGTCATGTCTATAAACAAAAAGTACTTAATTGCATAATAAAAACAAGCATTATTTTATGCAGACTTAAAATAGACTAATTTTGTGTTGTGTTACTATGTATACACTGTGAAATTTAAAATCCAGAGCCTTGAAAATACAGTTTATACCAAGATATCAACAAACAAAAATCTTTATGGGAGAGCTTGCACCACATTTCCTGAAAAGGAAATCAATCTACCCGTGAGCTTTCTAATACTACTACAAAGTAAGTTTCAATTGAAAACTAAAATAATGTGTAATTCTGCAATCTAAAATTAGCTAATAACTTGGGGAGTTTATTTTATTTTCCTACTAAAATTTTTAGTACTAAGTGCTGAGTATTTCCAAGACTTTCAGATATATGCTATATCCTGATATATCTTTTCTTAAAGCACTGTAAAATGCTAGACTATGGAGCAGTAATATACCGCCAATATTTTAACAAATATACCGCCTCCACATGAATTGTCCCCTATGTGATAAGTTTGCCTCCTCTTTCCTTCATGGCTTGATATTTTAGTAGAACCATTCTATCTATCCATCTGCATACTTAAATTGCCGTCATCACTGTATCATCTAAGAAATAATGTGCTTGTGAATCAGGGGATTATTATCCCCATTTTACAAATGGAGAACTAAGGGACAGAAAGTAACTTGTCCAAGGTTACACAGGATGCTTGTGCCAGGAATTGAACCTACATCTTCCAGTCTACTGCTATAACAACCTGACTGTCTGTTCTCTCATTAGGCATAGTTTTAAGGCAAGATAGTAATATCAAAGGAGTTATAAGCTCGGAAAAAGTAATTAAAAAGGTAGGTATGGAGATGATATACCTTAAAGCAGTAGGCATTATTTAAAAAAGTTAGATTTAGAAAATGTAAAATTCTTACATTGAATCAGAATTAATACCCATATCAAAATATTGCTATAGATTGTATTTATCAGATTGAAACTTTTAATGTGCCAAAGACCATAGACCCTGATCCAGCAATGCATTTTAAATTTCCATATGCTGCTCTTGCCCTCAGGCACCACCACCCCAGCTCCCGTTGGCCTCATTTCCCAGCCAATGGGAGTGCAGAGCCGGTGCTCAGGGCAGGGGCAGCGTGCGGATCCTCTTGGCCCCCCCCTGCCTAGGAACTGGACCTGCTGCCCGCTTCCGGGGTGCAGTGCGGTGCCAGGACAGGTAGGGACTAGCCTGCCTTAGACCTGCAGCACTGCTGACTGGACTTTTAATGGCCTGGTTGGCGGTGCTGACCGGAGCCACCAGGGTCCATTTTCGGCCGGGTGTTCTGGTAGAAAACCGGACGCCTGGCAACCCTAATCAAAAGCACTATGAAAACTTGGAAAGCACTTTCTGAAGAACTAATTAACTCATTTCTTCTTGGGAATACCACAACTAGGGATAATTCCAGGATTACTTTAAAAAGAATGGTGTACATTTTTTATTTCTGCACCTATGTATTCCCTTCTCTGAAAGCACCTACTCACCTTAACTTCATCCAGATTAACACCAAAAGTAATAATTTAATAATTCCAGATTTTATCTATGATCAGGGTGCCTATAGAAACTATTTATTGGCTTGCCTCCACCTTCCTTAACATTTTAGGGAAAACTGTGAACTCAGTATCTTTAGAACTGCAGGGCAGTCTAAACAACAGGTTTGAAATACATAGGTTCCAAATCTGAAGGGATAAATTCCTCTCACTCACAACTGTTATCTGATTATGGGATAAGAGATGGAGCAGAAGTTTACTTTTAGGGACATTTGAATTGAATCTGTGGACTGCTCTTTGGTATACTTTGTACTTGCGAACTGTGGTGGTGTTGGTGAATCCCTGAAAGTGGAATCCTGGAGAAGGATAGGAGGAGGCGGAAGACCTGCTTTTCTCTCCCACCCCTAGGGTAGCTGGAAAGTCATATTACTATAAGGATTTGGGGTTTTTTTGTTTAAGAAAACAGGAGTGCTAACTACCTTCCCTATGTGAGCATGTACGAGTATGGCATGTTCTCTCTTTCTTCTCCTCATTTGGAGGCGTAAATAGGCCTTCTCATTTGCAGTGTAAAATGGGCCTCCTGAGGTTGGTGTGAGGTGGTCCTGCTATATGTGGCATCAACCCAAATGTGTATTATGTTTAACCTGAGAAGAGATCTTTCTGATACAGCCCTAAATGAAGACATAACGGATTAGACATATTGGAAATTGTGGTTTGTTTTTAGGAAAAACTGCAAGTGGATTGCTGTTATACTATAAGAAAATTTGGTGAGGGGATAGTATAATTCTATATAAAGCCTGCTCTCTTAGAAAAAATGTGAAGGTTGTGGCTATAGACCTCATATATATAAAATATAAAATATAATTGATGTTCTTTAGAGAAAAATCTTGTCACTCAATTGAATAATTGAATAAAAGGAATGAAATATACAAACCAACTATTCCATAGAATAAGCTTTCTTTCATTTTCAAAGTTCAAAAAGAGAGACAGTTGGGAAAGAAGCCAGAATAATATCTGCAAGTAAGGCAAATAATAGAACAGATCGTCACTAATTAATGAACTGACAGTCCCAACCAAACTTTGTTAATGGTATATGTTGCTACATTGACAAAGATAACAATCTGTAGCTTTCTCCTTATATCAGCTAATGTCCACCAAGCAAATTAAGGGAAGCGTGGAGTAAAGAGTAAAACTGCCTTGCTAACAGCAAACTGTCGAACAAGTTGTGCAGAACACCAATAGATCTACCTCTGACCTAAAAGTTAAACTCATTCATTACAAAATGGCATGTACAGCATACTGGATACCTGTTAGAATGAAAAAGCAGCAGTACTGTAAATGAAAAAAAAAATAGAGAAGAGAATGGAACTCTGTTGTACAAGATACGGAAATACCCTATAGCAAATTATTTTGGGGAGGGAATAATAAGTAGAATATGTATTGTTTCTGAATAGCTATCCAAAATAATACAAAAATCTTTGTCAGAGGATCTTAACACTTTCATAAAAATCACAGGGCAAATTCTTGCTACAATACAGTACATTTGTTGCTTAAGAAAAGGGAGAGCCAACAGAAAGCATCCTCAATGGCTGCTAGCCTATAAAACATTTGGGGGCCTCTTGGCTATGCAGTTGTGGATTATACACCCATTCCTTAGGGATACGTGCCCTTGGCAGTGTATTGTAATGCTGGTTTAGGCACTGTGTGATTGACCAAAACTACTCCTGTTCCACACGCAAAATTACATGTTCCATGTAGGCCAGTTGTCGTATATAAAATCATGGAAAAAGCTGTCAGAAAACTCACTGAGTCTCAGAGCAACACTGGATGCGTGTCTTCCCTGGCTGACTGATGATCAGTCACCCTGGGATAGTTTTGGCACAGTCCAAAGACTTCCATGTGGCTGACAGCTGTATTTTGGAGCTTAGACAGCAAGAAATTAGGAGTCCATGAAGCTAAAGATTTCTTCTCCCTGCTGCTGCCACAGACCAACTGGTGTTTTTTTGGTGGGAAGATGTTTCACTATCAGGCTCAGTATTGCAGAAATGGCAATGTACAAAAGAATTGAAGGTCATTAATTGTCATATTAGATTGATTTACCTAGCCAACTCAGAAAAAGTATTTTCAGTTAAATAAGAAGCAAGAAGATTTTCAAGAAATTTCAGACCAGATTTTCTCCTGTGCCAAGATCTGGTCAGCATGTGGGGGAAAGAAGGTGGCATGTCAAGGAATAACTCATTGATTCTCAAACTGCAACTACCTTATCCACAGTGAAAGTTAAAACAGCCTAGGGGTTGTTTTAACTTATAGTGGTTGGCTGTAGTTCCTAAGAGATCATATGCCAGCTGAGAATTGGTCAACATCACTCTTTCCTTCCCTAGTATGCTGTGCTGTACACTGAGGTGGGGGTGAGCGTGTTGGCTTAGGAGTTGGCTGCACCAGTTTTATGACCTCTATGACTTCCCCCTCTATTACCCCCACCATTTCCACAAGGGAATTCTCAGCATGGCAGCTGCAGCTAAGAAATGCAGTATTAAGTTCCAATTACAGGCTCTTGAAGAATCTCAAACATAAGGGGGGTCTATTAAAGACATTGAAATTCAAAATAAATTGACTATGCTATGGTTTTGTGATTCATTATACATTTCCCACACATAGTGTTCTGTCTCTTAAAAGTGACCACCAGATGTTGGTTCTTCTGTAATAAAAAGTACCTTTTCAATATGTAGTTGGCAGATACTGTCCAAAAATAAGATTTTTCTGATATATTTATTTATGAGAATAAGGCAAAAGGTGTAAATATGTATGATATTGCAGCAGGCCCTAAATGAGGACTAACTATAAATTATTCTAATCTCCTTTTAAAGCCAGTTTTCACAGCTGAATTTCCTCAGCTTTATGCCTTAGAGCTGTTATTCCACAGTTAAAAAAATACTTTGTCAGAGTTCCCTACCCTCCTCCCCCCCACCCCACCCCCCCCAAAAAAAGTTCTGGACAGTGATCTTATTGGCTGGCTCAGTATAATTGTTTTTGGCTTTGTATTGAGTAATAAACTCAGCTGCTGCTATTTGTGGTATCAGCTTGCCCTTGTTCAGAAAACAATGTTTTTCCAGAGAAAGAGATTAAAAGTCTTTTCAGTAATCGTCTAATTTAGTGAAAAGTTTATTGAACTCCAGAAACTTGTGGGCTACACCCATGCTGCTCTGACCCATCTGCACAGCTAAATTTGAATGCTCCTGACTACTATATCTAATTTCTGCATCCCTTTTTGTGTCTCTTTACCGTTAGTGTCCAATTCTCAGTTCAGCACTTTCTCCACTCCTCCATACCCTGTTCTGAATCACAGTCCCTTCCCAGCTGCTGCACATCCCTGGTTGCTACAACCCTCTCCACTTGCTGTTTTCATCAGTAC
This sequence comes from Mauremys reevesii, assembly GCF_016161935.1. Classification (NCBI taxonomy): domain Eukaryota; kingdom Metazoa; phylum Chordata; order Testudines; family Geoemydidae; genus Mauremys; species Mauremys reevesii. The sequence continues at coordinate 335,963,315 of NC_052623.1, forward strand.
TATGAGTTTCCAGTCCTTACGTCCATCATCTGTAGCCTCTCTTCATTCTTAATGGAGACTGTTTGTCAGCATACCACTTTTCCAGCTCCTCCCCAAACCAGCCTTTGCTGCCCTTACCAAACCTTCACTGCCCAGCTGAATTTCTGACTTCTCTGCAATAGGTTCACCTCTCCTAATGTCCTCTTTCCCCCTTCCCACCAGTGATGGATGAAGGCAGAGACCAGCCCTTTCCTTCACTGCTCATATCTTCCATGCAGGTGGAAGTTCTTTGCTGAAGGGCAGTAACTGGGGAAAATTCCATCTCTCTTTTAATGTGGGGGTGTCAGCTGATCTGGCTGAAGGCAGTCTAGCCTAATAGTCAGAGCGGGCATCAGGAATTGACAAGTAGGGTCAGAGCTGGAATCGGTAGTCAGAAGCTGAAGCTAAGGAGGGATTCAAAGTAAGGGCAGGACAGAGGCAAGTCTGGGGGCAGGACAGAGGCAAGTCTGGGAGCAAGGCAAGGGCAGCTGGAACAAGGTAGCACAGAAGTAGGCACAGAGGTGGATGTTAGCATTGAGCAGCCAGCGAACTGCTGCTGGCCCCCACAGCCACAAATCAAAGCTGTGAATGACAGCCTTCTGTTGCTTGGGCTATCCCCTGGAGTTAAGTGGCAGGGTGTCCGGAGGGGGGCCCCCTCGCCCCGGCGCTCTTGGGTGTCTGAGTGAGGAGGATATAGAACTTGGCGAGGAGGGCAGGCAGTTACACAATGGCTGAAGCGGTGGTCTATAGTCTAGTTGCCTTTCCTGCAGCTCCACCAGATGCCTCATCATGTCCATTTGCTCCCCCATTAGCCTCAGCATCTCCTTCTGTGTGTTCCGATCACGCTCACTGTATGCTTTCCTGGCCTCTGCCACTGAATGCCTCCGTGCATTCAGCTGTGCCCTATCAGTGCGGGAGGACTTCATGAACTCGGAAAACATGTCATCGCGAGTGCGTTTTTTTCGCCTTCTAATCTGTGATAACCTCAGGGATGGAGTTGCTGTGGGGAGCATAGAAGCATTTGCAGCTGCAAGGGGTGGGAGGGACAGTAGACTTTAAAGATGATACATTTCTGAGAACAAAATGGAGACTCTTTCACAGTGAATCAAGCAATTCACAGCAGGCAGCACATGTGTTTTAGGTACAAGATCGCATTTTGCCTTTTATACTGAGCGCCTGCCGGTATGGTGACATATCACACATGGCTGGGCAACAGAATTCGGTTTCCAGGCTGCCATGGTAAGCCAAAGGGTACGTGGGGTTGGCATCTTCCATGTTCATAACATGTGGGAATGGTTTCAAACTGCAGCACCCTCCTTTCCCATAGCAACCAATGCCAGTTGTGTTTGCCATTTAAAAGGAGGGGCTGCAATTTTGGGGTGGATGTGCAGCACACCCTTACTCCCCTGCATGGTTATTCTCCAGGATGATCCCTTTTAGCAAACAGCCCAGCATGCCTGGGGTCTAATATGTTGGGGATCAGCAAACAGAGGGGATTGCTGTTCCCTTACAAAACTTCCCTTATTTCAGCCAGGTGACCATGAATGATATGACTCTCCTGAGGCTGACACAGAAAGATAAAGACTGAATGTTGCATGAATGTGACCAAAACCCAGGACCATTCGCTGCCAGGCTTTGTGCTGCAAATGATTCCAGACCACTTGCTATTGGCTTGGCATGGTAAAGTGTCCTACCGTGGAGGATGAAATAAGGCAGCCCTTCCCAGAAACCTTCTGCAAAGGCTTTCAAAGTACCTCCTGGAGAGCTTCATGAAGATGTCCCTGGAGGATTCCTGCTCCATCCCCAGACACGTTAATAGGCTTTTCCATTAGCTGTCCTGGCTGCGAATGCATCCCAATTGTTCAGGGTAAATCAAACATTAAACACAATTGCTTTTAACCCCTGTAGTGTCATTACAAATGTACACTCACCAGGGGTTCCTTCTCCACCTTCAGGTTCTGGGAACAATAGGCCCTGGGAGGGTATTGGCTCCAGGGTGAGGAAAAGGTCCTGACTGCTGGGGAAAATGGGTTTTCCGCTTGTCTGCTGAGCATTCTCCTCCTCCTCCTCCTCTTCCTCATCCACAGAATCCTCATCTGTGTTGCGTGAGGCTGTCACTTTGTAGGTGTCCACGGAGAGTGTTGGTAGGGTCCTCCCCTAGAATGGCATGCAGCTGATCATAGAAGTGGGATGTCTGGGGCTCTGACCTGGAGCGATCGTTTGCCTCCTTTGTCTTTGAGTAGGTTTGCCTGAGCTCCTTAATTTTTACACGGCACTGCTGTGCATCCCTGGTGTAACCTCTGTTCACCATGCCCTGTGCAATTTTGGCATATATATTAGCATTTCTTCTGCTAGATTGGAGTTCTGCCTGCGCAGATTTTTCTCCCCATACACCAGTCAGATCCAGTGTCTCCTGTTCGCTCCATGCTGAAGCTCATTTGAGACTGCATGGTCACCAGTTCTGCAGAGCTCACCACACTGACCAAACAGGAAACGAAAGTCAAAAGTTCCTGGTGCTTTTTCTGTGTACCTGGCTAGTGCATCAGAGTTGAAAGTGCTATCCAGAGCGGTCACATTGGAGCACTTTGGGATAGCTCCCGGAGGCCAATACCATTGAATTGCACAGCGCTGCGTCTACACTACCCCATATTCAACCCAACAAGGTTGACTTTAGCGCTACTCTCCTCGTCGGGAAGGAATACAGCAGTCAATTTTAAGAGCCCTTTAGGTTGGTGGAACGGGGTTGGTTGTGTAGACGCGTTCATTATAAAATCAACCTAACGCGGCTAAATTCAACCTAACCTCATAGTGTAGACCAGGCCTCAGAGAGCAAAATCCTTTAGGAAATCACCCAGACTCTTCATTACCCTTATGGAATTGTGAGTGAGAGGGTGATCACAGGTTTTTCTTTGCTGTGTAGATGTACCCATGGAAGGCATGATTTATTCATTATGTATGACTTTAACTTTACCTTTACAGAATCTCATCAGGCTGAAAAAACAGCATAATTGGAAATTACATGAACTAATAAAGTACGGTTCAATTCCCTGCTCCACCACTGACTTCCTGTGTGATTTTGGGCAAGTCACTTAGCCTCTCCATGCCTGAGTTCCCCATGTGTATAAATGGTGATAATAGCATTGCCCTGCCTCACGGGTGATATGCAAATTAATATATTAAGAAGAATGTGAAGCGCTCTGAGATCTACTGATGTAAAAGCACTATATAAGACCTAGGTATTATTATCATCACTACTACAAATTCTTTTGAAGTTCTCTAATTTATAATGTTAGATGAATCAGTTCTCAGAAGACAGCACTTAAATTCAGAAGAAACTGAAAACATGTTTATTATATTTTATGTTGTACAAAAATATTTATCGGTATTTTAAAAATGGGCTTGAGCCATAAAATTCTGATCTGGATTCCAAGCATCCCAGGGCTTGGGTTAGGTCCATTGTAGAGATAAGAGAAGACTGTAAAATTTATACCAGGTTTTAGATTTTGAAATACTCCCTCCTCTGAAGTGCTAGATGAACCACTATTTAGTTCTTTAAAGTGCCAAGTCAAACATCTCAAGCCTCTACAATTATAAGTAATGTGTTACACTAATACTATATACAGGTTCTTTACTTGTTTAATAGTTTGAATTGATACATTTTATGGTTCACTCAGTATGGAGGTACAAGCAATTCTGCAATACTGGAACATACCTCTGGCTCTTACCGTACTGTTCTTCGAGTGCTTGCACATGTCCATTCCAGTATAGGTTTGTGCATGCACCAAGCACAGTCGTTGGAATTTTCTACTCTAATGGTATCTGTCAGGTCGGCTCCAGTGCTGTCTGGTGCCATGCATTCATAACACTGGTATAAAGGGCCCTGCTCACCCCGTTCCCCTTCATTTCCTTCTTACCGCCCAGGACAGTGGCTGGAACTCCTTTCATTGCTCAGGCAATTCCTCCTAGTGGCTTTTCCTATTTCTTTAGTGTAAATAGTTACTGTAGTTTGGTAGTTAGTAGTTAGTTCAAATAGTTGAATAGTTTTAATAGATCGTTTTGGATGCCTCCACTCTTCGTTAGCAAGGTTGTCCGCCTTCCCAGAGCCAGGGCATGCCTCAGTCATCGGGCATCAAGCCTTGCACTTCCTGTGGCAAGTCAATGCCATTGAGTGACTTGCTCTCAAGTTGTCTCAAGTGCTTAGGGGAATCTCACAGGAAAGACTGCTGCCAGATTTGCAGGGACTTCAAACCCTGCACCAAGAAGGACAGGGAAGCAAGGTGGAAGGCCCTTCTCATGGAGGCAGTCCTAAGTCCCGCTTCAGAACTGTGCTTCTTGGACTTGGCATCAACCACCTCAGCTTTGGTGCGGAGCTCTCCTCCTACCAGTTGTGAGTCCTGGCACTGATCTTCATCTCCGGTGCCAAGAAGAAACATAGAAAGCAGCAGCAGAAGAGTCAATCTCTGGTGCCAAAGACAAGTAGGCATGGGGACCATGATAGAGTGAGACCTGCACTGGGCCACTCTTCCTCCCTGGCACTTCAACAACAGGTGCCTTCAGCTTCGGTACCTCCTCAAGTTCCGCTGATGCCAGCACAGGAGGCATCTTTTTCAGGCAGACAGTGTACAGGTCAGTTCACAGTACCGTTGACTATGGAGGCATTTGCAGTGACCAGAGACCGCGGACGGCTACAAAGGAGCGGTGCCGGGGGTACGCTGAGGCAGCTGCTGCACCTGCAGAGGGAGGAGGCCCATGGCAGTCCCCCGCCCCAGCAGGCGACTCTGAGTCGACTGTGGGGTGGGGCTTATCCTGGCTGGACCTCCTGAGCAGCAGCTTGGGAGGGGCTTGGGTGAGTGTCGGCCGGGGAAGAAGGGCTCCCTCGCCCCCCCCAGAGCTCGCTGCTGCCAGTGGGGAGAGGGCTGTGGGGAGTCCTCTTCTCTGACCCCCCGCCCCTGCCCCAGGGCAGCCTGCCTGCTGCACCTCAAACTCCTCATCCCCAGCCCAGCCCCCCACCCCACACCCTAACCCTCTGTCCCAACCCAGAGCCCACACCCAGTACCCAAATCCCCTCCTAGAGCTCGCACCCAGCACCCCTCCTGCACCTCCTCTTGCACCCAACCCCCTGTCCCATCCCAGAGCCCACACCCAAACTCTCTCCCAGAGCCTGCACCTCAAATCCCTCCTGCACCCAAACTCCCTCCCAGAGCCCGCACCCCCTCCTTCACTCCAAGCTCCTGACCCAGTCCAGAGCCTGCACCCAGCACCCAAACTCCATCCCAGAGCCTGCACCCCTCCTGCACCCAAACTTCCTCCCAGAGCCTTAGGCAGGTGTGTGTGTGGGGACTTGGACCCGTTCTGGGCACCACCAAAAATTATACAAACCTGCTCCCTCTGATTTGTGGTTCTTCTGTTCAGCCAGTCAGCCGCCCCACAGATCTTCACCAAATGCATGGTGGTGGCGGCAGCTTTCCTCAGAAAAAAGGGAGTTCATGTATTCCCATACCTTGATGACTGGCTAGTCAGAGGTTGGTTGAGAGCTCAGGTGGAATCCGACATCCATCTCATCCAATTGACCTGCCTACTGATAATCGACCAGAAATCCACCCTTGTCCCTGTCCAAAGGATAGAGTTCATTGGTGCAGTTCTTGACTCCATGCAGGCGAGGGCCCTACTTTGTGGAAGATCATTTTTGGTCAATTACGGCTCAGATTAGGTCCCTCCAGGCTCACTCAATCACAACAGCACAAAAGTGTCTGAGCCTTCTGGGCCGCAAACCTTCATGCAGATACATAGGGCAACATGCGAGGCTACGTCTCAGACCTCTGCAAGCTTGGCTGACCATGGAATACTCTCCCTTGAGTCATCTCCTGAACTTGGTGCTCACTGTTCCCACTCAGGTCCTTGATTGACTTACGTGGTGGCTCAACCCCTGCATAGCATGTGCAGGGGTTCTCTTTTCGCAGCCTTAACCATCAATGTCACTAGTATCCAACACATCAGCCCTATTTTGGGGAGCCTACCTACGGTCCCTCTGGACTCAGGGCCTCTAGTCTCAAGAAGAGCTTTCCCTCCATATCAGTGTCAGGGAGCTCAGGGCAGTTAGCCCAGCCTGTCAGGCATTCCTACTTCACATTACAAACAAGATCATTTTGGTTCTCACAGACAACACAACAGCCATGTTCTACATCAACAGATGGGGTGGAGCACTCTCTTACCCCTATGTCAGGAAGCAATCCAGCTGTGGGAGCTCTGCATTGCACAGTCTAAAAGCGTCCTACCTTCCGGGAATGCAGAACCAGCTGGTGAATCAACTCAGCAAGTCTTTCTCCTCTCACCACAAATGGTCCCTCCAATCGGACATCACAAGGGACATCTTCCAATGGTGGGGACTCCCCTTATAGACCTGTTTGCTACTGAAACAACAGGAAATGACACCAGTTTTGCTCCCCGTAAGACTACAGCCCAGGGTCTCTAATAGACACATTCCTGTTGTCATGGACAAATCACTTGTATTATGCGTTCCCTCCTACCCTGTTGATACACAAGGTTCTGATGAAGATCAAGCGGGACTGAACACAGCTCATTCTCATGCCCTGGCATGGCCCAGACAACAGTGGTTCACCACCCTCTTAGGCCTTTCAGTGGAGGCCCTGCTACTGCTTCCGCTACACCTGGACCTGATCTCCCTAGACTACGGTTGACTGCCCCAACCAAACCTCAGCTCCCTCCATCTGACAGCCTGAAATCTCCATGGCTGAATCCTGAGAGCAAGCTTGCTTGGAGCAAGTCCGTAGAGTCCTACAAGGCAGTAGAAAACCCTCCTACAAGGCCATCTACCTTGCAAAATGAAAACGATTTTCCATCTGGTTCTCCCAATGGGGAATTCCACTTATGCAGTCCTCACTACAGTTCATTTTAGAGTACCGTTTGCTTCTGCAGCAAGGTTTGGCCCTCTCTTCAGTCAAGGTTCACCTTTCAGCCATCTTAGCCTTCCATCCCAAGATTAACAACTGATCAATTTTTTTGCACAAGATGTTTATGCATTTTGTTAAAGGCCTGGAGAGGGTATACCCGTGGGTAAGAGAACCTATTCCTCCCTAGGATCTAAACCTTATTCTGTAGAAGCTCACAGGTCCACCATTTGAGCCGTTTCAATGCGGTCGTTGTTGAACCTCTCCTGGAAAGTGGCCATCACTTCAGTCAGAAGGGTTTCAGAGATCCAGTCCCTTATGTCGGAACGCCCATATATGATCTTCAAGGATAATGTACAGCTGTGTCCACACCCATCGTTCCTCCCTAAGCTGGTTTCACAATTCCACTGCAGTGGAAGCAATCTTCCTGCTGGTATTCTACCCTAAACCACATGCAAACAGAGAGGAACAGCGCCTGCACTCTTTGGATGTTACATGGGCTCTAGCTTTCTATGTAAAAGGACCAAACCATTCTGCAGATCGATTCAGCTATTCATAGCAATAGCAGAAAGGATGAAGGGCCTTCTCATCTTCACCCAGAGAATTTCATCCTGGATTACTTCATGCATTCAGGTGTGTTATGAACTCGCAGGTGTCCTGCCTCCAGCTAACCTGGCTGCTCATTCCACAAGATTGCAGGCCTCCTCGGCCACCTTCCTAGTGCAAGTCCCTATTCAGGACATCTGCAGAGCAGCGACCTGGTCATCGGTGCACACATTCTCAATGCACTATGCCAGGGTGGCCAAACGGCAGCTCACAAGCCAAATGTGGCTCTTTTACAGTTAAAGTGTGGCTTGTGGAACTCCCCAGGCCTCCCCATTCTCCACCTACCAGATTGTGGCGGAGGTGGGGGAGAACTCGGGGCTTCTGCCTTGCAGCAGGATGGTGTGGCTAGGGACTTCCAGCAGGGAGAGGGGTCTAGGGCAGGGGAGGGCAAACTCCGGCCCGTCAGGGCTTTCAATCTGGCACCACGTCCCTGCAGCCCCTGGGGGAGGGAGGGGCAGAGGGCTCTGTGCGCTGCCCCCGCCTGCAGGCACCACCCCCTGCAGCTCCCATTGGCCGGGAATGGGGAACCGCAGCCAATGGGAGCTTCGGGGATGGTATCCACAGGTGAGGGCAGTGCACAGTGGAGTCCCCTGCCTCACCCCACCCCCAGGAGCCACTGCCGGACGTGCTGGCCACTTCTGAGAGCAGCGCAGGGCCGGGGCAGGCCAGGAGCCTGTCTTAGTCCCGCTGTGCACTGCTGCCATCCCAGAGCCACTCGAAGTAAGCAGCACCAGGCCAGAGCCCGCCCCCTGAACCCCTCCTGCACCCTGCACCCCAACCCCCTGCCCTGAGTCCCATAACCCACTGCCTTGAACCCCCTGCTGCACCCCAACCCCCTGCCCAGAGCCCCCTCCTGCACTCTGCACCCCCTCCTGTACCCAAACCCCCTGCCCTGAGCCTCCAACCCCCTGCCCTGAGCCCCCTGCTATACCCTGCACCCCTCCTGCACCCCAACCCCCTGCCCTGAGCCCCCTGCTGCACTCCACACCCCTCGTGCACCCCTGCCCTGAGCCCCCGCCTGCACCCCAACCCCGTTCCCAGGGCCCCGTCCAGCACACTGCACCCCCTTCCACACCCCATACTCCCTCCTGCACCCCAACCCCCTGCCCCAGCCCTACATTCATGGCCCTGCATAACATTTCCCCACCCAGATGTGGCCCTCAGGCCAAAAAGTTTGCCGACACCTGGTCTAAGGGCTTCAGCCCCACGGGAGGTGCCTGCTGGGTCTCAGGGCTTCAGCCCCAGGGGAGGTGCCAGCTGAAGCCCCTAGCCCCACCACCCTGCTGCAGGGCAGAAGCCCCAAGCTCTGGAAGGTGCACCCTGCTCTTGAACTTCTGAAGATTGTCATATGCGGCTTGGAAGGTCAATAAGTTTTGCCACCCCTGGACTATGCCATCACCCAGCAAGCTAGAGATGATGCCAATTTCAGCCACACAGTCTTATAGCCAGCCTGTCTTTGAACTCCAAGCCCACCTCCTGTACAACTGCTTGTGAGTCACCTACATTGGAATGGACATGTACAACCACTCGAGGAAGAAAAAACAGTTACTAACCTTTCTTCAGCTGTTCTTAGAGATGTGTTGCACATGTCCATGCCAAAACCCACTCTCTATCCCTTTTTATTTGAGTCAATCGGTAAGAAGAAACTGAAGAGGAATGGGATTGGCAGGGCCCTTTATACCGGTGCTATGAGTGCAGCAACAGAGGGTGTCGGAGCCAACTCGATGGATACCACTAGGGAAAAAATTCCAGCAGATGTGCTTAGGGCATGCATACACCTACGTTGGAATGGACATGTACAACACATCTTGAAGAACAACAGTTACAGAAAGGTTAGTAACCATTTTTTCTTTGTTCTCTTTCCTGCAAGATGTAAACGCTTTATAAAACCTGATTTCTTTTTTTTAAATCAGATCTCTGTTGATGGCTTCAGATATATTGCTAACAGCTGCAGTGGGATTAAGCACTTGATAATCAATGATATGCCAACTCTTACAGACAAATGTATTCAAGTAAGAAATTGAAAACAACCTTGCATTTAGGGGAAATTTCTGCCATTGAATATGTGTGGACATTTCACATTGACTTCAAAGGGAGCTGTGCACATGCAATCTAATAGGAGAATTTCACCCTTTAAGCACTTTTAACAAGAATATATTTTTTAAAACATCACCAAACAAATTGATCATTTTATTCCAGACCAGATTTACAAGTCCTTTTAACTCTTGATTCCTCTCAGAAACTTTCAACAGTTGTTCCATCTTTTCCCAGCTGTGTATTGGCACAATCAAAGCATAATCTCCTAACATATAAATAAGACTTATTTGGCTTTATTTTGTATTAAATCAAAGTTTAGCTGGCCATTAGTATAGAATATCAGGCCAATATTGTGCCACTGATTTTTTGCAGAGAACTTCCTGTTGACTTCAATGAAGAGTTCTGCATTAAAATCGAAGGCACAACAGGGCCACAGATATGGTAAAACAATTTCAAGCTTCTGCAAATCTAATTGTTATCCTAGATGCATACCCTTGCATTTCTGCCCCTCAGCATACCTCAGGTCACTGATTTTTTCCCCGCTTATGTTTCAAATTATAATAAAAAAATACAAGATTTTAAGTTGATTATCTGTACCATTGGTCACAGTTTAAAAGTTTAGTATTAAAATTGGGTTATAACTATAATGGAAGAAAATACAATTGTTATTATTAGATAAATGAACATAATATTAGTTAGCTTTTGGCTATGTAATATACCACAGATGTGGTTGTTCTGTTTATTCATCCTTTTTTGTTTTCTTCAAAGGCTTTAGTTGAAAAATGCCAACAGATTATGTCTGTTGTTTTTCTGGACTCTCCACATCTTTCTGATGTCGCTTTTAAAGCCCTTGCTGAATGTAAACTTGTCAAGGTCAGAATTGAAGGTCAGTGACGTTACAGTATTTCAGCAGAATTATTAATTTATGCTTTTAGAGTCTGATTTGGCACATTTGGAAACAGCAGGAGCATTTCAATTAATTTCAGTGGGGATTTGGATCAAGCCCTTAATGCATGGCTAATATGTGATTTATGCCTTCATGTATTTCAACAGGAAATAATCGGATTACTGATTTAAGTTTCAAGTTGATGAGCAAATCTTGCCCACAAATCAAGCACATTTATATGGCTGATTGCCAGAAGATTACAGATGTCAGTCTTAAGACAATTTCTCCATTGAAGTATATACTTGTATTGAATTTAGCAGACTGTGTAAGGTAATAAATTACATCCAGTTTTCTGTGATCTATTTATTTTAGTTAAATGATTTATATTCCTCTTAAGGTGAATTGCTTTCAGATTTAAATGCTCCGACTGTGCTAATAAATATATTATTAATTTATTTTAAATATATTTTTGTTCCAAATATACCAAATACAAATACATTTTGTTCCTGTAGCATGTTTTGAAAAATACATTGGATATAAATACTTATTAATACCCAAATCTAGCAAAGCACTTAAGCATGCATGTAACTCTAAGCACATGAGTAGTTCCAGGCATGTACTTAAGTGCTTTGCTGGATTCAGGCCATAGTGAGGATAGTATGAAACAGAATAGAATGTACTGTGGGACAGGACAATTAGAGTTTAAGGGTGTTTTATTAGCTTCTTGAAGATGGAGGTAATGTATTCGGACTAGGAAGTACTAGGACATAAACAAAACTACCTTCTTTTTCACAGTTATCAGCATAAAAGCAACAAGTTGCATTACTTTGGGGCTTGTTGATGCTGCATCACAATGTGATAACAATGCATGTAAATATAATTTATGTTGTGTTGAGATGTACCACAGAAGTGGCATGACATTATGATGGTGGAGACAGCTGCATGAATTTGCTTTAACACTTAGACCACATCTATACTAGAAGGATTTACCAGTAACATTTTTACCTACATAGAGCTGTTGATATTGTAACATTGCTGCTGTGTGTGCACACTTTGCTGGTGCTGCCTGTCTGCACTGTGAGAAGTTGTACTGGCAAGACACACATTGCTGTGGGTAGGTTTCCCAGTGCGCACTGCATGATCTAGCACGCTGCCTTGTGGAACATTTAGGAAGTGCATTGTGGGATGTCAGCATTCCTGTCAAGAAATTGTATGGGAGCTTAGATTCAAGTTCTCACGATTTGCTCTACTCCAGTCTCCATCCCATAATCTCATATTTTTGTGCTGTATTTTTTAAAATTCCAACAATTATTTGCACTGGTTTTCGATCTCTCTGCCATCTCACTGGCAGAAGCATAGATGGTGAACAGAATGCTGGAGTTCTTGTTTCTGTTGTAGTGATAGGGCATCTGGGCCTGATTCTTCTGTATTTGCAGCACCTCAGAGCTACTACAGTGGCCGGACATGCAGTAGTGAAAATGAGAAATTTAAGCAGGAGTGGATGCTGCAGACAGGGAATGAAAATCGCCAGGTACAGCAGACATTCACCAGCTGCACATGGTGGAGTAGTGCTTCTGGGCCTGTGAAATGAGCATTGAATTGAGGGATCACATTGTGATGCAAATCTGGGATACCAGTGGAAGTCTGTAACGCAGAAGGCCACATTTTTGGAATTGTGTGCAGAACTTGTCCCAGTCCTCCAGCACAGAGACACCAAAATGAGAGCTGTTTTGATAGTGAGGAAACAGGTGGCAATCATGCTGTGGAAGCTAACAATACTGGATTGCTATCTGTTTATAGACAATCAATTCCATGTTGGGAAGTCTGCAGTAGGGGCTGTTGTCATCCAGGTGTGGAATACCATTAAACATGTCCTGCTACACATGATTGTGACTCTGGGCAATATGCAGTAAATAATAGATGGATTCAACATTATGAGCTTCCCAAACTGCAATATGAGAGACATATCCTGAGTCTGTCTTGCTTCTGAATATACAAACAGAAAGGAATACTTCTTCAGGTTATGCCAGGTTATGGTGGATCCCTGAGGATGTTTCACTGACATTAACACTGGGCTGTCTGGCAAGGTGCACGATACTTGCATTTTCAGGAACACATGACTTTGATGACAAGTTGCATTCACAGAGATTTTCCTGGACCAGCGCATTCACAGTGGTGTGATTGCAATCCCAATTGTGATTCTTTGGGGGTCCCAGTCTACCCTTTGCATCCCTGGCTTATGAAACCACATGTTGGGCTCCTGGACAACAGTAAGAAAAGATATAACTATCCTCTGAGCTGGGTGCAAGATGATTGTTGAATGTGCATCCGGTAGATTGAAAGGATGGTGGAGTTGTCTCATGACTATACTGGATCTCAGTGAGCCAAATATTCCTGTTATTGATGCATGATGTGTGACTCACATCATATTTGTGAGGCAAATGGGGAAACGTTACCAACAAGATGGAGGAGGGGAACTGGAAAATCTGTCTGATTTTGAACATCCAAACCCAGGGGCAATTACAAGAGCACACCAAAGTGCTGTAAAGTTGAAGGAGGCTTTAAGAGCACATTTTAGATAGTGTTCTTTAGTAAGCCAGGATGTTGCTTTGTGTTTATTTGTGTCACTTTGCGATTAAATTGTAGTTTTCTACAATCCATGGTATGCCCACATCTTGAGTATTGCGTATAGATGTGGTCTCCTCATCTCAAAAAGATATACTGGCATTAGAAAAGATTCAGAGAAGGGCAACTAAAATGATTAGGGGTTTGGGACGGGTCCCATATGAGGAGAAATTAAAGAGGCTAGGACTTTTCAGCTTGGAAAAGAGGAGACTAAGGGGGGATATGATAGAGGTATATAAAATCATGAGTGATGTAGAGAAAGTAAATAAGGAAAAGTTATTTACTTGTTCCCATAATACAAGAACTAGGGACCACCAAATGAAATTATTGGGAAGCAGGTTTAAAACAAATAAAAGGAAGTTCTTCTTCACACAGCGCACAGTCAACTTGTGGAACTCCTTGCCTGAGGAGGTTGTGAAGGCTAGGACTATAACAGCATTTAAAAGAGAACTGGATAAATTCATGGAAGTTAAGTCCATTAATGGCTATTAGCCAGGATGGGTAAGGAAGGGTGTCCCTAGCCTCTGTTTGTCAGAGGGTGGAGATGGATGGCAGGAGAGAGATCACTTGATCATTGCCTGTTGGGTTCACTCCTTCTGGGGCACCTGGCATTGGCCACTGTCAGTAGACAGGATACTGGGCTAGATGGACCTTTGTTCTGACCCAGTATGGCCATTCTTATGTTCTTATGTTAATATACTGTTTGAATCTGGAGAGAGGATATTGGTTTGGGGGTCATATGGGGGTCCTATAAGACAACATAAATCTTGATTTTCACAAACCAAACTTTACTGAACAATTATAAATCATAACACTTATACAAAACTCCACTTAAAGCCTTTTTTTTTAAAAGTGCTGAGCTTTCCTGTATGAATCACTTATCCGAGTAGGTTCACTCACTGGGGTTGAGTGGAAGGGATAGTGCAACATACTATGCTGGGAGACTGGGGGGGGGTGGTCCTATGAGCCAGGCCCTGGAACCCTACAATTGTCCAAGCATTGCAATGGCTGCTGGGGTACAAGTTTTGGGGACATTTTTATCTGTATATGCTGTCCCAGGAGCTGCATAATGTCTTGGTGGACTTCACTATGCACCTCCTGGTCCATCTGCCTCTCCTCCAGCAAGTGTTTTCTCTATACTTCCTTGTTTTGTGGATCTTGAACCTGGAGCTCCTGAAGAGATCTGAGACCATGTCCTCCACTGACTGTTTCTTTTTCCTTTTGATCAAAGTTAGTCTTTTCAACAGGTGTTTGTGTGGGTGCCTCTCAAGGATACCTTAGGCAAGGTCACTGATAAACAACAAGACAGACAGACATTGTTAGACTTAAAGGCTTGACCTACAGGAAAAGATAAATGAGAAGATTCCCTAAAAAGTTCCCTAAAAAAATCATAAAAATATGAACAGGGTCAGACTTTCCAGGCTGCTTGCATTAGGACACTTGAGCAGCTCCCAGTATGGTGAGTATATTGTGGGCACTTATCACAGCCTAAAGCAGTGAGAGGGGGATGGTCTACTGTGTGTCCTTGGTAATAAATATAGAGATGGTGCCGTAAATATTGCAACATTTATTACAGGCAATGGTGATTCTCACTGAAAAAATCACTCATGAAGTAGTCATAGGCCAAGGGAAGGCAACTGCTTAAAGCAACACAAAGCCACTGGGCCCTTATGCTGCTGGCCTCTTCACAGTGATGGTGCTGCCGGCATGGGAAAGTTTCCTATAGCAGGGAAGAACAAAAGCAACCCTTCCAAGAAATCTCAAGGCAAAACTTAAAAAATCACTGCTTTAAAACTTTATCAAGATTGTGCCAGAGGATAACAGGGAGATCTGTGGCAGGATCAACACAACACTCCAAAAGTGGAGGATAGTGGTTGCCACTGCTTAGTCCTGTAGGTGAATTCAATGCCAAGCTCTCCAGAGCCAGCAACAAACTGTCTTTCTACACCTGGATCCAATTACAGCATGCAAATAATTTGTTTTTGGCTTGGACTCTTGGATTGGAAAACCAGAGCTCTGCATGTTTTGAAGTTTAAAATACATGTTTCCTGTATACTCTTAGCCATAGAAAATCAGGTAGTTTGAATGAGCAGTTCCTGGATTGCTTGCAAGAATTATTTGAAATTTTCTCTGTGTTTTATTTGAATGCTCAGTTTTCAGTATCAGTGTTTTTCTTTTTCTGCTTGCAATGCATTTATTTATGTTGCTCTCTTTTTTGCATATGACTGCCAGTGCATGTTGTTAAAATAAACCAGGTTCTTTGAAATGCAATTCCTTTGGTCCCTGCCCATGCACTTTTGGACACTATTTTGAGTGTGTGTAGGAAGGATTTTTGCGGCACGCGAACAATTTATTTTTTAAGCCATGAAACAAGTGGTAGCAGTGGGTTTTTCCTCCAAGGTCATCTGGGTTAGATTTGGCTTACACTCCTAGCTCTCCGCGTTGTCTCCATCCTTCACATGCACCCTCCTCAACAAGTTTTTCATCGCTGGCCACTGCTGGGGTTCCTTCCTTCAGATCTTGTGAGGTGTCCGTGGTAATTTCTGGGGTGATGGTGGTGGTGTCCCCATCAAGCATGGCATCCAGCTCCGCATAGAAGTGGTAGATATGATGGCCAGTCCCAGATTTTTTATTGGTCTCCCTTGACTCTTGGTGCAACTGATGCATTTCTTTCCCCTCCTCCAAAAGTGGCACATGAACCATTGACTGGGGGAGATTAGCGCCCAGCCCTGCTCCTTCCACCCGAGGACATGCCCTTTTCATGGCCCACCAGAGCCCAGAGGCCCCTCCCCACTGCAGCCACCGGTCCCCACCCCAGGCTAGCCCCCCCAGCCCTGGAGCGCTGGCAGCGCGGCCTCGGCCCTGGAGCTCTGGTGGTGCAGCCACAGCCCCCCTCCCATTCCAGAGCACCGGAAGGGCAGCCCCCCCAAGTCCCTGAACGCCAGGAGGGCAGGCAGTGCACAGCCACAGCCTCCCCCCCAGTCCCAGAACACCGGGATGGCAGGTAGCATGTGGCTGCAGCCCAAGCTGGGGCCACTGCACAGGGGGACTGGAGCTGCTGCAGTGTTCCTTCTCTTCACAGGCTGAGGAAATTCAGGACTTCTTTCCTGGATCAGGCAGCAGCTTGAGGTTTAGCTGGAGTTTTGTGGGGAACCATAACTATGTGATCATAGAGGTGTGCTTTCCAATGGGGGCTAGCCAGAAGGGAGGCACTTCAAAAATATGCTTGGTCTTTCAAAGGGTGGGGGGGGAAGAGGGTCAGATTTCCAGTCTTTGTGATGCCTGGGCAGCAAAGTTTAGAGCGGTCATTGTTTCTGGAATAGTGGCATTGTGGGACTGTTCCTGGAGGACTGTTTTGCTGCTATAGGTAATGCAGTATCCACTTATACATGCTACCATTGCACTTGTGCCATTAGAGGGCTTCTTTTTCATAAGCCAAGCTATCAAATTCTTCCTCTGACTACTTATTCAAATTTGGCTCAAATAAATGATGTTGGGCAACTGCCAGTTACAGTCACTGTTTATCTGTAATGCCGGTCATCAGATGCAAATTATATATTAAATCATGTGGATTATGAAAATGTGTATGTGTGAATATATTTTTTTATTTATATTTTAGAATCAGTGATGCAGGTTTACGATCATTTTTAGAAGGATCTTCAGGGACAAAGCTAAGAGAACTGAACTTGACTAACTGCATCCATGTCACTGATGCCTCCCTCATGAAAATAGCCCAAAGGTACTGCATTATTGTGCCACCAGTGTTGATCTGGTGGTAATTAGCAATTATTCTCTTAAAATATTATTTTTTAGAAAATTAAATTTGGCAAGTTATAGGGCTCAACACAAGGGTAACTGGGTGAAATTCTGTAGCCTGTATTATACAGGAGTTCAGACTGATCTATTGGAATCTTCTGGCCTTCAGAATCTATGAAAATGATTGCTGTGATTGAGAGTTCATCTCTACTAATTCAAAAAACTGGAAAGTGAAGTTCAGTAAAGTAAAACTTCTTAAAAGCTTGTTGCCAGGTGGCAGAGCTGTCTTTAACTGTTAGCATTTCAAAGCTACATTTTTTTAAACTCAATAAATATGCATAACCATGGTTGCACAAACTAATGAGAACTGCATGGCAAACCCCCTCCACATCAGGTTATAAATATAACCTTCAATAGGAACGCTGGGAGGAGGACTGGAGGAGTGCTGGCTGTATATCTGCCAAAAAGTCATCTTGCAATTGCAGGACAAGATGGCATAATGCAGGCCACTGTTAGTTACTCCTCTGAGCAGGAGCAACATTCATGATTTGCCAGTGTTTGCTGCTAACAGTAGCATGCATGTTAGCATGCTGGGGGATGCCTGTGTCTTTTAGCTGGCAGACAAGACTCCTTTGAGGCCATGGAGTGTGGGCTAGGGCACTAGCTGGGTGTACCCCTGCTGCTCTTTTGAGCACTAGAAGGGTTCCTATCTGCTGACTGTATACGACGAAGAAGCTCTTAATACTTTTCCCTCTTGTAATGCACCTACCCAGCAAAGAGGGGATCTAACACAACATAGTTTATTCAAAAAGAGATTTGTTGGATTATTGTCATTTAATGTGTTTAAAATGTACAGAATTATTTTTCCAAAAAAACCCATGCATGAAATAGTAGATTTCATCCATAGTGTAGAATCAAGATGACCTAGGCCCAAAAGAACTGACATGTAGTTCTGATGTTCAAAATATAAGGAAAACTTGGCTACAGTGTTATTTAAGAATATATGTTTTGAAACAGATATTGTCGGTAGTTTAACCTTTTCATT
The DNA here is from genome assembly GCF_016161935.1 of Mauremys reevesii. Classification (NCBI taxonomy): domain Eukaryota; kingdom Metazoa; phylum Chordata; order Testudines; family Geoemydidae; genus Mauremys; species Mauremys reevesii. The sequence continues at coordinate 335,981,196 of NC_052623.1, forward strand.
CGATCAGTGTTTTTATTAAAAACCTACACTATGTAGAACAGTAAATATTCTGTAGAGTTTGGATATTTTGAGGCTATTATTATATAATCTTATGTCTTGATTATATGATCTTATTGCCACTGGCTGGAGTGGCTCATAACCTGAATGCCTACCTCAGGGCAGACTGTCAGAAACAGGGCAGATGCCCCAAATTGGCAGTGTGTTCTATAATTAGATTTCACCTTCAAATATACTCTCTGGGTAATGTTTAGAACTGTGAGTAGCCCCATTGGACAAAATAGCTACTTACAGTACTGAGCACTATTCCTGGCAGTAAGTGTTTGCAGAACAGGGCCCTATTTCTTACTTGGACGTGTAAACAATGTCCTACAAGCGGATAAATTGCAGTCCAAGTTTCTGATTTTGGGTAGTGTTTGATTGCTGTTTGTTCTTCATATTTTGGTTGTTGTAGCTCTCTGAGCTAAGAGGTGAAAACATTATCTAAAAGTTGCAAAGAATCCTGTGGCACCTTATAGACTAACAGACGTTTTGCAGCATGAGCTTTCGTGGGTGAATACCCACTTCTTCGGTGGGTATTCACCCACGAAAGCTCATGCTGCAAAACGTCTGTTAGTCTATAAGGTGCCACAGGATTCTTTACTGCTTCTACAGAACCAGACTAACACGGCTACCCCTCTGATACTATCTAAAAGTTGTATTTGTTGGTTTCTAATTTTTGTAGCTCATACATAATTTTGTATTTTTCAGTAAGTCATGTACCCCCCCAAATCTTACTGAAACTCAGTGGGAGCTGGGTGCCTGATTTCTTAGGCTACTTTGAAAATCCCAGCCAAAGATATTACAAAAAATGTACATAACATAATACATTTCCATAATGAAGTGGAAAGCTCACATTTCTGTGTTTTAATTTAGGTGTCATAATCTGGCCTACCTGAATATGCGTTACTGTGAAAGCGTGACTGATACTGGGATTGAAGCACTGGGAAACATGACCTCATTGATATCTATTGATATTTCTGGAACCACTGTCTCAGATATGGTAAAAACCCTATAAAAGAAAATCAATATGTTTCTTACCTAGATATTTTTCCTTAGTAACCCACGCCCCCATTTAAAAAAATCACACAGATAGTAAGTAGTGAAGTTACTGTATCTTTAAAATATTCTGTAAAGTTTTGTAGACTATTTTGTACGGATGAATTTGATACATTTAAAAAACAGTTTCATAACTGCAGTAGTGTTTTAGCTTAAGAAAGGGCAGTGTAGTAATTGGGCTTTGTAAAGGGATCTCTGTGAGCGTTTGGAATTCAACCCCCCAACTTACAGACAAGCCATGGAGTTGCAGTTCAGACCCTCCACATTCATTGTTCCACGCCATGCCTCTTTGCAGCTGCTATGCAGGATTTCTGGGCCATTGGATCCACATAATTGTGAACTCAGTGGCCCTGCCCCCAAACTGCCTTACATACTGCCTTTCTAAGGGGCTGTGTGCAGTGACCTTCTCCCTTCAGCCCATCCCTCTTTGACTCAGATCCTGGATCATCCAGGGGAAGGCTAGGAGCTGGATGAGGGATATACACATTGCCCAGGGTCTGGAGGGAATTCTGCTGTAAATGTAATACAGACCAGGGTTGAATTTCTCATTCTATAGCCCTTTTCCAGAGAGAATTAAGCTGGTTGCAAATCAAAATTTTCATCTTGTGGGAAATTCTAATGTTGTAAAAATTCTTTTCATCCTGAATTAAGACAAAAAATTGAAATATTGAAATTTTTCATGGAATGGAAAGTTGCCAAAAAAATTCAATTTGGAACATTTCATTTTGACATTGCATGTTGAAATGAAAGAGTTTTGATATTCCCAAATCAAAATATTTCATTTTTGATGGTTGAACTGACTTAAAATGTTTTGTCTTAAGTTGCTAGGCTTCCCAGCCAGAGTGGGGTGTTTTCCAAGACACACATGATCAGATGACTTCTGTGCTGCACTATGGTTGTTCAACCAGTGGGGAAAACTATGGTGCATCATGGGAGATGTAGTACAGTCAGGGAGCCCAGCCCATGAAGGAGAATGGAGACATGAGGCACGCAAACTACAACTCCCATGAGGCTTGGCTGCAGCTCAAACATTCACAGATTTATGTTGAACTGTTCCAAAACAAAATGTTTCAATATGGTTTGGCAAATGGAAATGTTTTGACTCAGGTTGATTAAGCTTGAGGGAAAATTGAAAAAATTAGAGTAAAACATTTCCAAAGGAAATTTTGAATGTGTGAAAACTGCATTTTCCATCGAAAACACATTTAGATAGAAAATTTGTAACAGCTCTAATAGAGAGGCCCCCTTACATTCTGCTCTAAGGTATAGCTGCTAGTGAAAGAAGCTCTGGCAAGGTAGCTTCAAAGATGTCAAGTTGCCGGGAGCAGGAAACAACCATAGAGGGCCTTGGAGCCAAGTTAGACACGTGGGGCTTCCACACAGATGTTCATGGCTCTTGGCAGATCCTCCAAGATCTATAGTGCTAGGAGCCAGGTCATTTGCTTCTTCAATAGGAGTCCAAACCCTACTCTCCTGATAGAGAAGTCTGGAAGAAACTGAGAGAGAAAACTCTGCAGCAATTTTTTTCCCCTGGACTCCTTACTGTGTGTTTTAGTACAGGAGAATATGCTCTTCAGTGTTGACTCAGACCCTGTTTATGCAAACCTGTGAGCAAGAAAATCAGTGTTTGGCTCTAAAGCAGTATTTGTTCAAAAGCAATTAAAAACTCCTTATCCTTGATAGAGGCCTAGAAAAGGAAAGAGTAACCCAAATAATAAGAGTAGGGGGAAAAACAAGGGATTTTCATTTAATTTAAATATAACTTCGCCAATGTTGGTATTTTTATAGTATATTTTATGTGAGATTTGGAATTCTTGGAACTATAAACTGTAAAGTTTTATCATGTAAGAATATTCTTTTGATTTTCTCCTCTTTTTTGACCGCAGTCAGCCAGTTAAGATACTGTATGTTGCTTCTTATTCTGATTTACATGCAGCAGAGTCCCATGCTGCAGGCAATCATCCAAACTCTGTTGCTGACACTACATTTTTCAGACATTCAGTTTTCCCTCCTCCCACCAGACAGATAAGTTAACCCTGAAATTTACCATTTATCATTGTAGTATACAGTGTTATTGTAGCTGCATTGGTCCCAGGATATTAGAGAAACAAAGTGGGTGATGTAATATCTTTTATTAGACCAACTTCTGTTGATGAGACACAAGCTTTTGAGCTTACACAGGCCTCTTCTTTAGGTGTAGAAAATGTACTCAGGCCTTGTCTACACTGCCACTTTGCAGTACTGGAATTTTCTCACTCAGGGGTGTGAAACCTCCCCGCTGCCCCGAGCGATGCAAGTTTCAGTGCTGTAAAGTGGCAGTGTAGACAGTGCACCAGCACTGGGAGCCAGGGAGTGCTCACCTCATGGGGTGGGTTTTTTTACAGCGCCAGGAGAGCTCTCTCCCAGCACTGGTGCCACGACTACACAGCCATATTAAAGCGCTGCCATGGCAGCGCTTTAACATTGGTAGTGAAGACATGCCCTCAGAGTGTCATGGCTAAATATAAGGTGGAACAGAATGTTTAGCATAAGTAGTTAACCCATATTTCAAGGGACCATTCAAGATGAAGTGGCCCGTTAACACCTCTCCAGTCATGGGGAGGGGTAGGGGAGGATTTAAATGAGTTACAGATTGTTGTAATAAGCCATAAATCCAGTGTCTCTATTCAGGCCATGATTTTTAGTATCTAGCAAAGTTTTGAATTTAAGCTCCCAAGTTTGTCTTTTGAAGGTGTTGGGCAGGTTTCATTGGAGGATGTGGACTGAGAGGTCTGCTATAGAGTGATCTCTTTGTGAAAAGTGTTCACCCGCAGGTGATACAGTATTTTTGTCTATTATCATTTTTCTGTGTGAGTTTATTCTAAAGCGTAGTGATTGTCTGATTTCACCCAGATAGTTGCTTTTGGGGCATTTAGTGCCATGGATGAGGTACATCACATTATATGATAGGCATGTGTAGGATCCATAGATCTTGAAAGGTGTGGTGTGGGAGAGTGTTGATCATCGTAGAAGTGGATGCTAGTGTGGGAATGTTCTAGAGAGAGTTCAATGGGTGGGCGGTGGTTGGTGAAGTTGTGGTGGTAATCTTTCTGGGAGTTTAAGTCATCTGTCCAGAGGATGAAAATAACAACAATATATATCAGGTATATCATTAGTTTTGTGGTGCATTTGTCCAGAAGTTCTTCTTCATAGTGGCTAATGAAGAGGTTGCCATATTGGGGAGCCATTGGCTGTTCCCATGGTTTGGACAATATTTTTGTTATTGGATTTAAGATTGTTATGGCTGAGAATGAAGTGGATGAGTTTGGCAATATGTTTAGGATGGATATCATCTGTAGGTGAACACTTTTCACGAAGTGTTTACCCTATATCTGACATCTTAGTCCTCATCCTCAAAAGAAACCTGCACACCACCTTCAAAAGATGAGCCTGGGAGCTTAAATTCATAACTTTCCTCGATACTAAAAATCACGGACTGAATAGAGACACTGGATTTATGGCTTATTACAGCACTCTACTTAACTCTCCCCCTTTCCCTCCTATGACTGGAGAGGCGGCAATGGGCCATTTCACCTTGAATGGTCCTTGAACTATGTATTAATTATGCTAAACATTCTGTTCCACCTTGTATTTAGCTGTGACATTGAGTACTTTTCCCAGACCTGAAGAAGAGCTGTGTGTAAGCTTGAAAGTTTGTCTGGCTCACCAACAGAAGTTGGGCTAATAAAATATATTACCTCACCCATCTTGTCATTCATCATTGTAATAATTTCTGAACTAACTGCTAGCAGTGGCCATTACACTGTCATTCTCTGTGCTATATACTGTACCCAGAGTATACATCATATCTTTACATCTTGAGACATGCTATGAAAAGTCATCTAACAACTTTTTGTTTAATTTGTGTGTGCTTTGAGCTTTTGATGAAAGAGGGATTAATTTAAACGTATTTTATACACTTTTTATAGTAATATAAATGAAGTTCAAACAAGATAGATATTTATACTTTTAATTTAAACTTTGTAAGTACTGTGCAGAAGTTAGTTTTGAATACTGAAGTAAAGAACATCAGGTTTCAAGCCCAGTGGATCCAACACCATTAAATGGTGCTACTTATGAGAAACCATGAGGGCCAAATTCTTTTCTGCAGTCTGTAAAGCGAATCTCTTTTGCATATTCTTCAAGTATTCTGTCCTAATGATGGACGTTAGAATTGCTGCACTGCATACATACATAATATATTTTGTATAGTGGTCAAAAATCATATGCAATCTCTGAAAATGTTTTGATTGGATTACTGGGCTGAGATACCATAAATAGGAGCCTACATTCAAATTCCTACTGCCATATTTAGCGATCTGACTGGTTTTCAAAACTGGCAACACCCAACAGCTTCCATTGCCTAACTATAGATCTAGGAGCATAATTTTGAGAGAGAAAAAATTGCCATTCTGGATAAAGAGGACACTTGACCTGTTGCTTGTATGTAGAAATTTGTTGACACTTGGAATTAGATTTAGCAAAAGACACAGTTTTTTATAGAAGAAAATTTCAGGAGCCCCATTGGACTCACTGTAATGAATATTGTAGTGCTCTTAGCAAATCCATTTCCACTCTGTCCATGCCTGTGACAGTTTTAGAATCATTGCCATGTAGTGCTTGAAGAGGCTAAGCTTCTTTTCTAAGCTTTTCTTTCCAGATGTTAGGCCAGTTAGTCAAAACAAAACAAGAGTGCCAATGGAAATACAACAAAAATTAATCATTGTAAATATTCAAGCAGCAGTATTATTATCCTTAGCAAATGTATTTGTATTGTATGCAGGGAAAAAATACTTAATTTATTAGATATTTCAGCAAGTAAACGCATCAATACGGCGTGTGTTGAATCAGGGCCCAATGTAAGCATGTGTTGAATCAGGGCCCAAGATTCGTGATTAACAATGTAAGAAGCTGATATGATGCCTTTTTCTGTTCTTGCTTTGTTATATTTCATAATGATATTGTGGCACCATTACTATGGAACTTATCTTAATTTGCTCATTAGGTTTCAGACTGTTGCTCTCACTCACCTGAGGCCCAACTGTGTTACTCTTGGTCACAATGTTAGCTCTTATGAGAGTAGTCCAGTTGGGACCACCTGCATGAGTAAGTACTCACTAACACGAATAAGGACAGCACAGTTGAGTCCATTGAAATCAATAGGACTACTTTTGAAGTTCTAGTTAGCCTGAGACAGAATGACAGAACCTGGCCCCAGATAATTTTGTGATTAAAAACTTAACTGAAAAAATTGAGATTTCCTGATGGGTTACTACAGTTTTGATTCTAAAAAGCAGATAGGAGGAATTTCTAGTCCCTGTACATATTGTATTTTTGTGAGCTTGATCCTGCAAGCCCTTGCTTTCTCATGGGGCCTAATCCAATGCTCAGTTAAGTCAATAGGAGTCTTTCCATTGACTTCAGTGGACATTGGATCAGGCCCATAATGTTTACTCTTCCCCATAGAGCCATTGACTTCAGTGGGACTGAGTGCAGGAATGAAGGTTTGCAGGATCAGGCACCAAACCAGTAACATCAAAAAATATTGTTAATGTCAAAGGAAAATGTGAATGTATTCACTTATTTTCATTTAATAGAAGACCATCAAGGTTAATAATGTTTAAGACACTTTCCATTCAGTTACAATGTATGTTACTTTTGGGAAATTGTTTTTTTCCCCTTTTACAAGACTTAAAACGTGCTATGATAGTAGCAAGGAAGTACCTGATACACACATTTTCAAGCAATTTCCTCTCTGCAGTATTTCCAAAGTACATCTGCAGTACTTAAAAAATATAAATGCCTTCATTTCTGTTACTCCTGCCTTCCCTCCATGGAAGAGGGGATCCAGTATTATGTCTATGCTACCCTTTTATTGCCTTGATACACAGGTCATAACTACATTTAATGGAAACATAAGCTATAGCCTAACATTCTTGTGTCTACTGTTTTCATTAAAAAGGATACAAGGATTTTTAATCTGTCTGGGAACAAGCAAGTTTCAGACATATCTCAGCCCAAAGACATACAGTACAATCTTCTGAAAATAATGGGATATGAGCAAGGACATAGCCTATATTCTAATACCTCTCAAATGTATTTTATTGAAGGGAATCTTTCTCTTTTCAATATTACATTTCAGAATACATTTCCTTATTTATTAATAATCAAAATGATTTTAATAAATAACATGTATTAAAAAGTCACAAGAATGTTTTTGTAACAAAGATATTGTTGTTCTTCCCCTCATACTCCAAAATGGTTGCTCAAAATTTTTCCAAAAAGTAGTTTCAGGCTGCAAGCAAGTCTGAGAAATTTCAGCCTAAAGATTAAAGTTTTGGAATGTTCTTCTTTGAGTGTTTGCAGACATGTATTCCACTCGTGTGTGTGGGCTGAAGCTGGAGAACATTGCTGACCAGTACCCATCAGGGCGGTGCTTGTGCCCTCTGGCTCTCATAGCCCCTCCCATGGCTATATAAGGGCCATAATGGTCCGTATAAGGGCAGTGCTGCCCTGACTCCCCTGCATCCTTCTCACTGCCTGCAGCTTGGGTCCAAGCTTCCTGTACAGATTTTACCTCACAGTTTCTGATGACAACAGTGAGACTATCTGTAAAGTTAGTAAATAGTACCTTTGTAGTTAGTACTTAGTTTAAAAATTAGTTCTCTTTATAATGTTACATGGATATGCCCTCACTAGGGTTTAAGTACAGTCCTTTGTTTGGGGTGGCTATCCCCAGTAATGACCTCCACACATGGTGTTTGTTATGTCTAAGAGAGGGGTATTAAAGATCTTCTATTAAAGAAAAGTGCTCCATTTGCTGCTCCTTTAAGAAAAAGACTCAGGAGACCTGGGGCTTACATTTAATACAGCACCTCATGGAACTGCCATGAGGCTGGCTTGAGCCCTCTGCAGATCTCCAGGTCTATCAATCTTTGGAGCTCGTGCTGACCGCAGATAGGCTGCCAGATTCAGATTGTTCCCTTCCTCTGGTCCCCCAAAGAAGAGGATTCATAAAACTAATTGGAGCCATTCCAGAGCTCAGAGAGAATTTCCCTCTTCTTCTAGGAGGAAGGTGGAACACCACCATGTTTCTTTCGTGGGCTAAAACCCACTTCATTGGATGCATGCAGTGGAAAATACAGTAGGAAGATATATATACACAGAGAACATGAAAAAATGGGTGTTGCCATACCAACTCTAACAAGACTAGTCAATTAAGATGGGCTCTTATCAGCAGGAGAAAAAAAACTTTTGTAGTGATAATCAGGATGGCCCATTTGAAACAGTTGACAAGACCGGTGTAAGTAACAGTAAGGGAAAAATTAGTAGGGGAAATAGTTTTTACTTTGTGTAATGACCCATCCACTCCCAGTCTTTATTCAAGCCTAATTTAATGGTGTTCAGTTTGCAAATTCCATTTCTGCAGTTTCTCATTGGACTCTGTTTTGGAAGTTTTTTTGTTGAAGAATTGTGACTTTTAGGTCTGTAATTGAGTGACCAGGGAGGTTGAAGTGTTCTCCGACTGGTTTTTGAATGTTATAATTCTTGACGTCTGATTTGTGTCCATTTATTCTTTCGCGTAGAGACTGTCCAGTTTGGCCAATGTACATGGCAGAGGGGCATTTCTGGCACACGATGGCATATATCACATTGGTAGATATTCGGGTGAACAAGCCTCTGATGGTGTGGCTGATGTGATTAGGTCCTATGATAGTGTCCCTTGAATAGATATGTGGACAGAGTTGGCAATGGGGTTTATTGCAAGGATTGGTTCTTGGGTTAGTGTTTTTGTTGTGTTATGTGTGGTTGCTGGTGAGTATTTGCTCCAGGTTGGGGGGCTGTCTGTCATGCGTCTGACAAAGTGGGTATTCACCCACGAAAGCTCATGCTCCAATACATCTGTTAGTCTTTAAGGTGCCACTGGACTCTTTGTTGCTTTTTACAGATCCAGACTAACACGGCTACCCCTCTGATACCTGATAACGAATGTTATTGCAGCTTCAAGTTGCCAGTATATGATGGCAGTGGCTACAGTTCTGGCTGAGATCTCGATGCAGCACTGGACTTCAGTCAGAGCAGGGTGTTTGGTAGCCCTAGCAGGTTTGGCTCCTTCATTACTGGCAGGCTATTCAGGGGACTCTTCATACTTGAGGTTGGGATCATCTGCTTCTTCCCCATCTCCTTCCAAGATCTGGTTTTGCAAATCTTTTAGATCTTCTATGATGGAGCATTATTGGTAATGAGACTGACTGGGGGATAGGAGTTCTTGGCCTGGTGCTTATTGGCCTCCGGTACGCTACTCATTTCCAAATTAGCCTCCTTGTGATCCGTGGACTATCTCACAATCTTCAGGAGCCCAGTCAACTTCTCGTTCTAACCTGAGATCACTGAATCATCTGGTTGCTTCATCTCCTGCCCGGCCTACATGGGAGGCACAAACCAATATTGCCCCTGCTGAATTTCCAATACAGCAAGAGGAACAACTTTTGCCTCAGAAGGAGGTTCTTGCTCCTCCACCTCTGTCATCCTCTTCACCAGATGATTCCCCAGTCCCAGGCTCATCCTTCCTGGTTCCGGAAGACTTTAAGGCTTATCAGGACTTTCTAAGGAGCATAGGGTATCCACACTGAGTTTGTCTAAGAGAACACCCATAAATTGCTGGACATTCTGCAGATTTCAGCCCCGGAAAGAGTAGCCTTCCCTATATATGAAGTTTTCTTGGACCTGGGAAGGTCCCTGTGGCATACACAGTGTCTGTGCCTGCTACACTGAAATGCCAGTGCAAGGATTTGAGTGTTTCTACTCACATCCAACTCCCAGTTTGCTTGTGGTGACTACTGCTAATGAGAGACTGTATCAAAGCAGATATAAATCCACACCTAAAGATAAAGAAGCCAAGAAATTGGATTTAATGAGGAGGAAGGTTTATTTTACATCTTCCCTCCAGATGTGCATTGCTGGAGAGCAGGCACTCTTGTCTAAATATAATTTTGTAAATTACCTGGGGATGTCAGGGAAGAGTTCAAGGCTTTCCTGGCAGAGGGCTGTCTAGTGGCATAGACATCTGTGCAGTCAGCGCTCGATGTGGTGGACACCTCATTTAGGATTATGGCCTCGGCAATAACAATGAGGAGGCCTTCTTGGCTGCAGAACTCTGGCATTGCTCCAGACATGCAACAGACCATAGAAGATTTATTGTTTGATGGATGGTCTTTGTTTTCTGAAAAGACAGATGAGACATTACATTCTTTTAAGGACTCCAGGGCTACATTGCACTCCTTAGGATTTATACCCCGGCAGTTAAAAGGTGACAGTGAACCTATTCGCTGTCACCCAGAGAGTAATGGAAAGGCAAATGTGTAAGATATCGCTCCATGATCATGTACCGAATGAGGAGAACAGAAGGCGTACAGAGGTGACCAATGTAGTGCTGGTGATGTATGATGCAAAGTGAAGATGGGCGGGTCATGTAGTCCACAGGCAAGACAATAGGTGGACAACCTGCATCAGTAACTGGATCCCCAGAATCCATAAGTGACTGCTAGGCAGACCAAAAATGTGCTGGGCCGATCCCATGACAAAACTCTTTGGCCAGAAATGGAAAGAACGTGCTCGCACATCTGAATTGGATATATGCTTTTCCTCCTATTCCTCCTCCCATCTCTCAGGTTATCCTCAAGCAGAAGTTGGACCATGCCAAACTGGTTCTTGTTGAGCTGGCTAGGCCAAGGCAGTGTTGGTTCTCTGAACTTCTCAATTTGTCTATTTGACCTCCCAGATCGCTTTCTCTATTTCCCGAACTACTGACTCAGCACCACAGCCAAGTTGCACACCCGTCTCTGAGCAGTCTACATCTCATGGCATGGATAGGGTATGGCTAGATGAGGAGGAAGGTTAATGTTTGGGAGTAGATAGGAGGGTCCTATTTAACATCAGAAGCCATCTGCTAGGACTACCCGTTGGGCCAAATGGAAGAGTTTTTCAATTTGGTCAATATCTAAGGAAATTCCACTAATGTTAGCTCACGTTCAGGACATTTTAGATTATTCATTACATTTGAAGTCCTTGGGTCTGTCTCTTAGCTGATCGAGGGTTCACTTGGCAGCGATCTCGGTGTTCCATCAATCAGTTTCCCCAAATTCTGTGGTAGTGAGATTTCTAACAGGTATTGTCTGCCTGCTTCGGCCTGTAATTGTGGGACCTTAATACTGTACTGGCTGCCCTCATGGGTCTTCAGTTTGAGTCACTAGCAACTTGCTCGTTGTCTCTCCTTTCCCAAAAGACAGCCTTTCTTGTTGCTATAAACTTCCACAAAAAGAGTCAGCAAAGTGCAGGATCTTATGGCAGGGCCTCCCCTTACTCAACTGTTCAGAGACAAAGTGTCCTTGAGGCTACATCTGAAGTTTTTGTCCAAAGTAGTTTCACAGTTTCACCTTAACCAGGTTATTTACTTGCCTATATTCTTTCCTAAGCCATGCTTGAATGCAGATGAACAGGAACATCAGACATGAGATGTGAGATGATGCCTGGCATTCTGTCTGGAAAGAACTAAATCATTTTGTTCTCAGCTTTTTATCTTTTATGAGGATCACATGAAAGGTCAACTAGTATCTGCACAGACAATCTCTAGGTGGATAATTTCCTGCATTACCACAGGTTATGGAGTAGCTCAGACCACACCCCCACAGACTTTATGGGTTCATTCAACAAGGGCTCAAACAATATTGATCACATTTCTCAGCGATGTTGCAGTTTTGGACATTTGTAGGGCTGCTGCATGGGCTTCTGTACAAACTTTTGCCAAAAATTGGGTGTTCGCCACAGTATCTAGGTCAGATGCAATTTTTGGGAAGGCAGTTCTGCAGTCATTATTTAAGCAGACTCTGAGTTCCACCTCCTAACAGTACTGCCTGTGAGTCACCTGAGTGAGGGAATACATCTCTGCAACCACTCAAAGAAGATAAGACGGTTACTTACCTGTACAATAATGGTTGTTCTTTTAGATGTGGGTGCAGACAGGTATTCTATGATCTACCCCCTGTCCCTCTACATGGGAGTCTTCGGTCTCTCATTCTGGTGTGAAGGAACTGAGGGGGGTTGGGGAGGTGCCACTCTTATATGGCCATGGGAGGGGCTATGAGAATCAGAGGGCATGAGCACCATCCTGATCGGTACTGCTAAGAATAGTTCTCTGACTTTGGTGCATGCATACCTGAGTGGAATACATGTCTGCACACACATCTTGAAGAACAACAGTTACAGTACATGTAAGTAACCATCTTTTTTAAACAACTGACACCAGGGGATTAAAATGGAAATGTTTATTCAGCCTTTACTATGGCAGTGGCCATTTATCCCTCTAAAACACAGATAAACACAGCAATATTTTAAAAATACGTAATCCTTGAAAAATATGATCTTAAAAATCTTCCTAAAAGCTGCTTTTTGGGGGCTAGCCCTCTGCTACTGATCAGCGTCCATGTGTTTTTGCTCTCATAAAGTCTTCAGAGCAGGGATGGTCTTGTTCTTTGTATGTTTGCAAAGTATCATGCACACCTCTGGCACTGCAGAGATGATAAAACTTTTTGATAAGATTGTAAATACATTTGAAAAATATTTGTAGGCCTTTCAAGCTTCCATTATTGAGCTGAAGCATGTGTACTTAGGGCCAAAATCTACTTGCCTAAGTCCTGGTCTACACCTAAACATTAGATTGACCTAGCTACCTCAATCAGAGCTGTAGTTAGGTTGACCTAACCCCCCACTGTAGACACAGCTAGGTTGATGGAAGAATACTTCTGTTGACCTAACTACCACCTCTCGGAGAAGTGTATTAACTACATTGATGGGAAAACCACTTCCATCGATATAGGAAGCATGTACACTATGGTGCTAGAGTGGCAGAGCTGCAGCACCATAGTTGTGCTGATGTAGCCACTGTTGCACAGGGATACCTAACTCCCCAGAACAGTCCTAATGACCTCAATGCAACCGCGCATGTGAGTTAGATGAGTAGTATTGGCCCTAAGCATCACTCTCATGCTCCCCACAAGTTTGTTAAAAAGATCCATTTTTTTTATGTCTCTTCAATGTACTTTTGGGAGCTCTGTTCTAAGTCTGAAAACATGCAGCTGCATGATTTTCATCATTCTGCATATGTGCAGAACCACCCATCTTAAAGGGTATTAAAATAAAGCTATTAAGATTCAGTACACCAAGATTTGGTAGAATGAAGCACGTTTCTGAAATCAAGTGGGATTCAGTCAGAAGAAAAAAACATATAAGGAAAATAGTTGGAATATCCAACAGGAAATTAATTTGTTCCTGGGTTACACATGCCATCCAGCAATAAAAACAATAAGGACCAAAGAATGTCCCAACTTAGACTCTGTGAAACTTAAAATAATGCCAATGGATATGACCTAATACATGTAGTATGATGATGAAAGGCAAGAAACCAATCTGGAGTACAAAAACAGGTAGTGTCTCAAGACTTGGAACAAAAGAACATTAGTCTATTTTAAAGAACAAAGATAAAAGCAAAATGGAGAATAAAAGGAAGCCTTCTCTTACAGTTGTCGCCACAATTTCTCCCACATATTCCCTTATGCATGGAATGCACTCCCTGACCTAATCCATAAGACTACTACTCTCTCCTTCTTCAAATTGCACCACAAGAGCCACCTTTCCTGTGGTACCTACCAGTTGGCTGATTAGACAACCAATGACAAATTTATTGTATCAGTCAGGGGTAGCCAATTTAAAAAATAAAAACACCTACAAATCTAGGATGATTTGTAATCATCAGGAGCAGTGCAGTACCTTGCCCATGTAATCATATAATCTTCCTTTCTCTTGCTATTGTTTGTACACAACAGATGGGCTACTAGATCCTACTGTAATATAAATAATAATGTAACAATAAATTGCTAAAGAGGTTATGATAAAAAATACAGGCCAGATTCTGATTTCATTTACATAGGTGTATATCCAGAGCAACTCCCTTGGCCTTAATGGTGTTACTCTAAATTTATAATGATTTGAAATCAGAATCTGGTGTTGCATTTTTAAAGTCTGTTAGAAAATGGGGCCAAAGAAAGAGCATGGCTTGTAAGGGATGAGAAGATAATTTTATTAACAGAACCAGTAGATATTATCAGAAACATACTGTAAAATTAATCATTTGCCCCTGTGATCTCAAAGGAAAGTGGGTGACAGATTACGCAACAGACACGCATTTCCAAGAAGATGAAATGTTAAATTAAATGAATGCCAGACTCAGATGGAGAGAGAAAACATACAATTCTTCTTAGAGTTCCTGCATATGTCCACTACACTGTAGGAGTGTGTGTGTGCCCCGTGCACTGGCACCAGAAAGTTTTCCACAGAGGTGGCCCTGGCCAGCTCCTAGCTCCTTGTGCTCCAAAGAGGATCTAAAGGCCGAAGCCGTCCTGCCCCTCCTTCAGTTCCTTCTTTCCTTGTGTGGTTGGCAGTTGCAGTGTCTTTGTTCTCTGTGAATCATCTTATTGCTGATTGGTTATTCACCTAGTAATATTCTTTTTCATTGTTTTATATTAAATTTTTCCTTTTTTTTCTTTGTTTCATATTTTATTTTTTAAATTTTGTTTTAGCTTGAATTTTTTCCAGTCAGATGGGCCTTTGGGCCTTGCCTGGTACCAGGTGAGCCTATGCCAAGGCTCCTGGGTTTCAAACTTTGCTTGGGTTGTCAGAAGCCCATGTCTGTCAGCGACCCTCGTTCATGCTGCCTCAAGTGCTTAGGTGAGGGTGACATTAGAGACAGGAGCTCCATTTGTCTCAGCTTCCAGACCAGGACAAAAAGGCTGAGGGAAGAGCACCTTTGTTATGACTTGACGGAGGCAGCACTCAGACTGGTGTCAGAACCACCTCCATTGTCCAAGGTAAGCTCTTCCATGACTCCTTTCTGGTGTGCTCTTCCAGTTTTTCCTGCAGATGAGAGCCATAGGACGTCCATGTCACAGGATCGTTTTCCTCAAGGCTGAGGTCTTCAGAGCATTCCCAGTCTCAGAAACATGAAAAGAAATTGCTAAAGGGTTCCTCAAAGATCAGGAACCAGGATTCCTCCACAGAAGGTCAGTCTGATACAGATTGTAGAGCACACCCGTTGGCTCGCGCTCCCCGGTACCGACTCATCCAGAGAGACCTGAGCTGTTGACTCCAGTGCCCTCCTAGGGGTCATCGAGATCAGCTATTTCTTCACCTGTGACAGATCAGACTTCTCTGATCACAGTGAGATAACCCCTCCATGATGGTACTGATAGTGCTGGAGGCTTAGGCCGCAGTGAGGGACTTGTTATGCCTATCAGTATTGTCATTCCCATTACTTTAGGATGAAGACTGTCATCTGGCACTGGCAGGTGTTGAGATCATCTGCACTTGGACTCTCTATTTTGGACCCATTAACTACAAGCCAGGTACCACCCTCTTTGACTTCACCATCTCTCATTTGGTTCTGCAGACCTCTTTGGATGCAGTGTTCTCTGCAGCCAGGGCTATGGTGATGGCTGTTAGTGTGCACTGTTCCTCCTGGTTGTGGTATTCAGGGATTCCTGTGGAGGTGCAACGGACTACTGAGAACCTTTCCTTTGAAGTATGTAAATTATTTCCATCCAAAACTGATGAGACTTTACACACCCTAAAGGACTCGAGAGTGGTTCTAAAGTCCTTGGACTTCTATACTCCAGCTACAAAGAGAACAAAATATTGCCCTCATTACCAGACTAGGCAGCAATATTAGCCCTTCTGGCAGGCAGACCAGTATATGAGAAAGTAGAGATCACAGAGGGGGAGGTCTATACCTTGTACTTCCTCAGGCCCTTCATCTAGGTATCTCCAGGCTTTGAAGCAGTCAGTTTGACTGTTATGTCAAGGACAGCATGCAGTCCAACTACGATCTCATTGGCCTTTCCCCCCTTTTTGGGACAAGTAATCCTATTTCCTACATGTGTGGCAGTCCATTACTTTGGACAAATGGGTACGTAGCATGGTGGAATCAGGATATAGCCTGCATTTTCTGCCTCACCCCCTTCCACTTCTCTACTCAGTTCCTCTTCAAGGACCTCTCTCATGAGTCTGCACTAAGATGAGAAGTGTAGACTCTACATTTTTTACAAGCTATAGAAGAGGTGCCATCTCTTCATCAAGACAGGTTTTTATTCCTGATACTACCAGATACCCAAAGCCAGAGGTGGTCTCAGACTAGTGCTCATCCCAGACTGTTGGAACCTGAACAAGTACATCAAGAAGATAAAGTTCCATATGGTGCCCCTTGCTGTGGTCATCCCTGCCCTAGGTCTGGGGAACTGGTATGCTGTCCTCATCTTACAGGACACATACGTCCATGTGGAGATCCATCCTGGTCACAGGAAGTTTCTAAGGTTCATGATTGGAAAATATTGTTATCAATTCACAGTTCTGCCCTTAGGTTTTTCATTTGCACCAAGCATTTTTGCCAAGTATATGGTGGTGGTGGTAGCCTACCTCCGCCAAAGAGGTGTCCACATGTATCCTTACCTGGATGACTGGTCGGTTCAGGGTCAATCCAGACATCAGATGGAGGCTGCTGTCCATCAAATCTCCATCTGCACAGCTTCCTGGGCCTGAAAATGAACAAAGAAAAGTCAATGTTATCACCTCTACTAAGAGTAGAGTTCATTGGGGCAGTCCTGCATTCAACCTCTGCCAGAACCTTTCTGCCTCTTTACAAGTTCCAGGCTGTACAAGACCTCTGTGTGTCCTTCAAGGATCAACCACAAACCACTGTGAGGAATTGCCTGAGGTACTTAGGTCACACATGGCTGCACGTGAGCCCTCCTGCCAGGCTGCACCTCAGTGTGCTGCATCTGCAGATGTGGCTGAAATCAGTATGTCATCCTCACCTTTACCATCTGAACAAGTTTGTGTGTATCCCAGATGGAGTGTTATCATCTCTGAGCTGGTGGATGAGTCATAGATTTATAGAGTCCAAGGCCAGAAGAGACCATTGTGATCATCTAGTCTAACCTCCTATACAACATGGGCCATAGAACTTCCCCAAAATAATTCTCAAGGCGTATGTTAGGAAAACATCCATTCTTGGTTTAAAAATTATCAGTGATGGAGTCTACTACAACCCTTGGTAAATGGTTCCGATAGTTTACTCTCACCATTAAAAAGTTACACCTTATTTCCAGTCCAAATTTGTCTTTCAAATGGGATGTCTGATTTTTCACCTGAATCAGTCTATATGCTTATCAGTTTTCCTTCTGGAGCTGCACGCTCACATGTATGAGCAAAGGCTCCACACCTTAGCTTTGGCTTTTTACTTGCACAGGACATTTGGGTTTCTTTTTGTTTCACTTGCAGAGTGTATGAGAGGACAGCAGTGTAGACACTCAGAAGGGGTTGTTCTGTCGCTGCAGTAAATCCACCCCCTTGAGAGGTAGTAGGTAGATCAACATAATTATTCTTCTGTCAACCTAGCACTATCTACACCAGGGCTTTGGATTAACTTAACTCATTTCACATACCTGAGCGATGTAGCTAGGTTGCTCTAAGTTTTAGGTATAGACAAGGGCAGAAACTCTCAAAATGGATCTCCAGCTGCATCACTATGAGTTATGCTGCCAAAGGGGTAAAGCCTCTAGACAAGCTGATAGTGCACTTGACCAGAGCACTTTAAGCCTAGGCAGTGTTTGTGGCACATGTCCCTATTGTGGACATATTCAGGGCAATGACATAGTCTTCAGTTCATACATTCGCCAGATGCTATACACTGACTGCAGAACCAAGGGAGGATGCAAATGCAGGAAAAGCTGTACTGCAGTCACTCTTCTGGTGAACTCTGAGCCCCACTGCCTAGGGTAATAGCTTGGATGTATGCAAGCACTTGAAAAAGAAAAATGGTTACTCATCTTCTCACAACCATTGTTCCTTGAGATGTAGTGCATATATCCACTACATGACCCAATGCGTCATAGTCTATCATCGTCTTCTGATGCAAAGGAGCTGAAGGAGGGGCAGGGCAGCTTTACCCTTTAAGCCCTTGTTTGAAGCATGAAGAGCTAGGAGGTGGGCAGGGCCACTCTACAGGTACGGCTAGGGAAAACTCTTTGGCACTGTGACGTTATGACTGTGATACAATATCTCATTGAAAGATGACAGGGCCAGAAAGAGTTAATTAACTCACAGACTGACCTGACCCATGGGTGAACCTTGAGGACGGTTAGGAAGATATGTAGATAACTAGAGCTTTGAAATGCAAGTCTGCATTGTTAGAGGTAGAAGGGGAGATGTTTGCTCAGGTCTTGTGATGGCAGCAAACAAGTCTTGTCTATTGCTATAGTTTTAATTCAAAGATCAAAAAGGGAATATTAACATTTATGATGATACTTGAGTGAAATAGTATTATTGTCTGTGTGTCTCTTTGAAGGTTGTGGTAACCTGTATCTGAACTGTTTAATGGATAAATGACTCTGTGCTAATTGCCAGGACATTTGGGAGAAGGAGTTAAGCCTATTGTTTTCTCAGGCTGAAAGGCTGCTGGAAATGTATAAGAACCCTGGGACACGATCCTTCTTGGTTTCAGATCTGCTTTGGGTTTCAAGAGGGGGAGACCTTAAGCCATAAGGATTGAGATCCCCAGTCATTGACTGGAGCCACCCTGAATATGGAAATTGGACTATAACCTATGGACTATTTCTAAAAGGACTTTTGGCAACTACAAGCTCATCTCTGCTGTGTATCTGAACCTCAAGAATTGAATTCAAGTCTGTCTGTAGATTAATCTTTTAACCAACACTCTCTCTCTTTTCTTTTTTAATAAATTTTAGCTTAGTTAATAAGAATTGGCTATAGCGTGTATTTTGGGTAAGATCTAAGTTATAATTGGACCTGGGTATGTGGCTGATCCTTTGGGATTGGAAGAACCTTTTCTTTTATATGATGAAGTAAGATTCTCAGGAATCATCATCATATCTGACAGGTGTGTCTGGACGGAGGCCTGAGGCTGGGCACTTTAAGGGAACTGCGTGGTTTGGACTTCTAAGTGACCAGTGAGGTACCGTAGAAGCTGTTTTGTGCTGGTTGGTAAATCTAAGTATTGGAATAACCACCAGCATTTGGGGTTTGTCTGCCCCGTTTGGTTTGCAGTTCACCCTGATTGAGTGACCTCAGCTGGCTCTCACGGGCAGCGCCGTCACAGTGGCGTAGTCGTGCAAGGATCCACAGAACCAGGTCAATTACACTTTGGGTCAGAACCCCACGCTATCTAAATTCGAATTTTGGGGTTTGAGAGTTTGATTGGTTAGAGAGCTGCTGCAATGACTGAGCAGAGAGATTATGCGGGACTGGGCAAAAGAGCCCTGGAAAATTTGTGTTCAGAAAAGGGGATAAGCTTTAGAAAGAAAGCTACAAAGGAGGAACTCAGAAATCTGTTAATGGCCAGTGATCAGGGAGCTTGGCCCTTGCCTGACGCTGCAGAAACAGTTGGGGGACAAGAAGCGACAGATAAACTGCAACTTGAGCGTGAACGGAATCTAACAGATCTTCGGTTGCTGGAAAGACAAAAAATAGCTGAATTAGAGAAGGAGGCTGATGGGAGAAAGAAGGAGGCTGATGAGAGACAGAAGGAGGCTGATGAGAGAAAGAAGGAGGCTGATGAGAGAGAAGAGAGAGCTCGTAAGGGGCGTCTGGAGCTGCTGGCTGCTGAACGGGAGACTCACAGGATGCAACAGGAGACTCACAAGATGCAACAGGAGACGGCCAAACTTCAGCTCCAAGTGGAAGAGCGGAGAAAGTCATCACCCCCTGGTACTCCACTTCCCCACCGCCATGAGAAAAACTGGGAAAGGATGTGTCCCATTTACAGTGATACTGAGGATATAGAGGCGTTTCTATCTACCTTTGAACGACTCTGCAATCTGTACCAAATCCCAGAAGGTCAGCGAATGCCTGTCCTGCTGACCAGACTGACTGGAAAAGCCAGGGAGGTATTTAATGAATTGGGGGAACGGGAAGCCTTGGATTATGAGCGGTTTAAAGATTCTGTGTTAGGGCGGTTCAAGGTCACTCCTGAATCCTACAGAGTTAAATTTAGAGAGTTTAAAATGTCTAAGGATTGTACTTTTGTAGAATGTGCTCATAAACTGATGGGTTTTGTTAAAAAATGGGTTATGGGAGCAAAGGCACATGGGAGTTTTGACAAACTGCTGGATTTGATAACTTTGGAACAGTTCCTAGACATTGTGCCTGACCATGTGAGAGCAGCTGTGTGTGATAGGGACCCTGAGTCAGTCCTACGGGCGGCAGAGATTGTGGATGCCCATACCCAAAACAGGGCTTGGGAAGGGTGTAGACCCCTGGGGAAAACTAGTCACCATTCTCCCCAGCTCAAGAGGAGGGAAGGATTTAAAGGTAAACCTGGCCCTGACTCCTCTAAAGGGGGGATGGAGGGTAGGAACTCGCACCCCAGGACGGAACAGGTGACCTGCTATCACTGTGGTATGCTGGGCCACATCAGACCCGATTGCCCGACCCTGAAGGGCAGCCCAAAGCCAGCAGTGCAGGCCAACTCCATTACCCTGAGCACTCAGGCTGAACCAAGCCACAACAGCACCACCTTAAATCCAGGTGCAAGCACAGCGATGGCTAATGCCAACCCCATTGTCTCCAGTGGCCTGGGGGGAGGGGATGAGCTCACCAGTTATGTCAGAACTGAGGCTTGGCAAGGGAGTGAGAGGTTTATTAAGGAGGCAAAGGTCAATGGTGTTGAATGCATGGGATGGCGAGACACGGGCTCTGATGTAACTATAGTCAAGGGACGTCTGGTGAAGCCAGAGGACATGTTGCCAGGGGAGTATGTGACGATAGTGGCCCTATCCGTGGATCTGCCAATGGCTAGAATCCACCTTGAGTGGGATGGCTTTAAAGGGGATGTGAAGGTGGCTGTCCGGGATTTGATTCCGGCTGATGTTTTGGTAGGAAATAACATACTGGGGGTGCCTGGCCAAGTTAATGTGGTGACCAGGTCACAGAGAAACTGTGGGTCTGTGGCAGATACCCTGACTGACTGCAGTGAGGGGGATGGCGAACAGACAGAGAGTGTCTCTCAAGATGGATCAGGCGAGGGTTTGCCTGAAATATCAGAGATGGTTCTGAATTTAAACGAAACCCAGGGTAAATTCATTGTGGCTCAGCAGAGTGATGTGTCATTAGAGAAAGCCAGGAATGATGCTCAGAGTCAGATCCCAGTTAGTAAAGAGGGAGGCAGGTTTTTTATGCAGGATGGGCTGTTGTATAGGGAACCTCCTAGGGGAAGGAAAAATTCCCAAGCAGCAGTTCGCAAGCAGCTTGTGGTACCTGAGAGTTACCGCAATGATTTGTTGAAGTTGGCTCATGATGGTCCTTTTGCAGGACATCTGGGTGTAGGCAAAACGTGTAACAGACTAGAGCAAAATTTCTACTGGCCCCACCTCTTTGGGTCGGTGAGAGATTACTGCAGGAGCTGTGAACTGTGCCAGAAGCGTAAGGGGTTAAGGGGGCCTAGCAAGGTGCCCCTCCAGCCTCTGCCCGTTATTGGGGAGGCGTTTGCCAGAGTGGCTGTGAATATTGTGGGGCCATTCCCCAAACCTTCCAGAAATGGGAAGAAATACATCCTGGTGTTGGTAGATTTTGCTACCAGATATCCTGAGGCTGTAGCCTTGGCTAATATTGAGGCTGAGACAGTGGCAGTGGCTTTGTTCTCTATTTTTAGCAGAGTGGGTTTTCCCAAGGAAATACTGTCTGACCGTGGGTCTAACTTCATGTCTGTGGTTTTCAGGCAGTTGTGGGAGTTATGTGGGGTAAAGCACCTGAAAGCTGCTCCCTACCACCCCCAGACTAATGGTCTAGTGGAAAGGTTCAATGGAACCCTGAAGTCTATGTTGAAAATGTACGTGGATAGACGCCAGAATGACTGGGATGTTCTGCTGCCGTATCTATTGTATGCATACAGGAGTGTGCCCCAAGAGTCTACAGGGTTTGCTCCCTTTGAACTGCTCTATGGGAGGCAGGTCCGGGGACCCCTAGATTTGGTCCGTGACTCATGGGAAGGTAATGTGGAGGAGACAGAGCAGCCAGTGGCAGAATATGTGGCTCAGTTCAAGGAGAGTTTGCAGGAGATGATGAAGTTGGTTGAGCAGAATCTGAAAGAGAGCCAGGGTACTCAGAAAGCCTGGTATGACAGAGATGCTCAGGAGAGAGCGTTTGAAATAGGGGACATGGTGTTGGTGCTAGATCCTGTCCGGAGGAACAAAATGAAGGATGTTTGGACCGGACCCATGGAGGTAGTGGAGAGGATTAATGAGGTTACCTATGATGTGAGGAAACCCCATGGCCGGGGAAGTGTGCAGACAGTGCATGTGAACAGAATGAAGGCTTATCATGCAAGGGAGGTAAATGTAAACATGATCTGTTGTGCTGAGGAAGAGGCAGTGTCTCATGCAAGGGAGGTAAATGTAAACATGATCTGTTGTGCTGAGGAAGAGGCAGTGTCTGTCCCTTTGATTGACATGGTTGCTGAAAGCCAAGAAGAGACGCCTCTTGAGAGCATTGAGATGGGGGAGGGTTTATCCCCCCCTCAAAGGAAGGAGCTGCTAATGTTATTAAAACACCACAAGCGAACCTTCTCCAACAGGCCAGGGCTCACTGATAGGATGACACACTCCATTCAGACGGTGGGTCCCCGCTCAGCTCCCAGCAGAGCTTACAGGGCCAAGGGGGAGATGCAAAGGCAAATCCAGGAAGAAGTGAAAAGCATGCTGACAATGGGGGTAATTACCCAATCCATGAGCCCCTGGGCCTCTCCCATTGTGATGGTGCCAAAGAAGGATAAAACCATGAGATTTTGTGTGGATTACCGGAAGCTAAATGCGATCACTCAGCCTGACCCTTACCCCACACCCAGAATAGAGGATCTGTTAGATACGCTGGGAGGGGCCAAGTTTATAAGCACCCTGGATCTGACTAGGGGGTATTGGCAAATTCCCCTAGATGCTGATGCACAAGAGAAATCCGCTTTCATAGTGGAATCTGGCCTGTATGAGTTCAAAGTGTTGCCCTTTGGGATGCGTAATTCAGGGGCTACTTTCATGAGACTTATAAACGAGGTCCTACGGGGATTAGAGTCTTTTGCCAGGGCCTATATAGATGACCTGGCCATATTCAGCAGTTTGTGGCAAGATCACCTTAACCACATAGGGGTTGTGCTGCACCGGCTCAGAGAGGCCAATCTAACTGTTAAGGTGTCTAAATGCAGAATGGGAGCTGCTGAGGTAACCTACCTGGGGCACAGGGTGGGCAATGGGCGACTGCGCCCTGAGCCTTTGAAGGTGGAGGCCATTAAAAACTGGCCTGTCCCTAGAACTAAGAAACAGGTCCAATCGTTCATTGGTCTGGCCAACTATTACAGGAGGTTTGTTCAGGGATTCAGTGACATTGTAGCTCCCATCACAGACCTGACGAAAAAGGAAAAACCAGACCGGGTGCAGTGGACGGAGGCCTGTGAGCAGGGATTTCAAAGCATAAAAAGTGCTTTGGCCAAAGAGCCTGTTTTAGTCAGCCCAGATTTCAAAAAGCCTTTTTTGCTATGTACAGATGCTTCCAATATTGGGCTGGGGGCAGTGCTAATGCAAGAGGGGGCGGGGGGTAAAAGACATCCCGTGGCATACTTAAGTAAAAAGTTGTCCCCCACTGAGCAAAATTACGCTACCATTGAGAAGGAATGTTATGCCATTGTCTGGGCTGTCAAGCAGCTTAAGCCCTATTTGTACAACCAAAAATTCACTGTGTTGAGTGATCATGCCCCTTTGGTCTGGCTGCACAAGGCCAAAGGTACCAACTCCAGGTTGCTGCGCTGGAGTTTAGCCCTTCAAGAGTATGAAATGGATATAATCCACATAAGAGGGAAGGAAAATATTGTAGCTGATGCATTGTCCCGGATGGGGACTCATTAGGATGCACTCAGTGATGTTTGTGTCATCCCTTCCTGCATCAATTTTGCGTTGGGGGTGTGACGTTATGACTGTGATACAATATCTCATTGAAAGATGACAGGGCCAGAAAGAGTTAATTAACTCACAGACTGACCTGACCCATGGGTGAACCTTGAGGACGGTTAGGAAGATATGTAGATAACTAGAGCTTTGAAATGCAAGTCTGCATTGTTAGAGGTAGAAGGGGAGATGTTTGCTCAGGTCTTGTGATGGCAGCAAACAAGTCTTGTCTATTGCTATAGTTTTAATTCAAAGATCAAAAAGGGAATATTAACATTTATGATGATACTTGAGTGAAATAGTATTATTGTCTGTGTGTCTCTTTGAAGGTTGTGGTAACCTGTATCTGAACTGTTTAATGGATAAATGACTCTGTGCTAATTGCCAGGACATTTGGGAGAAGGAGTTAAGCCTATTGTTTTCTCAGGCTGAAAGGCTGCTGGAAATGTATAAGAACCCTGGGACACGATCCTTCTTGGTTTCAGATCTGCTTTGGGTTTCAAGAGGGGGAGACCTTAAGCCACAAGGATTGAGATCCCCAGTCATTGAC
The DNA here is from genome assembly GCF_016161935.1 of Mauremys reevesii. Taxonomy (NCBI): domain Eukaryota; kingdom Metazoa; phylum Chordata; order Testudines; family Geoemydidae; genus Mauremys; species Mauremys reevesii. Next base: position 336,005,931 of record NC_052623.1, read on the forward strand.
TGGAGCCACCCTGAATATGGAAATTGGACTATAACCTATGGACTATTTCTAAAAGGACTTTTGGCAACTACAAGCTCATCTCTGCTGTGTATCTGAACCTCAAGAATTGAATTCAAGTCTGTCTGTAGATTAATCTTTTAACCAACACTCTCTCTCTTTTCTTTTTTAATAAATTTTAGCTTAGTTAATAAGAATTGGCTATAGCGTGTATTTTGGGTAAGATCTAAGTTATAATTGGACCTGGGTATGTGGCTGATCCTTTGGGATTGGAAGAACCTTTTCTTTTATATGATGAAGTAAGATTCTCAGGAATCATCATCATATCTGACAGGTGTGTCTGGACGGAGGCCTGAGGCTGGGCACTTTAAGGGAACTGCGTGGTTTGGACTTCTAAGTGACCAGTGAGGTACCGTAGAAGCTGTTTTGTGCTGGTTGGTAAATCTAAGTATTGGAATAACCACCAGCGTTTGGGGTTTGTCTGCCCCGTTTGGTTTGCAGTTCACCCTGATTGAGTGACCTCAGCTGGCTCCCACGGGCAGCGCCGTCACAGGCACTGATGCACGGGCCGCACACACACCCTGACTATGTAATGGACATACATAACACATCTTAAAGAACAAGAGTTATGAAAAGGTGCATAACTATTTTTTTCATTATTTCCAGAAGTGCTGAACGCCTATAATTCCAACTGAAGTCAATGGGCATTGCAGTTACTCAGTAACTTGGAAAGTCGGGCCCAGTTTTGTTTTTTCAAGAAATTTTTGTTACAACAGACACTGTGCTGTCTCAACTAGCCATCAAGAATAGATGTACTTCTCTAGTTGTGCTTAGTCCAACCATAACTTATTGGGTTAGGTGCTGGTATTATTGAGAGAAGGTCTCTGCCCTGTGATATAGCTAATCATTACAGTCCCTGTTGACCTTAATATATATTAATTTGTGATTAATCCTTGTTTTCCAATTTTCTGCCCAGAACAAACTATTGTAGATGAAGTTTAAATCTATTAAAAAAGGAGCTGAGAATAGAAAAGGTGACACAACCTTTACTTTAAAAAAAACTATAAACAACCACTCCGTAATAACTGACTGAGTCCTGTATGTGTTGTTTAATCATTATTTTTTATTTAGGTAATGTATGAAAGAGAGAGTGATTTAATAACGGTTCAGATTGAGGCTCTAGTGATAGGATTAGTTTCTGGCATCATATGCAACCATCTCTAAACAGGTCATTATTAGAAGAGATTTTGTAATGCAGCAATTACCATGGAAATTGTACAATGTAAGTTAAATGTATAAATTTTCTATAATAATTTAAGGCAAAAATATAACTTTCCGTAGCTAGTCTAAAGAAAAAAACATTAAGAGCAGGAAAGGAATTACCTTTATTTAGTAATTTATCCTATCACAGACTTGACATACTTGTAAGTCTGGTTTCGACTAGAGGAAAACAGCTCCAACACTTATTGTTTATACCTACATAAAAGAATAGATGGTTTTTGTGACCTCAGGCTAATCGCACAATGGCCAAAAATTTCAAACTTCATTGCCTATTGTTAGGCACCTGAATCGATGTTTAGGCATTACATGTGGCCTGCCTTTTAGAATTGCTGAGCCCCTGCAATTTCCATTGACTTCAGCATCTCTGAAAAGCCATGTCACTATTTAAATATGGAATTTGGTATTTGAATTCAGTTTGAAACTTTGGTCTAAGTGGCTTGTTCAGAGTCACACAGGCAGCATGTGTGATTTTGATGGGGGTACTCTTAGGAGTGAGGATTTGCAAGATCAAGCTCTAGTACTTTAACAGTAATCCTTTGTGCAACAGTAGAAATTCTGGCCTAATCAGAACATATTTTGACTTATTTTAAAGCACATCAGAAAATTTAGGAAAGCAAAATTCTAAATGAGAGATCTTATTTGAACAAAGGCAAACCAACATACATTATAGCTGTTGACCTTTAAGGGTATAAAGAGACGTGGATGAAAGTCTCAGCACAAGCTGAAAATAAAGTGGCACATGGTTATTATTAGTGAGAAACAGTAAATTCATATCAGTCTGTATTTGAAGGCTTTGAGGGCATAGCCTTCCAGTGTGTGGGCATACATAATAAAAAGTTGTCCTTTGGTATTGCCTCCTGCCATAGCCTCAGATGACTTTGGGCTCTAGCAAGTGAAGAGTCTCCATAGATAATAAGAGTAAATGGTCACTTTCCACTCTGCAAGAAGCCTGTGCAAAACAATAATAATAAACTGTGTTCAATAGATGCTCGTCCATCCCAAATAATAAAGTAAATGAAACTCTCTTTTAAAACCTTCTAAAATAAATGGGTTGCAAAAATAAATCTAGGTCACAGTGATAGACTGGAATAGAATAAGAAGGTTTTTAAGATGAACTCTAAGGGAGCTAACTAATATGTATGCTGTGCCAAAGGCTTGGGGACACATTCTGCCCCTTCTCTGTGGCCATTGGGGTTCCCAGACACAATGGAACTGATGTGATTTCGCTGTGTAAGAAGACAGATAAGATTTTGAGAGCCTACACAGTGGGTGCACATGCTCTGCATGCTGCCTTGCACTACTTTGCAGCAGATTCTTGCTTAGACTTGCACAGTGGAGTTTGGGGGAAGGGAAAACCAGGGGATCCACCAGTACAGATGCATAGACTGTTGCCCCTTGTAGAATAGAGGTGCAGGAAAAACAGGCTAATGCAGCTCTCTTAAGGAGCTACCTAATATTGATTAGGAGATGAAAGTATATACTGTTCTCTTCACACCTTCTACCTGACACAATCAACACAGCTTCATGTTAGGTATTTTTAGTAAGGTGCTCTGAAACCACATATCCCCTTCAGAGTTATGAATGAGATAAGCATGTTGGATAGTGGGCACCATTAAAAGATAAGCAGATGCTAACCAGCAACTTCAATGTAGAATAGCATTTCTTTCAAATGCATATGACAGCAAGACATTGTCACTGAACTGTGATAAATATAAACAAGTGGATGAGTAGATATTGTCATCATGACAATGGTAGCTTAAACCAGTGGTCCCCAACCTTTTCATCTGGCGGGCGCCAGATGAAGGACCGTGGCGGCGGTAGAGCATCCGCCGAAATGCCGCCGAATTTCTGCGGCATTTTGGTGGCGACGCCTCTCGATGACGTCACTTGTCGGCAGCAAGTGGCGTCATCGAGAGGTGTTGCCGCCGAAATGCTGCAGAAATTCGGCAGCATTTCGGCCGATGCTCCACCACTGGCTGGGACATGGGCGCATATGGCACCCGCGGGCACCGCGTTGGGGACCCCTGGCTTAGACCATATTTTCCACAACTCTCTGGGGCCATGATATAGAGAATGAGGCGATTCAGAGCCAGGAGAGAATCCTGGGGAGCACAGCACCATATATGATTGCAGAATATACCAATGAAGATTCACCAAGTGATACTAACGGACCATTCTGTCATGTATGACTGGAGCCAGTTCATCACATTCACAATTATTCCAAGTTGCTCACCAGGTAATATTATAGAATCAAATCATCCACAAAATCAGAACCTACTGATAGATGTAAAAATGCCAATGAATATAGGCTCCTTTATACATTGTGGTAAGAATAACTGTGACTCACAATGACTTCTTGAACCACTTCAGGTGGATTAGACTTGCTGCACTGCTACTCTAGTGGAACTTGGTTGTACAGTCTTGTTTCTTACAAACTGAAGGCTTAATAGTCTTGCTATGTAACTATGAAATTTAGTGCCTCTTAAAATTCTTTCCCCCTAAATATCCTGCACTCCTTCTTTATCCAAACATATTATTAATGAAGTGCCTAGCACAGTGGGGCTTCATTCCTGGTCAATCCCTAGGCTCTATTGTAGTGAAAATAATAATTGATAGTAGTTCTTACACAGTGGACTCTGATGTGTTCATCAGATTTCAGATCCAGAGCATCTTGAGTGATCTCTTCTAGATTAATGGTTACTTGTAACATTTTAGAAGGGATTATAAAGTTTTCAGATTTAAAAAAAAAACAATAAGGAATAGTAACTGAGACTTTGGTGTTCATTTTGCAAATGCGTGGTTTATATACCAGGACCCAATATTACTGTAGTTGTACAAAATAGTTGTAGGTTAGATATGAAGTAATGCCAGTTTTAGTTATAGTTTAGTAAAAAATCTTTAATGAATGTTAGTAATTCACTACTGGGAAAAGTAAATTAATGTTGGTTCTAAATGGCAATATAGAAATGGTACTAAAAAAACAGTTGCTCCACAAGTCTGAACCTACCACTAAACGGCTGGGCTCTGATTCAGGATAGCATTTAAGCACATGCCTAAAGCCACCCCTTTTCAGGAGAACACTTAACACATCCTTAACTTTAAGCACAAGCTTAAGTCCACTTGGGCCTTAAGCACATGCTTATGTGCTGACCTGAATAAGGATGCTTTGGTGAGCAAAAATGAGAAACCTCTAGCTGTTTGTGACTCCCTTAAAAGTAATGATTGACCCTCAAAAATAGACATATCCACTGGGGAAAAATTCAATTTCTTTACATAACATAAGAACGGCCATACTGGGTCAGACTAATAGTCCATCTAGCCCAGTATTCTGTCTTCTTACAGTGGCAAATGCTTCAGAAGGAATGAACAGAACAGGCAATCATCAAGTGATTCATCCCGTCACCCATTCCCAGCAAACAGAGGCGAGGGACACTTCAGAGCATGGTTGTGCATCCCTGCCCATCCTGGCTAATAGCCACTGATGGACCTATCCTTTATGAAATTATCCAGTTCTCTTTTTAACCCTGTTATAGTCTTGGCCTTCACAACATCCTCTGGCAAAGAGTTCCACAGGTTGACTGTGCGCTGTGTGAATAAATACTTCCTTTTGCTTGTTTTAAATCTTCTTTAGTTTCAGCCAGGGTTAGGATGAAGGATCTTACTTTTTTTGTTACTATTTTTAGGTGTGGCCGGATTCGATTTAAATAGTTACTCAGGAAATGTTGGTTTCACCTGACACACTGAAATTGACAGAAAAAATACATTGGTAACAGTCAGGAAGTGCGGCCCTGCCTGCATCTTGTGCCTGCAGGGATCCAGTGTCACTAGCTCCGTGGCAGTGTAGGGAGCCCTCTGCAGCCCCACTCGCTCACTCACCACTTGGGAGTGCAGGGGCTGCCTCCAGCTAGGAACTGTTCAGCAGCAGAGTGGCCAGGCCTAGTCCTCCTCTTTGCGGTTCTGGCTAGAGCTGTCTGCTGTGCCCTGCCAGGATCACATCCTTTGCCTCATCTTGTACCTGAAGGGATCCAGTGTCACTGGCCCCGCACTCCCATTGTGAAACTCTGAAAAAAAAATTTAAACAATCAAAATCAGAAAAAAGATTCAAAATAATCATCAATATTAATTGTCAAATTTACAAAAAAAAAAAAGAATTCTGCCAAGCCTATTTTTTTTCAGTGGTCTAGGTTTCCAGAATTGGCAAAATCTACACTTCTGTCATCATCACAATATTATCCACATCTGGATCCCAGACTGTATTTACACACTCTTATTTTTCTTTATCACGTTTCCTTCTTGTTCAGCATGGCTGTTCTGAAAGCTAGCAGATAATTTGCTGGTCAAAATATTCACACACCACTCATATAGAAGAAAATGAAAAATGTGTTTTCTGGAGGCTCACTTTATACTTTGTTTTGGTTTTACTACTGTAAAGCACACAGGTCCCCGGACATTTGGCATCAGTATACATTTTTAAACACCAAAACTCTCATTCGCCTTAGGGTTTGAGAACGATAGCCAGTTTGTGCTGGCCCTTGCCCCCAGCGTACAAGGAAAAGAAAATTCAGGCTATCTTCCCTTCCCAACACTGGAACTTGCCGTAGTTGCAGTCCTGAACACAGGAACTGCTCCCTGCAGACATAATGTCCCCTGGAGCTCCTGCTAGGGTAGTCTGACTGTACACTACCTCTGTCTTGTGCCTAACAGGAACCATCTGGCCCTTGATTTGAGGCATAATTTAAATGTAAAATAACTGAATATAAAGCTTGGTTGAAGAACTGCAACTAGTATTTGTTTTTTGCCCACATAGTTAATGTAGACTTGTTTGTGAAAAGCTCTTGTTTCAGTCCAAAATTTTGAAGCAAATCGGTAAAATGGTTCACTTTATGAAAAGGCTAATTTGTTTACTGGAAGTGAAAACATTTCATGCATCTCTGCTTTCTCTACTTCCTTTTCTCACTTATATGAAAAAGTTCATTGTTGTTTTTCTAACAAATACTTTCTTAAAAGACCACACAGCAATTTTTATCTAACTTGGCTGGAGTGAAGCGATCTGCACAAAAGCCATAAATTTGTTGATTTCCAAACATGAGTGTATACAGACAGGAAATCCAGATCAGATGACAGTTCTCCCTAATGAACTCTTAGAAGTATTAATTTAATTTAATTAAAATAATTTAAGGAGCTGGTATGTAATGAACATTATTTCTAGCTCTAAAGAAAAGAGTGCAGATCAACATGATGTTCAGTTTTGGACCATGTGAGGATGGCTACATAAAGGGATCATTTTCTGGAGGACAGAACAGAGGAAGGAGACCTCACTCTGTCTTGAACTCTTTATATGACTTCAGGCAGCTCACTAATTCAAGGTCTCTGGCTTCACTTTCCTCTGTAGAACTGAGATACTATCTCACAGAGGTATTGTTTGGGTAAGTTAATTAATGTCTTTAAAAGGTGTAATCCTCAGATGGAAGGTGCTAGATGCTGTAAATTTAGGACATCATTATCATCTATCTTAACGAAATGTTATTTCACAGATGTGTTTTTATAATATAAAGTTGAAATTTATTTGGCATGTTTTCAGAGCTTGGCAGCTCTGGGCCACACTAGAAGAATGAAGGAACTTTCTGTATCTGAATGTAGGAAGATCACTGATATGGGAATTCAGGTAAGATAAACCAGACCCTTTTATAGGGATATAGACAGATGTCCTCCTAGAAGTCCTTCTGCTTTCTCAAATTAACCATGTCAAAAACAGAGCTTATTTTCCTTTAAAACCATCTCAATCACTATCCAACACCCAATCCTGCAGCCTTGGTGATATCACTGATCTTTCTCTTTCCTTTTCCCAGCATATTATGGCCATCAGTGAATTTTAAATTTTCTCTCTATATATAATCTCTAAAATACTCACCTTCCTAAATATCAGTTATTCTAACCTTCTCCTTTCTAGCCTCTCCACTCTCCTCTTCTGTCAATCCAAAATACAGCAGCTAAATATCTTCCTGTAATGTTGCATTAACTGTGACTCTCCTCCACCCATGGAGTCCCTTCACTGGCTTCTTATGTATCAGTCTTAAATTCATTAGCCTCACTTGCAAAAACCTTCACAACTCTGCTCCAGCTTATAGCTTGTCTCTATTTGCACCTATTCTCCATTTCAATCTGACCTTAGTGAGTTTCATCATAAACATTTTTATGTCATAAGTATTTTCCTTTCTAAAATGATTGATTTAGGCTGCACTTTTGAAATTTTAATCTTGGGCTCTATACAACATAAAGATGCTGTTTGGTTACAGTTTGACCATGAGATGTGTTCTTTAAGGTATTGCTTTATATTTTTCTAAGTAGTGGTAGTCTAGAAATAAAACATATCCAGTATCCTTGTTTAGAAGGTGTTCTCAATTAACAGCTACTCTAACCACAGCTATAGCTTTACAATGCAAACAGAAAGGGAAAGTAATTACATGGTATAGAAACAACCTTTGTTTTGTAGCCATCCTCAGTTTGAAGTTACTAAAGAGGGAACTATTTGCATTCATTGGAAACTATGACCTCTAAATGAAGTTATACTTCATTTTTACTTCATAGTGTCTAGCAGTTGTCATAAAAAGAATAATACTAATACATTATTTCAGCTGAGGATTTCACTGGAACAGCACATTTGATGAATTGTTTAAAGTTTTGGATTTACTGACGCATGCAGCATCTGTTTTTAATTATTGTCAGTGATGTTATTTCCCATCTGAACATTTGTCACATTTACATTTTGATTGTAAAGGTTACTTGCATATTGAAATTCTGATTTATCATTTTGTTTCTGTTATAAAAATTGCTCTTTATTGTTGTAATTTTTATTAATATAGCATTGTAAATAGTCATGGTGTTTTGGGAAACAATACACAACTAAGGCCTCGAACTTTATATGTGTACATACACTTTTATGCGTTCACAAGTTGTGCATGAAGAGTGCCTAAAGTATGATTACAAATGGAGGATAACTTGTGCAAGCAAATATCTTTGTATGTGTTCAAGCGTGATTTACATGTGCACACTGAGCATTTTGCACTTGCAAAAGTGCATCACACTTTTCCACAAAGACCTTTAAACGTTTCCACCTAAGTCCCTGCCTGTAGACTCTAACACTCTAATTCTGCAAAATACTTTTAATTACATGAGTAAATGTTATTTACTTCAAGCACATGCTTACGTGCTTTTCTGAGTAGAATGGGATTACCGTTCTTAAAGTTAATCACGTGCTGAATTGGGGCCTAAATTAAGACAAGAGAAACAGGAGGAAATGACAAATTCAGAGAGAACAATGGAAAAGACAAAAAGATCATGGAGTTGCTGTATTGATTTATCAGTATAACTATCTAAAGATGATAAGCTTCCTTGAAGAAATGATTTTGAGAAGGGATTTAAAGAAGGATGGGGAGCGGTGTGGAAGACAAGGTCAGACAGGCATAAAAGAAGGTATCTAGTATGACTGGTTGAAAAATCAAGTTTTACCTGTGTGAAAAATTGCCAATAAAATGATTTCATTTGAAATTTTTCACAGAAAATGTTGGTTTTCCTATAAAAAAATTGAAATGAAATTATATTGTGTTTGAATTGAAATTTTTGTTTTGTTTAAAAACATTTATTGAAAAATCAAATTTCATTGAAATCAAACATTTTCTGAAACATTTCTATTTCAATGACTGCATTTTTCTATAAAAAGTAGTTGGAATCCATTTTTTTTGACCAGCGGTAGTATTGATGTGAGTGTGGGAGAAGGAAATAAAGAGGTTAGTTTGCTTCATGCTCATCTAAGAGGGAGTTTTGGGAGGTGAAAGGTGACAAGGCCAGAGAGGTAGGAAGAAGCTTGTTTGTGGAAAGTCTTGAAGGAGCATGAATTTGATGAAGGCAACAATAGGGAGAAAGTGTCAGGATTTGCAACAGAATTTTGGCCATTGGGTGTGCGGATGAGGTGAGTGTCAGGATTGAGATGCTTGAAAATAGAGATCTTCTGAAATTGACCTTAATTCTTAATAAGACAAACTCCCATGCTGACCTCTATCCCAAATTTAATGAACCAGCAAACACCTCTATTGGAGAGAAAATGGCCTGTGTTTTATTCATGTATCATAAAGCAGGTGATGTGATTACTATAATATTTTATTTGCTGACACTATAAAGATGTCATGTTATTTACCTTCTCCACATTTTCTAAAAATCAGCATGGAGACATACATTTCCTGCTTTGCATATCACAATGACATAAATCAATGCTAATCAGGAACTTAAGACTGTTAACCTTGCCAGTGGGCAATGAGATGGGATTTATATCATACTTCAAATGAGAACAACAGTTGGAGTAGGATATAAACAGCAGCTGCAGTTTATACTTTAAATTGCACCTGACAAACACTCCTGACTACATGTGACAGAGAAATGCTGAGATCTCCTATTCACTGGCCATCACACTCATGCCATAAGCAGAGGGGACCCCATGGCTGCAGGTGTTGGCATTGCTATTGTGTAACCCCAGTCTTTGACTCCCACAGCTTTTTCCATTATAGGACTCCACATCCATCACTCTAAAGCCTTATATTATAGGAATGAGTCAGTTCCTACTGCACCCCAAGAGATGCATCTGGATTTAATTCTTTTACTCTGCATACATACAAAGATCTACAGACAAGCCACTGGCAGAACTGATGCCTTAGAGAACAATTCTGATTGGACTTTCTTGTATGTTCCATGTAATTGAAACATAAACAATGTCAGAATAGAAATATCTCCTCTAATTTATGAAAGCCAGTATATAGCCATCTGGGTTTATATATCAGGATCAAGAGGAATGTCACATGATATTTAGACGCAAAGCTTGTCTTCAGTGCAAAATATTGAGTTTCTCATCCATATAAAGTCAGCTCCCTAAAATTGAACATGGCTCACAAGATAAATCAGCTGCTTGTCTCAATACATAAACTTTCTCACCATCTCTGCAATTTTGCCATGAGAAACTCCCCTGTAAGTCAACTGCCAGTAGAGAGCTCCTGGGTACATAGCAACTACAGGAGCCATGTTGCCAGGAAAGCTGGAGGTGTAAGAAAAAAGGAATGATTGTGAAGTGGAGAGGCTAGGAATTATGGCAAAGATTGAAATTTCCTGCCCCCTTTAGAGGATTTTTCTATCTAGGCCTATCATATTATGAAATACTTTTAGATAGTTATTCTATTCCCCCCTTCCTACCCATTCATAGAATATCATGGTTGGAAGGGACCTCAGGAGGTCATCTAGTCCAACCCCCTGCTCAAAGCAGGACCAATCCCCAGACAGATTTTTGCCCCAGATCCCTAAATGGCCCCCTCAAGGATTGAGCTCACAACCCTGAGTTTAGCAGGCCAATGTTCAAACCACTGAGCTATCCCTCCCCCCTTTTTTCTAGTGGAGACTGAGCAGGAGCTGGGGAAGTTGCTCTCCCACTTCAGAGTCATGATTCAAACCCCTCCCCCAGGGGCTATGACATCATGGAACCCCCCCTCTCCAAGGCAGACTGTAGAGGCCCCACCCCACCAGGGAAGGTGGGGTCTAGTTGCACCCACAAGACACCCACTCATGGTGGCAAAGAAACCCCGCCTTAGTGCTAATTTGTCTAAACTATATATATATAGTACTTTTCCACCTAAGACCATCCCTCTTCTCTGAATTCCCTCCAATGTGCTGACTAGAGCTGGGCAAATGTTTTCAGAATAATAGTTTATTTGCTGAAAGCTGCATTTTTGGGTTATGTGGTGTTGTGGGGTGGCTCTCTCTCAGTCTTTCCTGTTGAAGCTGTTCCACTCTGTATAAATAATTAAATATTCATTGACACAGGGACTGGCACCCCCACCTTGGCAAGTGTCCTAACCCCAGGCTCTCTGTGGTGCAGTGACTATTTAATTATTTATACAAAGAGGAATAGCTTCAAGAGGCAAGACTGAAAGGATACCCTATAGCCAGGGCAGTCATTTGCAGTATGGGAGACCTATGTTCAAAATCCTGCTCCAAATTAGGCAGAGTGAGGACTCGTCCCCTATCCCATGAAAGTGCTCTAACCACAGGGGCGGGCACTACCACCTCCTCTTCCGGTGGTTTTTGTGACTGGCATTCCACATTTCCTTTTATTTTAATAAAAAAGCAGCTAAAATCCGCAACTGAAAACAAAATATTTTATTGTACCCAAATCATTTTTTCTTTCATTAAGAAACCCAAAAAGTTTTCATTTCAGATTGACGTGAAGCAAATTTTTTTCAGTTCAGCCAGCAAACAGAAAAATTGATGATTTGTACAGCTCTAGAATTAACACATTGTTTGCACTGAAGTGCCCAGAATAAATTCAGTCAAGTTTCAGTCCAACCAGTGCTTTTTAAAATGGGACTGTCCCCTTCCTTGTTTGTGGCATGAAAACTCTGTGTAAACAGCCCAACACTGCATTTTTTGGTCACAATATCACCTTTCAAGCTCACCTCTAATTTGCTATAATCATTATCAATTAGTTTTGTCCTGTCACTGAGCATGAAATTCAATGGGAACTGCATGCTGGCAAAGTTGCTTTGCCTTTTTTGTTGACTTGGAGGCCCTGTATAGATTATCTCCCAAAAAGATTCAGTCTATTCAAATAAAACGTAATTTACACAAAGGATACAGCATAACAAAATATTCCGATGTTCTGTAACTATTTTTCATGTTACTGTATATGCCAGTTGTTATTGTTTTCATTAAAGAAAATAATTCTTGGCAGCACTAAGTTCCCCAGCACTCTCAGCAGGTTAAAAAAATACTTTGGAGTATGATTTTTCAGGACTTAAGCTGATAACTTGTAAAAAGCTAAGTTTGGGCTAATGGTGGTATCACAATTAGTGGAGAGTTTTAAAGGTCGGAGCAGCTTCAGTACCTATTTTTTTATGGATATTTTAAATCTGTACTCGTGACAGACTGTAGCAGCTTGACAAATATGATAAAAATGATTTAAGCATATCACACAAACACTGAAATCCTGGCTGCAGCCTGTACTACATACCCTAGCTGGGAATGTAGTGATGACTTAATCACATGTGGGGATCTAATGCTGATGATAATTAGGCTTCTCTTACATGAGGAGAAAAAAATTCAGTCACTGGGGGATTAGAAGTTTTCTACACTGCAGTTAACACCCTGCAAAACTGGCATTAAAATATGAAAGCCATAGTAGCTAACATTTATAATTTCTGTATTTCCACTCTCTGCAGTCTTAAAGTAAAACATTCACAACCAGACATATACTGTACTTAAAAACAGCAGTTGATGACCTGTCATAACCGTACTGGTCCAAAAAGCAAACTGCAGCACTAGACACAGATGGTAAGATTTAAAAACTGGTTAATTAAATAACGTTGAAATTATAAAGTGAGTGCGGGTGTGGGTGTATATATACCCCCACACACATGCAGTTCACACTTACATACATCGGTCATCCAAAAGTGAGCATTTACCAGCAATTACCACATCAAAGCATCCGAGATACTGCAGTGAATTCATATTCGAAGTTAAGGGAAATACTGCTGTGTTTCAGATACAATAATCAGGTAATTATTGGTAAATACTGTTTTTTAGGGTGACACCTGTGTATGTGATATATTTTATTACTGATAGTATGTACCTCATATATGGAGGTGATATCTCTGTGATTAACTGCATTCATCATGCACCTTTACCTGCCACTCTTCTCACTAATCCCTCTGCCTCAGGACTATTTCTAATATTAGAAACCTTGGAGGAGCTTCAAGCAGCCACCATTTTTTAACTCAGTCTGACACATAAATGTTTTCTCCTTTCCCTCACAGAGGTGGAATTGCCACTCTATCCCATGCTAACTTACACTAGCCATAGGCCCAGGCCGAACAGTCCTTGCCCAAGGTCACACAGCAGGTTAGTGGCAGAATAGGGGCAAGAAGTTAGACCTCCTTAGTTTCAGTTTTGAGATCTAACACCTGGACCATATTCTCTGCCCAGACATAAGTTGCCTATTTTGCTTGCCAAATGCCTTTTAATATGTACAGCTAGGATAGCTGAAGGCACAATAGAGAACAGAATATTCTTGTGGCCTATTTGGAAATGTAGCCCTTAATGTTTGGATATGTTCATTGCAAAAGACACAAACTCAGGCTTTTATCTATCTTAGTAAGTGCAGTGAAACATAAATGAAAGCGTCTAGGTGTGATCTGAAGAACACACTTTGTGATCTACCAGTGTCAGAAATGAAAAATAGCCACCTGGTGCATTTCTTCCTTTTTTGCTGGGCATTATGGAATGCAACTGAGTAATCTCATTGATAATATATATTTTATTCCACATGTTCAATATGAGAAAAAGAATAAATGAATCAGTTACAGTGATTGCAGTAAATCAGAAGATTAGTGTGAATGTATTATAAAACTGTAAGCATCCAAAAAGGTACATGAGATTGATTTGGGTGTTTGTAACTGTGTTTCAGAAGTTCTGCCAGGGTGCAAAAGATCTAGAATACTGTGACGTCTCTTACTGCTTTCAACTGACAAATGAAACTGTCAAAGCTTTGGCATTTAACTGCCACCAACTTACATCCCTCAACATAGCTGGTTGCCACAAGGTATGTACAAGAGCTGGGAAGGGTAGTTCCAGAAATGCTATTACATAAAATGAAATAATGTAGCATTCAGACATTTGACTTGCTGATGTCCACATTTTGCAATCATCCTATAGCTTATTCTTCAACATTAAAAAAGTTAATTATGTTATATATAATAATCACCAAAAATTAAAACCAATGAACTAACATTGACTTTCTGAATATTGATCTGGTCACAAATTTTCAAATGCACCTAAATGATTTAGGAGCCATGGTCCCATTGATTTTCCATAAGAATTAAGCTCCCAAGTGCCCAAGTCACATTTGAAAATGGGACATAGGCACCTAAGTCACTTAAACATTTTGAAAATGTTACGTATAGTTAGTATATTATAATCTCTGTGTGCATATGTTACTCCTGAGGGAATTCTGTACCCAAAAAATTAAAATTATGCACACAATATTTTAAAATTCTGCATAATTCTGCAAATTTTATTTGTCAATAAATAAATGTGGCTCCAGCTTGGCAGTGGGGAGCACAGGCCACTGGCTGCATTGAGGTGGGAGATCACCCTGAAGCCCTCACATCCCCCGGTACAGAGACTCGGCAGTGAGGCTGCACCTGACCCTGACACAATGCAAGAGCTGGGCCTGCCCCAGAAATGCCCCAGGGCCCCGTCCCTCTGCAGCAGGTGCACCAGGTGTGGGTGGGCAGGCTCAGCCCAGAAGGATCCAAGTATGGAGGGGCTTAGTGTGGGGGGATCCAGGTGTGGGGTGAGAGGTTTCTTGGTGGGGCAATCTGGGTGCGGGTGGCTTAATGGGAGATCTGGATGCACAGAGGCTCATTGGGGTATTCCTGATGCAGGGACAATGGGACTCTGCAGAGGATGTACGTGAAGGTGGTTGGGGTTCGGGGGGGGCTAGATGTGGGGAGACAGGGCTCAGCGGGGGGGGTCTGGGTGTGGGGGGTACAGGTGCTGGGGGGTGGAGCTTGATGGGGTGGGGGCCAGGTGCAGCTGGTTGGGGATCAGTGGGGTGGGGGTCTGGGTGTGGGAGGCTCATCAGAGGGGTCCAGGTGTAGGGGAGTAGGGCTTGTCAGGGTGAGAGTTCGAAGGGCTTGCTTAACGGGGGAGCCCCAGCTGCTGCCAAGGGGGAGTTGTATGCCTGGCTCCTGCTTCCCCCTGCAATTCCACTATCCCCTTTCTTCTCCATCCCCCTCCCCTCACTCCCACATTCCCCTCCCCCATCCTATTCCACCCCTTGCCCTCCCCACTGCCTCTTCCGCCCTCATTCCCCTTCCTTCATTCCCCCCTCCTTACCCAGCTCCACTGTGCGTTGCACAGAATAGAAAACTGGACGGCTCCCAGCACACAGAAGGGGAGCACAACTCTAGCACTAGGACCCAGGAGATGGTGTTCAATTGCAAAGTCAGTGGAGTGGAGACACAGCCTCCTTCAGCTGGGCAGCTGTGTGCTTGCAGAATGTGGGGGGGGGCAGTGGCATGTAACCCCTTGTGCCCCCTCCCCATGCCTCACCTCTTTGGAGGGAGGCAATCCCCCCTGTGTCCATGGTCACCCCTGGCCCTCCCTCCCCCCCCACCACCACCACCCTCCTCACCCCACACACGGCTTCCCTTTGCCCCTGCTGTTTTCTGCAGGGAAACCCAGGAAATCTGCGGGGAGCTGTTTTCTGCAAGCACACAGTCCTGCAGAATCCACCCAAGAGTAATATGTGTTACAGTTGTGGGCTCTGTTGTATTTGGTGTATTGACAATGGATTTTGTGTATTATTATACATACTCAGATACTGAAGTTTGCTTCAATGAAGTTGCTGAATTACTTTCATTCTGTATTTCTAGTTATTTACACATTTTAATTAAAATAATTTCCAGTTACTAATTTATTTTAATAAGACTCATCACTGATGTAACAGCATTCAGCCTCACCATTATCTTGTACGGTGATGTGACAGTTTTCCATATCTTTTATAGTACCTCTTTAGCTAGACCCTAGGATCGCAGTGCTCTGTTTTGCCCCAACTGAACATGGTGGGTTCCATTTGCATTTTACTGCTAACATAAATACCTAGGTCATTTTCATTAGTCCCAGTACTTACTCAGCACATCTGCTCCCTGTGTGTATTCAATCATATATACTTGCTTGCTTGAGTAATAACAGTAGGTATTTACTGCATTCTAGCAATAGCCATCCCAATGTACGTTTAAAAAAAAGTTTGTGCCAGCAAATATTTCCCTCTGCAGAAAGAGTCCTGCTTCCATGGGGGAGGTTTTTAAAAGTGCTCATGTTGGCCTAATTTTGCTCCCACTGAAGTCAATGGTTGATGTTGAATCCTTTTAAAAGCTACTCTCAGCCATTAGCAATTAAATGCAATGGCCAAAATGTCAGCTCCAGAGGTACCTCACGTTCCTTCCCTGCTTTTAAATGTTCAATTAACTTTTCAATAATAATAATAAACAATATTGCTATACATGGCAATCTGCAGGCAGAGAGATCGTCCCATACTAAGTGAAGATAGACACTTGCATCCCACCACATTTCTCCTCTCCCCACCCTGTGTCCATATATCTTCTCCTTAAAAAGATTATGAAGTAAATCTGGTACCTGTTCACAGTCTAAGATATTTGGTCTCCAACATCAAGAATCGTTCAGACAAACCCATACTGTATCTTGCAAGCCTTCTGTTGGCTTTAACCCAGTTAGAAACTCTATAAAGTACTATCAAATGGGGGGCCTTTGGCAATCTCCAGCATAAGTACAGAGTATCTAGCTGCCAAGTAGGAAATATTTTCCACTCAGACACTATTTAAAAATGATCAGAAAAAGACTAAAGCAAGATCTAATCTCCTGTTCTAAGAGGGACAAGTTAGTATGCCTGGCAGAGTCTCGGCCTGCAATATCAGCTATATAAAAATAACTGAATAAACAAAAAGGTCATAAAGAGAAAACATAGGAACTGTAATTTAGGAACTTCACTTCCCAGTAAGAGTGTTGTGGGATGTGCTCTGGAAACTGGGACATTCCCAGAAAACTAGCACAGCTGACCACTGTAATCCTTTTCATACTGAAAAAACATAGACTTTAGCGAGAGCACAGTTGGGCTCCCTGTCATCTATATCTCCATACATACATTTCTAGGCCATGTAGAACAATCATCTTCCAAACATTGCTCCTTTCACAAAAAAACTCAGCATGCAGTTTGCATATAGCACAGTCACACCTCCTGTGTAATCTGTGAGTTCATAAAGCCAATTCAAGGAATAATTGTTAAATAGTTTTATAAGAAAGAAAGAAAGAAAGAAAGAAAGAAAGATTGTTGTGGGCAGCAAACCACATGAATGAGAAAAATTAGTGAGGGCTGAAAATGAATCCCTGGTTGAATGAATAAGCCAATTAAATAATGACTATCTAGAAATACAGTTCAATGGAAAGATGACCTCTGACATGAACAGGATTGGTGTATGTGACTAAAATAGATTTCCCTGAATAGGGCCTGGTCTTGCGTCTATTTAGGTCAGCAGCCAAACTTCTGTTTACTTCAGTACAGAAGCAGGCCTATTCTGAGTCAATTGCAGGACTTGATGACAGCCCGGAGGAAAGGTGTTACAGAACTGCATCTCCACAGGTGGAGCTCCAGGAGGGACTGCATGAAGGGATAGTGCACTGGCTGTCCATCTTTGTGGCTTGATTGAATACCTATTAGAGGATTTTTTTTGCATTCATCAAGTTTCCTTTAGATTGTAGGCCCCAATTAAACAAGGTGCTTAGCCACATGCATAACTTTAGGCATAAGTATTCCCTTTGAAGTCAGTGGGGCTACTCACATATTTAAAGTTACACACATGCTTAAGTACTTGGCAGAAATGAGGCCTTATATGGTGCCCAAAGCAAACTTCAGTTTGCATTACTGGTGATCAGTTCCAGATCAGACTATGGAACTGTGAAGTGAAACTGAATAGTTCTGTCTTGGACAAACTGAAAGGCACCCTAGGCTATAAACAAAAGCAGTAGAAAGACAACACACATTTATGATACAGTACTGAAATATGAACTAGGTGTTATTAAAATTAAAATTCTTTCTCCCTGTAGTTAACTCTAAAATGGATCAGTCTAACAGTTTAAATGGAATAATCTGAGAACAGTTAATCCTACCAGATGAGATATGCTATATGCAAAATTATGGGGTTGGGAGTATTGAGCCATTTCAGACTTCTGATTATCTGAAACATCCCTACATGCTTTGGAATGTACTGGAATCATATTTAACGGACACCAAATATACTCCCAACATTTAACTGTTACGTATAGTCTTTTTCATCTCCTATATCTGATAGTCAGAATTCATCTGTTCCATACATTTCATGTCCTATGTGGCACTTTCAATATAATCTTCCAGAAATGATACACTTCAAAATTTTGAGTTGGCTGTTGTGTTTTGTTTTTTCTTTGGAATCTCCAGCAATCTTCTAACTTCTGTATGTGTATTTCTTTTGCTTGATTTACAGATGACGGATTTGTGTGTTCAGTATTTGTCTGGAGTCTGCCATTATCTCCACTTCTTGGATATCTCAGGCTGTGTACATCTTACTGACAAAACACTAAAGTACCTTTGGAAAGGTTGTACGCAACTCCGGATTCTTAAGATGCTGTACTGCAGAAATATTACCAAGTAAGATGTTGCTTCCTGGGCCAAAACTTGAGAGATCAGTGTAAAATTTGAATGAGTACAAATATCGTCATTACTAGTTTCATTAAGAGTAGGCCAAAACATGGGATTTTTTTATGAAATTGGAATTGAAATGTAAAGTGATCTATGTCACAACCTAATCGACTCCCCCTCTAGATGGAGACCGGTTTGGTGTGAGTGGCCCCAACCACTGGTGGGCAGAGCCATATCATTGTTCCTAGCTCTGAGGCCTCAGAAGCACAATCCCAGATCCAGATCCCACGTCTGCCACCCTTCCTTGGAACATGGGGCTCCACAACCCGGCCACCTTCACCCTGAAACCAGTGATTCAGACCTCCTGAGCCTCCAGATGTTTATACAGGTTCCTTTATACATTGCTCCTGTGGGCAATCTGAACTTCTTGATTAACACTTTCAGGGGCAACATGGCAGCCTAGCAAGGAACACAGGCTTAGCCAAGGAATTTCTTAACCACAGTCATTTTTATGCTGAAGAACCCACTAGAGAGTTAGTTCTTTGCTGCTCCATCCTTAGTCTGATTTTACCCCATCAGTGACTCGGAGGTCTGGTCAGTGTTTCAGGCAAGACAGACTTTCCTGCTTTCTCTCTTCAGCCTGGTCTTCTGGCTTGTGGTGGTGAATGGCCTCCCTTCTCAGATAAGCCCCTCTTTTATTCTAGTCTTTGACCCTGTTTTGCCATATGCAGGCTGGGAAATTTTAACCCCCATCATGCAAGCCCTACGTGAAGATAACTACTGTCCCCTGAGATTGGCCAGTCATTGAGAGTCACTCAAGTTGATGGCCCTTGTGACATATTTTGATAGTCCTCTCTGAGGTGTCCCACACACCCCAAAGCAAGATAGTGTCTGGAAGAGAATGGCCTTGTCCAGTGCAGGTTGTTTTATTTATTCAACACAGAACACAAAATGGATAGAGGCCAGGGTACAAAAATGGAAGTAATGAAACAAAACTGAGTTCACAGTTTGGTACACACATATCCCACTCTGTCACAATATAGTTCCACATTTAAAAAAAACTTAATGTTGTATCTCAATACCTGTACTGGGAAGTTGACAAAAAGCTACATTCACTTTCCAGGCAATAATCACTGCAAAATCATCATCACAGTACAACAATTCTTCTTCTTTCTATGGCTGATGTAGATGTAGGGCAACTACTATAATTTTACATTTAGATGGTTAAGCCAGATAATTGCATCTGGAGTAGCAGAGTGTATTGCTGTGATGCCTCCTTCGTATTTGGGAATTGGGCATTGAGTTGTTACATCTTCCCTGATCTGTTCTGGGTGACCACAGTCACACACTGGAGAGTTTTAATTTTTCCATTTTTGCAGCAAGTATCCGCATCTGCCATGGTGTGTGCCAATATGGTTTAAGGTTGCACATAAGCTTTGCAGAAGATTGAAACCAGAGATCTTCTGAGTCGGATCTTTCACAAGGCGTTTGTTTGTGACTTCTTGTGAACTCAATTCGGCTTTCCAAGCTTCATCAGGGTTCAAGTTACAATATAACCATGATTCTACATTTATTAATCGTGATTTAGATTTTTAGCAGTGACAGTAGGAAGAATGATAGTGTTGTTATTGAATTTCATGGACTATTTTTAACGTTCCATGCACTTGATTCACCACTTCCATAATTTCAGCTAAGGAATAATAAGCAAAGACTTGTCATATATAATATACCACTCACCAGTAGCCCCAAATTCTCTTTTTCCATACTAATCAACTGTTATCATTAAGGATCTTATTCAACCCCAATGTTTACAAAAACAGGGGCAAAGCCTGGCTGTTTTTCGAAGTGTGCGATGTCTGTGTGCTACATTTCCTAGATGTGTTCACATCTCAGAGACCATTACGAGCGTTTGAGAGGATGGAGTCTGTGTAAAGTGAGATTAGTCTACAGAACAAAACATGCTATTCCTGCACACTCTACAAATATTAAATAAATAATAGAAGAAATATGGTTTTAATTTAAAGATGCCCCAGGACATCTATAAGCCATGTGCACTTCATGCTGCTAGAAGAATTCCTCAGTTATTTATTAAACACTGCCTGGGCCTACCAGACTTCACTTAGCAGACAGACCCAGCCATATAAACATTCAGGCACATCTCATGACACTATGTTACATCCTTTTTACAATTTTATTTTTATTGTTAGATTAAAAAAAAAACATGAAATCATGAAATCTTGTCAGCTGCAAACCCGTAGAGCTCTCTAGGAAGCAGTTACAAGCAAAGCGAGGGTCCATCCTTTCCAATCTCAGATACTGTTAGAGATGACATTTGCAATCTAATAACATGCTGCAGGTTTCTGCCAATATTAAAATTAAAAAAACATAATTTGGAATAAATATGGCCTGCTGCATAGGTCCATATCTAGAGCTTAATGACCAGTTAACTCATCACATCTGACTGCCCCAGAGAATCGTCATGTAGACGTGACACTGGTACAGCCTGCTTCAACTACTGGATGTGAAAGAGGCAGAATAGCCCTCAGTGTATGGCAGCACAGGCAGCATAAGGATATTAGCTGTGATTCACTTAGGACTAATGCTGTTTTGTAAAAAGGAAACATTCATTAATATTTTCCATGTGTTTAGCACATTAGTGACAGGATGGGGAGGCCTGGGCCTCCCACACATTCCTGAGGCTCAAAAATCAAGGCAGCACAAAGTGAGCCTATAAACTGGATTAAGGATTAAGCAGAAGTTTGCACTTTCAGAAGCAATTAAACATGGCTAACAACATAAAAATCTGTTTCTAGCCACTGTACACTGCTGTTTTTCAAATGTGACACACACAGAAACTTATTTCTGGACTCAGGCTCCTTGAGCACCAAGTTTGAGCCCCCAGGGAGTGTGTTTGCAGGAGCTGTAAAGTCATAAAATAATACAGCTTTGCAGCTGACAAGGCTCAGAAAAGATGAGCGCTTATATAACCCAAGTGCTCTTACATAATGGAGGAGCTTTGCAGTGTGCTGGGTTAGGTTCCTTCTTACCTTTCCCTTTTGCTCCCAGCCATCCCCTTCTCTCCTTGCTGCACACACCCATTTCTTAAGGCCAAAAGTTTTGTTCTGACTCAGGAACACCAGTTGTTGGCATTAATGCTGATTATTATTTGTTTTATGGCAGTGTCCTCTTACCCCTCCCCAAAGTGTTGGCGCCAAGGCTCTAGATCTATAAATGCAATGTAATGCAATGTTCCTTAACCCATGTATTTTGTTACATGCTGACAGATAAATAATGGCCACTTCTAGCAAGCTGGTCGATTTTGGCTCCAGCCATGGAGCAGCATAAGCCTCCAAAAAAGTAGTAATAGCTACTATAGTGCAGTAAGATCCACCCTTTAGCCATCATCCATTGAAAGCAATTTTCCATAAGCAAAGGGAAAGTGGACCTGGACAAGTGGCATTTGTACTAGATAGTGATAGTCTCTCCCCCACCATATACATCTGCACATGGGTTAATCCGTATCATAGGTTTGCTTGTATAAAAACACCGTATACTATTGTGTTCATCTTGTTAACAGGAATGTGTTAACAACTAAATGATGTAATGTTGGAGCTTTAAAATGTGCTTTTGTGGTCAGAAAGGAATTCTTCCTGCTTAGCCAACCTTGTCTCTTATTGCATCAGCCACCCGTTCCCTTTGCTGCTGCTAATGATGCCACTCACAATGCTGCATTTGCCTGTTTCTCCCACAGCCATCTTCCCACTTCCTTCCATGTTGCCCCCTATGTACGGGATTCATTCCCTGAGCTGGTGAAGAAACCCACTGGCCCTCTCCACATTCAAATCCTGCCTGAAGCCAATACCTAACACAAAAACATGCACCTACATCACCAGCTTATTTCTTATACTTGTTTGTTGTATGAGTGAACAGCTTTTATACTGGAGGGAAGAAATGTAAATGCTGGGTGAACGCATAAGGATCCTGGACGTAAAGCTGGAGGTGTTTGTGAGGAATGGAGTAGGTGAGAGGGTTGGATGCTGGTTAGAGGAGAAGTTACTGTATTCAACTGAAAACCAAACAAGAGAATGCGATCCGCCTACCCCTGATCTCTTTGCCTGTCGGGCGTAAACATTTCTCCGTGTTTGTCCCGTTAGATTCGATGCTCTTTTGGGCATAGATGGTGCCTCCTTCTGTGTTTATAAAGTGCCTTGCACACTTTGGGCACTAGCACAATCTAAACATCTTAATATAGGGAGAGCACTCAGAGACCCCAAGCATACTGAGGGCCCCATTGTGCAAGGCGCTCTACAAGGAGCCAGTCCCTGCTCGGGACCTCTGCCTTGCAGCAGGGTGGTGGGATAGCGGCTTCTGCCCAGCGGGAGGGGTGAGTGTGTGTGTCTTGGGGCTTCTGCCCAGCGGGGTGCACCTGCCAGGGCTCGGGGCTTCAGCGGGAGCAGGGCTGAAGCCCTGAGCCCCAGCACGCGCCTCCTGCGGGGCTGAAGCCCTGACCCTAGCAGGTGTGCCCTGGCTCTCAGACTGCTGAAGATTGTCATATGCTGCTTGGAGGGTCAGTAAGTTTGGCCAACCCTTCTATACAAACTGAAAAATGTACTGGGGCATGTCATATCCCCCTCCCATCCCTAACCCCAAACCAAAGGCTGTGTCCTTGGAACTTCCACAGTGGCCAAGGAAAGCTAGGACAGAGCTGTGGCTGGACCCATGCATGCTAGCTCAGCATCAGCTAGAGCTGTCACTTGACAGCACTACACAATGTTTGCTCCCCACTAGCAGCTGAGAATGTGACTTCACAGTAACACCCCCAACTCATCTGGAGATGCCCAAATAACAGCATGACCCATAGAGCCACCCACAGTACTGCATGTTTCATACAGCGCGAAATAATTACTTTGACCAGGATAGAATTTGAAGCTAAGACCATTATTGTATCACCTGCTGCTTCTCAAAAGGCATAGTGGGGTAGGAAATATGGTCACTCTGAGAATCTGGCCCTGAGGGGTCATATTTTTTACAAATGTTCTTGGTAGAAATTTCTTGTGCACTAATATTAATTTTCATTGTTGTTTCAGACAAGCTGTTTTGAAATATTCAGCCAAGCTAGAGAAGCAGGAATATAATGATGCTGACCCTCCTGCATGGCTTGGGTATGATAGCGGCGGCGGTGTACTCTCCCTCAACAAGAAACCCAAAACAGGACCTGAAAAAGCTAAAGCCTTGTACCAGAATGAAAACAAAGAAGCTGCATAACATCTTCTGTGCTTCAAGTTTTCTTCAGCAGAGAGTGTAAAAATGAAACAGCAAGTTCCTGTTTCCAAAATAGTCATTTAATAAAGCGGATTTTCTAGTTAAATTGTGAAGTGTTTATTCCAAATCTTCTTAGCAGCAGTACTGCTGCCCGCATTCACAATTACTGGGCAAAGAAATGAAATTGCTAGCTTAATTTTTTAGTGAGCTTTCAGATGCTGACTCAATCTAGTGAAATTTCAGATGTGTTCATCTTCCAGGCGTGAGCAGCATTTATACAGCTTGCAAAGCAGTATTTATACTTTCACAATATGTAACTAATAAAAGGCTATGTGTGTGGTGTTCTTATTTATCAAGAGGGTCTGACTAGGGCTTGCCCCCGTGAGGGAACAAGAACCCTGAGCTCTCACAAAAATCTGGAAATTCAGCACCCCACAGAATTAGTTCATATCAAGGACATATATCGATATGACCATCCCCTCCCCACTACATATGCAAATATCATATTTGTGCCTTCAAATGGTCACTTGCACATACATTGCAGTAATTGCACATTCAGGCCTCTCATTCTAAAAATGTGGTTCTCCGCGTTACTTAAAGCCAGATTGTTAAAGCTACAGTTTGGGGCTTTTGAAAATCCTACTAGGCTCCTTGGTGCCTAACTGCCACTGATGGGTGCTAGGTGCACAGGCATTTTTGAAAATCCTTCTGGACACCTAGCTGGATCTTTAGGAGTCTAAATAACTTTAAACATGAAGCGTTAGATTTTTACCTTCGGTGATATGAAATTACCGAGTTGAGAGAGTCAGCATAGTGGAAGATAGAGGGACCAAAGGGACTTTGAAAAATTAGCAGGAAAAAAAACCTATGGCGCCGATTCTGTAAAATGTATCCATACACTGTATCCATACAAGCTGCTGCTTGGCGTTCCATTTAAGTGAGTGCACATCCATGTGGTAGTATAGGGCTGTGTGGAGCTAATTCTAAGACTGATCCTAGAACGGTACCACTCAAGGAACAAAACAGTGGGACACAAAACAATAGGTGGCCCCTTTGACTAAACCAGTTAACAGAAGCCTTGGGTTTGAAAATTTCTTCAGGAAATTAAAACCCATCACATGCTTTCATTAATTTTTTACATCTGCCATTTCAAACTATCAGTGTTGCTCCACCTCAAGACCCCTTGTCCCCAGACCAAAAACTACATAGATTAAGGGGAAAGCAATGACTGATGTAGTTTTAATTAAGTGCTATGAAGGGTAATAATGGTGCCCTCTATTTTCTCCCTGTTGTGCCTTGACAATGGCACTTACACTGTGAAACAATAGAATGGACTGGCTTTACAACATAGCCTGGTGATTTAGCGTGCAAGTGCACACACAGAGACAGAGCCCATGCTGAATTATGACCAGCAGTGGGGCTGTGACCGCTCCTTTTCCTTTCTCCGCCAGCTGCACTCACTAAGCGGGTTGATGGCCTCAGATTAAATTTCAGTTTTGAGAACCAAACTTGTGTACCTCCCGTACAAATACCACTGTACTGCAGGCAGACAAAGGCTTATAAAAGCTTAATTTTCTTTATTATTATGCATTTGTATTGTGGCAGCATATAGAGGCCTCAACCAAAATCGGAGCCCTGTTGCGCTAGGTGCTAGATAAACTGTATGAACGAATACCTGCCCCAAGGAGCTCACAGTCTAAACAGCCTTTGTGGACTGTACATTATTTATTTTTTTCATTTTGGTCTTTGTTTACATGACTCATGTCCCTCACGCTTAACAATGCAACCAGAATAAAGTTTCCCATGCACTAGCTCAACACTGCAGTACCTGGGGAGCGTACGCTGCAGGGGAACAGTTACTTGTTAAAGGGATGCTGACAACATAGATTTTTTAAATTAGTTTCTGACCGGCCAGTTAGAGGCTACCACCTCCTTTTTGTTATTCAGGCCAAGGATTGGCTTTGGGGTCCTGAGCCATAACTAGGGCTCCTAGAGGCAGCCATAGTTGCAATAAGCAGGGACCCCCAAGGGGCAGGCATGGTGGGGACTGGAAGCAGGGACTTGGAAGGTAGAAAGGAAAAGTTGTAGTGCTGGGGAGGAAGCAGGGATCCATGGGGCTGGGGGACATCCTGTTGATGAGGGAAGTGGGAGGATGATGTGGAAGCAGGGATGTGGCAGGGGAGTAGAGATGCGGTGGAAGGAGCAGAGATGGGGTGGAGGGAGCAGGGACTGTAACCAACCTTGACTTTATCAGTGCCACCTCTGCAACTATTGACTCTAGAAGGAGCAGGGCCTGGTGGGGGTGGGGGCGTGATTCCCAGCCAAGGCTTGAAGAGGTAAAGGAAGGTTTGGGGGGGGGGTGTGTGAACTTCTGAGGTCAGGTGGGAAGGGGATGGGGGCAAGTTAACAAGTAACGGGGCAGGGGGTAAAGGACTAAACAGCTCTGAGTGCAGGCACTGGGAGTATCCCCATTTCTCCCCACTTCTGGTCCCTGTTACCCCTCCCCCATTCCCTGTACAGCCACTTTCCCCACCAAATTGCTGAAGGCAGAGAAATCTCTGGCATCCCCTTGTGCCGCCTACACATACCCCAAGCAGCAGCTTCAGCCACTGCTCTTTTGCCAGGTGTCCAGCTCCACCTACAGAAGCAAAGACGTGGGAAATCCTTTAGTCAATTTTTAAAGCCTTTTTTCTGTTCCGCCGCTGCTGCTGTGTAGGGCACATAAGCAAGGCAGCACATGCAGGCCTGAAAGCACCATGAAGAGACGTGCTGAGGGCCAAGTCTCCCCCTCTCTACCTGGCATGCCTGTGCCTGCCTCTGTTTTACAGCAGCACCCGCTCCCAGGTACGCTGCTGCCTCGCCATGCTGCGCCCCACGTAGTGAGGAGTTCCTCTTGCTGCTCCCTGCCCTGGGGAGGGCTCCAAGGAGAAGCCACATCATCATTGCCTCCTACTAGGCTACTAGAAACAACAGAAAGGAAGGTACAGTGTCACATTAATGGTGACATGACAAGTGCCTGCCTGTTCACGGAGGTTTACCACTGTGTGGTTTTAGTCCATCTGCAATCAAACTATAACTGCCTACAAGATAAACCAGCCTGAACCTGCAAGCCCACCTTGGCTCTGACTAACGCCGCCTGAGGTGTAAGGCAATTTACACTTGAAAAGACTCTTTCCAAAGAAGCGCCTTTTGCCTGGGTTACAGCAAGGCAGGCATTTCCTTTCACCAGGTATCTAACCACACCCTGGTAGGAAATAACTCTTTGAAGTTGGTCACAGACAACCAGGCTAATATGAAGGAATTTTGAAGATTATATATTGGTGGAAATGGCATAATGGGAAGTCATGTTTCCTAATGCTAATGAAACTTTGAACACTTGCCTCTGCTAAGAACAAAGGAAGTCCTGTCTTTACACATCAGGACCCTGAACTAAAAGAGAGTGCGAAGGAGAGCAAGGACAAGCCAAGAACACATATGCAGTGTTGGTGTAGCCACATCGGTCCAGGATATTAGAGAGACAAGGTGAGTGAGATCACATCTTTTATTGGACCAACTGCTGTTGATGAGAGACCAGGTTTACACTACAGAGTTAGCTTGACATAAGGCAGCTCAGCTTACATGAACCTAGCTCTGTAAGTGTCTACACTAAAATGTCGCACTTGCTGATGTAATTCACCAAATACACAGACTTAATAACTCCACTGCCATGAGAGGTGTAGCGCTTAGTCGACATAGTCAGGTTGACGCCGTGTCAGTGTAAACCCTGCCTTACTTATGTCAACTTTAGTGGCCACCAGGAGGTATCCCACAATGCCCTACTGTGACCACTCTGGTCACGATTTTGAACTCCACTGCCCGGCAGCAAGATACACAGGTATACGCCCCTCCCCGCTAAATCCCCACAAATTTTTGAAATTCCATTTCCTGTTTGCTCGGCATGGAGAGCTCACCTAGCAACTGCCCTGCTGACCATGCCTGCTTCACCCTGCAGACACACTCCTGCCTGGAGTACGCAGGAGGTGGTAGATCTGGGTCTGTGGGGAGAAGACACTGGGCAGGCACAGCTCCAGTCCAGCCATAGAAACGTCAATATCTACGAGCAGATCACTTGTGGCGTGGTGGAGAAGGGCTACAAGAGGGACCTGCAGCAGTGACGCGTGAAAGCCAAGGAGCTGCAGCAGGTGCACCAGAAGGCAAGGGAGGCACTGGTGCAAAACTGCAGACATGTTGCTTTTACAAAGAGCTACATACTATCCGTGGATGCTTAGGAGGAGCCAGAGTCACCGGCCCCGAGAGTGAACAGTGGGGAGGAGGTTTTGGACAAGGAAGAGGAGGATGAGTCTGGGGCACAGGAGAATAGGGGCTGCAGTGGTGCAGTGAGCCAAGCCCTGTTTTTGACTCTACAGCAGTCAAGGCAGTCCCGACAGTCCAGCACAGGCGAGCCTGGTGCAGGGGAAGGGACCTCTGGGAAGTAGGCAGTTTGCTTTGATATAACAGGGACACATCTGTACATTTACTCTTTTTGAATCATGGTAGAAGAGGTAGTGAAATAACCAATAGAGGTAGACTTGCTATCGGCTTCTCATTCTCCTGTACAGTTAGGCAGAAGGAGACATGTGGAGCAGCTTGTTTATGTACACCAGGATGTCCTGTGAATCCTCCATGCAGATCTTGAGAAAACGTTCCAGGAGGTCCTCTGCAATTGTCTGCCGAAAGTCTCTGGGGAGGGCTGCCTTGTTTCTTCCGCTGCAGTAGAACACTTTCCCACGCCGGTCAGCAATTACTTCAGCAAGCACCATTGCAGCACACAGGCTCGCAACATGTGGACCCGGTCTGCAGCTGGACGCAGGCAGGAGCTGTCCCTTTCAGCCTCCATTACCCTCAGAAGTGAGATATCAGCGACAATCATCACCGCCTGTGGAAAATGGTGCCAGTATTCAGTTCAATTGCCCCAGCCACATATACGCATGCCCATGAGCTACCCACCATTCTTTTCCCAAGTCGTCCCTCCCCCAGGTCATACTCGCCATGGCTGGGACTGCCTCCGTGCTCTCTGAATCCCAAGGAGAAGTGAGAATGTAGTGCTTGTACCTTGTGTGGATCCAGGGGAGTGAGTTCAGTATACAAACTTTCCATTTATCTTGTGAATACACTCACAATAGCACCTCTGTACATTGTATCTTTTGCAGCTGGAAATGTGGCTTTGAGGATCTCTTTATCCACACCAGCGGAGCGGCTCAGCCAGATAAGGAGGATAAGGAAGAGGACGCAGGATGACATGTTCCAAGAGATCCTGCAACCTCTGGTGCTTCGCATACCGAGCACAGGGCTTGGTGGATCACACTCATGGACAGAATGGACAGAGAGAGAGCGGAGAGGAGAAAAGCACAGGGAAAGGAGAGAGATGTGCAGTGCGAGACGCTAGTGCTTCTCAAGTGGCAAACAGACACGCTGGAGACTCTTGTTCACCTTCAGGTTCAAAAGACCCACGCTCGCCTCCCTCTATAGCCCGTAGAGAACTGCATTCCAGGACCTCTCTACGCACACTCCCGCCATTGCACATGGCGTCCAGGGCCGTTGCACTCCCACTCCCACTCCACCCCAGGGGAGACAGTCATAGACAATCACAGCTGCACATACACTGACCTGTGAGAGACATGGTTGGTGTATGTGTTTGTGAAACGAAAATGACTGTTCTTTCCCCTTCAGAGGTTCTTGTCACGGCATTTATAAAGTTTCATTAATACATCTGTTTGCCTGGATTCGGATAAAAGTCTATTTATGGAAGCTTAATTCATCTTTATTAGTTCACAACATATGCAGGCTGGGGCTGACACCATTCAGAGATAACAGCAAGAGGTGCATTTGCAATGTTATATTACCACACACACAGCACTCATTACAAGGTTCGTACCGGGGTGCAAAAAGCCAATGCCAGGCAGAGTGCAATACAGCAACACACATTACTCACTATTAAAATGGCCTTTCAAAGCCTCCCTGAGACTTATCGCTTCCCACTGAGCTCTTCTTAGAGCTCTGGTATCTGGCTGCTCAAAAATCAGTGGACAGCCATTCCACCTCTGAACCTCCACACAGCGGAAACGCCCCCTCTTTGCTTCACAGCTATTCTGAAGAGCACAGCAGGCAGCTATAACCACTGGGATATTTTTTCATTGCTGGGAGCCCAGGGCCCTTTTAAATTGCTGGCCTGGGGAAGCTGCCCCTTGGGGTAGCAGTGGCAGCCAGGCGCCCTGGCACTCCAGTGGTGATTTAAAGGGCCTGGGGATTTAAAGGCCCTACCCACCACCTTGCTCAGGACCCCGGCCCTATGTACCGGTAAGTCCCCTAAGTTACTTTCACTCCCGAGTGTTCTTTGCAGTTGTTGAGGTGGCCAGTGTATGGCTTCATTAGCTACGGGAGTAAGGGCCAGGCTGGGTCACCCCGGATCATTACTGTCATTTCAACACCCCCCAATGGTAATCCGCTAGTCTGGAAAGAAAGTCCCTGCTTGCAGCCTTCTGAACAGTCCTGTGTTCTTCTAGATGCTTGTGTCTTGCACCTTCCCTGACCAGCCCACATTGATGTGGGTAAAACATCTTTGGTGATCCACAAGCACTTGCAATATACCATAGAAAAGCAGCTCTTTCTGTTGATGTACTCTGCGGCAAGGTGGTCTGGTACCAAAATAGGGATGTGTGAGCCATCTATTGCCCCTAGGCAGTTCAGGAACCCTTTGCTGCAAAACTATCCAGTATGTCCTGCAGATTGCCCAGAGTCACAGCCCTGCGTAGCGGGAGGCGATTAATGGCCCTGCTCACTTGCATCACAGCAATCCCCACCGTGGACTTTCCAACTCCAAATTGATTCCCCACTGACCAGTAGTGCTCTGGCATTCCAAGCTTCCACACGATCGCCAGTTGCTTCCCCACTGTCAGTGCAGCTCTCATTGTGGTGTCACTGCTCTGGAGCAAGCTCTGCACATTCATCCAGGAATGTGGCCTTGCACTGCCAAAAGTTCTGCAGCCTCTGCTCGTCATCCCGTACCTACATAACAATGAAATCCCACCAGTCAGTGCTTGTTTCTTGGGCTCAGAACCAGCGTTCCACTACCTGCAGCTGCTCCGTGAATGCCAACAACAACCTTGAATTGTTTCTTTTTATGTCCCACAGCAAACTAGCCTCCAGGAATCATCATGTTCTCCGAGGCTTCTCTGGTTGCTCTGCAAATACTGCAGGATCAGGCTTGCCATGCTCACAACGCTCATCACCACAGTGCAGAGCTGTGCAGGATCCATGCTTTTCACACAGATGGTGGCTGCATGGGTTTGTGGGGCTTTTGAAAAGAGGCATGAAACATTATGGGATGCAGATAAAATTAAGGGATGGAGAAAACTGCGTGTTGGGACATTGAACCCATGTTCCCAGTCGCCTCTGCATGACTCGTTTGCCCCCTGAGGCATTGGAAACCGTTGCCAAAGATCCTGAGCTAGATGGTGGCGAGTTGCACAGTGGGATAGCTACCCACGATGCACTGCTCTCTGCATCAATGCAAGTGCTGCTAGTGAGGATGCATACCGCAGACACAAGGAGCGTAGTGTGCACACGCAAAAGCGATTTAATTTCTGTAGCAGCTGTACATTGACATAACCATAGGCGGCAGGTTTGTATAATTTTTGGTGGGGCCCAAAATGGTGGTGCCCCCCCCTGCTCCCGCCCTGTAAGCCGATATAAAATGAAGCTACAACGCGTCAGTGCCACAAGATTACAAGGGTCAATTAAAAATGGAAAGTCAGAAGCAGCACTTGCTTACTTCAATATACAGTATTATATTTTGTTGCACCTGTTGTGATGAAGTCGGAATGTTCTTAATATTTTCTCTGAATACTGTGTGGGTGCCTCAGTTTCCCCTGCAAGATGCCAACTGAAGGTGTTGGGGACAAAGAGATCAGGTGGCCTCCCTGTCCGGAAGAGACACAGAGGCCAGAGGAGGGAGTGTCAGTTTGGAGCTGGCTGGGGAAATGGGGAGAGACCCAGAACTTGGTTCTGGGCTCCCCACCCCCCAAGATGGACCTGACAGAGGGGTTCTGTTTTCTGTACCAACAAGCTCTGTTTAAACTGTGTTCCCGTCATCTAATAAACCTTCTGTTTTACTGTCTGGCTGAGAGTCACATCTGACTGCGGAGTTGGGGTGCAGGGACCTCTGGTTGCCCCAGGACCAGCCTGGGCAGACTCGCTGTGGAAAGTGCATCATGTGGAAGGGCAAGCTGAATGCTCCGAGGTCAGACCCAGGAAGGTGTAAGCTTCTTGCCCTGGAGACAGTATGCTCCAAGAGAGGAGGCTCCCCCAGAGTCCTGACTGGCTTTGTATGGAGTTGTTCCAAAGCATCACAGCATCCCCTTCCACACCATGCACTTCCCGGAAGTCCGCACAGGCACTGACACTCCCACCTTTGGCCTTTGTCTCTTTTCCAGGCATTAGGAGGCCACCCAATATCTCTGTTCTCCAACACCTTCAGTTGGCACCTTGCAGGGGAACTTGGGAGAAATGAAAAAAAGCTAAAAAAACCAAAAGGCACTCCTGACTTTTGGATTTTGAGGTGTTCAAATCTGCAGGTGTGGGGGGGGGGGGGGGGCTCCATGGGTGGGGGGGGGAGCATGGCAGCTGTCTGGACACGCAGCTGACGCTGGTGGCTGGTGGGAGTGGTTGGGGTTGCGGTTTGGGGTTGGAGGGGAAGAGGGGGGGGTCAGGGGCAAGGAACAGGGGGGAAGAGGGGGGGGGGGTTGGAGGAGGAGGGGGGAGGGGAGCAGGAGTTGCATAGCAGCAGCCAGGAGGGGAGTCAGGGAGGGGTGGCGGGGGGGGGGGGGGGGGGGTTGGGGGGGGGGGGGGGGGGGGGCCGGGAGGGAGAAGGGGGGGGGGGAGGGGGCTTAGGGGGGGGCTGGGTCCCAAGGGGCAGTTAGGGGGAGGGGGGACGGGGGGGTGGGGACAGGATGGGTGGGGGGGTGGGGGGGGGGGGGGGGGGGGGGGGGGGGGGGGGGGGGGGGGGGGGGGGGGCGCCGGGGGCTGGCTGGCTGGGCTCTGGCTGCTGGCTGCTGGCGGCCAGCCAGAGCCAGAGCCAGCCCAGAGCCAGCCAGAGGGGGGAGGCAGGAGAGCCCAGAGCCCAGGCCCAGGGCCCCTCCCTGCCAGAGCCCAGAGGAATTTATGCTGCTGGGCCGCACCTCCTCTGCACTCCCGGCGCTGCCGGCCCCCCTGCCTGGATTTCTGGGCTGGGCCAGCAGGCTCCTGGGCTCCGCCCCCAGCCAGCAGGCCGCGGCCCTCTGAGGCTCCTCCCTCCTTGGGCTAAAGCAGGGGCTTGCAGCTGAGAAGCTGCTGGCTCAGCTTGCTGGAAGCAGAGCCTGAACAGGACTGGAGCCTGGCCACTAGCCCATGGAGGAATATTCCATAATGGCTGGCATGGGCATAACTTAAGTCATGATTTAGTAGAGACTGCTTGCCCAGACATTGAGCAGAGACAAGCTTTTCTTCTTACTTAGAGCTTTTCTTCAGAGCAGAGACACACCCAGATCCAGAAACAGATGGAAAGTAGTAGAAGATGGAATCCATATTTCAATAGATAGTTTTTTAATGAAGTGGCCAGTTAACACCACTCCAGTGTTCAAGTGAGAAGTGGAAGAAGGAAGTGGAAGAAAGCAGGGAAGGTGGTGCGGTAGAGTCATATGGAAGTTGGGGAGCAGTGTAGCTGTCAGTGGTTTGTGACAGTCCCATGGTGTCTCTGTTTTTATTTGTTTTTTCTCATCTTCTCAAGCTTTTTTTTAGTGTCTTTCAAAGCTTTCCTTTGAGCTTTGATTGCTCTTTTTTGAGTTTTCAGTGATGGTTTTATTTTGTAATGGATATTTGTGTTTTTGTTTTTATAGTTTTCTTGTTATTTATTCTTGTGTGTGTTTGTTATAGTAGTTGCCATCGGGGCATTTAGTGCACTGGATGAGGTACACTACGTATGATAAGCATGTGTAGGACCCATCAATCTCGAAAGCTGTGTTGTGGGGAGTGCTGATCATTGTAGCAGTGGAGATATGTCTGCAGGTTTTGCATCTGTTGTTCTGGCAGGATTTGGTGCTGGTCTGAGCTGCTGTCTTGGCTCTGGTCTACACCACAGAGTAAGGTCAATGCAAGGCAGCTTACATCAACCTAACTCTGTAAGCATTGACACAAAAATGTCACTCCTGCCAACATAACTCACCTGCTACACCAACTTAATAACTCCACCTCCACAAGAGGCATAGTGCTTAGCTCGATGTAGTGGAGTGTCAGTCAGAAGCCATCCCACAATGCCCCTCACTGACAGTTAAATCAGTGCCAGCACTCCTGGTGAGGAAGCGCACCGCCACAAGGAGCATGGTGTGGACATGCAAAAGTGATTTAATTACTGCGGTGGTTGAACATCCACATAACTTAGATCGACATAATATTGTAGTGTAGGCAACCCTTGGTCTATAGGGAGCTTGCTTCTGATGATGAGTTTGGAGAGATTAGGGGATTGTTTGAAGGCCAGAAGAGGGGGTCCAGAAAAGATGTCTTTCAGGAAGCCAAGGAATAGACGGATTGTGTGGGCTTACAGTGACAGATATGGCAATTTCTTGCAATATTTTTGGGAAGAAAAACCTTACTGAACTAAGTT
Source organism: Mauremys reevesii (assembly GCF_016161935.1). Lineage (NCBI taxonomy): Eukaryota > Metazoa > Chordata > Testudines > Geoemydidae > Mauremys > Mauremys reevesii. Next base: position 336,040,436 of record NC_052623.1, read on the forward strand.
TAAGTAGCTTTGGAGCTCATTGTATTAAATGCAAAAGTTATGAACGCCAAAGGACTGTATTGAACAATGGATCAGACAAGAATGGACTTTTGGACAAAAAGTGTTATGTATTTCCTCAGGAATCTCTAGTGGGAGGTGAATGTAAATTTCCCACCTCTAGTTATGCAAAAACCCAGCCTTTTAAAGCTAGACTCTGACATGCTGATTACCTGAACCTGGAAACTGACGATCAAAGGCCCAAGCTGTATGAAGGAAAAGCTAACCTATCATAGGGAGGGCTTCTTCTCAGCTAAAGCTGTTATGAACTTGTTACCACAGAAAAACCCTCTGTGGGGAGAGTCTCAAGGAGTGACTCCTACCAGAGCCCCAGGTGGAGGGTGTGTGTGTCTGATCTCTGGTAAGCTTATTAGCATGCGTGTAGATCTTTTATTGTTTTTAACACGTTTTCTCTGTAATGCTTTCATCTTAAGAATAAATGTGCTTGTTTAGAAATGGCCGTGTGGTGATGTATAGCTGTGCGCAATCTTGCTGTTTATAGCCTCTAAGAGAGAGCAAAGTGCAGACACTGGCCTGTTTAGGCAGTCTGGCTCACTGGGAATAACGAAGTATAGGCAGGGAACTCTGCAGCCTGGAAAACCCCCGGTCAGGAGGGAGAGATGTGGGTGTCTGCCCAAGAGAGGTGATGGTCAAGGAGCCGAGAGCCTAAGAATGGGGACTCTTGCTTGACCATGGAGGGGAATACAGAGGCAGTTGTCTTGAATTGTGGCACTTAGTATGCCTGGGATTCTGTCATTGACAGGCTAGAGCTCCAGCTGGAGAGAACAGGACACTGTATACGGATATGTAAGATCCATAATTCCCAACTTTTATGCAAGTAAGTCTCAGAAACTCTTCTAGGTGTGGGCTATGTAAGGTGAAGTTCAGATGCTTTTCTGAGTGTGTGTTTCTTCACTCTTTCTTAAACAAACAATATTTTGTTCAACTGCAGGTATAACTCAGAGCTGGCTGTTAACGTGGTGCTGACGGCATCCTGGAAGATGAAAGAATTTAAACTGCTATGGCAGCAAAAGAGAACAAGTAGAGAGAACTAGTCCTAAAGTGCCTATCACAGGGTGCAAAGTAGCAGCCGTGTTAGTCTGTATCCGCAAAAAGAACAGGAGTACTTGTAGCACCTTAGAGACTAACAAATTTATTTGAGCATAAGCTTTCGTGGGCTACAGCTCACTTCATCAGATGCATGCAGTGGAAAATACAGTAGGAAGATATATATACACACAGAGAACAGGAAACAATGGGTGTTACCATACGCACTCTAATTAGAGTGATCAGTTAAGGTGAGCTATTACCAGCAGGAGAGAAAAAAAAACTTTTTGTAGTGGTAATCAAAATGGGTGATTGGCCCTTTAAGGGAAGATGGATCCAGTCCCTACCTGTGACTGACCCTCTGTCTCCCACCTGAGGCTGTGGGGCTCAGGTTCAGGTGAGAATGTGAAGAACACACGGCCTTCATAAAAGCCAGGAAGAGCTCAGATGAGTTATAACTGCAGAGAGAAGGTGTGCAGTGGTTAGGTGGCTCCAAGGCAGGTAGCCTGGAGAGTGAGAACTGAAGGGAGCACAGAGACAGGGGGAGACTCTGTAGCATGGAACTAAAACCTGGCTTTGGTGAGCTGAGGAAGTTTATTATGATTTACACCACAGTCCCGAAGAGACGTAGCAGTGCAGGGACCAAGGGAGGCTCCTTGGACTGGGATCAGACCCTGGATGCTGCTGGACTGAGGAAGCCTGCCATGAATTGCAAGAAGGAGGCTGTGGAGCTCCTGAAACCAAAAGGAATAAGTTTGAGAAGTTTGAGACCAGGGCAAAAGGAGACCCGGAAAAAAAATCTCCAGAGAGACCAGGGATTGGCAGAGCTCCATGGGTCAGAGGGAACTAAGGGAGAGCTGGGACTTGAAGTCCTGGACAAAAGTGAATTAGACGCCTCAAGAAGATTTGAGGCTGAAGGGCCCAAGGAGACCATATTCTGTAGGACTTAATAACCCAGACCCCCAAGAGCAGGAATGTTATTTTAAGTTCTCTGGGCTGTGAATTAGTGGGAGAACCAGGAGGGGACTGAAGGGGGCATGTTCTGGGACTACACCCTGCTACCATCCCCAGTAGTATAATAAAGAAGGGGTTCTCTGGCCCTTCCATCAGTGGAGCCACAGATGGGAGAGGTTCATGAGGGCATAAAATAAGCTCTCAAGCTTTCGATGTGCAGGAGCTTGGCCACCAGTTTTACACACAGCACAGTATAGTAAGTCATAGACTTGTAGACTGATTTCTTAGGAGCCAAAACGCCTACTTATGATCAAATGTGAACTGCAACCCTAAAAGTGGTTTTATCCCACACATTATATAAATAATTCAGTAAAAGGAAATGCTCAGCATTATGCACAAACCACAAATTTCAAATGATAACAAATCATTTAAAAGCAGCATACAGAATATGGCACCATCACAAAGCTTAAATCAAATTCTTGTATTTTCAGGCATCAACCTGTGTTGAAAATGTTCTTTGCAGTGGCTTTATACTTTTACTTGAAATTCACTAGCTTTCAGAATAGGCGGGGTGTGCGGGTCAAGTTTTACACAAATCCTGAATACACACGATTGTGCAACTGTAGAAGGCACTAACAGTAAAACCCGTTTCATACAGGAGTCAAATAACAGTCATTTAACATATACAAAGGTTGGGTAAAAAGTCCTCACAATATATTGTTTACTGTATTTTAATAAGTAGCATTCACCATCACTGTACAGTAACCTTTCTTCACCGTTCCTTGATTTTGAATACCTTTGGCCTATTACATCCTCAAGAAACCTGCAGCTTGATTGATTGGAACCAGCTTTGGCTTTTAAGATGCACTGTGCCATCCTGTGTGTCAGCCTTAATCCATTTGTCTCTTTCATTCATTTGATTCATATGACCTGAAAAACAAAACTGCATTCAGTTTGCTATTCTGACACATTAACAGTTTCTTCAGTATAAGCTTATTCAGAGCTTTCTGGAAACATTCTGCAAGAGGATTTTATTGGCAAAATTTGGTACATTTCTTAAGATATGGGATTAAGATTTGTGTTTCCTTGTTGACATGATACCATTTGTTCTCTGCATTCTTTCAGTAATATGCCAGTGGAAAGAATCTGGAGACTCATACTATGTTCTATTCCATAAAAACATGTAGATTAGAATTGCAGTGCGAAAAGAGAGAAGGTGGATGAGGTAATATCTTTCATTGGATCAACTTCTGTTAGCAAAAGAGAGAAGTTTTGGAAACACACCTGTCATGGAAGCAAGAAGCGTTCATCTCAGCTGCACCCTAGTCTAAGAAACATGGGTGAAGGCCATGTACTATAGTACTGATTTACTGGGACCAGTTTGCCACTTGTGGAAATGTTATTCTTATTACAGCAGTGACTGAGATTGGGGCTCTGTTATGTTAGGTGCTTTACATTCATGCGGTAAGCAGCAGTCCTTACCCTGAAAAGCTTGCAGTCTAAATGGACACAATAAGGGAGAAAGTCAATATCATTTTACAGATTTCAGAGTAGCAGCCATGTTAGTCTGTATCTGCAAAAAGAACCGTTGTCAGCAGGAGAAAAATAACGGAGCCATTACACACACTGAATCTATTTCCCCCATGTTAAGTATCCTCACAGCTTCTTGTCAAACTGTCTTAAATGGGCCATCTTGATTATCACTACAAAAGTTTTTTTTCTCCTGCTGACAACAGTTCATCTTAATTAATTAGCCTCTTAGAGTTGATAGGGCAACTCTCACCTTTTCATGTTCTCTGTATGTATATGTATCTCCTCGCTATATGTTCCAGTCTATGCGTCCGATGAAGTGAGCTGTAGCCCACGAAAGCTTATGCTCAAATAAATTTGTTAGTCTCTAAGGTGCCACAAGTGCTCCTGCTCTTCTTATCATTTTACAGATGGGGGGGCCTGAGGCACAGAGGACTAGATTCACAAAAAGCCTTAGGTGCCTAAATCCGAATCAGGCCCCACTGGGATTCACAAAACTCCTGCTCAGCTGCCCCCAAATTTGATAGCTGGCTAAAAATCACTTGGCACCTAAATTTTTACTGTAGAAGTTCCTAGGTACCTATGTTTCTGCCTCTCAGCAGACTTCTGAGCACGGCAGACCCACCAGCCTGAAGCCTGGAGTGGTTCACAAGCTGGGGAAGGAAGATAGGCATTCTGCCTAACTCACCTGAAAGACCTGCTCTGGGAGGCATGCTCTGAGCCTGCGTACCAGATCAGGCCTCTAGAGATGAGCTTACACAAAATGGCTGGGGGCCGTGGGGGAATTAGGAGTCGGACCTCCTTTATAACTCTGAGTCCAGTGGTCAGGGTACTCCCCTAGAATGTAGGAAACCTTCCAGTTCAAGTCCCTCTCCACCTGAGGGAGAGAAGGAATTTGAACTGGGATCTGCCACTTCTTCGAAGAGTGCCCTAATCAGTTGGCTCTGGGATATTCTGATGGAGCGGGGGAGTTCCTCCATCTCTCCTGTCAAAGCTGTTCCACTATTGGATGAGAGAGAGAGAGAGAGAGAGTGTGCCAGCATGAGAATGATTCTGTGGCCTGGTGACTAGAGCACTCTGGTGGGAGACCCAGGAGGACCCAGTCCCCTGCACCAACGATTTTTTAAAAAAATATTTAGACACAGTGGAAAAGCTTCAACAGGAGAGACTGAGGGAGGAAGCTGAACCAGGGGGTCTCCCAAGTGAGTGCTCCAACCACTGGGCCAGAAGTAATGAGGAAGCACTGCCACTATCGCGCCCCCTCCCCGCAGCTTCTTGCTAAAACAGTGCAGGCACCTAACTCCAAAGAGGGTTTGCAGCAGAGAATCCCATGCAGAGAGGCACCTAAATCCAGGCTGCAGGGAGGTGCCTATCTCTGAGAGAGGAGTGGGGTTTAGCATTCCTCCTCCCCCGCCCCCAAATTGGTATCTCCCATTGGCTAGCTTAGGTGAGGATCCACTTCCCATGCTGGCTATTATGAGTCCCATTCTTAGGCACCTCTCTCCAGTGCCGCTGGAACATTTTTAATAGTGGGGGAGCTGAGAGCCTGTTCACCCCTCCCGCCCCCAGCTGAGGCCAGGAGCAAAGCCCCGGGTGCAGGGTGGCAGCAGAGCTCCGGACATGGGGCTGGCAGCTGAGATTCCAGGCACGGGACGGTAGTAGAGCCCCAGGCGCACAGGCAGCAGCTGTGACCCCAAGCACGGTGCTGGCAACTGAGACCCCGGGAGCAGGGCTGGCAGCCGGGAGCCTGAAGGTGCTACAGCACCCTCCCACCCCTAGTTCTCGCACCTATGCCTGTGTCTCCCCATTGTACAGGGAGCCTAGGCATCTAACTCAGGCTTTGTGAATGCCAGTGATTTTCTTGGTGCCTAAGTTTCTTTGTGAATCTAGCCCAGAGAGATTAAGTGATTTGCCCAAGGTTACAGAGAGAATCTGTGGCACATCTAGGAATTAAATCCATTTTTCCTGAGTCCCAGTCTCATGCCAGTCGCAAGATCAGCTTTCATCTTGAACTCTTTTCTAAACATCCTTTTGTTTTGTTTAAATTTTTGATGACCTTAGTGCTTATATAAGTGTATAATTTGTAAGTTTAGCACTGAGCCTAGCATAGCCTGGGGCAGGAACTGAAGCAGCACTCTAGAACAACTTTGCAAATGTGCCTTGGTTCAAACCTGCCACACACACAATGTGAAATCCTGGCTCCAATGAATTCCAAGACAAACCCCGCCATGACTTCAATTGGCCAGTTTTCATCCCCATAATCCAAGTCTTCTTCTTGAGAAGAGGCTGCCACTACTACTGCGGTTCTACGGCGTCGATAAGTGGTGGCTACTGTGAGACTCTGGACAAAATCATGTCAACCTACCAGAGAACTGGGAAACTATTTCAAAGCAACTGAGAAGACAGTTTGTTTACCCAGCTCTCCCACAGAGAAGGCAGGGATGTCAGGTTCCTAACGTACAGATGGTGCAAGCGCTTTGGGGATCTCCATGTGGATGCTCCAGTGCTTACTCCTCAGTCCCCATGGCAACCTGGATCCCATTGAAGCTTTGCTCCTATTGGTTCCCTTCCTGCATTTGGGCCAAACCCCAGGTTTCTCAACGCCATCTGCCCAAACACTCCAAATGTCTGTCTTTGAAAAACATTTTAAAACAAAAGTGGAGTTCATGACAATGTAGGGCAGATGGGGTGTGCAGAATATTTGCCATTGCTGAAATTTTAAGTTCCTCAGAAATTTTATCTGAATCTCTATTACTTTTCATTTGCCATAGCTCTCTGTAGGAGAATGAAGAATAGAAATGAAAAGGGAATCTGCCTTCTAAGTAGAGACAGCCCTTAAAACATGAAATTGGACTGAATTTTAAACCGGAAATAACCTCCAAGTGTCAAAAAAACGAGCTGACAAAAATATGAAGGAAATCAATTTTCAGCTGTTCCCTTAGTAATGTTGTATGGTATCTAGAATGCAGCCATTTTTCTAGGCTGTAAGAAGAGGTGACAGAGCAAATAGGTGGAGCACAGAAATATATGCCAGGAGATGGAAGTGGGAGTTGAAGATGCCTGGCTGTAATAAGCATTTTATGCCAAGTGTGAATCTCTCTGGTGTGTTTTCATAGACTCCAGCAAGCACCGCAGCATATGCGCTGATGATATTTCATGCATCATTTACCTCTTATTAAATTATTGCTACAGAGCTGGAGAAAACCTTGTAACAAAACTAACAGAAAAAATATCTGAGATGTTTCAAAGTTCTAAAGTTGTCTGGACTCAGCCTCCAGTTTTGTATTTGCTGTTTTAATAAAAATGATTAATTCCTTTTGCTTCCTTTGGAGTTTTGTCTTGGCCACCCTGGTGGGGAATACAAGACCAACTTCCCTGTAACCAGAGCCCAGTGTCTGAAGTTCCACTTCCCTGCGACATGGCACCAAGAGCTCCCGGGGGAACAGATCCCTGAGCCCATCCCCATTAGCAGTTTAAATCAGGCTCAGGAGCGTAACATAGTTTAATGCACATGAAAACTGTCCAACTAAGCTACAATACATTTTATAAAACTGTGTTGGAGTCTTGCCAGAGTAGTTCATGAGCACAGTTTTGTCTTAACACTTTTCAGTGCTTGTGCTCTGAATAAGGAGGCTCTACGTAGGTTTTGAAGACTGCTTGCCAACGTGTTTAAACTATGATAGCAAAAGCCATTTAGGTTTTTGTCAGTGTGGACAGGGCTTTACTTTCAAAGCACACCATTCATGCTATCTGTGCTATGCACCAAACATACTGCATTAGGCATCCCTTTCAACTTAATGCCTAGAAAACAGTATCTTTCCACGTGTTTTGATAGTCAAAACAATTGTTCTCTAGATAAAGGCAAGTATGCACAGGCTTTCGTGAAGAATGGAGAAGCTAAAATGGTCCCTTCCTAAATTACAAGATACAGAATTTTCTTATTTATTTTAATGTGAATTAATAGGAGAATAACCACTCCAAACCTAAAAATCTACAAAAAATCATATGCATGGCATCTACAAGCTAGGGATAAAAATGAGAGCTGTGATTCACATTAAAACCCAAACCTAGGGTAATCATACGACCCATTTTGGCCAGGACAGTCCCCCTTTTTAAGCTCTGTCCCGGATATCATGACATTTTTGGAAACCTTGCCATTTGTCCTGTTTGCTCTTGCCAACTGATCATTAGGGACAAATGCCAAGTTTTCAAATTGTGGGGCACGCCCCCTAGGGCGCATGGAGGAATGTTGAGGGGGGTGAGCAGCGACGCCAGGCGGCTCAGGCAAGTGATGACACTAGACGGCTCAGGCTTGGCACCAAGCAGCTCGGGTGGGCAGCCCTGCATGGCAAGGCTCGGACAGCCAGTCGCAATGCCTGGCAGGGCTTGGGGAGAATCTCCCCGAGCGACACCAGGTGGCTCAGGCCTGGTGTCCTTTTTTCAATTAGGGAAATATGGCCACCCTACCCAAACCATTTTCACATGATGATGTGGAAAATTAGGAAATCAATCTCTGGAATTGGAGTCCAGACCTTGGATTTCTCTCTGTTAAGGCAAAAACAGATGGAGAAATGCCAGGCCAATGGTGGCTTTTTATTCTCACCTTGTGAGTAGAACATGACCAAAGGTTGGCTGCCAGTACAAGGCTCTAGTTTAAATGAACCTTGACAAGTCTTACAAGTTTTTTACTTTCTTGAGTTAAATGCAAGCTGAAACCAATCAAAAATCGATCTGTTGGACACAAGATGATCTAATGTGTTAGAAGCTGGATTAACTTTCTATTTAACTCCAAGGAATTTAATCTTTTGCAGATTTTTTTTTAACTTCTTGCTTAAAGGAACAAAGCTTCACCAAGATGTGCATACGGACATCTCTTCCCACTCAGTTTGGGTGACAAGGGTTTTAGCAGCATTTGATTCTAGGAAAGAAGGAAATTCTTGAAGTACCTTGAAAATATAGAAAATGATCGGGGTGATCTCCTTTGCTGGGATCAGGGCTCAAACTTAAAATGCAGCAGAGGCTTTTCAATTGCCTTCAAGGTGTGGGGAAGAAGTGGCAATGAGGGATACCAGAAGAGAAAGTCCTAAGATGAGCCCTGACTCTCTGGGACCCACTGGCGAGAGAAAAGCGGAGCGCATACAGATTGCTTTGACCCTTGCAAATTTCTTGAAGGTGAGTCAGCAGCATCTCATGGTCAATCATGTCACTATCACTGACAGGTTAAGCAGTATTATCATGACGGGTCCACCACTATATGTGGCCAGTAGGAAGCAGGCTCCAAAAGCTACCAAGGCTGTCTCTGCACCAAGAGGGAGCCTGAAACCTGGCTGGAAAATATCCAGGATACTGAAGGATGTCGGGCCACCTCATCCATTCCACTCTCAATGATTTTTGCCATGGAAGGAGAGGTTGGCGACAGGATGGAAGCTGGCAGGATCACCAGTGCCAAGTTCCACCAGTGGAAAGTCTTAGAAGTGGCTTCCCCAACAGTCTTCAGAACCATAATCTGTGGTATTGGGCCAAACTCCACCAGGGATGGCAGTCTGCTCACTTGTTTCTCCAGTGGCTTGTTTTCCTTGGAGTTATAAAAAAGGGCTACTATACTTTTTTTCCTCCCTATAAACCTCACCACTAAATTAGAGGCTGGATGGCCCTGGGGACTAGGAATGATGCATTGACCCCTTGCTCTTTAACAGGGATAAAGGCAACCCCCAAAACAACACCTAAAGAAGGGCCCATTTTGACCCCAAAATATGAGAGTTATATGATCTATTAGCTGGTGCAGTACGTACTGAAAACATTATGTGCAAAGTTAAAAGCATCTGACACACACCAGCCAAAACACCATATAATTCAATTTGGTGAATAAAGTGAGAGCCATATGCTCAATGATTTTATAAAAGTCTTCTCATTATTCCCCAATACTTTACTCGCCTCTTGGACGTGAGCAATAACTCTGACCTTCCAGAAAATGGATTGCTTAGGTGAAACTTTCCCTGCCTTCTGGGATGGGTGAGCAGGATGCTTCTCAAAAGATTAGTCTTTTTTTTGTATTTGAGATTAAAACAAGGCACCATGGTTTTATAAGACTCCATAAAAACTGCTGCAAATTGCTTTCTCTGCCCATTCCAAACTAAGCTGCCAAGCATGCTCTTTACTCAGCCTGTCTCCATGTTCATATGCAGTATCTCTGCCCGAGATCTGCTGGGAAACAGAATATAGTATGCCTGGTTAATTTCTTGTCTCTACGCCTGAGAAACTTCAGTCACTGGGATTTTCTCTTGCAAAAGGTTTATTGTCTAGTTTGCTTCTTTTATTTTCCAAATCAAAAACTCAGGGGCTGTTTCTCTTTGCTGATATATAGGAAACTGAGTATCCTCACTTTCCCCAGATATTCTGCTGGTGAGAGAGATGATGCTTCCTTGCTAACTCTTAAAGATGTATTCTTTTGGAAGGACTTAAACGTCAAGGTTGTTTACTAGCTATCTGCTAGGTATTGCAGTGATGGGCATGCTGGAAATAGATCAAATGGATTAGAAAGAGCTATTCTCATGTCCCAGGATCCTCTAGCTTGAGTGAAGACCCAAAGTGGTGTTAGGTTGGAAAGGCCACAGAAACCACTTACTGATAATTTCACTAAAACTGACCAGATGAGCAAAAGAAAATTCATGGCAGGGGTGTTGGGAAATAGCTGGGCTGACTGCCAGTTCCCTGAGACCAGCCCCCTTTCCCTTTGAAGATCTCTCCACAACAGCAAGCCTCTATTCTCAGTGAGTCTGTGTTCTTTGGCACATGAGCAGGCAATGCAAGTGTGGGGGAACCTGTCCATTGGCTGTCTTGCTCCTGAATGATTCCTGCCTGTACCTTCATGATCTTCCTTTCAGTCACCTCATAGCAGGTAGGAGCAGGTGGCCAGGTAAGCTCTTGGCCAGTCTCCCCAGAATTCTGCCATGCATCCTTCACTTTAATTACATGGTCCTTGCTGTATGTCTTGTGCCCCTCCCATTGCCCGTGAAGTTCCACACACAGAGTTCATAGTTTGTAGATATCTTCTGATCTTGAGTGAGTGGGCATGGACCAGGGGTTAGGCCACAGGCACTTCTTCCTTATTGCCAAAGAAAAAGATAGGAGTGTCTGCCTAGTATCAGCACCAGGAAAGGAGCTATACAATCACTGTCCACCTATGCTGCCCGACAATGCTAAGAAGGAAATTGGGCCATAGAGTTTTCAAACCAACTCTTAAAACCTATTTTTAGATTTCCTTAGAGTACCCACTGACTCCTTCGAGAACTGAGGGCTCATCCTTGTTAATTACTCCTTCCATGTCTCCCTCCTACAGCAAATGCCCCAACTCCTCTGAACTGATCCTCCGTCTCCGGAGAGAACAAATGCCTTCCCACCTCTCTAACTTTCCCATCACCTCTCCTCCCAGCATTCTCCACCTACTACTCACCCTAGGCTGTTTCCCTCTTGTCTTCATACTATGGTCGAATTCAGCTCCATTCTTTGGTAGCCTCCCAGCTCCCCTGGATATGCACCACCAAGGAACTCGCAATCCTGCTACTGCCTTGACCAATATTGTACCTAGTAGCAGAGAGAGGACTAGTTGCATGAGTATTACACCAAACTCCAGGGTTCAGTGAGGGTTTCCTATAGCTGGAGGTGGACTGGATCAGAACTCACTTGATGCAAGAATTCTACCCTGTGACATTCCTCTGGTGTTATCTGGACCGGTGATCTGCTAGGTCACTCCAATCCTCGGCTCTGGGAGCCAGCCTTACCCTGCTCTGCTGTGAGAAGCCCCTCTCCTGGGATGTTCATGCACAGCCTCTGGCACATAAGCTGCTCCAGCTACATGAGTGGGCCCTTTTGACCAGCCGCTGCTTGGATTGTGCAACTGAATGAAACTAGCCAATATCTCCGGTCCCAGACACAACTCTAGGAACCTCCGTCTTGCAGTGTCCAGTTATGCCCGCTGGCCGCTGCAAGCTTATATGAGTTTGTCAATTTAACAAAGAAATTGCTATGTACCAGGCTTGTTATCCCAAGGGGAGTCTCTGTCATGCTTTAAACCAAACACACAGCTTCAGTAGAATAAACAAACAGAGTTATTAAGTACAAAGATAGATTTTAAGTAATTATAAGTCAACACACAAGTCGGATTTGGTAAAATGAAATAAAAGCAAAATGCATTCTAAACTGATCTTAACACTTTCAGTGCCCTTACAAACTTAGATGCGTCTCACCACAGGCTGGCTGGTTGCCCTTCAGCCAGGCTCTCCCCTTTGATCAGCGCTTCAGTCGCTTGGTGGTGACATCTGTAGATGGAGTTGGAAGAGAGAAGAAGAGCATGGCAAACATCTCTTCCTTTTATCATGTTCTGTCTTCTCTCTTGGCTTTGCCCCCTCCCTTTCAGAGTCAGGTGAGCATTACCTCATCGCAGCCCAACACTGACCAAAGAAAGGGGGGGTGACTCACTGGAGAGTCCAACAGATCCTTTGTTGTTGCCTAGGCCAGTGTCCATTGTTCCCGTGAGGCTGGGCTGGGTTTGTCCCATACGTGCCCTGACGAGGTGTGAACTGCCCCTCAGCTCTTAGAGAGTTTTTGCCTGGGCTTGCTTTTAGCCATGAGGACACATTTTCAGCCTCATAACTATATACATGAAATTACAACCAATAACATTACTATAACAACGATTACTATAACAACAATGCTCACTGCATCATAAGCCTTCCAAAGACACCAGACATGACAAACTTTGCATTGGATACCACACAATCATATTATAAGGATGAACATCGGGGTGCTGGGTGTTCCCCTGAGGTACAGAACGTCACACACATCAACTCTCCCCTGGAAGAACTCTTCATTTACCGCTCACACTAGAATTCCCAAGAAATATGTAAAATCCATTTAAAACAGCCAGTTCCCAGCATTAACAACCTGGAAACCAGCCAGCTTCTGAAGGGTTAACTATTTTTGTACTAACCTCTTAGCTTAGAGACTTAAAAGTCTAAATTGATATCCCCTTGTGATGTGGGTTTTTTTATGGTTTGGCAAACACGGATTTTTTTCATCTGTTTTATATGTTCTGCAGCTAAAACTCAAATGAAATTGCTGCCACGCTGTCCCTAAAGTTCCCAAGGGGAGGAACATTTTTCACCATGGAGCCTGTTATTTTATTAAATAATTTGTAATTATTTCAGAGTCTACTTGTATCAGATGATGATCTTACTGGAAAAATAATACTTTATGTTACAAAGGGAATCTTGACATATAATATAAGACATTGTTAAATTAGTTGAAGGCAGGATGTGAAAAGAAGCCAGCTACATTTAAAGGAAACAAAGGAAAACTGTATAAAAAATACAGAAATGGACAAGGTTTATTGTTAAAGCACAGCTCCCCAAAATGTTATATTCAGACTATGAAGTCATACACTGTATGAATCATACATTTGTACAGAATCCCAGGGTACAATCCTTTACCCCAATACTGCTGAAATACAGGACAAAATACACCTCTACCCCGACATAACGCGACCCGATATAACGCAGGTTCGCATAAAACGTGGTAAAGCTCTGACACGCTGCTCTGAGCAGCATGTTAAGGGTGCCGGGCCAGGCCAGGGCCGAGGGGTTCGATAAGGGGAAGAGGGTCTTGGGGGCAGTCAGGGGCTACCCGCCCCCAGGGTCTGGGGAGCAGGAGCTGTGGGAGGGCACTTTTGTGGCCCGGGGGATTAGCGGGGGGCCGGGAGCAGCCCGCTCTGCTTCCCTCGCCCCAGCCCCAGCCGTGTCGCTTGGGGGAGGGGGCTTGGGGGAAGGGATTCCCCCTGCACTCACCAGCAGCAGCGGAAGTGGAGCAGCCCGGCCCCAGCCCCCTCCACTCTGCCAGCTCCCAGCTGCAGCGCTCCGCTTCCCGCCACAGGTGAGTACGGGGGGCATCCTTTCCCCAACCTCCCTGCACTCACCTGTGGCAGGAAGCAGAGTGCTGCGGCTGGGAGGTGGCAGAGTGGAGAAGGCTGGGGCCGCGTCGCTCCGCTTCCCGCCGCTGGTGAGTGTGGAGGGCGTCCTTTCCCCAACCTCCCTGAACTCACCAGCAGCGGGAAGCGGAGCAGCCCAGCCCCAGCCAGCTCTACTCCGCCAGCTCCCAGCCGTGACGCTCCGCTTCCCACTGCAGGTGAGTGCAGGACCTTTCCCCAGCTGCCCCCCAGCAACACGGCTGGGGCCAGGGCAAGGAAAGTGGAGCAGGCTGGAGCCGCGTCGTTCCACTTCCCGCCGCAGGTGAGTGCGGGGGGGGGGGGGGAATCCTTTCCCCAACCTCCCCACACTCATCGATGGTGGGAGCGGACTGGGGCTGGGCTGCTCCACTTCCCGCCGCTGCCGGTGAGTGCCTGTCAGAGGGCGGGGGGGGGGAGGTTGGATGGGGGTTGGAGAAGTCAGGGCCCACAGGGCTTGGGTAGGGGGTGGGGTCCTGGGAGTGATTAGGGACGGGGGTCTCTGGAGGGGGCGGTCAGGGAACAAGGAACAGGGGAGTGAGGGGGCAAAGCAAGTTTGATATAACGCGGTCTCACCTATAACACGGTGAGATTTTTTGTCTCCCGAGGACCACGTTATATCGGGGTAGAGGTGTATATTGATTTGTTCCTAGAATGTGGGACATTAGGCACTAAATACAGTTACAATGTCCCATTAAAATACGGTAGAGATGGTCACTCTACCTGTAAACATGAACTATTATTTCCTCTAAACTATCTGCATTAGGATTATTGAAGTCAATCAATATTAAAATGATTTAAATGTGACACAGATAGAAATAAAGCAACATATGATGCAAGGACAGATCATCCCAAAATCTCTTGCTGAATTTAATATCCATAGTCATCGGGTGCCTTATTGGAATGCCATGGGCTCTTTAAGGGAAGTGAAAACTAGTGGCCAAATGCTGCCTTCAGCATGTAACTCTCATTAACTCCAGTGGCCTTTGGATGTGTACATTTGAGGGCTGACTAATCAGGAGACACTGTCAGTCTAAACTGCTGAACTGTTTGTATGCAGAATGGTAGGTTTGTGGGTCATTTCTGTTTCAAAGATGATTCGCCCCCATTCCTCCCCCTCAAAAAGCACAGAATGTTAGAAGTAGATGCTGACCACCTCCCCCTAAACAAACAAACAAAAAAACACCTATGGGCCTGATCCGGGTATCAAAAGGATCAACCCCAAAGATAGAAGAGGGGCCACTCAGCTCACATGTACATTTTATAGTGCAAGGGTATAGGTGTTTGTTTTTTTAAGTCCATGAGATCCAAACCACTGGCCAATCACCAGCTCCCCACTCATTGTGACATGTTGTTTAATTTAATCTGGAAAGTGAGTCTGCCTGCAGGGATTATGTCACTCTGAGGACCTTTAACATTACTTTTTAAAAATTCTAATGTCATATCCTCTCTATATTACACACTGTGCATTGAATGAGGGAGGGGAAAATAGTAGGTGGTGGTCATGTAATTAAAGATGGCTTCATAATGCATATGCACAAAGTGTCCAAATTAAGATTATACAGGCACCCTTAATTCCTTGCATTTTGAGTGCTTGACTTTGCAACCTTAATATTCTTTTAATATAGATTTGTGTGTGTGTTTTCTTACAGTTTTAAAAAAGCAAAATAAAAAAAAAAAAATTCCATCATGGGTCATTAGCAGAGTAGGGAAAAGACGGTTACTCACCTGTAGTAACTGGTGTTCTTCGAGATGTGTTGCTCCAATCCATTCCAGTTAGGTGTTTCTCCGAACTTTTTCCCTAGCAACCCCGGGCGGGGCGCCCTGGAGTGGCGCGCTATGGCGCTAAATATATACCCCAGCCCGCCCGTCCGCTCCTCAGTTCCTTCTGCCGCTACTCCGACAGTGGGGAAGGAGGCGGGTCTGGAATGGATTGGAGCAACACATCTCGAAGAACACCAGTTACTACAGGTGAGTAACCGTCTTTTCTTCTTCGAGTGATTGCTCCAATGCATTCCAGTTAGGTGAATCCCAAGCCTTACCTTAGGCGGTGGGGTCGGAGTGAGACGTGGCGGAGTGTAAAACCGCGGGCGAAGGCTGCGTCGTCTCTAGACTGCTGCACCAACGCGTAGTGGGAGGCGAAGGTGTGGACCGAAGACCAGGTAGCCGCTCTGCAGATGTCCTGGATGGGGACATGGCTCAGGAAGGCGGCAGACGAGGCTTGCGCTCGTGAGAGTGAGCGGTGAGTCGGCATGGAGTCACGTGAGCTAGCTCGTAGCATGACCGGATGCATTGGGTCACCCAGGAGGCAATGCGTTGGGTAGAGACTGGCTCGCCTTTCATGCGATCAGCGACTGCGATGAAGAGCTGGGTGGAACGAAAAGGCCTTGTCCGGTCTATGTAAACGCCAGCGCCCTACGGACGTCGAGGGTGTGGAGCTGTTGCTCCCGGGCGTGGGGAAGAAGACCGGGAGGAAGATGTCCTGATTAAGGTGGAAGGCCGAGACCACCTTTGGTAGGAAGGCCGGGTGAGGCGGCTGCACCTTATCCGCGTGGAAGACGGTATAGGGAGGGCCCACCGTCAATGCTCCGAGACTCTCCTTGCCGATGTTATGGCAACCAGGAAGGCCGTCTTATAGGAGAGGTAGAGGAGAGAACACGTGGCCATAGGCTCGAATGGAGGACCCGTGAGTCTGGCCAGGACGAGGTTCAGGTCCCAGGTCGGGCAGGGCGGCGGTCGAGGCCCTTCAGGAAGCGGGAGACCATCGGATTGGCAAAGATGGTCCGACCCTCCGCCGACGGACGAAAGGCGGACACCGTGGACTCTCAAAGAGGAAACCGCCA
This sequence comes from Mauremys reevesii, assembly GCF_016161935.1. Taxonomy (NCBI): domain Eukaryota; kingdom Metazoa; phylum Chordata; order Testudines; family Geoemydidae; genus Mauremys; species Mauremys reevesii. The sequence goes on from NC_052623.1 coordinate 336,056,843, forward strand.
GACCCTGCTCCTTAAGGTACCATAGGTAGTCCAGGATGGTAGTGATGGGTACCACGAATGGGTTGAGCCCCTGCTGGTCACACCAGAGCGCGAACCTCTTCCATTTCGCCATGTATGTAGTGGTGGAAGGCTTTCTACTTTCAAGCAGGACCTGCTGTACGGCTGCCGAACATCCCCTCTGCGTGGGTCAACCACGCAGGAACCAGGCTGTAAGGTGGAGAGATTGCAGATTGGGGTGGAGGAGTCTGCCAAGTCCTGTGTGATAAGGTCCGCCACAATGGGAGGGTGATGGGCTCCCGACGGAGAGCTCGAGCAGCAGGGTGTACCAATGTTGCGCGGCCAGGCCGGAGCCACGAGTATCATGGTGGCTCGATCCTCCGGCTTCTGGAGCACTCTGTGCACTAGCGAAACGGAGGGAAGGCATAGAGGAGGTGAGTCTGCCACGGATAGAGGAAGGCGTCGGACGGAGATCCCGGCGAGTGCCCTCGAACGAGCAGAACTGGAGACACTTCCTGTTCGCCTGGAGGCGAAGAGGTCGACCGGGAAACCCCACCTCTGGAAAATCGTGTGTACCACGTCGGGACGGAGGGACCACTCGTGGAGAGAAACGACCTGCTGAGGCGGTCGGTAGCGTGTTCTGCACTCCCGGAAGAAAGGACGCTTCCAGGTGAATGGAGTGGGTCACGCAGAAGTCCCAGAGGAGGATCGCCTCCTTGCAGAGGGGGGACGAGCGAGCTCCGCCCTGCTTGTTCACGTAGGCTAGTGCTGTTGTGTTGTCCGTGAATACTGTCACCCAGCGGCCTTGCAGGTTGGACCGAAAGGCGTGACATGCAAACGGATCGCCCGGAGCTCGCGGACATTGATGTGGAGAGCGCAGAGACCTTGAGTGTGAAGGCCCCCAGGTGAGCCCCCAACCGAGTGCCGACGTCCGTGGTCAGCGTCGCGGACGGACGAGGAGGGTGGCACTCCAGCGCAGACGATCTCTGGGTCGAGCCACCAGCGGAGGGACTCGAGGTCGGTCTCGTGACCGTGACCACCATGTCGATGTGGTCGCGACGCCAGCCACGACTGGAACGGACGGAGGCGGAGTCGCGCGCCGTGACACGATGCCATGTGACCGAGGAGGCGGAGGCATGACCGCACCGTCGTGGTCGGAAAGTTGACCAGCTCCCTGATGAGGGAGACCATTGTCAGGTGCCGAGACCGCGGCAGGCAGGCGCGGCCCACTGAGGAGTCGAGGATCGCGCCAATGAATTCCACCCGCTGTGTTGGGAGCAAGGTAGACTTCTCGGCATTGACAAGCAGTCCGAGGTGTTGAAAGAGGACAGGATTTCCGCCACCTGTCGCTGTACTAGAATCAACCAGTCGTCCAGATAGGGGTAGACGTGGATCTGGCGCCTGCGGAGGGCTGCTGCTACCACTGCCATGCACTTTGTAAACACCCTCGGTGCCGTGGCAAGTCCGAAGGTAACACGCGAACTGGTAGTGGTTTTGTTGACTAGAAACCGAAGGAAGCGCCTGTGAGGGGGTAAATGCGACATGGAAGTAAGCGTCCTTCATGTCGAGGGCGGCAAACCAATCTCCCGGATCCAGAGAGGGAATGATGGTCCCCAAGGTGACCATGCGAAATTTGGGCTTGAGCAGGTATTTGTTCAGCTCGCGAAGGTCCAGAATAGGACGTAACCCTCCTTTCGCCTTGGGGATAAGGAAATAACGGGAATAGAATCCCCTGCCCCGTCTGTCTGGAGGCACTACCTCTATGGCACCCACGCTCAGTAGAGTCTGGACCTCTTGCAGGAGGACTTGCTCGTGAGATGGGTCCCTGAAGAGGGACAGGGAGGGTGGGTGGGAAGGAGGGGCGAAACTAACTGTAGACGGTATCCCGACTGGACAGTCTGTAGAACCCTGCTGTCCGATGTTATTCGGGACCACGCAGGACGAACATAGTAGAGGCGTTTGGAAAACAAACGGGAGGATCCGAGATGGAGAGTGATGGGCCGCCCGGCGCCCATCAAAGGCCTGCTTGGACCCTTGCGGCCCTGGAAGAGGCCTGGGACTGGGTGATTTTGTCCCTGGTAACGCTGCTGCGGGAAGGACCGAGGGCCTGTTGCCGGAAAGACCTGCGGCGTGTGCATGCCAAGAGTTCGTATGGCGTCGCCCATCTTTCAAGGTCTGTATCCGCGAATCGGTCTTTTCGGAGAATAGGCCTTTCGTGTCAAATGGCAGGTCCTGCAGCGTGTACTGCACCTCTTGTGGGAGCGTAGAGATTGCAGCCATGAGATGCGACGCATCGTCACCCCTGTCGCTATTGTCCGCCTTTCCTCCTCAAGCATCGCTGAGAACTCCTGGCGGGAAGTTGTCGGCAGAAGTTCGGTGTCTTTTGCCAGGGATGTCATGATGTCAAACACATACCTGGCCAGGAGGACCATTTGGTTAGCTATGCGCATCTGCAGGGACTTTACGGCCTAGCAGGTCCATCCTCCGCGTCCTTGGATTTGACTGCTCCGTTCACGGCCATTCACAGACTGCACGACAAGCGAGTCCGGGTTTACTCATAGCCCGTAGGGGCTGAGTACTTCCGCTCTACCCCGCGCAGTGGGGATGGACGGTGTTTGCCAGAGCGTTTGTATGGTCTTCACAAAGGGCAGTGCCACGCGCACTGGAGTGTCCGAACCGACCACATTAGTTATGGGGTCCTCATCCTCCTGGACCTCTGCCACCGAAGGCCCATGGCCGCCGCCACCCGACGGAGTAGTTCCTGGTGGGCCTTGAGGTCAATGGGGCGGGTCTTTAGCAGAAGTCCCAGCCACCGCGACATTGCTTGGCCGATGGCCTCCACTGGAGGGGCCGAGGCGCCTCAGCCAGGCCAGGCTGGACGGGGCCTGGTGGTCCCGCGGCATCGAGGGCTCGCGGGAGGTGAGCGACTGATCGACGCCGGGCACCCTGCGGCGATGTCTCGTGGGGAAGCGGAATGCCTTGCGCCGTGATGACCCCAGGGCACCCAGAATCCCCACTGCTGAGCACCTTGCGGATGGTTGTGGGGTTGGCGGCAATGAGCCGGTGCCGTCCGCGCCCAGAGGCGCGACGCGAGGACGCAGCCAGGGTGGGGCGGAGGCGGAATACTGCGGATGGTCTGGAGGCCCGTGTCCGTCCGTGGAGACCTCGACCAACGGCCAGAGCTCGACCGTTCGGGAGCTCGACCGAGCCGGACTGCGGTGCCGGAGCGCGGCGGGAGTTCGGTGGCCGGCGGGGCGGGGACGGGGGACTCCGGCCGCCGCGACGCGGTGGGTGATCGACCGGCCGGACGGAGGCGCCGGCGGGGACCGGATCGGATCGGGGTACCGCGGCGGCGGCGGAGATGGCGAGCGGTACGCGATGGGGAGCGGTGCCGAGATCTCGACCGGCTGGGTGCGGTGGTCCACAGATGGAGGTCGGACCATCTCGCCGGTTTTCCAGCCGACGGAACAGCCCGCACCGGCGGTGCCGGGGCCGGAGGCTCGGTGCCTCTACGAGCTGAATTAGCTCGGCGCAGCCTTGGCTCAACTCCGGACGGCACCGGGAGCGGTACCGACTCCGGACCTGGCGGAGTCAACGGCCCAGTGTCTGCCGTCACCACTGGGGCGAGGCGGCACAAGCACTTTAGCTGAGTCCTCAGCACGGGACTTAGCTATGGCTTTGGCGGTGCCGGTCTTGGCGCCGGGTGGGGCCTGCGGGACCTCGGTGCCGCTGGTGCGCTCTGAACCGAGGAGGTGCCGGGCGTCGCTGGTGCCCGGTTGGAGCGACGCTTCCATAAGTATCTGCTTAAGCCTGTGGTCCCGTTCTTTGCGTGTCCGTGGCTTAAAAGCAGAACAGATAACGCACTTGTCGGTGCGATGTCCTTCTCCGAGGCAACGGAGGCAAGCGTCGTGTGGATCTCCAACGGGCATAGGCTTTTGGCACACAGCGCGTGCCCTGGGCATGAGCCCGCACCGGGAGGGAAAACCAACTACTATCTAGAACAACTATACTAAGACAACTATAAGAACTGAAACACTAACTATGCAACTAACTATATATAGACAAAAAACGAAGAGTGAAGGCTAGGGTGGTGGAGGGCAGAGAGCACTCCACAGTTCCGACCGAGAAGGAACTGAGGAGCGGACGGGCCGGCTGGGGTATATATTTAGCGGCGCGCACACCTAACTGGAATGCATTGGAGCAATCACTCGAAGAAGAACTTTCCGTTCCATCACACAGACCTAAGATAAATGGAGTGACTGGTAGCAATGGTAGACTGTTATCCTCTATGTGGACCAGTCACTAGAGGGGGATGAGACACATGTCTTGCCAGTGGATTTCACAGCTATAGATAGCTCACAGATAGCAGAGGAAGACAGAGACTCAGAACTCCTAGGTTCAGTTCTAGGTTCTGCACAGGCATGTGCTCTAGTGGTTACAGATGCTTCTTTGTGCTTCTAGCCTGTCTTTGTGGCCTCTGCTCCTATCAACTCCCTCATCCCAGCTCCAGCCCCTCCCCACATAGTCCTATCCCCCCTCCTACAGGAAGCCCTGCTCCCTGGCTCCTGACACTGTCCCTTTCTGTTCTTATCCACTATCCCCCAGCTCCTGCCCACCCTGGTTCCTGTTCCCCTTGGGCTCCTGCAACATCCTTTCATCCCCCTTCCCCCATTTTTCACCCCTCTGAATTCCAGTGTGCCTGCTCCGTCCTTCTCTTTCTTACTGGGGGAAGTCAGGGGCTCCCCTCCCAACAGAGGAAGCATCACGTATAAAATATATAAATGTATTTTTCTAAAATACGCTGCATGCCCCTTTTACCCTGGTTATCAGAGGCACTCAGAAGAACACATTTGTAAAGATTCTTGTGTTATATTTTAATACACATTTGCTTGTCACCTATTTAATTATACTCAGCTGTCTAAACCAACAACATACTCTCTCGCTCTCTAAAAATCAGTGGGCCAAATTCTTGCCCAGTGTAGCTCCACAGAAGTCAATGAAGTTACATTGGGGATGAATTTGGCCCTACAACTCTAATTAGTGAAACAGGCGATCAATATTCACATGTAATTTATGAAGGCATGAAATAAAAAAGGCATCTAATAACAGATGAGGAGGCCATTGGCACAAGAAAACATCAGAAGTTGAAACAGACAAAACGGGAAGAAGCCAAGAGCAATAAAACCATAATCAAACATATCTATGTTTTATTTAGGCCAGATAGATTTATTAAAAGCAAGTCTTACCAGTAATAGTTATGTGACCCTCTTTAGGGGCACACTGGGTTTCCTTTAACTGGATCTCTGAGCTCACATCAACCTTGCTTCCAGATAACTGTAAATAAGCTTTAAGAGAGGCAGGTACCTTGACTGTAATAGAGCCTGTTATAAATTAAAATGAAAGAGATGAATGTTAATATCCAAGACAAAGCATGCAAACAGAGAGAGGGCCCCCACTATTCTGCTCTTTTCTGAGCTTACATGGGAGAGAGAGAGAAAAAGAGTCCTATTTTTGCTCAAGCATCTTCAGAGATGCTGGTTTCTTTTCTTGCCTCCAGGAGGATAAAAGGCACTCCCGTGGACACACGTATGCTCACTTACTGCAAACAGAAGATTGTGCAGCAGTACAAACAGCTATTTTCTGAGATATCTTCCCCTTATAGCATAGAGCTAGCACTTCACATCCATTGAGAAGATGCAGCCTCACAGCTGATTCTAGCTTGGGGAATAAATTGCTGTCTACTCCACAGCTATTGCCAATTACATTTTACAGATGATCTGTTAGCAAAATTACAACAGCTTCAGTAATCTGCTCTACCACAACTTTGAGATTAAAAACTGGAAGTCTGGCCTCTATTGGAACAGCAATCCTGAAGTACTTTCCCTAAATGTGGGCCTCCTGTTGGGTTGAAGCTAATAGCTGAGCCATCCAGTTACCAGTCTGAGACATATTTGGAATAGTTAGATCGAGGATCTTCAGTAGCTGTGCTCTGTGCATGAAGGCAAAAAACAAAAAAACTCAACCACATTTTCTGAATAAAGGTTTTTTATTTTCAGTCTGATTCCTGCTTTCACTTTGCAAAAATTTTCATTTTTATATAGCTACATAAATACTGTAGGCCCAACTCAGAACATAATTAGTACTTTGATACACTATTTATATAATCAATCCTCCAAAGTAATATCCATGATGCTACCTGTAGAAGAAAATGCAAACAACAGACATATAAGGCCTGATCCTATCCCTACTCCACACACCACAAGGCAGTCAGAGAGCTACTCTCATAAGGCAGCTGGGGATTCCCCTTGTGTATGGGAATCCCAGGGTGATATATCCTCAGCTCTATGTCATTGGTTCCTGACCCTCCCTAGAGGACAACTATCAGCATAATTCAGGCTGCCACAAATTATGATGGGCACAGAAGAACCAGCCAGATCAGGGGAATGGAAAGATGGCTCACAGACACTTTTTCTCTATCCTCATGTCCTCCTTGGTCAAATTCAATGGTCTAGCCCAGGGATGGGCAACCTTTGGCATGCGGCCCATCAGGGAAATCTGCAGGCAGGCCGGTATGGTTTGTTTACCTGCAGCGTCTGCAGGTTTGGCCGATCGCAGCTCCCACTGGCCGCGGTTTGCCGTTCTAGGCCAATGGCGGCTGCAGGAAGCAGCGGCCAGCACATCCCTCGGCCCACACCGCTTCCCACAGCCCCCATTGACCTGGAACAGCAAACTGTGGCCAGTGGGAGCTGCGAACGGCCAAACCTGCAGACGCTGCAGGTAAACAAACCGGCCCAGCCCACCAGCGGATTTCCCTCATGTGCCACGTGCCAAAGGTTACCAATCCCTGGGCTAGCCCATAAAACCTGACAAACACTCAGTTATTTTGACATTACAGGCCAGGTTCTACTCCACTGATGTCAACAGTTATTCTGGATTTACATTGGTGTAATTGAGAGCCGAATTTGGCCTATTCTGTCTTTGTCTTCACTGGAACAGATGTCAGAGCATGTTTTGCAAATCAGTTTAATATTTTTTTTTGTTATAACACTTATGAAACACATTTCCCTCTCTCGATGGTTAAACATTAATGTGAGTTACTGGAAGTAATTCCACACCTGGTTAGGTAGTAATGTGACTATAGTTCTTCCCATCACAGGAGATGGAGTGGCTAGTGCAGGACAACAAAAGATAGCACACAGGAATTAATTCAGTATCTTTCTTTCCTCTCTTGCTGAACACTGCATTCCTACAGGACCTATTCCCCATTTCAGGGATAACAGGGGAGGGTTATCCAAAGACAAATGACCACACAGAAACACTGGGAGAGTGCAAAGGCATAACAGAAATGAGAACGAAGAGTACTGTATAATGGCTTTTGCAAATGCATTACTCAACATTGTAACACAAAACACCTGCAAGGCATGAGTGTTTTTACTATAACGGGACCTTCAGGTCTGTGCTCTTTCAAATGGCAAAGTGGTAAATCCAGCTTTTGAAGGGTGATGTTTTAACAAGTAAAGTTGTGATAGGTAAGTAAGTAGATAGCAGAAATTAGGGGAGTAATTAGCTCATTTAACAACATGTCCAGGTGCTCAGGCATGTGTCATCTCTCTGGCTCTGCCTTCCCTTGCATTGCTGCTTTGCCATTTTAATTTCATGGTCTCCACACACAGTCATTTTTTCATGGGAAAAAGGCATGGAGAAATGAAATATGAGCCTCATCAGTTCCACACACCTGCCAACAGCATGGAGTAAATGGCACGGATGAGGCAAAGGGGGATTACAATCCTAGTCAGTTCTGCAGGATTCTACTGGTTTGGTGGGGAAGATTGCTGGAAGAAAGGTAGAAAGTGTAAGATTCCCACTGAAATGAAAGCTCCAGGTGATTTTGTGGGGTCTATTTTAAATACCATTGTCACCTGCAGTGCTTACTGTGCTTAGAGCCAATATACATTTTCTAATGATGAATTAGGTAAGAATTACTATTTTACTGTAATTATTTAAATATAGAGAGCGGGTAGTTTTACCATCTCATAAAACTTTCCTTTATATCAAAGGCTGCCATAAAATGTTCCAATTTGCTCACCTTTCTGGCTTTTCAGATCCACTTTTCTCACTTGACTAACATAAACATCTATTGCCCCCCGATGTGTAGAAGCTTTTAGACATCCATCTGATGACTCTGAAAAACAAGAGAATAAGAGGATTAAGTCGGAACAACGTTTATTCTAGGATTTTTGAAGTAATTTTCAAAATATTAAACTCTGAGCTGGATTCAGCCACTGGGATAATGAACTGGTATTTTTTGTGATATAGCTTTCCCTCATCTAGCTAGGATCAGACTCCCGTCCGACGTGCAACGTCAAAGGTTTGCATAAACCTTCCTCTCTGACCTGGGCACAGAGCAGCCATCTTGTTGTTTCTGGGTTTGTGGAAGCTGCCATGGCCTACTCCATCCTCCCAGGGTGGAAGTTTTACCATTCTGCGCCACTGGCTCAATCATGGCATCTCTAGCTTGCTACAGAGGGGGAACTTCATCCCTGTGCAGACAGCCAGCACAAGGCCTAAGCATCACTTAAGCCTTCAAATGAGGCCTGCACTGAACCTCTCTGTGGGGTAGATAGATTTCACTCAGAGAAAGCCACTATACATATAAGTTTGCCAGGTGTCCGGTTTTCGACTGGAATGTCTGGTCGAAAATGGACCCTGGCGGCTCCGGCTGGCACTGCCGACCGAGCTGTTAAATGTCCGGTTGGCAGTGCAGTGGGGGGCCAGGGCTAAACAGGCTCCCTACCTGCCTTAGCTCTGCGTAGCTCCCGTAAGTGGACGCCAGGTCTCTGTGGTCTCCAGGCGCTGGGGCGGACAGGGACTGGAAGGCTCCGAGCGCTGCTCCTGCCCCAGTGCCAGTTCTGCAGCTCCCATTGGCCAGGAACTGCAACCAGTGGGAGCTGCGGGGGCACTGCCTGCTGGCACAAAGGAAGCACACAGAGCCTAGAGGCCACAGGGACCTGGCAGCCACTTTCTCAGAGCTGCGGTAAGTGCTGCCGGGACCCTGCACCTCCCTCCCCTGCATTCCAATCCCCTGCCCCAGCCCAGAGTCCCCTCCTGCACCCCAAACCCCTAATCCCAGCCCCACCCCCACTCTCACCCCCTGCACTCCAACCCCTTGCCCCAGCCTGGAGTCCTCTCCCACACCCCAAACCTCTGATCCCCGGCCCCACCCTAGAACTCACCCCCCTCTCCGCCGGAGCCCATACCCCCCTCCCACACGCCGAACCCCTCAGCCCCAGCCCGGAGTTCCCTTCTGCACCCCAGACCCCTCATCCCCAGCCCAGAGCCCATACCCCTTCCCGCATCCCAACCCCCTGCCCCAGCCAGGTGAAAGTGAGTGAGGGTGGGGAAGAGCAAGCGACAGAGGGAGGGGGATGGAATGAGTGGGGCAGGACCTTGGAGAAGGGGCAGGGCATGGGTGGGGCTTCAGTGACAGGGCGGGGCAGGGTGTTTGGTTTTGTGTGATTAGAAAGTTGGCAACCCTACATACATAGGCAGTATGGAGTTTAGCATAACAACCTCCCATCCCCTACACAGCACAACTGAGCTGATTTAACTAATTTTAGGCCTTGTAGAACAGTGTTTCTCAACCTTTTGGGGCTCAGAACCCATTTGTAAATGTTTATGAACTATCATGACCCAGTAATAGTCTGCGGCTGGAGGCCCTGGGATGGGTTTAGACGGGTCCTGCCTGGCACTGACCCCACAGTGTCAGCCCCCACAGCTCCTATGAGGATGGCTGGGCTTGGCTCTCCACTAGGGTTACCGCCTGGCTGGTATTTGACCGGCCTGGCTGGTTTTTTTAAATGGATTTACCAGTTGCCAGAAAAATAATTTAAACTGCCGGGTATTTTTTTTTGTATGTGGGTCTAAAGATTTGCATTATCATCACAATACACTGGGATATCTAATGTTAAAAGTTTCTGTGTCCAGCTAAAGATGCTGCAGTGTTCCCACTTCCAAAGTTTAAGTAAGAAAATGATGTTATCAGTCTTATCTATATGTGTTCTCTCTCTAGATATTATAAGTGGCTGTTAAGGATATTTTGCACTCTAGGCAAAACTTCCACCTTGCACCCCCCACTCTGGCCCCTCCCCCTGGAGCATCACTTATTACAAACTTTCAAAAATGAATACTGCATAATGTGGCATTGTTCATTAGAATTAATACACATTCGGCTTGAAAATTTATTCATTTCACTATTTAGACTACATATTTAATGAAAATAAATGAATAACCTGACAGGGAGTGGGGCTGGCTGGCTTCAGGCAGCGGGTGAGGCAGGGGGTGCGACAGGGGTTGGCTGGAGACAGGCGGGTGTGGGGCTGGCTGGCTTCAGGCAGGGCAGGGGATGCGAAGCTGCTTGGAGATGAGGTGCAGGGTTGGCTGGAGACAGGGGAGTGTGGCGCTGGCTGTGAGCAGGGGGTGTGGGGCGGGCTGGCTGGCTTCGGGCAGGGGGGTGCAGCAGGGGTTGGCTGGAGACGGGGCGTGGGGCTGGCTGCAGGCACCGCAGGGGGTGGGGGGCTGGCTGCGGGCAGGGCTTGGCGTGCGGGGCTGGCTGCGGGCAGGGCAGGGGGTGTGGGGATGGCTGCAGGCAGGGCAGGGGGTGCAGCAGGGGCTGGCTGCGGGCAGGGCAGGGGGTGCAGCAGGGGGTGTGGGGCTGGCTGCGGGTAGGGCAGGGGGCTGTAGCAGGGGCTGGCTGCAGGCAGGGCAGGGGGGTGTGGGGCTGGCTGTGGGCAGGGCTGGGTGTGTGGCAGGGGCTGGCTGGAGACAGGGGGTGTGGAGCTGGCTGGAGGCAGGGCAGGGGGTGCAGCAGGGGCTGGCTGCGGGCAGGGTGGAGGGTATCAGGGCCATCCCTAGATATTCTAGGGGTCCTACACAGCCCCACCCATGGGGGTGGGGGGGTGGTGCCCCCAGCCTCCTCGGGGGGGAATGCCCCAGGCTTCCATGGGGGGGTCAGGCTTCCGGGGGGGGGCAGGCCTCCGGCGGGGGGGCCTGGCTTGGAGGGCAGGAGGAAACCACCCCCCAGCACTCACTGGTGGCGCAGCTCGGGCCGCGTCTTTGCACTTCCCCCCGCAGGTAAGTGCAGGCCCGGCCCTGCTGCAGAGCTCAGGGGAGTGGGGGTGGGGCGGGGCTGAGCAGAGGCGGGGGCCCTGGGGAAGAGCCAGAGTAGCGCAGCGCCCCCGGCAGCCGGAGGAGGAATGACATCACTTCCCAGCTGGCCAGAGCTGATCAAAGCCACAGCGCCCCCTCGCACAGCAGCGGGAAGAGGGTTACACGTTTAGCTGGCACCGGGTGAGCATCCCAGACCTTTTAGACACTGCTTTTGGGCGCCCTCAAATCTTGGCGCCCTAGCTGGCTGCCTAGTTTGCCTAGTGGTTGGCCCTGGTTGCAGAGTTGCCTTGTGGTTGGGCTTGTGGCAGGCTTGCCTTGAGGAGAGGAGGTGCCATTTTTTTGCATTTCAAAGGTGGTAACCCTGTTCTCCACTCTGGGCGTTGCAACCTCTGGGGTTGCAGCACCGCTCAGGCTTGGCCCCACACCCGAGACCTGAACAAATTTGTGAGAGTGGAGTTGTGACCTGGCTCATGGGGTTGCAATGCCATTCACTCAAATTTGACCTTTCCAGACTCCCGTCATCTTGTCGGCTGGGCCAATCGTGAGTGGTGCTGGGACCCCAGAGGCTGCAGTGCCTGGAACAGGGAGGTGAGCCAGGCAAACCCATGGGACAGGAGCCACAACATGACCTTTTGAAACAATCTGGCACTCCAATTTTGGTACAACCCAATGGGTTGGGAAACACTGTTATAGAGTATATGGGGACAGGATATTCTCCCAACATTTTAATTTTACTGAATTGGAGAGAAAATTACTGAATTTTGATATTTATAGAAAACTACCACAAACAGATAATGGTCTGATATCTCACTACTCTCTCAGAAAGCAGCATACATATGTTTTCCTTCATATATTATCAGTTTTCATCTATGACAACTGAAGACTCTCTAAAGGAATGACTACACACATACAATGCTTCAAAAAGGGCAAAGCAGAGATGGAGACAATTCTGTAATTGTCTCCATTTCCTGTCATTGTACTTGCAATTCATTCAGGCTTCAGGTAAACAAGTTTCAACAATATTATACTCAAAGTCTGAAGAATTAACTTTTGAACAAACTAAGGAATATTTTTTTCTGTAGATAAAGATTCTAAATCCCAGTCTTAATTTAAGAAGTATACAGAAACTCCAGAGATTTGTAAAAATCTGAAAAAATATCAAGCCGTGCAGCATGATCAATGGTAAGTGAACTAAAAATCTTTTGTCCAGACAGCAATTGGAATGAACAAATCTTTCCACTGTGAATTTCTTTTATCCAAAGGATGTATTGGCAAGGAATGTGAAAGGTTGATAGAAACCATTCCATTTTTCTGATGTTTTGTGTGTGCATAAAAGAGATAATCTGCCAGAAATGGCTAAAACTACATACATGAGTCTGACTGAAGCTAATTAGAGCTGATTTGGCAATTTGACATAGGGAAGATTTCTTGGAGAACAACATGGTTGATTAGTTGTGGGGAAGAAAAGAAGAATCCAAGCATAATGCTCTAAGCTTTTCTGTTTTCTTTAGCAATAAGCAATCACTGAACTGGTCTGCAGTTTTTTGTTTTAACTGAGCTCTCAACCCACAGTTGTAACAGACCAACACACCAATTATAAGAGTAACAACATGGGAAGGGAATGTTTTCCCAAAGCTAAAGCTGCTTTCTTAGAGGGGAAAATATTAAGAAGAAAATAAGTGTGGCCAATCCAGCTCTAGTCAGCTGGGAAACTGGCAGCATCTTTTGGCTCATTTAAAACAGCAGTAAGAGTTGCCTCCACAGAACTCTGAAAGGGATTTTGCTGAAACTGGACCATAACCAAACAATTGGCTCAGTACAAGTTCATTTTTACCTGCCAGGATGCTTCATGGGAGAGTGACACACTAACCAGATTGCTCAGGAGAACTGCCACTAACGGTCTGTATAGTACAGTAAGTCACACTCAGCTGAGATCAGAGATTACTGAACCAACCCTTATCCAGGGCCGGTGCAACCATTTAGGTGACCTAGGCGGTCGCCTAGGGCACTAGGATTTGGGGGATGGCATTTTCTTCAGCAGCGACTGCGGCGGCCGGAACTTCGGCCGCCCCGGTCGCCGACGGCATTTAGGCGGAGGGAGCTGGGGCAGGGGAGCGCGGGGAGGGCCGTCTGCAGCAAGTGCGGGGCGGCACGCAGAGGATTCCCGCCCAGCTCACCTGCCCGCCTCCTCGAAAGACGCCGGGGCTGCTTCACGTCTCCTGCCTCCCAGGCTTGCGGTGCCTAAGCTGATTGGTGCCGCATGCCTGGGTGGCGGGAGAAGTGAAGCAGCGATGGCGTGCTCGGGGAGGAGGCGGAGCAGGGGTGAGCTGGGGTGGGGGTGCCTCAGGGCGCAGGGCTGCCGCGGGGGGGGCCCTCAGGGCGGAGAGGGGGAGCTGCCGCGGGGGGGGGGAGGCTTAGGGCGGGGGCTCGGGGATGAGGGAGGGCACAAGGTGGAAGTTTCGCCTAAGGCGCGAAACATCCTTGCACCGGCCCTGCCCTTATCTATTCCCAGTCCTCAAATACTGTGTTTCTATGGCCAATTCTTCAGAGAAACTCTCCTGAAAAAAAGCTCTTCTGGGATTCTCCACCAAGGGAGGCTGCTTCTTCCTAACATCAGAGCAACAGTAACTGAAATACTTTCCTTGTGGATTGTATTTTCTAAATGGACAACCTACTTAATTCTCAATTACTGAGAGAATCTCCACTCAGTGTTATATTTTGCTTTCCACAACCAAATCTCTGTACAACTTATCATGAGTGATGTATCCGAGTATTCAGATTCTAAACTGTATTGTCAAATCTATTCACCTACATTTAGGTTATTGCTGATTACGTACTCTATGTATTATATGACTTTAAAAACAAACTTTGTATTTGTGCATAATCTAAGCATTATACCCAGATGTACAGACACTCTTTTCTCAACCTATGTATTATATAATTTTTTTAACATTAGCTTTAATAAATTTTTCAAAGGCTGACCGTTAGAAATTTGCCAGACTTCCAATTCAACTAAAGAGACTCCATTTAAAAAATAAATTCTATATTTGAGGCAAAACCCTGTGTGATGCAAGTGCACTCAGAGATGTTCCACTTTGCCTAAAATACTTAAATATTCAGTGGAGCAGACTGTAACATGGGTCTCTCAGGTAAGTGACCTAACTATTGGGCTATAGATTCTCACAGTCTCTCTGCTCCAGTGAATACTTCAGTGTTTCATACAAAGTGGAACAGCTTCAATAGAAGAGAAAGTGAGATCCACCCCAGAACAGCCCATAGCCTGGTGGTTAGGGCATTCACCTGGGAGTGGGAGACCTGGGTTCAAGTTGCTGCTCTGAATCAGGAAGAGTAGGGAAGTTAACATGGGTCTCCCATGTCCTGGATGAGTGCTCTAACCATTGGTCTACTTGGTATAATGGCAGCTCCACAGTTGCTGTCATCATTGTGGTTGTTTCATGCAGGACCCAATCCAGTAGGCATGCTCTAGGGAGGCTTCTGAGAATGCCTATCAGATCATGGACAATAGGTGGGGGAATACCTAGTTTGAGGAGACAACTGTAAGTTTGAAACTGAGCAGATCAGGGTGTCAGGACTTGGGCAGCTTTGTACATGCCCACTGAGAGAAATTTAGGTACCTAGGGAATTTTACTAACAGAAATGTAGGCACCTAGGGAATTTAGGCAACAGGTAAGCATGGGTTTGAGGTAGGGCTGTCAATTAATCGCAGTTAACAATAGAATACCAACTGACATTTATTAAATATTTTTGGCTATCTACATTTTCAAATATATTGATTTCCATTACAACACAGAATGCAAAGTGTACAGTGCTCACTTTAAATTATTTTTATTACAAATATTTGCACTGTAAAAGTGATAAACAAAAGAAATAGTATTTTTCAATTCGCCTCATACAAGTACTGTAGTGCAACCTCTATTCTGAAATTGTAACTTACAAATGTAGATTTTCTTTGTTACATAACTGTACTCAAAAACAAAACAGTGTAAAACTTTAGAGCCTACAAGTCCACCCATTCCTACTTCAGTCAATCACTCAGACAAACAAGTTTGGTTACAATTTTCAGGAGAGAATGCTGCCTACTTCTTGTTTATGATGTCACCTGAAAGGAAAAACAGGTGTTCGCAGGGCACTGTTGTATCTGGCGTCGCAAGATATTTATGTGCCAGATGCGCTAAAGATTCATATGTCCCTTCATGCTTCAACCATCATTCCAGAGGATAAGCGTCCATGCTGATGACGGGTTCTGCTTGATAATGATCCAAAGCAGAGTGGACTGACTCATGTTCATTTTCATAATCTGAGTCAGATGCCACTAGCAGAAGGTTGATTTTCTTTTTCGGTGGTTCCGGTTCTGTATTTGAGTGTTGCTCTTTTAAGACTTCTGAAACCATGCTCCACACCTCATCCCTCTCAGATTTTGGAAGGCACTTCAGATTCTTAAACCTTGGGTTGAGTGCTGTAGCTATTTTTAGAAATCTCACATTGGTACCTTCTTTGCGTTTTATCAAATCTGCAGTGAAAGTGTTCTTAAAACAAAGATGTACTGAATCATCATACGAGACTGCTGTAACATGAAATATATGGCAGAATGCGGGTAAAACAGAATAGGAGAATACAACTGTCCCCCAAGGAGTTCAGTCACAAATTTAATTAACGCATTATTTTTTTAACAAGCATCATCGGCATGGAAGCAGGTCCTCTGGATTGGTGGCTGAAGCATGAAGGGACATACGAATGATTATCATATCTGGCACTTAAATACCTTGCAACGCTGGCTACAAAAGTGCCATGCGAATGCCAGTTCTCACTTTTAGGTGACATTATAAATAAGACGCATGCAGCAGTGTCTCCTGTAAATGTAAACAAACTTGTTTGTCTTAGCAATTGGCTGAACAAGAAGTAGGACTGAGTGGACTTGTAGGCTCTAAAGTTTTACATTGTTTTGGTTTTTAATGTAGGTTTTTTTGTACATCATTCTGCATTTGTAAGTTCAACCTTAATGATAGAGAGATTGCACTACAGCACTTATATTAATATTTGTAATTAATAAATATAAAGTGAGCACTGTACACTTTGTATTCTGTGTTGTAATTGAAACCAATATATTTGAAAATGTATAAAACATCCGAAAATATTTAAATAAATTGTATTCTATTATTGTTTAACAGCGTGAATAATTGTGCAATTAATTTTTTTCATCGTGCATTTAATCATGCAATTAATTTTTTTAATTGCACAATTAACATTTTTTTTACTTGCTTGACAGCCCTAGTTTGAGGATCTAAATTTTGAACTGAGGCACCTAAGATGGCAGTTAAGTGCCAAAATACCTTTGTGGCTCTAGAGAGATAAGGTGGGTGAGATAATATCTTTTATTGGACCAACGTGTGAATTTAGTGTTTTCTTGACATCTACGATGCTGAAAATGTACCATACCTCTAACTGAAAGGGTCAGGCCCCAGCCTCCTCTGTGCATGCTGTGATCAGTGATTGTACTGCTCAATGCATGTTGGCCTCCCCCTTTATACCGTCTGCATGACCTCTACCTCTCCACACTTTCCTACCCACAGTACACCTTTCTCGAGTTAGGGCAGGCACTAAATGCTCTTTGGGATGAGATTATATCTATGTTTGGAAAACACTGAGCACTCTGTCGGATTTAAACAAACAATAATACAACACTGCAATCCATGTTTAACCGTGGAACTGGGCTTTTGGAAATGATATTATGATAATTATTAGAATATCTCTCATGTTAGGTAATGAACGAGATACAAATGCCTAGATGGTAGAACATAAACAGTACTATGTTAATACTTAAAAGTCAACATCTTTCTTTTTGAAAAGGCTGATAAAGTTGATATTTGTGTTTAAATCTTCTTTTGTCTTCTCTCTCTTAAACAAGTTAGAGAAGGAAATATAACAACAGGTTAAAAAACAGAGGCTGGAGAAGCCTGGATAACAAAACAGTCTGAAATTTAAATGAATAATGCTACAGGAAAAGTATGGTCTTGCAACAGTTAATGAAGCTTGGTAGGACAAAGTATACAACTGAAATGTTAATGGAGAAGATACATACAGAAAATAGAAAAAGGAGATGAAATGGGAGGGGGGTTATTTTATATATAAATACATACCTAGTTCTAGAGGGTGCTAATCTGAATGAACTATTGAGGTTAAAAGCTAGAGAGAAAGTATATGATATTTTACATTCAGAATCTGTTATGAACAGACAACTGAAAGGGAAATATAAGGATGAATCATTCTAAAGGAAATGGAACAGATGGCTAGGTCAAATTACTTGGTATTCTCAAACAACTTCAATGATCTAGGTCAGGGATTGGCAACCTTTCAGAAGTGGTGTGCCGAATCTTAATTTATTGACTCTGATTTAAGGTTTCGCGTGCCGGGAATGCATTTTAACGTTTTTAGAAGGTTTCTTTCTATAAGTCTATAATATATAACTCAACTATTGTTGTATGTAAAGTAAATAAGGTTTTTTAAATGTTTAAGAAGCTTCATTTAAAATTAAATTAAAATGCAGAGCCCCCTGGACCGGTGGCTAGGATCCAGGCAGTGAGAGTGCCACTGAAAATCAGCTCGCGTGCCACCTTTGGCACCCGTGCCATAGGTTGCCTACCCCTGATCTAGGTATTTACTCGTACAAAAATGCAGTGAAGCAAAATGTCCTTGATACATTCTTTGTTTTATGGAAACAAAGGCAATCAGTGGGGAGACCAGCTTGGTTAGAGTTTATACTTCACCAGAAATGAAAATGGAAAGATGGGGATATTAAGATGGTGAAACCTGGAATCCACTGATCAGGATCAAATTGGAGTTTACATATCAAGAAGGAGGAGAACCCCCAGAGATATTAAGTATCAGCAAGAGGGAATGTCAAACTGAAAGAGTGACTGGGAAAATGAAATAGGGTTGATGTACAAATCAATTGGTGCAGAGATACTATGTTAATGGGTACACTAGAGATGCCTAGGTCACATCTACACTGTGTGCGGTATGTAGGCATAGCTATGGCGCTGGAGCTATTCTCCTGTAACCCTGTAATGTTGACGCAGGCTACAGAGATGGAAGGGATTTATCCGTTGCTGTAGGAACTCCACCTCCCCAAGCGACAGAACTAGGTTGAAGGAAAAATTCTTCCGTTGATCTAACTGCATATACACAGAGTTAAGTCAGCACAGCAATGCGCTCAGGCTTGTGGACTTTGACACTCCAGAGTGCCGTAGCTCTGTCAACCTAAATTTTAAGTGTAGACCAGGCCTAACATAGCTGCAGGGAGGGGGAGTCTTAAAAGGTGTTCTTTGTAAGGGTCAAAAGGAAACAAGGCTAAAATGGCGGACAATCACAACCAAAATACAGCTGCACTTTTGTTGGTGCTGCGTAGCATTTTTTCCTATTTTTGAATCAGGTGAGGAACAGAAGGTATCACAGAAAATTGAAAAACATGAAAGTAATTAACAGACATCACACACAGATTTATCTTAAGATTCCAGAAAAAGAAAAGCCACTGATTGTACAGAAATGACCTCCGAGATCTAGCAACCAGACTTTTTCCAAAACAATTCACGCTATCTCCTACTTGCAAAGTACTGTATAAAATAGTGACCCATATAAATCACACACCTACAGGAAACAGACAAGTAAATACCAAGATAAGTTACAATAATAAATTTACAAAAAAAAGTGGAACTTGATACATCCCAGTAAAACATTCAGTACATCAGCATAGGGTAGAACAGTTTCATAGCTTGACAATCAATTATTTCCCTTCATACTGACACTTAATAAGTGGAAATAATAAAGAAAAATGTTGACAAATTGTCCTTAGCTTAAATCTGAATATTTCCTGCAAAACTTCTTTAGTTTTCCCAAGAGCACTAATGGATTCTGTTCCCATTAAAATGAATGGCAAAACTCCCTATGATTTCAATGAAAGGAAGATCAGACTTTGATTAAGATTTGGTTAAGGAGACACAGCACTGATGAAAGGAAATTAATCAGATCTCATGACTCCGGAGGTGCAAAGCAGATGATTTAAGCCCTTCTTAACTGGCCAGTGGAAGACTCCCCTGGTGTAAGGGAATCCTACAGTGGCATAGGGCCTCTGTAGCAGTTTTTATGCCACCCATTCTGCTGAACCCAAATGGAGGATGGTGACCAGGAAAGAGAGAGCATGGCCAGAGTGCCCGTTTTCCAGAACAGCCTTGTCAGAACAGCCATCATAACATAGAGAAGCACTAAAACTGCTCGACCTTATGCCAGGGACCAGGCTGGTATCTGCTGGTATCAGGTCAAGAATGAGGCTGCATTTGCCCTCTCCCTGGCTGTGTGCCAGTCACAGCTCAATCAGTCAGGAGGATCTGGACTCGAGAAAGGGTTGTAGGGGTTGCCTCATACCTACACAGGTCTGTCACATCTTACGAGCATTTAACATGCGCGATTTCAGTTTTACGCGGTCGGCAAAAACAAAAACAAAAAAAGAGAAAAACAACAATTTAAATACTGTTTCTGTAGTGTGGGCGATTCCGCCCACCATTCAACCCAATGTAATTTTGACTATATGCGGTTTTCACTTTATGCGCTAACCGCGGAACAGAACCCCCGCATAAGATGAAACTCGCCCATAGCAGCTATCCACAGATGTTCATCTAATACTGTCCTGGTGCTATTAGATGTCCAGACTTTTATAATCTTTTTCACTTTAGCCAGTCATCTGACCCAAGCAGTTTAATACTATAAACTTGCTTAAAACATGGGAGGTTGCCAGCCCTGAAGATTAATGGGAAGAAAGAGACTTCTGGCTCATTTTTTTTTTTACCATGGGATTCTTATGAAGAGATACAGCATTCTGTCAGGGATGCTACTGTCAGTAGTTAAATGCAAGTAAAGAGTTATGTAAGACTCCCTGGTAAAGTTACGTGAGAGGGTTTGTCTGTGCAGTCTGAACATTACCATTAAATACTATGACATGCTCTTTAATTC
The DNA here is from genome assembly GCF_016161935.1 of Mauremys reevesii. Lineage (NCBI taxonomy): Eukaryota > Metazoa > Chordata > Testudines > Geoemydidae > Mauremys > Mauremys reevesii. The sequence goes on from NC_052623.1 coordinate 336,077,030, forward strand.
AAGGGAAGTTTTAAAAGATAAGACGATGACGCATAAAGGAGTCCACTGCATCACAACAGTCTTCTGGTAATTCTTTTTAAATTTTTGAACATTTCAGGACTTAACTTCATCTTTACAACTGTAATCTTTATTTACAACTCGATAGCATATTTTTAAAGGAAATTAATCCTTTACAGAGTTATAGGTGAGCCTGCATTTTATCATGTATTTACAATGAACAAATGCAGCTCTCTCTTACTTCATAGCTTCTTCCTTCTAGGAAGGATTAATTAATTAAACTGGATTAACTCCATGAATCAAATTCTTCTCTGAAAGTAGTTTAGTTCACAACAGTAGTACTCTGGATTTACACTGATGTAATGGAATGCAAAATTTGTCTCTATGTTTGAAACATAATGAACATGCTTTCTGAATACAGCACATCAGCTGTAGAGCTTAACAGTAGTTTAAATGTTGGTATTTAAGGAACCATCAATTAATCCAAATGCTCTTTTATTATCAGGTATCGGTTCATCCAAGCCACTACGCTAGACATGGAAACCACAATACATTTTTTGATTCAGGCAGCATGTATTAAAAAACATTTTCATATACCATCCTTGAATGGGAATATTGCCTGGTGGAGGTAAGTTGGATAGGAATATACTTGAGTGTCTCATTACATATCCACTGTCTGAAATGTATATTATGTGGGAGTAATTTCTCACTTTTTGGATCTGAAGAACTGAAGGGTCTGTCTGTGGATTAAATGTTCATCTACATGCATTTGTTGCTTTCTCATTATAAAATGGCTGTTGGCAGTTTATTAAAGGTCTATAAGTCTCTAGGACAGGAACAGAACTATTAAAAACTTCGAGAGATGAAAGTTTTTTAAATGTTTACTGTTACTTAATAGCTGTATTACAGTAATGTGCAGAGGTCTCAGTCAGGACAGTGGCTCCATCATGCGAAGCACTATAAAACACATACTGTATAAGATTAAAACATTACAGCGGACAGATGTGTACTATAAAAATAATGAGATTATGTACAGAAGAAAAAACAATGCATCCTTTTAAGCTGCAAGAAAACTCATGTTGTGACTAAGAGCTGGGGGACAGCTGACAGGTAGGAAGAACCATATGATTTGGCCAGACACATCCCTAAGGGACAAATTTATTGAAGGAGAACTCTATAGCCTAGTAAAGAGGACAGGAAAGAAGTTGGTAAAGTACAAGGAGGCGCTAGTCAGGAATGGTGAAATGTAAGAGTCCCATTTAAATATAAACATGTGAAGGCAAGCAACTGAATATTGACAAAATGTACAAGTGAAGGATGAACTAGAGTGCCTGGTATTAAATGAGGATATAACTGTAACAGGCATCATGGACACTTGGTAGGAAGAGGATAGTCAATAGGACACAGTAATATCAGGGTAAAAAATACACAGGAATGATAAAGTAGGTCACGCTGGTGAAGTGGCACTGTATGTGAAAGAAAGCACAGAGTCAAATAGACTAAATATCTTAAATGACTTATACTGTACCACCGAATATCTATGGGTAGAAAATCCATGCTTGAACAATAAGAGTATAGCAGTAGGAATATATTACCAACTACCTCATTAGGATGGTGACTGTGAAATGCTCAGGGAGATTAGAGAGGTTACAAAGGCAGAAAAATGCAATGATGATGAACGATTTCAACTATCCTCATATTTACAGGGTATATGTCACCTCAGGAAGGAATGCAGAGAGAAAGAGAAAATGTCTAGACACCATTAATGACTGCGTCTTGGAGCAGCATGTCTTAGAACCCACAAAGGACGAGAGAATTCTTGATTTAGTCCTAAATGGAGCACAGGATCTGGTCCAAGAGGTGAATATAGCTGAACCACTCAGTAATAGCACATAATGTAATTAAATTTAACATCCTTGTAGGGGGAAAGTGCCAAATAAACCCACCACAGTAGCATCTAACTTCAAAAAGGGGAACTACACACAAATGAGGAAGTTAGTTAAATGGAAATTAAAAAGAGCAGTCACACAGATGAAATGCCTGCAAACTGCATGGGGACTATTTAAAAATAGACTCATACACTTTAAGGTCAGAAGTGACCATTATGATCATCCAGTCTGACCTCCTGCACAATGCAGACCACAGAATCTCACCCACCCACTCCTGTAACAAACCCCTAACCTATGTTTGAGTTACCGAAGTCCTCAAATTGTGGTTTGAAGACCTCAAGCTGCAGAGAATCCTCCATAATAGAGGTTTAAACTAAACGTATATCCCAATTAAAAAAAAGACAGTAAGAGGACCAAAAAAATACCACCATGACTAAACAGCAGAATTAAAGAGGCAACTGGAGGCAAAAAGCATCCTTTAAAAATTGGAAATCAATCCTAAGGAAAACAGAAAGGAGCATAAACTCTGGCAAGTAAAGTATAATAAGGCAGGCCAAGACAGAATTTGCAACTAGCCAAAGACACAAACATTAACAGCAAAAAATGTTTTGGTACATCAGAAGCTGGAAGCCTGCCAAAAAGTCAGCAGGGCCACTGGATGGTTGAAGTGCTTAAGGAGCACTCAAGAAAGACAAGGCCGTTGCGAAGAAGCTACACAAATAATTTGCATCCCTCTTCACTGCAGACAATAAGGGGTAGATTCTGGCACCTGTGCCATTCTTTTTAGGTGACAAATCTGAGGAACTGTCTCAGATTGAGGTGTCATTAGAGGAGGTTTCTGAACAAATTGATAAATTAAATAGCAATAAATCCCCAGGATCAGATGGTACTCACCCCAGAGTTCTGACAGAAATCAAATAGGAAACTGCAGAACTTCTAACTGGGCTATGTAATCTATTGCTTAAATCAGCCTCTGTATCAAATGACTGGAGGATAGCTAATGTAATGTAAAAAGCTCCAGAGGTGATCCTGTCAATTACAGGCCATTAAGCCTAACTTCAGTACCAGACAAATTCTTTAAAACTATAGTAAAGAACAAAATCAGATACATAGGTAAACATGGTGTGTTGGGGAAGATTCAACACTGCCTTTGTAAATGGCAATCATGCCTCACCAATCTGTTAAAATTCTTTGAGGGTGTCAACAAGCATGTGACAAGGGTGATCCAGTAGATACAGCATACCTGGACTTTCAAAAAGCCTTTGATGACATCCCACACCAAAGACTCTTAAGCAAACTATAGAGTCATGGGATAAGAGGAAAGGTCCTCTCATGGATCAGTAACTGGTTGAAAGACAGGAAACAGAGTAGGAATAAACAGCCAATTTTCACAAAACAGAGGTAAATAACAGGATTTCCCAAGGATCTGTAATGGGACCTGTGCTTTTCAACATATTCATAAATGATCAGGGAAAAAAAAATCGCTGGCGGAGCCCCGCTGCCACAGCCCCGAGGTAGTAGCGGCAGGGTTCCAGCAGTGATTTAAAGGGCCTGGGGCTCCCCGCAGCAGCTGGAGCCCCAGACCCTTTAAAGCGCCGCCGGAGCCCCGCTGCTACCGCACTATATGCGAACCCGTGTTATATCGGGTTGCATTATAGTGGCATAGAGGTGTATAACTGGGTTCAAAAAAGAATTAGACCTATCCTCTATGAACTCATCTATCAATGGCTGTTAGCCAAGATGATTAGGGACACAACCCCATGCTCATAGGTGCCAACTCCGTGGGTGCTCCGGGGCTGGAGCACCCACAGAAAAAAATTGGTGGGTGCTCAGCACCCTCCAGCAGCTCCCCATGCCCCCCCCCCGCTCCAGCTCCCCTCTGCCTCCTCTGCGATCACGCCACCGTGGCCTGCTTCTCCCCCCTCCCTCCCAGTGCTTGCGCTGCAAAACAGCTGATTTGCGGGACGGGGGGAGGGGGAACGCAGCGCACTGGGGGAAGAGGCGGGGCTGGGGCGGGGATTTGGGGAAGGGATCCAATAGGAGCAGGGAGGGAGCGCAGTTAGGGCAGGGACTTTAGGGAGGGGGTTGGAATGGGAGCAGGGGCAGAGATGGGGTGGAGTCGGGGCGGGAAAAGGGGTGGGGGGGGCGTGGGCACCCACCGGCGCCGGAGAAAGTTGGCACCTATGCCCATGCTCCACTCATATTGCTAGAGTGCCTCTGGCTGCCAGAAACTGGAACTGGGCAACAGGGGATGGATCACTCAGAAGTGCCCTGTTTTGGCCACTGTCAAGGACAGGATAGTGAGCTAGATGGACCACTGGTCTGACTCAGTATGGCCATTCTTATGTGCTTTTATTATTTTTTTTCCTAGGGCAGAGGCTGTGCTTTTGTTTTCAGATACACTTGTTTTTAGTATTGCTGTGCCCAGACCACACAGTCTAAATTCAACATGATGCAACAAGGGAGGGTATCTGACAAAGGAGGGAAGAGGAAGAAGGTGATAATGATTATTTTGGTAGCTGTATTTGCAGGGGCGGCTCTATGTATTTTGCCGCCCCAAGCACGGAAGTCAGGCAGCTTTTGGCAGCATGCCTGTGGGAGGTCTGCTGGTAACGCGGATTTGGCGGCATGCCTGCAGGCGGTCCGCTGGTCCCGCGCCTTCGGCATGCCCGCCACCAAATTGCTGCCAAAGCTGCGGGACCGGCAGATCTCCCGCAGCCATGCCGCCGAAGGCAGCCTGACTGCCGCTCTCACGGCGACCGGCAGGCCGCCCCCTGCGGCTTGCCGCCCCAGGCACGTGCTTGGTGCACTGATGCCTGGAGCCGCCCCTGTGTATTTGGATGAAGTGAAGGCGTGGACATGAATAATATAAAAATACTTAAGAACAGTTTCTGAGGAGGAGCTTCCACCCTTATTAGGGGGAAAATACCAAATTAAAAATCTTGGGTGTAATTTTAAACACTTGAATGCTTAAGATAGGCATCTAGTTCTACACCTGGGTACTCATACCAGTGCATAAGCACTCAACTGTTGATCTGAACCCCCAGAAGTGAAACGGGCATCCTGACACAGCCCAGTTTTCAAGTAGGCATCGAAAGCCTGCAGCATGTCATACCTGGTGTTAGGGTTTGAGATAAAAATCAGCCCACAGTTCTGAGCATGTTCTTGAAGCTACACAACTTATATTTGGAGTGTTTCCTCACACAATTATGCTGCAGATATTTTGAGCATCCTTTCTGTCTTCCACAAACAATACTACTTCATAGGGGAGAGAATTTGCAACCAAATTATTGGTATTGTCTTTCAGTCCTGGGTAACCTCCAAGCAATGGTCACATATAGCAACCGTCTCACATCACTGTGGACACCTGCAGATTGCTCAGTTTTCACTTTAGTACTGAACCCCAATTTCAAGTATCAGATATCTGTGTTTTGACAAATATTTAACACTTAACTGGAAATTAACATTTCAAGTACAACAAATCCAAGGCAACGAGTGACTCCAGGTCCTGTACAGACAGAGGGTCATGATGTGAGGAAGTGGGACAGAATCACTTCATATCTTTCAATATTTGAAGGATGGTGAAAAAGTTGGCACTGAAACGTGTAAGCAAACGAGTCTGACAAATTTGTTCTTTCCTGAGTTTCCTTGCGTCTGTGTGCCAAATCTTGCTTTCAAAAGCAGGACCCTACTTCCTGTAAATACAATCCATAAGGCTGGCAGTTGAAAATAAACTCTGCCTTCAATCCACAAAAAATCTGGGGTCATTCCCTCCTATTTGAAATAGCATGGCTGGCACAGAACTCCCCATTTTTCTCACATTTCCAACAGACCACACTCAAAGTAAAGATTTGCTATCTCAGAACATTTTGGAGCTGAAATGTAAATATTACCATGCAGGGAAGCAGGACTTGAATGTTATTTTTAATACAGCTGTAGGATGGTAGAAAGAAATTTGTCCTGGCAGCAGAGAACACCTCAAGGGAACAAGACATAACAGCAAGGAATGAGTGATTACAAGTAGGACTGTGCCAACTATAAATTGGAAAGATGGGATTGGTGCTGAACACAAAGCCTTCTTTGTTGTCCTTTGTGAAACTGTTAAGAATTCTGGTAATATCTTAAGGACCATTTTCAGCAGTGATTTAATCAAATCAGAAATAAAACAAGGTTGGGTTGATTTAAATTAACAAGTCATTTAAAAGCTGCATATTATTTGGTCCAAATTGAGAAGTTTCCAGTACAGTACTTTCAAAACACATCAAAATTATTTCACATTTGTTAATCACTAAGAGTGTACTTAGCACTGTATAAACACATGCTGTAGAGAAAAGCATGCTTCCTGCTTCAGTATGCTTATTTTAAAGGCCCAATCCCGCAAGAAGTTGAACACCAGAGATCCCTCTAATTTTTTACATCCATGTGCAGAATGACTTTTGATATGTACATTAATATGGAGGTGATGTGTGACACGTCACCTTCACATTGGTGCACATACAAAATTCATAGGGTGGGGCCGAGGGGTTCGGAGTGTGGGAATGGGCTCAGGGCTGGGGCAGAGGGTTGGGGTGCGGCGTGGGTGAGGGCTCTGGCTGGGGGAGTGGGCTCTGCTGTGGGGCCAGGGATGAGGGATTAGGGGTGCATACTGCCCTGGGGCTACAGTGGGGAGAAAGGACTCCCCCCACAGCCCTCTTTCCCCACAGCAGCTTGGGACTGGGTGACAGTTGCTTCTCCCCAGCAGTGGCAGCTCTGGCAGGTCTGGGCCAGGCTGAGGGAGGGGCTCCTCTCCCCAGCAGCTCCAGCAGGCCTGGGCCAGGCTGAGGGAGGGGCTCCTCTCCCCGGCAGCTCCGGCGGGCCTGGGCCGGGCTGGGCAAGGGGCTCCTTCCCTCCGGAGGGCCTGGGCTGGGCCAGGGAATAGGCGTCTCTCCTCGCCTGCCTGTGCGTCCCTGGAGAGCAGGTCAGGCAGCTTACAAGGAACGTAGCTGAACACCCTCAATTCCTGTTGAATTTATGATTGGATCACCAAGTATATAATACAGAAGTGTTGCTTGATTCCTACTGACTATTAAAGCAGAATTTTGCAAGAATAAGGAATAGCTGATTAGCATGATTTCCTGTTGTCTCACAGATTAATACCCTGAAAAAAAGTTCAACCCCTAACCTCTGTGTTAGTTGGTCTTCTACGAGATTGATATATATACTAAGGACACACTAAGTAGCAAGATACTATAGAATCATTGAGAGATATAATGGGTATATTATTCAATTAACTAGTTTTACCTAATGAATGGCATTCCTGTTTGTGCAAAATCATATTATTTACTGTATTACTAACTTTATACAAACAGGAATAACATTCATTTGCTAAAATTTGGAAATATATGTACCTGCAGGCAGGTAACATAGCGCAGTAGTTATAGGAAGGCACTAAGCGCTAGAACACCAGAGTCGCTGTGTGAGCTCTAGCAATCCATTTAACCACTTTGTGCTTCCTCATCTATAAAACAGAGAAAATACTTATCCACTTGTGTAAATCACTTTAAGAGCTTGAGGTGACACCACGTAAGTGAAAGGTATTATCATATCTCACCCAGTGTCCCCTAAGTGTATATGATTCTTTAAAAAGTTATTTTTTCCTTTGAAAATCTCCATAAAAAAGCCTGAAAATGAATACAAATAGCTTTGTGATCTCCTGAAGAAAAAGGGAAATGTTACTAATCACTAAGGCACGTAAATCTGAAAGATAAAATGGCTCTCAACTGTCAGACACTTCTTAATATTTAGAACTCAGCTCAGTTAACTATGGAAACTATTCATCATTTGTTAGTAGACAGTGATACCTCCCGTGTTAAGAAACTGTAGTCTTCTAATACCCTCATCATCAAACAGTTCATTTGACAGAAGGAAAAGCAGAGTCTGGAAAGTTGAGTTTAGGTTTGTGGTTTCCATGACTGACTTTTGTGAGGAGATTTGTTGCATTTATTTTTAAGAAATGTTGATGTTGGTTTTTTAATTACTATTGTTTTCAGGTTTTGATATTTCTAAAAGGCCTCACTCCTACAAGGAGCTTGCTGTGGTGGGGTCACTGAGCTCAGTTGGTGCTACCAGAAAACACTCAGAACCTTTCAGAATTAGCTCCATAATTGTATTCATTTACAAAAATGTAATTCCTTGAGTGCTCACATTGTAGATCCAAAAGAGACAGTCCACCTGATTCACCACTGCGTTACTCCAGTTTTACTCACTGAAATCACTAGAATTACATTGGCACAAAACTGGAGTAACTCAGTGATGAATCAGGCCCAGTAAATTTTGATTTGAAATCAAAAAAAGGGAGTCACAACAACCCCTGAACTCATTTGTACAGTACAAAATCACAAGAGAACATTGAGATAATTCAGCAGCGTTTTACCATTCACAAACAAAAATCACTTTGTTGAAACAGAGACGAGACTAACCCCAGTCTTTTTTCTTAAATTAAAGAGCACACTGATTAAAGCAGCACTTAGACTGTAAACATTTTGTCTTTATTTTCTAAAGACGCTCCTAGCATCTTTGCGGATGACATAAAATAATAAAACAATGATTTAATATTACTTGTGAGTGACAAAATCCCAGCCATTCAGTTTTAATCATCAAACATAAGACAAAATAAAAGGTTAAGAAGACACTTGATCATGTTCTATTATTATCTACAGAGAAAGATGATATCAGATACTTCAGAGCTCTTTTGTCTAGCGGATAAAGGCATAACCATATCCAAAGGCTGAAAGCTGAAGTCAGTAAAATTCAGACTGGAGAAGAGAGGTAAATTTTTCCTAGTAAGCGTAATTCAGCATTGGAACAGATTACCAAATGCTGTGGTAAATTTTCCTTACTTGGGAATTTTTAAAACAAGAATGGAGGTCTTTCTAAATGTATAGCTTTATCTTTCCCAGCATTATAGTATTTCCTTACAGTTTGCAAAACCAAAATGAAACAACCCTGTACTGAACCAATTCTTTATTAAAAATTCTAGAAAACATTTTAATCACATCAGTAAAACCAACAAAATATGTTACTGAAGATACAAATAATCTATGCATTTCACCTAAATACTATCTGGAAAAAAATACACGAATGCTGTCCTATTTAAAGAGAAAGTAGAACCTACCTACTGTGATGTTCCCTGTTTTAGTTTGAAGGGTTGTGTCACCTATAAGAGAAAAACATAGTCGATGTTTTAATGATAAGAGAAACTTATTTTATTATTTTATACAGTCCATTCGGAGACTGCACACATTATCTGCATATCTGGGAGTCCTGCTCCAATGACCATAATGCAACTGCTAGTCTTCATATATTTATTTGGGTTGCACATAAAAATTAACAAAATAAATCAATACAAAATATATTATTTTATATTCACAGAGTTGCATTCTATGAAAATTCTTAACAAATGTGGAAATAAAGTTTAAAAATATGAAGATATGGAAAATAATTTGTGTAAAACTTTATGAACATATAGACAAAAAAAAAAGCCAAAAGCATTTCATGGGTATCAACCAATACTTTTTTATTATTATTTTTTTGTGCCAGGTTTTGTTTTGTTTTTTAAATTGTACAGTTAACTACATAGGCCATATGGCTGACTAAATTGGTTTAATTGTATGTGTAACAAAAATGGCATACAGACAGCTAACCAAAAAAAGTTTCCATCTTCCAACAGGGATATATTTTCCAAGCTGAGCGTGGGGGATTGCAATAATATTTTTTTTTCCAGGAGGGGTTTTTCTGTCTCATACTGCAGGGCTTCTTCTTAAAAAATTCCTGTGGAGTCATTGCACATTACCATGCTATTCCCTTCAAACCTCTCTTCATGTCAGACTCCAATGTCAATCTGTGCAAGTAATCACATTAGTATCTGCAGCCCTGTTTTGAAAGAATTCAATGAAATGAGGAGCCGACAAAGTCATAAATCTGCTAAAGGAATCAGTTTATTGTAAACTGACGTATGTAATTTTTGAGCGAGCACATATCAAGATCGTGGAAAGTAGTAAATAATTTATCAGTTTTTAATTTGTTTAGCAAAACATGATTCTGTTCAGCCGTACTACAGTATTATATTAATTTATTATGGACACCAGGGCAATCTATTTGACAAAGAAAGGGCTGGTGTTGCAAGGTGTAGAGCAGTGGTTCTCAACCCAGGGTCCCCAAACCCCTGGGGATCCTCAGACTGTGTCTAAGATTTCCAAAGGGGTCTGCACTTCCATTAGAAATTTTTTAGGTGTCCACAAATGAAGAATGGTTGAGAACCAGTGGCGTGGAGGGTCCCACTGGAGATATCAAGCATCCTCAATTTTCACAGACTTTATTGGGATTCAATAGTTCTAAGCACCTAACATAATCTGGCCCCAAGAGATTAAAGAGAATAAGCGTAGAATAGTGCAAGAGATCTGAAGCTGAAGCATGTAAAATCATCTCTTGTTGTACCTGTCAATTTCTGATCAGACAGTACCACATTGTGTTATATGCAGATATCTTCAGACATAGTAAAATCCATGTACTGTACTCTTCCTGTTCAACTACAGTGCTTGCAAGGCCAGTGCCTAAGACTTACGATCTACCTCATTAAAAAAAAATCATGTAGTTAGTGGTCTCTCAATAGCTGGTAGAAGGTATTATACACATACCTCATATTTATGGAGCAACATTCACACACAAAATACATTCAAAATGCCAAGCAGAACTGCACAGGAAAGTAGTATACTGCAAAATACAGTTTAAAAATGGTTTCCATGATTCGGAAATTGACAACAATATGATGAAAGAAATTTACAATGTTCAAGCCCCTCAGAACAAGACTGAAAATTTTCACATCAGAGGTCAAACTGGGCAATCATAGAAGACAAGAGGCATAACTAAGGACGGAATAAGACCGTTTTTATATGTTCTGACAACTTGAAAGGGGTTTCCCCTCCCTTGCCCTTTCCAGCCTCAGGTATACAGCCCATGTATAGGTCTCCTCTTTTCCTCCTTTTGGTTATTAATACTTATTTCTACACAACATAAAGAGACATAGGGCCAGATTCAGACCTGTTGTAATCAGATGACTCAAACGAACCTGCAGCCACTTAATTTATAAACTAGGGGCTAATTTCAAGTATTAAAGAGATCCCAGAAGAACATTAAACATTTGGAGATTAGTGAAATCTCATAAATCACATTAACTCAGCCAATTTGACAGGTTGTTTGGAAGCCAGAGAGGAATTTCTTTCTGTGCTGAGTTGTGAAATGTCCATAGAGTATATACAAAACTGACTTTTAAGTCATTTAATTATTCCATTAATATCAATATTTAGTTAAACTTAAAAATTTTCAGCTAACTAATCCTTGAGTCTAAATATATCTGGGGTGGAGCAGAGGAGATCTGACTATATTTAAATAATTAGTTGGTTTATTCTGCACTACTGGATGTGATGTTGTGGTGAAATACTGTAAATACTGCACTCTAGCTGCTTTAATAAATCACTGATGGTGGTGGGTTAATGGTTCGATGATTTCTGTTCTTTCTGAACATTAATTAGAACCTTTTCCTGCATTCCTACGTTTTGTTTATCTATAGATATTGTAAGTCTCAGCATCAAGGTCAGCTTGAGGCCAAACTCAAGATGTGGCTCCTGGGATGTGAACAGTGGCATCATATTTCTCTTGTATTGTGAATTCCTGACTTAGGCCCATAAGGGGACAAGGCATGTTAGGTTGCATGGGAAGGGATAGAGTTCATATCCTTGCACTCCTTCTTAGCTTTGGTTTTCTATTGTGAAGTTGATGCTATTCAGACCTATGCCTATGAAGGAGCTAACACCAGATGGCTACAATACGTAGAATTTTGAAATGAAGTCATTTAACACATGGTAGTTCCATAATCTGTAATTAAAAATGTATAAGACTCATTTTTGTGCAGGGATCATATTTTCGTGTGCTTTTACAGTGCCAAGCTCAAAGAATAACAAGCCTTTCCACGTGTCATAGCTTCTTTATAATATCTGGGTGATAAGTTAATGATAGCATAAGAGAGTTCCCATTTTAACCTTCCTTCACGCTGCACATAGCCCAGATCTTTTGAATCAAAAGTTCATTTCAAAAGCTTATATGACAGAGGAGGAGAAAGGTCTGGGTGTGTCATAAACAGTTAGTTAAGGGTTAAGGTTTTTGTCTACCTGTAAAGGGTTAACAAGCAGTACCTGTGGACACCTGACCAGAGGACCAATGAGGGACAAGATTATTTTCAAATCCGGGTGGAGGGAAGTTTTTTCCCCCTGTTCTTTGTTTTCTTAGAGAGTCTCTCTTGAGAATTAAGAGAGTCCAGACATCTTAATCAAGTCCTCCCAGGTTTCTGCAATAAATTCTTCTATTCAAGCTAGTGAGTATTAGCAAGGAACTAGTATTCTTATACTTTTATTTCTGTATTTGCAATTCTGTGTTTTGCTATAGAATTTCTTTAAGTCTGTACTGTGATTGCTTTTACTGAGAAAGAAAGGAGGGGGAATTCTCTCCAGAGATTGATAAGTTTAGACCCTGTATATTGTTCAAATTTGGTTACAGAGACAGTGACTTTTCTTTTTATTCTTTAATAAATTCTTTTCTATTAAGGACTTGGTTGGTCTTTCCTTGGGTGGATTCTCAGGGAAAGAGGAGAGGGAGGTATCCCTCTGTAGTTAGATCCCGGTGTCTCTCCTAGGAAAAGGGAGGGGGGAGGAAGCAGGGGGGAATGGTTTATTTCTCCTGGGTATAAGAACTCCATGGATTTGGGGCTCTTGGGATCCCCTAGGATTTTGGGGAAGGATTGTGTCCCAATCCACGTAACTAGATTGGGTGGTGGCAGTTTTACCAGATCTAAACTAGGATCTTAGTTTAGAGGGAAACCAAGGCAGGTCCCCACATTGGAACCCAACAGCTCCAAGTGGGAGTGAGACCTATGACATGGTTGGCAGCGGTGACGAACCTGGCAAGGCATTTCTACCAAAAGGCAGTTTTGAAGCAGTTTTTCTTTCTGGTTGCTTGGACAGGCAGCTTAAGGAAAAGGCAGTTTTGAAGCAGTTTTCAGGGTTAGAAGGAGTTTTAGCTACTTGGCTGAAGGGAATACAGTTTTTCTAACCAGGCTTTTGTTCCAAGGAACTCCCTGCTGAGAGGGTACTTAGCAATTGCGAGAGAGAGTTGCAGGGCAGGTTTCCACCTTCTTGGGAGCAAGGAGGGGGAGGGTGGTTTTGGAGCAGTTTTCAGCTATCTTTAGCTGGAGGTAATACAGTCCTCTGACATTCTTTGTTGGAGAAGGATTTTTTCTTTTCGTTTTCTTTCTGGTGGCTTAGAAAAGCACCTTGGAGGAAAAGGAGGGATAAGGTTTTCTGACAAGCCTTTGTTTCTGGAGACCCCATACTGAGAGCTACTTAGCAAGGGCGAGAGATACTGGTTAAACCGGTTTGTCTTGCTCTTGGGAGGAGAAAAAAATTTTTTTTTTCCTTTCTCGGTCAAAAGCACAGTCATTCCTGCAAAACACAATTTGCAAAACAATAGATTTGATTTCTCTTTGTTTAGTCAATGATAGACAGGGTTAGGAACTGAAGCAAGCAAAACAGCACATACCCTGACTGCAGAGGGGTGTGGCCAGCAGCAGAGGGCACAGACATGAGTGATACACATGAAAAAATGGAGCTTGCTAGATTGCAATTACAATTACTTGAGGCAGAAAAGGAGAGGGAGGAAGCTACCCACCGGAGGGAGGAAGCTACCCACCGGAGGGAGGAAGCTACCCACCGGAGGGAGCTGGAGATACTTCAAGCCAGGGAAGCTAACCACAAGAGGGAGATGGAGATACTACAAGCCAGAGAGGCTGACCACAAGAGACAAATGGAGTTAAAAGACAAAGACCTGGAATTAGCAAAGACTAAGCAGCAGGATCCAACCAATCCAACCCCTCTTCCAACTACTGATCAACCTTCTCGGAAAAAATTTCCCGCCTACAGGACAGGTGATGACGTTGAGGCCTTCTTAGAAAACTTTGAAAGGGTCTGCACTGGGTACAGCATCTCTGAAGACCAATTCATCGTAGAGCTGAGGTCACAGCTCTGCGGAGAATTATTACTGGTGGCAACTGAAATGCCTAGGGACAAAATGAACGACTATAGACTGTTTCTAACCAAGGCCAGATACAGAATGGGCATAACCCCTGATCACGCCTGTCAGCGTTTCAGAGCCCAGAAATGGAAACCAGAGGTGTCATTTCCAAAACACGCCTCCTACCTTGAAAAGCATTATTTTTCCTGGTTATCAGGAGCCAATGTTACATCCATAGACAACCTAAACCTCCTGATAATGATGGAGCAGTTCTTGGATGGTGTTCCTGAGGACATTACACGCTACATACAAGATGGAAAACCAAAAAATCTCACTGAGGCAGGGGAGATTGGAGCCAAATGGATGGCAGTTGCAGAGAACAAGAAAGCTACTGTCAAGGGGAGCGAATCCCACAGGGTACACACCAACACTAAACCCTACCATCGAGGACCAATCAAGCCCACACCTACAACCCAAGGACAGCCACAACCTACTTCTTCTTCTACCTCACCAGTCTCCAGTAATCCTCATCGGCCCAGTGACCCGTCAACTGGGCGATGTTTTAAATGTAATGAACTGGGGCATATCAAAGCCAAATGCCCAAAGAACCTAACCCGAGTGCAACTCCTTGCACCTTCACACCAGAGAAACCCAGACCTAGATGTCTCTCAAATACCCTTCCACCGTAGGGAAACTTTGAGAGTGGACGGAAAGGAGGTTATCGCACGGAGAGACACTGGAGCACATGTGTCAGCTATCCACCGAGCCTTCGTGGACCCAAAATTCATCAACCCAGAGGTCAAAATAAAAATTTCTCAATTCCTGTCAAAATTGGTAAGCTTACCTACAGCTGAATTGCCTGTCCAGTACAAGGGCTGGTCAGGAAAGTGGACTTTTGCTGTCTATGACAATTATTCTATCCCCATGCTACTAGGGGAAGACTTGGCCACCCACGTTGAGCACCCCAACACAGTGGGAGTGGTTACATGCAGCCAAGCCAGACGAGCTGCCGAACCCATCCCTGTTCCTGAGCCATCCACCAAGACCCTGTCTGTGTTACCAGAGACCCAGACAGAGGTGGTGGAACCGGATCCCATGCCAACAACTACAACAGCCATAGTACATCCAGTCCCAGGACCGGAACTGGAAGAGCAACCAGAGGCAGAATCAGCGCCAGCACTGACGCCAGCGCTTGCAACTCCACCGCCAGGGGGCGCCAACGGGCCTGAACTGGCAGAAGCAGCAAACAACTCTACCCAAGAGGCTCAGCCAGAGCCTGAAATACCACCTTGTGCACCAGCGGAGAGCGGTCCACAGTCAACAGAAACAACCTCTTCACCTACATCGCTTCCAGAGGGAGCAAGCCCAAGTCCACAGTCTATGGAGGAAC
The DNA here is from genome assembly GCF_016161935.1 of Mauremys reevesii. Lineage (NCBI taxonomy): Eukaryota > Metazoa > Chordata > Testudines > Geoemydidae > Mauremys > Mauremys reevesii. The sequence continues at coordinate 336,092,405 of NC_052623.1, forward strand.
TGGTGTCTCCAGCCTCAAGGGAACAGTTCCAGACTGAGCAGGAAGCCGATGACAGCCTTAAGAAAGCTTGGGCAGCGGCACGGAGCAACCCACCGCCTCTCAGCTCTTCTAACCGATCCCAGGTTGTTGTAGAACAAGGACTTTTATATAAAGAGCTTCTTTCTGGTGGACACCAGGAAGGCTGGCATCCTCAAAAATGGTTGGTGGTTCCAACTAAGTACCGGGAAAAGCTCTTAAGCTTAGCCCATGATCATCCCAATGGCCATTCTGGGGTGAACCGAAGCAAAGACAGGTTGGGAAGGTCCTTCGACTGGGAGGGGATGGGCAAGGACGTTGCCAAGTATGTCCGGTCTTGTGAGGTATGCCAAAAGGTGGGAAAGCCTCAAGACCAGGTCAAGGCCCCTCTCCAGCCACTTCCCATAATTGAGGTCCCATTTCAGCGAGTAGCTGTGGATATTATGGGTCCTTTCCCAAAGAAGACCCCCAGAGGAAAGCAGTACATACTGACTTTTGTGGACTTTGCTACCAGATGGCCGGAAGCAGTAGCTCTAGGCAACACCAGGGCTAAAACTGTGTGCCAGGCCTTAACTGACATTTTTGCCAGGGTAGGTTGGCCCTCCGACATTCTTACAGATTCAGGAACAAATTTCCTATCAGGCACCATGAAAGACCTGTGGGAAGCTCATGGGGTACATCATTTGGTTGCCACCCCGTACCACCACCAAACCAATGGCCTGGTGGAGAGGTTTAATGGGACTTTGGGGGCCATGATCCGTAAATTCGTAAATGAACATTCCAATAATTGGGATCTAGTGTTGCAGCAGTTGCTGTTTGCCTACAGGGCTGTACCACATCCCAGTTTAGGATTCTCACCATTCGAGCTTGTGTATGGCCATGAGGTTAAGGGACCATTACAGTTGGTGAAGCAACAATGGGAGGGGTTTACGCCTTCTCCAGGAACTAACATTCTAGACTTTGTTAGCAACCTACAAAACACCCTCCGACACTCTTTGACCCTTGCTAAAGAGAACCTAAAGGATGCTCAAGCAGAGCAAAAGGTCTGGTATGATAGACATACCAGGGAGCGTTCCTTCAGGATAGGAGACCAGGTCATGGTCTTGAAGGCGCTACAGGCCCATAAGATGGAAGCATCATGGGAAGGACCATTCACGGTCCAGGAGCGCCTAGGAGCTGTTAACTCCCTCATTGCATTTCCTAATTCCTCCTTAAAACCTAAAGTGTACCATGTTAACTCTTTAAAGCCCTTTTACCCCAGAGAATTCCAGGTCTGTCAGTTTACAGCCCAGAGAGGAGATGACGCTGAGTGGCCTGAAGGTGTCTACTACGAAGGAAAAAGAAATGGTGGTGTGGAAGAGGTGACCCTCTCCACAACCCTGGGACATCTACAGCGGCAACAGATCAAGAAGCTGTGCACTCTCTTCGTCCCTTTGTTCTCAGCCAACCCAGGACGGACTGAGCAAACGTACCACACCATTGACACAGGTAATGCTCACCCGATTAGAACCCCACCCTACCGGGTGTCACCTCATGCCCAAGTTGCTATAAAACGGGAGATTGAAAACATGCTGGAGATGGGTATCATCCGCCCCTCTACCAGTGCATGGGCATCTCCAGTGGTTCTAGTTCCCAAACCAGATGGGGAAATACACTTTTGCGTGGACTACCGAAAGCTTAATGCGGTAACCCGCCCTGACAACTACCCAATGCCGCGCACCGATGAGCTCTTGGAGAAACTGGGATGTGCCCAGTTCATCTCCACAATAGATTTAACCAAGGGGTACTGGCAAGTACCACTAGATGAACCCGCCAAAGAAAAATCTGCCTTCATCACCCATGCAGGGGTGTATGAATTTAATGTGCTTCCGTTCGGACTGCGGAATGCACCCACCACCTTCCAAAGGCTGGTAGATGGTCTACTAGCAGGGTTGGGAGAATGTACAGTTGCCTACCTCGATGATGTGGCCATTTTTTCTGACTCATGGCCCGAACACCGAGAACACCTGGAAACGGTCTTTAAGCGCATCAGGCAGGCAGGACTAACTGTTAAGGCCAAAAAGTGTCAAATAGGCCAAAACAGAGTGACTTACCTAGGGCACCAGGTGGGTCGAGGAACCATTAACCCCCTACAGGCCAAGGTGGAGGCTATCCAAAACTGGCCTGTTCCACGGTCAAAGAAACAGGTCCAATCCTTCTTAGGCTTGGCCGGATATTACAGGCGATTTGTACCACACTACAGCCAAATCGCTGCCCCACTAACTGATCTAACCAGAAAAATGCAGCCAAATGCTGTTAAGTGGACTGATGAGTGTCAGAAAGCCTTTACCCAGCTTAAGGCGACACTCATGTCTGACCCTGTGTTAAGGGCCCCGGATTTTGACAAACCCTTCCTAGTAACCACCGATGCATCTGAACGTGGGGTAGGAGCAGTTCTAATGCAGGAAGGACCGGATCACAACTTCCATCCTGTCATGTTTCTCAGCAAGAAACTGTCTGAGAGGGAAAGCCACTGGTCCATCAGTGAGAAAGAATGTTACGCCATTGTGTATGCCCTGGAAAAGCTACGACCATACGTTTGGGGACGGCGGTTCCAGCTACAAACCGACCATGCTGCGCTAAAGTGGCTTCATACTAACAAGGGAAACAACAAGAAACTTCTCCGCTGGAGCTTAGCTCTCCAAGACTTTGATTTTGAAATTCAACACATTTCAGGAGCTTCCAACAAAGTTGCTGATGCACTCTCTCGTGAAAGTTTCCCAGAATCAAGTGGTTAAAAAGTGTTCTTCACATGTTTACATGCGTAGTAGTATATGTAATTCTGCATGTGTTTTAGTAATCTGTTTATTTTACAGTTCTAGGAGGAAATCACCTCCAGTGGTTCCCACTGTTGGCGATTTGGGGGGCGTGTCATAAACAGTTAGTTAAGGGTTAAGGTTTTTGTCTACCTGTAAAGGGTTAACAAGCAGTACCTGTGGACACCTGACCAGAGGACCAATGAGGGAGATTATTTTCAAATCCGGGTGGAGGGAAGTTTTTTTCGCCCTGTTCTTTGTTTTCTTAGAGAGTCTCTCTTGAGAATTAAGAGAGTCCAGACATCTTAATCAAGTCCTCCCAGGTTTCTGCAATAAATTCTTCTATTCAAGCTAGTGAGTATTAGCAAGGAACTAGTATTCTTATACTTTTATTTCTGTATTTGCAATTCTGTGTTTTGCTATAGAATTTCTTTAAGTCTGTACTGATATTGCTTTTACTGAGAAAGAAAGGAGGGGGAATTCTCTCCAGAGATTGATAAGTTTAGACCCTGTATATTGTTCCAATTTGGTTACAGAGACAGTGACTTTTCTTTTTATTCTTTAATAAATTCTCTTCTATTAAGGACTTGGTTGGTCTTTCCTTGGGTGGATTCTCAGGGAAAGAGGAGGGGGAGGTATCCCTCTGTAGTTAGATCCCGGTGTCTCTCCTAGGAAAAGGGAGGGGGGAGGAAGCAGGGGGGAATGGTTTATTTCTCCTGGGTATAAGAACTCCATGGATTTGGGGCCCTTGGGATCCCCTAGGATTTTGGGGAAGGATTGTGTCCCAATCCACGTAACTGATTGGGTGGTGGCAGTTTTACCAGATCTAAACTAGGATCTTAGTTTAGAGGGAAACCAAGGCAGGTCCCCACATTGGAACCCAACAGCTCCAAGTGGGGGTGAGACCTATGACAGGGTATATTGTTTGATCACAGAATGACTATGAGCCGCCAACGTGATACTGATGTGAAAAAGGCTAATGCAGTCCTAGGCAGGCACAGGTGAGGTATTTCCAGTAGAGACAGAAAATATCTGTTACCATTATACAAGGCACTCATGAGACCTCAGCTGGAATACTGTGTGTGATTCTGGTCTCCCATGTTTAAGAAAGATGAATTCAAACTGGAACAGGTACAGAAAAGGGCTTCTAAGATGATCCTAGGAATGGAAAATCTACCTTATGAGAGGCGACTCAAAGAGCTTGGCTTGTTTAGCCTAACTGAAAGAAGGCTGAGGGGAGATATGAATTGCTCTCTATAAATACCAGGGAGGGAGAGGAGTTATTTAAGTTAAGCACCAATGTGGACACAAGAACAAATAGATATAAAATCGGCATTAACAAATGTAGGCTTGAAATTAGACAACAGTTTCTAACCATCAGAGAACTGAAGTTTTGGAACAGTCTTACAAGGGGAGCAGTGGGGACAAAAAACCCAACTGGCTTCAAGACTGAAGCCTAATAATTTTATAGAGGGGATGGTATGATGAGACTGCCTACAGTGGCATATAGCTGATCTGTGACTGCTAGCAGCAAATATCTCCTCTATCCAGTGATGGGACATTAGATGGGGAGGGCTCTGAGCAGGGGCGGCTCCAGGCCCCAGCACGCCAAGCGTGTGCTTGGGGCGGCAAGCCGCGGGGGGCGCTCTGCCAGTCGCCGGGAGGGCGGCAGGCAGGCTGCCTTTGGCGGCATGCCTGCGGAGGGTCCGTTGGTCCCGCGGCTCTGGTGGACCTCCCGCAGGCATGCCTGCGGAGGGTCCGCTGGTTCCGCGGCTTGGTGGAGCGCAGGACCCTCCGCAGGCACGCCTCCGGGAGGTCCACCGGAGCCGCGGGACCAGTGACCGGCAGAGCGCCCCCACGCGGCATGCCGCCATGCTTGGGGTGGCGAAATGTCTAGAGCCGCCCCTGGCTCTGAGTTACTACAGAGAATTCTTTCCTAGGTGTCTGGCTAGTGGGTCTTGCCCACATGCTCAGGGTCTAACTTACTGCCATATTTGGGGTTGGGAAGGAATTTCCCTTTGGTCAGATTGTAGAGACCGGGGCTGGGGGGTGCCTTCCTCTGCAGCATGGGGCACAGGTGACTTGTGGGGTTAGACTAGTGTAAATGGTGGATCCTCTGTAACTTGAAGTCTTTAAATCATGTAATTCAGTCAGAGGTTAGGGATCTATTACAGGAATGGGTGTGTGAAGTTTCTGTGGCCTGCAATATGCAGGAGGTCAAACTAGATAATCATGACGGTCCCTTCTGGACTTAAAGTCTATGAGTCTATTCTGCATGCTAACTCCTACCAAGTGTAGTAAGTCTTACATTATTTAATACTGGTTACTTTTTAATGCATTGTGGTCATGTAAGTAAGTCTATCAGATAAAGTAAACAACAACAGGCTAAGGCATTGTGGTTTAAATTCAGGGAATTTAAATAATTTAAAATCACTCGATTTAAAAATAATTTAGTTAAATCAGGTTGAGGCTTTGTGTGATAGTTACAAGGCAAGCTGCACTTAGATCCCTTTTAATCTCTCTCAAGTGCACCCTTCTGGGGACAGGTTTTGCCACCATCACCCCTCCTTCTCTGGGAGCAACGATGTGGTTATAAACTGGATTTCTGGATGCAGGCCCCCTCTTTACCATCTGTGTTAACCAAACAGGCTCAACTGCATTTAGCACCTGTAAGCTCTTTACCTCCAGGAGCCTATGACAGCAGCTGATTAAATGTCTCAAAAACAACTTCTTCAAAACAAAGCCTTATTTATTCACTCTAGCTACACTGTAAGCAGAGCAAATGTTTATAACAAAAGAAGGCCTATCTACATTTCCCCTTACCAAAACCTTATCTTTCCTTGCAAGCTAGTTACCTCCATCTCTGTGTTGGGAGAAACAGTGTGACCTGCTGCAATGTACTCTCCATCTCTCTCTCTCTGAATCCCCATCAATGCTCACTGACACTCCCTGGGGAGCCTCTGGCTACTCACTCAAACCCCTCACTGCCCCCCTTCTTCTCTAGGCCAGCAATTTTAAGGTTTAAGCATCCCTTTTGCCTGGAAAGAGTAAACTTTGCCATCTTAGCTGGAGCCCGGCCAGAGTTATTTGCTATATATAGGGCCCTAGCAAATTCACAGTCCATTTTGGTCAATTTCATAGTCATAGGATTTTAAAAATTGTAAATTTCATGATTTCAGCTATTTAAATCTGAAATTTCATAATGTTGTAACTGTAGGGGTCTTGACCTAAAAAGGAGTTGTGTGGGGGTTGCAAGGTTACTGTAGGAGGGGTCGTGGTACTGCTACCCTCACTTCTGCGCAGCTGCTGGTGGCGGCGCTGCCTTCAGAGCTGGACAGCTGGAGAGTGGTGGCTGCTGGCCAGGAGCCCAGTTCTGAAGGCAGAGCCACTGCCAGCAGCAGCACAGAATAAGGATTGGCCTGGTATAGTATTGCCACCCTTACTTTTGCGCTGCTACCTGCAGAGCTAGGCCCTCAGTCACCAGCCACCACTCTCTGGCCGGCTAGCTCTGAAGGCAGCAGTGCAGAAGTAAGGGTGACATGGTATGGTATTGCCATCTTTACTTCTGCGCTGCTGCTGGCAGGGCGCTGCCTTCAGAACTGGGTGTCTGGCCAACAGCCAATGCCCTCTGGCTGCCCAGCTCTGAAGGCAGTGCAGAAGTAAGGGTAGCAATACTGAGACCCCCTAAAATAATCTTGTGACCCCCCCCGCCCCCGCAACTCCCTTTTGGGTCAGGACCCCCAATTTGAGAAACACCGGTCTCCCCCATGAAATCTGTATAGTATAGGGTAAAAGCACACCAAAGACCAGATTTCATGGTCCATGACGCGTTTTTCAGGGCTGTGAATTTGGTAGGGCCCTAGCCAGATATGTTAGTTACAAGGTATCAGTGGGTTTAATTAACAAATAAACACTCTCCTGATGGGTTTGCAATCTAAATGTTGCAGCTCTGTGCTCATTCAGGAGATCCAGGAAGCAAAATATACTAGAACGAAAAATAAAAATAACTAATTACAATTTTCAAGCTAAGGGAAATGCAAAAGTAAACAAATGGCAAAAGAGTAAATTCAAATGTAAAAATTGTCATTTTTAATAATCTATGGTATTATTACTAAAATAGAGAAATATATTATTTTAAAATAAGATTTGTCTTAAAGTTTCACCATCAGGTTAAAAACACGTGTTATAACATGTACACTATATAATCATGAATAGATACTTATACTTGTCTGCTGTGTTTACAAAGAATTACTGTTCCATAAAAAGGCAAAGTATTAAATAAACTTAGATCTACTTTTGCTTTTGTTTTTAAAAGCAACATTTTAAAAGAATTGTGTGTTAAAAGAGCAAGTGTTAAGAGTTCCAGAACCATTTAATGTAGTGCTTTATGAAAATAAACATGAAGTAAGGTAAGAACTATTTGTTTAATCTGGATACAGCTCTATTTGCATTCATGCTGTTCCTGACTGAAATTACAACACAGCTTTAGATATGTGGATTGTGAAAGTTATTTACTTTCAGGTATGGTTTTTTTTTAATATACGAATCAGAGGGAGAAGCAGCATTTCTGGAGTGAGGTAAAAATCTGCAGCCTTCATGAAATTGCAGCAAGTTGTTTTGGTGGCCTATAGTTAAAGATTGGAACTTGTGCCAACGTGAGTAATTTTTACTGTTGGTACATGCTGCAGTTTGTCTAACTTAGCTTTAAAATCACTATAAACATATCGAGAACAGAGAGGAAGTGCTCAATGGGAACTCTGGTGAATTATTACTGGGGACCAGGTTCCAACCACCACTATTACTAATATGAAAGAGACCCATGTTAGCCATCCTTCCAATTCTGGATGAAAAACATTTGGGGAAAAATATGACATTTGACCTAGAAAATTGTAAATTGGCAGTGTACTAGCTATACAGGGCGCCAACACAAACACAGAGAAAATACTTCTAATAAAAATAGTATCGCTTTAAGTCATCATAACAAAATTCTACCCAGGAGTCTTGTTAAACAGGTTAATCCCTTTGATTTCTGTTAAGAGATAAAAACAGATATTTAAAAACAAAGTATAGTTTTACCACTGATGCTCCTTTTATTTGTGGTATTTTTCACTATTTAACTCTATGGTAAATTGTTAATTTATATCCCTAAAAATGTTGTATGTTTCTTCCTTATATGCTTTTTCCTTACTATAACAAGCTTACTTATGGAAGTATCTTTAAAATACAATATTATTTACAGCAGAGGAAGAATTAATTAATTTGTCTTATATATGGTGATCTCATCATTTTAGCATTTGCCTGTGTTGAACTGTTTAAGTCTGGTTCGCTCAGCTGCTGTGTCTGCAGTTGATTATTTTAGGGCCCTAGCCTCATGGGAGAAGTCATTTTGTTTTTATAATTAACACTACAGATACCCGCACGTCTGCTAAATTCCAGACTGTATTTTGCCTTTTCTGTCTTACCATGAATACTTCCCAGTAGAATATCACCAGCTGCTGAAGACAGAAATGAAGATTCTGCATAAAGATATTTGGTTTTCAACAAACCATCTTCAGTAGAAATTTTGATGGATGTCCCCTGTAGTTTCTCTATATTCACACTCTGTAAGAGAAACGAGCTGAAATAAGCATCATGGAAATATACCAACTCTCTTTGAGAGGCAACAGAACTACATGACATGCATTTACCCAGATACAAAACACAAGTAGAGTGTCAGATCTCCGCTAGAAGCTACACAACACAAAAAATAAATCATATTTTGCACTTCCATTCAAGGACTTTAAAGCACTTCATAAGTATAAACTGAATTAATCTTTACAACATCTCTATGTGGAAGGAAATAATATTATACCCATTTTACAGGTGGAGAACCTGAGGCACAAAGAGGTTTAAAGGATTTTTAAAGGCAACACAAAAGAGTCTGTGGCACAACCAACAATAAGGCTCCAGACCTGTGTTTTACTCACATGACTCCAAACAAGGGGAGTTAAAGATCTCAGCCGGAACCTACAAAATGAAGTAAGTTTAACCTGTTTCAAAAATAAGTTACAGAATATGATCAAAATTAATAACTGAGGGTTAGTGATCTTGAGACAGACTTTTGCAGATAATTAAGAGATGAAGTTAAAATGACGTGCTTTCATAGGAAGTAGTTTACTGTGAACACCACCATACCAACACTATACATAAAACATAATATGAACATTGTTCCTCTTGCCCCATGTGGGTTTGAAGGTTCTGTTCTGCTGTTTACTCAGATTTTTCATTGGCTCACTTTGTGAACATGACACATGAAAAACTGATAAAAGACAGGCAGAGCAGAGCAAAGTAATATCATTAGTAGTAGTAGTTGTATTACTGTCGTGCGAGTCCTAATCCATAGACCAGGGCCCCAAGCTAAGCAGAGCCTTAAAGGTGAAGGCATGGGGTTTAAATCCAACATGGCTGGAATTTGAAGGTATCATCTTGGACAGACTGGAGGGGTACAGAGTGGGAGTAAGTAGAACTTGGCCTTTGTGCTAATAGTCAGACTTGTAACTATTGGGACATACACAGTAGGAGATGCATTCTCAAGTGATTACAAAGAAAAGAATTAAATTCTTATAGATTCATAGATTATAATGTCAGAAGGACCACTAAGATCATCTAGACTGATCTCCTGTATGAAACAGACCACAAGATTCCCTAAATTAATTCCTGTTTGAACTAGAGCACAACTTTTAGAAACACATCCAATTTTTATTTTAAAATTGCCAGTGATGGAAATCCACCACAATCCTTGGTAAATTGTTCCAATGGTTACTTCACTGTTAAAAATGTGCACCTTATTTCCAGTCTGAATGTCTCTAACTCCAACCTCCAGTCACTGGATCATGTTATACTTTTCTCTGCTAGACTGAAGTGTCCATTATCAAATTTTTGTTCCAGATCTGGGTGCTTATAGACTGTTATCAAGTCTCCTTTTAACCTTCTCTTTGTTAAACTACAGTAGAACCTCAGAGTTACGAACACCTCAGGAATGGAGGCTGTTCATAATTCTGAAATGTTCGTAACTCTGAACAAAACGTTATGGTGGTTCTTTCAAAAGTTTACAACTGAACATTGACGTAATACAGCTTTGAAACTTTACTATGCAGAAGAAAAATGCTGTTTTCCCTTTTTTTTTTTTTTTTTACTAGTTTACGTTTAACATAGTACTGTACTGCATTTGCTTTTTCGTTTTTGTTTTTTTTTGGTCTCTGCTGCTGCCTAATTATGTACTTCCAGTTCCAAATGAGGTGTGTGGTTGACTGGTCAGTTCATCACGCTGGTATTCATAACTCTGAGGTTCTATTCTAAATAGACTGAGCTTCCTTAAGGCTGTCACTATAAATCGTATTTTCCTATCCTTTAATCATTATCATGGCTCTTCTCTGAACCCTCTCCAATTTATTAGCATCCCTCCTGTATTGTTGACATCAGAACTGGACACAGTATTCCAGTAGTCACATGGAGTGCTAAATACAAAAGTAATATAACCTCCCTACTCCTACTACATATCCCTCTGTTTTTATACATCCAAGGATCACATTAGATTTTTTGGCCACAGCATCAGACTGGGAGCTCACATTCAGCTGATTATCCACCATGACCCCCAAGACTTTATAAAGTCGCTGCTTCCCAGGAAAGAGTCCTCCATCCTGTAAGTATAGCCTACCCATTTTGTTCCTAGAAATATAAATTTACATTTGGCCATATTAAAATGCATATTGTTTACTTGGGCCCAATTTACCAAGCGATCCAATACTTACAAGTTCAGCATGATTTGTTTTGTCATTATATAATAATTCAAGTTACACGGCTGTTCAGCATGTTTTAAATTTGCCAGCTTTGCCTTTTTCCTTAATGAAATGTATTGTGCAAAATCATTATCCATCCTATGAAATGATTTACAGCCTTGTGGTGTACATCAGCTCATCTTAAAATCCACTTTGGCATTTTAATGCTATCTTCACCTTATAAGATGAACAAATTCATGAGAAAAACCAATCTCCCATCTGAAAAGGATGTGATGTAGAAAAGTTCTTACAAATATAAGGATGTCATCAAACTCTTCTGTCTAAGGTTCTCTCTCTCCACCCCTGCTATGTGAGTTTACAGACAACTAAGTTTGGGAGTGAAATCCACGCTCTCATTACAGCCCCTTTATGCCACATAAAACAGCCAAAGCAGCATAAAGGGGTCTTAAGAGCCCTGTACCTCACTGGGGGTACTGCAATGGTGCACGCACAGTGGAAGACCGCTCTTGAGGACATCTTTACAAGCCCTGGCATAGGGGCATGCTGGGAGCAGGGACGGTGTGAGGAAGAAGAGGCATGATGGAGGCAGGGTCACAGCACTGCAGAGATTTTGGGCCACATTGGAACCCACAGGGCAATGGGGAGGCTGCCTTAGCCCTGGGACCTAAATTAAGTTATGCAAGGGGTCTCTCCAACCCCCAGACAGCCTAGGATTAGGAGGGCACAAAGATGGTTTATAGCTTAGGCTTTAGAGGCACAGCCCAGACTCTAACCCTATATTTCATATACAGTGCACAGCTAGAGTGATATTTGGTCTCATACCTCATATAATTCAATAATGTTCATGGATTGCTGCTTTGTTGTAAATATTTTATTTACAACTAAACTGCTCGATTGCAATCAAGATTCCATGTATTCAGCAATTCCACAGCTGTGGCAGTTGCCACACAAACCAACATGTCCCTCAAAATTATGTTCCAGAATTTAAGCTTTCATTTTTAACAAGGTTGAGGGAGAGATTTTCAAAGGCACAACTGGCAGTTAGGGACCCAACTCCGATGGAAAGTGAATGGAAGTTCGGTGCCTAACTGCTCTTTATGCCTCCGAAAACTCTCCCTCTAAGGCCTTGTCCCTGCTACACAGTTTTGTCAACAAAAGTCAGCTTTCACTGACAAAACAGTGGAGGTGTACACACTGAAATGCACCTCCCACCGATGTAATTCCCCTGCTGACATAATAAAACCACCTCGAGAAAAGGTAGGGCTTTTTGTTACATAGTTAGAGTGACACAGCTTCAATGTAGACACTGTGCTTTTGTATGTCACCCAAACTGGCCTCCAGGAGGTGTCCCATAATGCCCATCCTGACCGATCTGGTCAACAGTTTGAACTCCTTTGCCCTGAAGGTACATATGTATGTACCCCTCTGCCTTTTAAGGGCCTAGGAATTTTTGAAATTCCTCTTCCTGTTTGCTCGGCCTGGACAGTTCACACAGCATCTTCCCAGCTGATCATGCTGGCTTTCTGCAACAGACGTGCTTCCCCATGGAATACACTGGAGCTGTTGGATCACACTGGGTCTGTGGGGAGAGGAGGCTGTACAGTTGCAGCTTCGCTCTAGACTTAGGAACTTTGATTCCTATGGGCTGATTGCTAGCGGCATGCAGGAGAAGGGGCACGAAAGGAACATGCAGCAGGGCCATGCTAAAATCAAGGAGCTGAGGCAGGCGTGCCAGAAGGCAAGGAAGGCCAACCATTGCTCTGGTGCAGCACTGGAGACATGCCGCTTCTACAAGGAACTGCATGCCATCCGTGGTGGCAACTTCACCTCTACCGCCAATAGCCCCGTGGATACTTCAAGTGGACTAGAGGCAGTGGCCAGCGCAGTCAACTCCGAGGATGAAGTGTAGATGAGGAAATGGAGTTGAAGGAGGTGGTGGAACACACAATAGGGTGATCTGGTAGCATGGTGAGTCAGGACCTCTTTTTTACTCCAGAGGGGTATAGCCAGTCCCAGCACTCTGGCATACCTGAAGCAGGGGACACGAGCATGGGTAAGCACGCATTTTGCTTTGATACTTCATGGTGAGAGGAGATTGAGCTCTCATGTATTTTGTTATATGGTAAAGGACGGATAAGGGAAAGACATTAACAACAGAGCATATACAGATACACAGCGGGGGCCCGGCAGAAAAGTTTGTTAATGTAGACCGGGACGTCCCAGGAAACCTCCATAGAGATCTCTAGGAAACTTTCTTGCAGGTATTCTGCAATCTTCTACTGAAGATTCCTTGTCAGAGCTGCCTTGTTTCTCCCCACACTGTGGGAAAATTTGCTTCACCAACTGGTAATCATTTCTGCAGGGACCAGAGCAGCACAGTCAAGCAGCATATGGAGCTAGTCTGAAGCCATATGCATGCAGGAGATGCACCCTTGCATCCTGGATTACCCTCAGGAGTGAGAGATCAGCAATATTCAGAATAGTCTCCCTAGGTGCTGGTAGGAATCCCCTTTGCAGACCACCCAGGCCCTTGTTACCTTCTTGACCATTCCCCCTTCCCACCCTGCTGAACTCACCATGTTTGGGACTCGTGCTGAGCTCTGTGCTAGCCAAGGGACAGTGAGAAAGAGGCGCAACTTTTGTGATTCACAGGCATGAGCACACTCAGAATACAGAATCTGTTCATTGTTTCTTTGGCTTCTGCAGATGTGCCCTTGAGGACCCACCCCTCCACACTGGCAGAGCGCCTCCATCAGATAAGGTGATGAACCAGGAAGAGTAAGGAGGTTATGTTTCAAGAAGTGCTGAAGTCAACAGATACAGCAGATAGCGAAATAAGAGCATGGAGGGAGACAATGAAAGACTCAGGCTGGATAGCCTGGACAGGAGAGCGGATGATTAAGCTACTGGAGGACCACAGAGAGATGCTCAAGTCCCTCATTAGGCTGCAGTCAGAGCACATCCATGCACAAGTCCCTCTACAGCCAATACAGAACTCCATTCCATGCCCTCCCCAAACACCCCCACCACATTCCATGCATATTCCCGGTCCCTCGCAGTACCCCTTGCATTCCACCCCTAGGGACTGGTTTCAGAATGAAAGCTGGAGTTACACACAGCTCTGAGAGACATAACTGCGAGACTACTCCTCATTTCCATGTCCCTGTTTGAAGAAATATTTGTGTTTTGTTCTGCTATTAAACTTTATTCTTTTATACAAATTGACTCTCTATTTGTGTCACACACACATTAGTTGGTGCTAACATTCAAACACAGTGGCTATTGTCAGGAATATTTGCTCAGTACAATTAATGCTCAGGAAGCAAGCACTACAGGGGTCCTTCAGGGAGCCAAATAAATATTGCCTGGCTTCACATAAAGACACATCCCTAGGAATCATTGTCAAAATGTTCCTTCAAAGCCTCCCTGATTCAAATAGCACCCTGCTGTGCCCTTCTAATTGCCCTGTATCTGGCTGCTCAAACTCAGCAGCCGGCCAATCAACCTCAACCCTCCACCTCTGGGGAAACTTTTCTCCCTTCGCTTTGCAAATATTGTACAGAACAGGCTGCAATGACCATAGGAATATTTTCCTCACCGAGGTCTAACCTGCCAAAAAGGCAGTCAGTCCAACAACCTTTTAATCTGCCAAAGGCACATCCAACGGTTATTCGGCACCTGCTGAGCCAGTTGTTGAAGCACTACTTGCTGCTGTTTAGGTTCCCGGTGTAAGGCTTCATGAGCCATGGGAGCAAGGGGTAGGCAAGTCCCCCAGGATCACTATGGGCATTTCCACATCCCCCACTGGAAGCTTCTGGTCTGGAAAGAAAGTCCCAGCTTGCAGCTTTCTACACAATCCAGTGCTTCTAAAGATGTGTGCATCATGCACCTTCCCTGACCACCCCATATTGATGTCAGTGAAACAGCCCCAGTGATCTACCAGTGCCTGCAAGATCATGTAGAAGTAGCCCTTTCAGTTGATGTTCTCCTTCTCAAGATGGTCTGGGGTCAAAAGAAGGATATGTCTTTCATCTACTGCCCTGCTGCAGTTAGGGAATCCCAAAGCCTTGAAGCCATCAAGTATTTCCTGAACGTTACCAAGAGTAAGTCCTTTGTAGGAGGCGGCGATTAACAGCCCTGCACACATGCATCACCACAACCCCCACGGGGGATTTTCCACCTCCAAACTGATTTGCGACTGACAGGGAGCAGTCTAGAGTTGACAGTTTCCACACAGCAATTGCCACTTGCTTCTCCATTCTGGTGTCCTTGTGCTGCAGTGCTGGGGCGAGCTCCCCACACAATTCCAGGAAGGTGGATTTGCGCATCCAAAAGTTCTGCAGCCACTGCTCGTCATCCCCTACATTCATCACGATGCAATCCCACCACGCGGTGCTTGTTTCCCAAGCCCAGTACTGACAGTCCACCGTGTGCAGCTGCCCCCTGAATGTCAGTAGCAATCTTGATTTCTTTCTTTACATGGCACACAGCAGGGCAGGCACCACTGATTCATTTTCTGTTTCATAGCTTATGAAATACAGCAGGACTAGTCACGCTGCGTTCATAATGCTCATCAACAGACTGGTCAGCAGTGCAGGATCCATGCTTTCAGGCAGAGGTGATGGCAGGCGCACAGTTTACAAGGGATGTTAAAAAACGGTACGAAACTAAGTTGGAAGCCCATGAAATGATGGGACAAAACAAACTGCATCATGGGATGGTAAGCACACCCTCCATGATGCATCGCAATCCATTCCCAGAGCTCGGTGAGTTGCACAGTGGGATAGCTTCCCACGATGCAATGCTCTCTGTGTCAATGCAAGAGCACTGACTGTGGACATGCTCTGCCAACGCTAAGAAAATTGTGTGGACGTGCACAACTGATGTAATTAAAGCACCTTATGATCATTGATCTAACTTAAGTCAACTTAACTCTGTAGAGTAGATGTGGCCTTAGTTTCTTCTTGTTGCAGTGCTAGTGTAGCCAAGGCACTGCTGGCTTTTGGCATTTTAAGCATCAGGTCATCAAGACCTAGGGCTTGGCTACACTTGAGAGTTACAGTGCTGGTGGTGGCTATACAGCGCTGTAACTTACTCACCGTCCACACTGGCAAGCATGGGCGGCTCTAGGAATTTCGCCGCCCCAAGCATGGCGGCACACCGTGGGGGGCACGCTGGTGGTCGCCGGTCCCACGGCTCCGGTGGACCTCCTGCAGACATGCCAGCGGATGCTCCACCGGAGCCATGGGACCAGCAGACCCTCCGCAGGCACGCCTGCGGGAGGTCCACCGGAGCCGTGGGACCAGCAGACCCTCCGCAGGCACGCCTGCGGGAGGTCCACCGGAGCCGTGGGACCAGCAGACCCTCCGCAGGCACGCCTGCGGGAGGTCCACCGGAGCCGCCTGCCGCCCTCCCGGCGACAGGCTGAGTGCCCCCCACGGCATGCCGTCCCAAGCACGCGCTTGGCGCGCTGGGATCTGGAGCCGGCCCTGCTGGCAAGGCACATACAGCGCCATATCTCCCTGGCTACAGCGCTGGCTGTACTCCACCTTGGCCTGGGGAATAACGACTATAGCGCTGCTCTTGCAGCGCTGAGGTGCCAGTGTATACAGTGATTAATCTTACTACGCTGTAACTGACCTCCAGAACCTTCCCATAATGCTTTTTAAGTAAAGATAACACTCTCTGTTTTGTTTTGAACTCGGGGCTCCCGGAGCTGCTTATCTAAAAAACAAACACAGCTACTGTTTGCTCCAGCAGAGGCAGGCAAGGGGATGAATGTCCTCAGCTAGTGTTTGCTTGAGGAGAGAAGCAGCCCGGAGGGGAGGAACGGGGGTCCGTTTTGGAGCAGCTGCTTATCTGGTCTGAAGGCTATTTGCATTTAGTGAATGAGAGAGGGGTGGGGGAAGGGGTCAAAACTTTTAAAATGATTGAAGGTTGGTGCTGTGTATCTTCAAGTCCTTAGAACTTGCAAGGCAGGGAGCCGACACAGTGTCAGCTCCAAAAATCCACTCTCTCTCTCTCCCCCACGCTCCCTGTCACACTCCACCCCACCCCCCTCTTTTGAAAAGCACGTTGCAGCCACTTGAACGCTGGGATAGCTGCCCATAATGCACCACTCCCAACACCGCTGCAAATGCGGCCACACTGGTAGCTGTCAGTGTGGCCACACTGCGGCGCTTTCCCTACACAGCTGTACGAAGACAGCTTTAACTCCCAGCGCTGTACAGCTGCAAGAATTAGATGTCATGTTGTTTAAAATGTTGGTGACCCCCTGGAGCGCCATCTACATTAGTGAAGCCATCATTGTTACTATCAGTGGAATGGAAATATAGGCAGCAAAAATCTAGCAAAAACACATCTAGTGTAGATACAGCCTAAGTGTAAAGCTGCAGAGCTGCTTCCCTGACTATGCAAAGAAAGCCTGAAACAATAGTTCTGAGAGGTGTGAAATTCCCCATTTATCCTCATGGGATATTGACTCTGGCTCCTGCTGATGACAATTTAAATATTAACATTATTAACAATTTCACCTCTTAACATTTTTATCAGTGATGGACAGCTAATGTGCTTACTTGTTACTGGATGCAATGGTTGATATTGAGGTGAAGTGCAATGAGGCAGCTAGTTACTATTGAAAGTTACTGAGGTGAGGAATGAGCATTTCAAGGCACCTCAAAATTCTAAAGTCACCTCAGATCTCGCCCACAAGTGCATGCCCACAAAAGCAGGATACACAGTTAAGACACATACTGTAAACAGAGGAAGATGGGTAAAACAGGGTGGCTCCTCACTGTGACTATTTTTAATGCTGAATTGTTTATCTTTTATGGATTTTTGGCAGAATCTGAATGGTTTGGTTTTGTTAAGTGTTATATAAGATCCTGCAAGTGTAGACTAGCCAATGACTTCCCACCGAAATAAGTGTTTTCACCAATCAATCCGCCAGAAATTCTTGGGGAATTCCATTCCTTCTGGGGAAGATCAGAACATAAGAATGGTCATACTGAACCAATGGTCCATCTAGCCTAGTATCCTGTCCAAAGAAGTGAGCTGTAGCTCACGAAAGCTCATGCTGAAATAAATTTGTTAGTCTCTAAGGTGCCACAAGTACTCCTTGTCTTCTGACAGTGGCCAGTACCACTTTCTTCAGAGGGAATGAACAGAACAGTGCAATTATCAAGTGATCCATCTGCTGTCGTCCATTTCCAGCTTCTGGGAGTCAGAGGTATAGGGACACCTAGAGCATGGGGTTCAGGGGCGGCTCCAGGTCCCAGCACGCCAAGCGCGTGCTTGGGGCGGCATGCCGTGGGGGGCGCTCTACCAGCCGCCGGGGGGGGCGGAGGGCGGCAGGCAGGCAGCCTTCGGCGGCATGCCTGCGGAGGGTCCGCTGGTCCCGCGGCTTCAGTGGAGCCGCGGGACCAGCGGACCCTCTGCAGGCATGCCTGTGGGAGGACCACCGGAGCAGCGGGACCGGCAGAGCGCCCCCCCGCGGCATGTCGCCCTGCTTGGGGCGGCGAAACGTGTAGAGCCACCCCTGATGGGGTTGTGTCCCTTTCCATCTTGGCTAGTAGCCACTGATGCACTTATCCTCCATGAACACATCCAAGTCTTTTTTAAACTCAGTTATACTTTTTAGATGCATTACTTCAGCCTCGCAAAACTCATTTTGCCTAAATGCACAGGGTCATTAGTTTTCTTTAGGTGGGCAAGTAAAATATCATTAGTTCATTCATCAATATAGTAAATGGGAGTGAGTAGATTTTGTGACTGGGTAAGTTTTCATGACAAGTTTGCAAGACTGCATTAATTTCCAAGTCTCAATAAAAAATACTTGAAGTAAGAAGCAAACCATACTTTCTTTCTTTCTTATTTATTTATTTTTGCTCTCATTCTTTGTTTTATAAGCACCTTGACCATCTCTTCATTTTGTCTAGTGTTTTAGAAAACAACTCTCTTTGTGGCTGAAATCTTGGGTGTCCAATTTCAGCCCAGAAGAAATTATAGAGCATAGCTAGAAACCCCACACATTCCGGGTTTATAATGGAAATGCTGACAAACCCATAACTACATAATGACGACTACCACTAATGGAACAAAAGTGTAACAACAGCACACATTGCAGATATAATGCAGCCTGATTACTAACAGAAACTGCTATTTGAGAAAAGCCGAATATCACACTCTAAAAACTGACTGCCCAAATACTGCATTAAGAAATTTTACTCTGTAGATAAACATGATGGGCCAAATTCTGCTCCCAGCGCCACGGCTGTAAACTCAAAGTTACTCCAATGACCTATATAAAGATACTGTGGATTTACAAAGGTGTTACTGAAAGCAGAGTAGTCCGTAACTATATTATGTAAATTATTATGGGCTTTTAGGAAAGTACCTTTCCAAATATTAAAAGCTGTATGAAATTTATTTGAATGTTTTACTGCTACAAAAATCACATTTTTAGCAGAACATTTATGTAAAAAACCAGTAATATTTCTAAGGTTAAAATGCATCCATTACATTACATTCTAACACATGAATTACTTATGTGTCTGATTCTGCTCTGACACTGGCTTTACACTGTTGCAACTCCATAGCTGAATTCTAGTCTCGGTAAAACCAGTGTAAATTTGGAGTAACTCCGCCCAATTCATGGATGTAAATGAGAGTAGATTATGACGAATGACTTACTTATGTTAATCCTAATTTACAGCAACATAAATGAGAAAAGAGCCAAAGCTAGTATGTTGTAAACAAGTGAATCTGCTTTGACATATGGCCCCTTACGCTACTCTGAATCTTACTTAACATGAAAAAGCAAGGGCCCCTCAGATCAGGCCAAGGTCAAGTCACACTTCCTCCAGATGACTGCATGCTAAAAGGCCAGGCTGGGGTAGCATAGTGCCAGCATAGCCAGAGGAATTCTGAGCTGTCTAGTTAGGACAGCTTTAGAGTTTCTTTGCACCACTGAAGCAGGGGCCCAGATCTGGTCCAAGGAATGGTAGCTGTAGAGAATACTCTTCTCTCTCTTACCATTAAGAAAGGCAAATGAAGCACAGTGGCATGAAACTTGCCTTATGATGCCACCTGCTGGAAAATATGAACTATTTCTACTTTAAAACTGGTTTGTATTAAACTATTTTGATACATTAATCTTCAGTTTACATTGTATGATTAGTATTACCATTGTATAATTAGTATTACATACTCTCATTCAGCACCGGTATTTTATCTAAACAACTACCCAGATATACACAAACCATTTTCTGCTTTAGTTTTGTTGACCGTACAGGCCAAAAATTATTAGATGTGATTAAGATCCATCGTACCTATCTTGTACACAATTTTTGTTAAAACGTTATGGCCAACATGTTTAAACTTGGTTGCCTAGAGTTAGGCAGCTAAATCCATATTTAAGAATGTAAATAAATCAACTGATTCAGAGATGCTTAACTCTCATTAACTTCTGTGGAAGCTGTGGGTGTTCAGTACTTTTGAATATCAAGCCAC
The DNA here is from genome assembly GCF_016161935.1 of Mauremys reevesii. Taxonomy (NCBI): domain Eukaryota; kingdom Metazoa; phylum Chordata; order Testudines; family Geoemydidae; genus Mauremys; species Mauremys reevesii. The sequence continues at coordinate 336,112,503 of NC_052623.1, forward strand.
TCTTAATTGGGTACTTAAATATGGATTTAGATGACTATTTTAGGCACCCATATTTAAAATTTTTGGACAATTTAATCCTAATGTAAGGAGTCACAACTAAGCTGGAACTGATAGAGTTGCATCTACTTATTCCATAGCTAATTTGTTCCTATGGTAGAATAAAAGGAGATTGATTTTTATTTTTATTTAATATTAACAAAAATTAGCATTTACATCTACTACGGTAGAATTCATATTTATAGATTGCCCTCACATGCAAAATTTAAAATGAAGCAAGTTAAACAGTCAAAGATACAAAAAGTAGTCTTGGCAGCAAGATACCAGATTTAAATCTTAGTTTAGTAATTTAACTGACATACTTTATAAAAGACAAAATAAGAAATGTTGAGTTCCAGCCTCTGATCTCTCCACAAGTGGGAGAGGCTTTATTCACTATTATTATTGGTACTGGTGTAGTGACTAGAGCCTCCAATCAGGACTGGGGCTCCACTATGCTAGACAATGTACCTATATAAGAAAAAGACCGTCCTTGCCCTGAAGAGCTAACAGTCTAAGGGCTTGTCTATACAGTGCATCAGTCCACACCAGAGGAGAGGTATAAATTCTAATGTGCACTAGCACAGTGGCTCTCAACCTTTACAGACTACTGTACCCCTTTCAGGAGTCTGATGTGTCTTGTGTACACCCAAGTTACACCTCACTTAAAAACTACTTGCTTACAAAATCAGACATAAAAATACAAAAAAGTGTCACAGGACACTATTACTGAAAAATTGCTTACTTTCTCATTCTTACCATATAATTATAAAATAAATCAAGTGGAATATGAATATTGTACTTACATTTCAGTGTACAGTATATAGAGCAGTATAAACAGTCACTGTATGAAATTTTACTTCGTACTGACTTGGCTAGTGCTTTTTATGTGGCCTGTTGTAAAACTAGGTAAACAGTTTATGTACCTCCTCTGTGCATTCCCCAGAGGTACATGTGCCCCTGGTTGAGAACCACTGCACTAGCATATTATGCACTATCTGGCCCATGTGGACACTACTAGCAGTCAGTCAAAGTTCCCTAGTATGTTTGAATGTAATCCTGTTTCAAACAGACTACAATACATTAACATGCGCTAGGGAACTTTTAGCGCACATCAGCTGGGTACATACAGGCCAGTTAGTGCGCAATATGTTAGTGTGCATTAGAATTTACATCCCTATGGTGTGGACTAATGCATTGTGTGGACTAGCCATAAGTATAAGAAAAAGACAACAACCAGATAGAGAGTAGACAAGGTAAGAATTAGATGAAGATTAGCTGATCAGAATCAAGTTGCGGTACATAAACATTTCTCAGCATTTACCTACTTTACATCAGACAACTTGAATTATAAATATAACAATCCCCAAAAGTGAAGACTTCACTTTTTGCTTACACTTTTCTCTGCTGCATGAATATCTGCATTTCCATGAAGAGTTCCCAGACAGATCACTTTGCCTCCTTTAGTTCGTACATGGATTTTATGACTCTGAAAAATAATTATATATGTATCAAAATAGTTTAATTTCAGATTCCGTTTATCTTTGTTCTTTCAAACTCCATTGTTCAAATCACTCTAGATCTGCATACCTCAGCAATTCCACGTATTGAGCTTCTTCTGGAAAACTGCCAAGTGCACTAAGTAATTTTGAAGTAGTGAAGACATCTTTCCACTGTGGCTAAAACCAAATTCATTTTTGTTTATGATTCAAAATATACACAAGTGGATTCACTCTGCCCAGTTCTCTTTTTGTGAAAGCAACTATTTTGAAGCCAAATGGTCACAGTAACTTAAATGTGGAAATAATAACATAAGGCAACATGATTTTACTTTTTTGAAATAAAAAATACCATTTTAATGCCAATAATTTCATAATACTTTGTGGTTCATCCCACTTGAAATCCTGTAATGCGAGGTTTCCAGTAATACCAAGCTTGTGCTAAAATGTTATGTTGTTGTACAAATATCAAGCATTAGAAAGTCACTTGGTAATTTTAATTGACAGAAGTTGGGTAATTTTTGCCCCAAGTCCTAAAACCTACCACTACTGAGTTTTACCTGTTTCATTTTCTATTGGTAAATACTAGCCAGGAGAGTGAGACCAGTAAAATGCTCAAGTATCAGAGGGGTAGCCGTGTTTGCTGCTTTTACAGATCCAGACTAAGAGTCTTATGGCACCTTATAGACTAACAGACATTTTGGAGCATGAGCTTTCGTCGGTGAATACCCACTTCGTCCTGCATCCGACAAAGTGGGTATTCACCGACGAAAGCTCATGCTGCAAAACGTCTGTTAGTCTATAAGGTGCCACAAGACTCTCTGCTGCTTTTCTAGTAAAATGCTCAGTGTATTAGGGGGAGGCAGCTGAGGGTCTAAAGCTTGAGAACAAATAAGTCTTCAGCAAAAGTGGGTATAAATATCTTTCATATTTGTGACCCTCTTTTCTCTCACCCCTTCCTCAGAAATTGATATGATCACTCCACTTACTCAGCAGCTTTAAGGACACACAGCTTCTCCTGAGATGGAAGTGTCACTATGTAATATCTTACTAGGGCATGAGAAAGACCCACCAAGACTTCTTACCCCCCTCTCTACAAATCATGCATTTTTGGCTACCAACCTGACCAGAAAGCATATCCAAAAGGTAGCTTTATATGTTAACAGTTTATGAAACACATACTAAAGATGTGCAAAGGGAAGTAAAGATGTTTGGCTAACAAATTCAGGCTATTATACCATGTTTATTTCATTCTTTACGGTAGAACCAATGGATGGTTGAAACAATCACCTGCAGAAAATATGAAATCTGAATACACAAAGGTAATATTTAAAGAGGATGGGCTTTGAGGTTTATTTGCATTGCATCCTGGGACCTAGATGAAGTAGGACTTTAACCTGGATGTGCAGATTATTATATGGGGACTATATACTGCAGTTTTTACTCAGACCAAACTCTCCTGCATATTAGAAACAAAACAATTTAGAGCAAAGAGGAACAGTGCCAATACTCTGTAATTAAACAAAACAATGTATTTCACATTTCTATTTTCCTAAAATAAACTAACTTAAAATAAAAGTTCAGCCATTCAAATAAGATTACATTAACATCTGGTGCTTGTATCCCCTTTTCAGAAATAATTGGAGCTATTTGGCTGCAGCACAGAACCAACATGAAACAGAGGACAGTGATTCAGGAATAATGTCAGAAAGAAGGGAAGATAAAGTAAATGAACTTCTGACAAACAGGAAATCTACTGCAGAAGTCACCAAACTAATGAAGTTTAAAGAGGAAGATGTCTCAAAGATGGACAAAAGTGAGATCTTGAGGGACTGAAGAGCAAGGATGTTTACAAAGACCGTCTCAGTCAGGAACTACGGAAAAGCTTAAGCTGTTCTCTAAGTACTTTTAATTGTTTTACACCAAGACATTAAAATAATAACGTATGACAGTATTATTTCAAGGACTAATTGTATTGAACGTTTCTGCAACAAATCTGAGTAAAAAATCTGGGGGCTTCAACCAGCAAAGCACTTAAACAGGTGCTTAACTTTATTCATGTGCTTTGTTAGATTGAGACCTAGAATTGTTTTTAACAATAGCACTCCAAAAAAAAGCAACAAACTCCCACCACTAGGGTCTAACTTGAGATTTTTTTAAATTGGAATTGGTATTTGTGATGCTTCCTGGGGCACCCAGGGTTGTGAGGCACCTCACTACCACCTGCCCATTGCATGAGGAAGCCTTCTCTATGACTACCTTGGGTCAGCTCCCCAACTCTACCAGCCATGGGCAACACAAGCATTCCTCTCTAGGCTTTGCAGGCCTCACTGTTACGTTACAGCAGGCCTGCACAACATGCGGCCCTCATGGGCTCACTGTGCGGCCTGCGGGCAAGCGGCGGGGTGGGACTGTCGGGTTTGCTCAGGGGCGGTGCAATCGTCTGGGCACCTCGGTCTGATTTAGCTGCTCCCATTGGCCTCCAGCAGGCAGAGTCCCTCCCCTGCTCCCCCTGCCTCAGCATCACATCGTAGCAGTCTGCAGGGGAGGGGCAGGGTGCTCGGCAGCTTGTTTAGTTTCGCTCCACATGGAGCCAGCGGCTGGAGCGGCATGGTGGTAAGAGGAGTCCCGGGGGGGGCAGTCAGGGGTGGGGGTGGAGAGGGATCGGAGCAGTCAGAGGACAGGGAGCAGGGGGAGGGTTGAATGGGTTAGGAGTTCGCGGGGGGCTGTCAGAGGGTGGGGATGCGGGTTGGGGCAGCCAGGGGACAGGTGGGGGTAAGGTCCTAGGGGGGCAGTTAGGGTGGGTGGGGTCTCAAGAGGGGGCAGTCAGGGGAAAAGGAGCGGGTGGGTTGGGGGTTCTGAGAGGGGTGGGAAGGGGCGGGGCTCGGGTGGGGAGCTCCCCCAACCTCTTTTTTGATTGTTGAAATATGGTAAGCCTAAAAAAGCGGTGACCTGGCTTGGCACGGAGGAGCTGCCTTCCGGAAGCACCGGAGAGCCAGAGCATTGGCTTGCAGGGGCGGCAAGCCCCAGCCATGGAGGAGCTGGCGCGGCACAGGGGGACAGCAGCCCTGCAAAGGCGGTGGCACCGCTAGCGGGGAGCAGCCACGCCACCTGCCCCTCTTGCCCAGGCTGTGGCCCGGTGCCTCCCCCGGGGGCTCCTGCAGACTGTAGCAGATGCATGAGGTCGGCGGCCCCCATGCGCCCCCCAGCTCGCCCCTCACCATGCTCGGGCTTTGCAGCTTCCGGGCATGCGAGCCACTGGGGCGCAGGGCCCTGAGCCTGCTCCAGGAGGGGTGGCGGTGGCAGGCTGGCGCCCACATGCATCTGCTGCAGCTTGCAAGAGCACCCCCCGGGGGGGTGGGCTGCAGCCTGGGCAGGAGGGGCAGGGGGCGTGGCTGCTCCCCACTAGCCACGCCGCCACCTTTGCAGGGCAGCTGCAGTGGCCCAAAGCCAGTGAGTGGACTTGGGGTGGGAGCCGCCGGGATGGGGTGGGGAGAGATCGGGGGGGGGCTTTGCACCCTCCAGGGGAGTTCAGGGGGTTGGGGGGGAACCTGGTCTGGGGAGCAGCCCCTGGCCACAGCTGGCCTCTGGGATCTATAAAGGCTTGTTAGGATTTGCCCCTCAATGAACCGATGTGCCGGGGGGGGGGGGGGGGCGGGGGCACGCAAGGTTGAAGTTTCACCTAGGGCGCAAAATATCCTTGCACCGGCCCTGGGTTCACCCCCTGCCTGGGAGGGGGGAACCTCACAGCCCCGCATGCGCGCGCCGCGCTCCAACTGCCCTAATAGCCAGAAGTGCACGTGTCTGTGTGTCTCCATCTCCCGCTCGACATACAGCGGGTGTGTCACTTCCAGTGCCTGCTGAGGCGGGAAGTGCTGGTAGGGTGACCAGAGAGCAAATGTGAAAAAACAGGACAGGGGATGGGGGATAATAGGAGCCTATATAAGAAAGAGACCCAAGAATCAGGACTGTCCCTATAAAATTGGAACATCTGGTCACCCTAAGCGCTGGGCACGAGGCAGAGCTGGTAATCGCCGAGCGAGGGGAGGGGTGCCCGGCCTGGGCTCAAGCCACAGCTCGGGGGGGGGGGGAGGGAGAGACAGGGCCAAGACCCCCCACTTCATTAGGGGCGAGGTGAGGCTACTGCACTGGTTGCTTCCAAGGAGGCCTCTGTAGTGATGGGGGGCGTTGAACTGTCTGTGGGCAGCCAGGAAATCCCCAGGGGAGAGGCGGGGGTGTGTGTGTGTGCGGCGCCTGCCCTGCCCCAACTGCTGCCCCCTCTCCCAGGGCTCCCTGCGGCCGCTGTGTGTTGGACAGTCACATCCAGTCCCTTCACACTGCCCCCCTTTTCCCTTCCCAGCTTAGTTCATAGCCCCAGAAAATCCCTTCAAACTGTCCCTCTTTCCCCTCCCCTTATTTCATGGGGGGGATGACGAACCGAGTGGGCAGGCAGCACTGGGGGTGTGTGTGTTGTGTTTTGGGGGGGCTGGGAAGGGGGTTCATCCCTCAGCTGTTTTCTTTGGAGTAATATGGCCCTCACCGCTTTACGAGTTGTGCAGGCCTGCTTTACAGGTTAGCGACTGGCACATTCCAGCTCTCCAAGTGTCTTCTTGGAGTATTCAGCTCCTGCCCAACTGGACACTCGCATTATTCACAGATTTGCTGCTTCCAAAGAAATTACCAAAGAAACAATATACTCCAGCTTACCAGTTCTACCTCAGAGCACCTCTCTACTTAGCACACAGCATGTAGACAGGGTTTATATTGAAATCAAGTGTAAGTTTATTTAACAAGCTTAGAGATTCAAGTAGTAACAAGTAGAAGTATTGGAAACAAAAGGTTACCTGCAAAATAAAATCTTATTTAGTTGGAGATTGTTCCTGCTTTGACAGGGGGCTAGACTAGATGACCTTCTGAGGTCTCTTCCAACCCTGATATTCTATGATTCTATGAACCCTCACCTCTAAAACCTAGACCAGGGGTAGGCGACCTATGGCACGGGTGCCAAAGGCGGCACGTGAGTCTGATTTTCAGTGGCACTCACACTGCCCGAGTCCTGGCCACTGGTCCGGAGGGCTCTGCATTTTAATTTAATTTTAAATGAAGCTTCTTAAACATTTTAAAAACCTTATTTACTTTATATACAAAAATAGTTTAGTTATATATTATAGACATCTAGAAAGAGACCTTCTAAAAACATTAAAATGTATTACCGGCACGCAAAACCTTAAATTAGAGGGAATAAATGAAGACTCGGCACACCACTTCTGAAAGGTTGCCGACCTCTGGCCTAGACTTAATTAACAAGAAACTCTCATATCTAACCAAGTGTTGGTTACCCAAAATCCTTGCAGAGCTTCACAAACAGGTTGGCTGTGCCCCTCCTGTCATTCCCTCCACTCCAAGATATACTGGTCCCATTCTTTGTCTTTATTCATAAACAGGACACCCCCTGCTGTTTGTTTCATCTTGTAGATTTCCTTTCTCATACACTTCACAATCTCTCATTTTTCAACTGGCATAGTATGCCTATTTGCATACAACACACAATATCCAAAGGGCCAGAGAGGGAGATAAGTGTCTGTTAACTCCTGCTGAAAGGAATATTTCCAAGGTATGTCACCTCCTGGAAACCTGCCCTAACTCCAAGACCTTAAGAACATAATTTTCAGCACAGATACGTAACTCCTTAAATATTATCTGTACATATATTTTGCAATGACTATGATGACCAGTGGGCTACTGACGCGCGGCAGAGAGCTCACATGCCACCCTTCGGTGAATTACTATGCATATATCCTGTGACAGATGTTACTCAGGTAAAAATACATTTTTAAGAGTGCATTAAAAGAGGGCATCATTCCTGAGAGGCTTCCCCCCCCCCCCCAATTGTAAACTTCCTAATGCAATGCAAGCAGGCAGGTCTGAAAATTTTAGGACATCTAAATAATATGGGGAGTTATTTAGTAATAAGTACTTTCATACATGGAAATAAGCAAATGAAATTTTAAATGATTCATGCCAGATGACAGCACTTACATTAAGATAAGAGGGCATTTTGGATGGATGGAACCTAGTTTCCAATATGGAGGATCTGTTTTAATACTGCTCCAAGAGCTTCCAACAATACATACAAACCAGGAGGACAAGAAGTTCTATAGCTTTTATTAGATCAGGGTTGAATTGGTGAACTCTGGAGGATGCCAACAATCTAAATCCAAGCCAGTGGACACCTGATACTTTTAAAACCATAGCCTCCAGTGAAGCAGGACAGACTGACCTGCACTTGAAAGTAACTCCCATGGAGCACAGTTAGCCAGCGATAAAAATGATTGAGCAAGCCTTACTAAAATCTGATGTCTCACTAGCCCCAATGACATCAACTGAAGGAAAATTTGAGGCAATAACTTCTCATGTTAATCACTCTGATTGGATGGGAGAGTAAATGGAACTGAGTGCCAGCTCATGCAAGCAGAAAAGAAGGTTAGAAACTGAATTAAAACAGTAAAGAAAACTCAAAGACTAAAGCAAGAGTCAGAACTCCTAATGTGAGAATAAAGTCCTAAACCCATTTTAATGTTGCGGTTAACTTAGCTATTAAACTATTCCTCTACTTCCATATGGAAAATGATCCATTCTATATACAGTAATAAGATATCAGAGATCCTACTCAGGGTAGACCTGGGTCAGATGCTTTTGCTGGGAGTATATGCCCAATTCTCCTTGACATTTTCAAACTGGAGTAAGTGAGATCAGCATCAGGGCCAAACAGCGAATCCTTCAGGGGACAAGTCAAAGAAATCTTAGGAATTTGGTGTTATGACACCTAAAAGAAATTAACCAACTACTAATGGCTTAGTCAAGGGTCAAGTACAATGGTTGATGTTTAATTACAAAAAAAACCTACTGAGTATACATTTTATTCCTCTCTCACATCCCTTTTACTTGTGTTTTCAGATTGTGAGGTATTTTGGTAGTGAGAACCTCTGTATGAAGGGTCAGCACCCAATTAAGGGCCTTGCTCAGCACTCCAATTATGGAGTCTCTGCCCCTTAAAGGGAAGGCATTCTGGGTTAGTCCCCAGTGGGGGCATGTGACTGAGACCAAGGCCTGTTGGGACAGGAAGCAGGATATAAATGCCCAGCCACTCTGTCAATGAAGAGGGAAACCTGGACATAACAAGTGGCAACGAGTTGGGAGGAAGAGACCCAAAGGAACAGTAATGGCTGTAGGTCTCCTCAGGCAAGGGGCCTGGAAAAGGTTTGTGTAAACCACAGGAGGAGCTTGTGAAGGGCTGTTGCAAACCTAGGGGCAATGGAGAATCTCTGCAGTTGAGGGGTGGAAAGGACTGTTGTGAACCCTGCAACAAGGGATGAAGGACTATTTGCAGAACCTAGTGAGAAACTGACAGGGAGACCTGTGGAAAACTGACAAATGTAGATGGCTTTCTTAGCACATACTGGGCTATAACATATATTGATAAACCATACCCCAGGAGGTGAGATTAATTGAACAAGAATTCTAAAATACAGTCTGCAGAGTACCCTGAGATATGGCTGTGCACTTGACAAGAGGGGTTAGCAACCTTTGTATAATCTCACTGTATCTGAGCAGCGCATAGCACACTGAGAGTGTTACTGTACTCCAAAAAAATTCAAAAAAGTCTAATCTTTCCTGATTTGAGCCCTATTTCTCAATGCAGGAAGGACTCTGCTGACCAAAGAAAAACAGAGAGGAAGAAATCAAAATAGCCCTTATTTCTTGCTGAATGTAGAACAAGCTCTAAAGACATTACATATTTCAGATGTGATAGCAGCAACTCATCTTCTGAAGAAGATTAAAAAGAACAATGCATAACTTGCCTAGACCTATACTAAGAATCTGAGAACTTGTGACTGTGAAAATCTGCCTTCGTTGGTGTTCCTGAATGACTATACAATCATTTGCTCTAACAGACCACTCTATCAATGGTTTGGGATGACTGCATCATATTTTGTTCTCATCTAGTGGGAAGGGGCCTCCTTCCTCCCTGAACTGGAATGCTAAACTGTATTATACTATTTAGCTACTAGGTGACATTTTGTGTAAAATATCTTTTTTAAACAAACTGCAGCCATACCTCACCAAGCATTAAAGGAACTTATGATGAACATGTGTGTATAAACAAAGGTCTGTAACCAATCCATTTCTAGAACAGGAACGTGACGCTCCCAGATCACAATGGTGGGTGGATAGCCTCTGACAACTGAAGTAAGACAGAAGATTTCTATAATGCACAATCAAGCACTTCTTGATTCTATCCAGTAGAGGGCAATAGAACATGGGACTTTGCATCCATGTAAGTCAAAAGAACACTATGCAGGAATAAGGCTGCAGATCATTTTGCAGGGCTGGGGTCTTAGAATGTAATTTAAACTTCAAGTACTTGTAGACTATGCACTTCTAAGTAGTTAAGATCACTTTATCACTCTTCTAATCATCTTTCTTCCCACTGCTATTATAGGACATTTTCTAAACCAGCGGCATAAATACAAAGTTATGTATGTCTAGTGTAAGTTTTTTCTAATAGCCAGAGTACTACTTAAAAAAATTAGCTAAACCTGTCACAATTTGTGGTTTGACTAAGTAATGAGATGTTGTAATTTTACTAGTATCATAAGTCCTGATCCTGCATATGCTTACATGAGTAATTTTATTCACATGAGTAGCCCCATGGACTTTAGCGTCTGCATGAGAGTGCCCATGTTGACACATAGTAGTGCAATAGTAAAGTCAACTACTGCAAAGTTTTTTTAAAAACGGAAAACCATATACAAATGTTTCAGATAAACAGAGGTTTTAGTACAAGAAAGAAACCTTGTAGTCTAAAAATATCTAGTGACATTTCATTTTAGTAAATGTTTGAATCCAGTCCTGTGATTCCTTATGTTCTTACTAAATTAAGTTAAAAAAAAACATTCCAGGCCAAGTTCTCTCCCCTACTGTGGCCCATCTGTACTACGGTGGTATGAAGGAGCCAGATCTCCCTAGTTGAAGGTTCTTCCAGTGAGGCCCTGGCACAGGGGACATTCCGGGAGTATGTCCAGAGGGGAGGGATCCTGTGTTATACTCCAGTGATTGTCATCTGGCCTCTGGGGGGACGGCAAGGGGAATTCAGTCAGCCAGTACAGATTAGAGAAATCACAAGGCTACTCTAAACTATGATGGGGCAAGAGTGAAAATAGCCTCAGGATCACGCAATTTCAACTGGCTTTTTGAAGCCCTCTCCTCACTGCACCCAGTAGATGCAAGATACAACAGAGTTTCTGGCCCTTAATCACTTGCGGTTACTAGAAAAAATATGACTAAATCTTACCTATGTACCCCTTCTCCCAAGTGGAGATGGCAGTAACAGGAGCCAATTTCAATATAAAAGGGTTCCTCTTAACAATACAAAACAGAACAGGCTCAAGCTCCTAACCAGCAATCTGGGAAAACCTACCACCATCCTTGGTCACCTCTAAGAGGCAATACTTCCCCACTCACAAGCACAGAGTCTGTGTATAGCAAACGAGAACTTTTATTAAAAGGGAAAGGGAACCAAGCATTAATTTGGGAAAACATCAAAACCACCTTCAAAAGCATGCAACCATAAACAAACCCGACCCCACAGTGCATTGGGCCAGTGTCCTTTGCCTCAGTTTCCTACCTTGTGGTGGGAAAGTCTGACAAACAAATGTCTCTTTAACACATCACTCCCCTCTCTCTCCACTGCACCCCACTCACAGTCGGCTGTCAATAGTTAGTGAAGATCCAGAGTTCAGAGACGTGTTCACAGGGCTCATCTCCCACCCCAGGGACTGGGGGAGGGGCATCGAGTAATGCTTCTTCAACTCGCTTGCAGATACAACTGTTTCTTTGCTGCTGCTGTCTGCCACCACAACCCCTGGCCACCATCTCTCTGCCATCACTGGCCACTACACTACTGCTTCTCTGCCACTGCCATGGCTACTGCTGCTTCTCTGCCATCACTGGTCACTGCTCCCACAACATAACATTCTGAGGTTCTGTCACTTAACCCAGCTCTACCCATCAGAGGGTAGAGTACAGGTGTCGACTGGAGAGCGATCTGCTGTCGATTTGGCGGGTCTTCACTAGACCTGCTAAATTGATCGCTGGTGGATCAATCTCAAGAGCATGGATCCAGGCTGTAGTGTAGATCTGCCCTCAAGCTTAGCTCCTAGACCTGACAGCTCTAGGAATCACCAACCAGAAACAAGAACTCTCTATTGAGTCTAATCAGCTCTGTCATTAGCACTCTTTGGGCGGCATCCACATCATCAAGTAGGAACATCTGTCCCCATCCATACTTTTCTTCACTGGGATTTGGCATCCCTACCCTCTGCTTAGCAAGTGAGGTTCAGTTTAGGGGAAACCCTCAATCAGGGCATGCTAAGGACAGTTCTGCTGCCCTTTACTCATACAATAAGGATTACAACATTTCATTACCCTGCATTCAAATACTTCAGTGATTTGCATCCCAAGACCAGCCAAAATTGATCATTCTGGCAAAGCAGCTCCATCATGCTGCGCCCTTAGGCAGAGTAGGCATGTCTATGCAAACACGGTCTGCTCCTAAAGTCTTTTCCCCCCAGTGCATCACTAGATATCAAGGGAGAACTCATTCAGATCCTGCTTCATATATTATTTAGTGCTTTATAGTTTTCCTATGTTCTAGTAAACTGAAATGTTTGTTTTAGACATATACTGCCTCTCACACTTGGGAGAAGCTCCCTGTAAACATCCACAAAACTAACTCATTATCCTTCTTTAAAACTCTCCTTTTCCATGATGCCTACAGAAATCTTCACAACTGTTAGGCTGCTGACATGCTGAGACTGTTGCCTATCATGCTGACCAATACTGTTGTTTCCATGTAGTTCCCTCTCTGTCTGTACCCATCTGGTTATCTCTTGTCTTATAACAGGGATCAGCAATCTTTGTCCCACAGCCCGCCAGGGTAAGCACCCTGGCAGGCCAGGCCAGTTTGTTTACCTGCCGCTTCCGCAGGTTCAGCCAATCATGGCTCCCACTGGCCACTGTTCGCCACTCCAGGCCAATGGGGGCAGCAGGAAGCGGCAGCCAGCACATCCCTTGGCCTGTGCTGCTTCCCGCAGCCCCCACTGGCCCAAGACGGTGAACTGCGGCCAGTGGGAGCCGCAATTGGCCGAACCTGTGGACGCGGCAGGTAAACAACCCGGCCCGGCCCGCCAGGGTGCTTACCCTGGCAAGCCGATGCCAAAGGTTGCCAATCTCAGTCTTATAGTTAGATTGTAAGCTCTTTGGGGCAGGAGCCTTCTCTTTTTTCTGTGTTTGTATAGCACCTACCACAATGGGGTTCTGGTGCAGTATTGACAGTACAGAATCTGGAGGGAAAATGGTACATGGCTTATAAAAGGCTTGGTCAGTTTAGGACCTGATCCCGTTTGAAGCTGATGACAAATTTCCCATTAAGGGCCTGACCGTCTACCTCTGAAGTTAAAGTAACTCCCCCTTTTTTGCATTTTTGGCTACCAAAAATACATATAAGTGAATGTGCCTGAAAACACATTCTGCGACCAGTTCTCTCTTGAATTACATTAATTTTAATACTAGTATAATTCAATTGATTTAAGTGAAATTAATCCTGATTTACAGCAGAGTTGGAACCCACTGTGAGTATTTCTACAAAAGCATACTATGCAGAGAAGTCTGAAATCTTCGGGGTAAAAAGGGGTCATGTCAACACAATGTATGGTATTTAATGGTAATATTGTCGGCAATTTAGCCGGAAAGTTGTATTCAAATCTATGGCTGAAAAATCATCCAGAGGGCATGTGTGTGACAGTGATGAACTGAATTAACTTGAGAAGGCAAGAGAAATATCATGATCTCAACAACAAAAACCAAGCATCCAAAAGAAAACTCTCCTTGTTACTAAATTAAACAAAAACATCATAGGCTGATCCTAGGAGGTACTGAGCTCCTCCTGGAAGATGCTGCACACCCTTAACTCACAACGGGCTTTAGCCTTCACTCACTGAAGTCAAGGCCAATTTTGCCACTGACTTTAGTGAGAACAGATTTTGGCTACTGGCTTCAGTTGTTGTTGAGGGCGCTCAGCTCTTCATTGTCTCAAGTCATCTATGATTATTAACTTGCATATTGTAATCAGTGCACTAAAAAACAATGAAATCAGCTATTGTATCATCTGCAAGTGTTCTTGCATGTGCACTGCATACCATATCTTCAAGACTAGATTCTGGCCTTATAATACTGTATTCCATAATACACAGTTGCTTTTAAAATAATGAGTATAGAGGAAGAAGACCTCTTTGTACCTTTATTGACTGTAAGATGCTAGTCCCCTTCTCAGTTTCTATTCTGCAGCTATCACAGTCTATTTTCTGAATCTTCACACAGCCAGTCCCTGATGTCTTGATATCCAAATCTAGAATAATGAAAGCAAAAACGGGGCTCTCTTAGTGCTAAAGAGAAACATACAACAGTTCTAAAACACTGTAATATCTGGTCTCAATCTATAGTAATTACACATAGAAGAAAAACAGAGCAGTCACTGAAAATACTCTACAACCACATCTTCTTCCAAAGCTCCGTCATCTTCTATTTTACTGTTGGCCTAGTGGTATTTTACAACACGATTTTCCTTGATAAACTAATAATACTGCAAACCTAAATACCCTCCAACTTCTGAGATTGTTAAAAGATGCAGTATAGCCAATAGAGGATTATAGGCTCCTGGAGGGAATAATCCACAGAGTATGCCTCCATCCGAAATTTTCAGTCATCCCAAAATATGCCATTCCTATGATCTCAAAAGTACACTTCAAAATTGAGATAACAAATATTGTCTATATATACAGTGTGCGTACATGCTTCTACAGGGGCGGCAGAAGGGGCACAGGGAAATCAGTACATTGACTAACGTACCTGCAGAGTAAGTATAGGGAGAAGGTATGAGCCTATGAAAAAGATGTTTGCATATATCTGTACATATTGTTTAACAGACATTTATGGTACTTAGTTCAGTAGTATGAGTTCCTCAAACATTTATGAATTTAGCCAAACAACAGCCCTTGGGCCTAGCTGAAATTTGGGGTTCATCTCTGGTGCAAAGCAGTTAAGGAGTAATATAGCTATTGGCCCAAGCCTGGTTAGTAACTACCAACATTTGGTGGCAGTACCATAGGCACTGGAACTAGGGTTGCAGGGGGAGGTGCTGCAGCACCCACCAGGTTTTACATGGGGCTCCGCTCCTGGCCCCATGCCCGGAGGTCCTGGCCACCGGCCCCACACCTCCGCTTCTGGTCCCGTGCCTGAGGGTCCTGGCCACTGGCCCCACACCTCCGCTTCTGGTCCCCCATTGCAGCTGCCTGCCCCGCACCTCCACTTGGTTCTGCATGCGGCTGCCAGCCCCATCCCCAGCTATGACCACAGCCTTGGCCCCCTTGCCCCTGTCCGGGTTCCCCCCTTCCCAGAGACACAGCCTTGTTCCCAGCCCCAGCTCTGGGGGAGGGGGTGCGGACTGGAGGTAAGGGATGTGGCTTTCAGCACCACCACTATTAAAAATGTTCCAGTGCCACTCGGCAGTACAGCTGAGCTGTTTGTAGGATTTGTACTCACAGCACTGTCTGGATTCAGAGGGAGTTTCTCACTGTTAAGGGATGACATAGGAATTGTACTGGAAAAGAAGAGGCCTCTCCCCTGGCATCCCTGTCTCTATGACTGCAAACACTATTGTCTTCCAGTTTTTGTAACTAGTAAGATCAGACATCCAAAAGCACACAAGCTAGTACAGCTCGTGACTCTGACTCAATTGGAGGTTGTGTTGGAGGACTGGCTGCACATAACAAACCTCGTAGGGAAAATCTGTGAACTGCAAGTGTGAACAGCCAACTGTCAGTATCATCAGTTCAACTGGAAAACAATATCAGCCCCCACTGATGTGTTGCCAATTCTCATAATACCTGGTGTTTTTCTTACAGCTTCAGCCGCTGGAATCAAAAGATGGCATGTATATCTCAGCTTTCATTCAAATAAAAAAAGTACATTTCTAGCCCCTATGGTTGCACAGAAAAGTTTGAAAATATGAAGTCAGTGTACCCTAAAGCCTCTCCTTCCAACCCTAATCATCTATGATTCTATGACTCTACGAAACCAACGGGAAAAGAAAAGGAACCATTTTAAAAAAAAGTTTCATGATTTTGTGGAGGGAGGGCCTGAGGTTGGCACTATTGCAACAGCACTGTCAGTCTTACAAAAAGGGCTGGCAGGAGAGGCCTAAGCCCAGGGACAAGGGGGACCCAGGAACAGGCCCAGGTGCATGTCTCAGTGTGTGGGAGAACGGGGATTGGACACACAGGGTGCATATTCAAACCTCAACTACACAGAATACTACACCTGAACCTGCCACACCTCACATACCAAACTTCATGGGTGTCTTCACAACAACAGCGGCCTTGCTGTCCATGTGGTCCGAGACAATCGTCATCTCCTTCAGCGCCTCGTCGTACTTCACCTGTAGGCGATCCAGATCCACCCCCTGGGGGAGGCTGCTGTCCACCCCGCTGACAGTGACCAGCGCTCTGTCCGCGTCCGGGTAGCGGAGCGGGTCCAGCGGGCGCACGGTAACGTGGCAGGGCAGCCGCACCTTCAGCTGGCCGAAGGGGCTGACAATCAGCGTCCACTCCTTGAGGGGCTTATTGCCCCGCTTCCTGCCCTCCTCGGGGCCCGCCGGGCTCCCGCAGCCGCTGGAGGGGCCCGTCACGAACAGGGCAGAGCGGGACCAGCTGCCGCCACTCGTCCCTCGCCAGGGGCCGCCGCAGCTCAACAGCCCCCGCCGGACCCCTGCCACCCTCACCCCCAGGTGCCACCAGCCCGAGCAGGGGGCCCGCATACTGCCCAGCGTTGATCCCGGCACCCTCCTCCGCGCGGGGCGCGGCTTATGGGAACCGGGCACCGCGGGCGAGGGTGGGGTCTGCCCCGCACCGGCGGGCACCACAGGGGCGGGTTATGGGGCCCGCCCTGCCCGAGGGCTGGGGCGCACAGCTCATAGGAGCCCCCCGCCTGCAGTTCCCTCACATAACTCGCAGCGGGGGGGGGGGGGGGAGATGGCGAACAGGGAACAAGTCGCTTGCCAGAGTCTAGACTAGCAAATTGGTGGGTGCCGCCGCCAGGCGCTCCCCACCCCCACGAGCCGTGGTGGCTGCTGGGAGTTGTAGTTCTGAGCCTCAGCAACTTCATAGAGAAAGGGCGCAGAATGAACTACAAATCCCAGCGGGCTACACCCTGACCCCCTCAGCGGCCCCTTAGTCCTCCGTCCACGAGCCACGGGAGAGGGTGGGGTCTTTCCTGTTCTGCTCCTATTGGACGGGGGGGGGGACGTTGCCACCAATCAGAAGTGAGGGGGAAAGAGGGTAGTGAGGCGGTGCGGCGGGTATGGGGGGAGGGAGTTGGCTGTGTCTCCATGACAACCCGAGACGCTCTGGGGCTGGTAAACATGCGGCTCGCGGCTGCCAGGCAGCTGCTAGGGGGCCCCGGAGGGAACAAAACGCCCCGGAGGAGGAACCTGACTGGGTAGGAAACATCAGGTAAGAGGAGCCCCGGGTGGCACAGACGCCTCGGCGCAGCGGCTGGTCCCTTGAGGGGGAGGCGCTGGCTGAAAAGGAGGAGGGGCTGGGGGCTGGGGTGCTAAAGGGTGGGGGAGCCGTGAGGTATTTGGGGGAGGGGATCGCACTCTGCAGGGTGTGGGGCACACGAGGAGGGGTCCACGCTGCAGGGGGACGCACACCCTGGCCGTGTGGTGAGAGGCATGGGGTGGGCACCCTGGGTAGCTTGGTGAGGGCAGGGCCTGCTCCAGGCACCAGCGAAGGACACAGGTGCCTGGGCTGGCCAATAGAAAGGGGCGGCACTCCATCTGTTGTTGGGGCGGCAGGTCCTTCAATCCCTCACTTGCTCTTCAGCAGCAGCTCAATTGTGCTTATCCTTTTTTTTTTTCCTCTTTGCCGCTTGGGGCGGCAAAAAAAGCTGGAGCCAGCCCTGGGTGAGGGGCATGAGGAGGGCACGAATTTCCTGAGGTGGGGCACCATGGGTGGTGTTACACGCCAAAGTGTTGGCGGTGATGTAATGCTGACAGACCCTGGTCGTCAGTGGGTAGGCTCAAACCTGCAGCTTAAAGCATAAGCCTCTACTGCATGAGCTAAAAAGCTAATGTAACCCCTCTGCCAGGCTGAATTGATAGCAGCAAGGGCCGGGTTCAATACATAGGGGTCCCTTCCCCCCAAACCAGCTCGAGCCCCCACCCAGTGACCTGGGAAAATCTTACACACACCCCTGGGCGCCTCGAGGAGCCAATACTTCCCCTCTCACAAGCACAGACTCTTGGTGTAACAGAAAAGGTTTAATTACATGAGATAAACAACAAGCATTAAATTGGGAAAATACCTCAACTAGAGTTCACAGGTCAAACTGTGAGCAAAGACCCACCCCAGCAAATTGGGCTGTGTCCTTCTCTCTGGGCCCTTGAGTCCAGCAACCCCCAAATCACCCACAGTCCCAAAAGTCCCACAATCCAAAAGTCTCTGTCCCGGGTCAGTGCAGCCCCAGAGTTCAAGAGTCTCTCTGCAGAGGTCCCCCTCCCCAGCCTGGGTAGAAAGGGGCACCTTACGTGGTTCGGGGCCAACTGCCCTGCCTCTTCGTGGGGTTCTGCTTCCACCAGCCATCCCCGCAAACAGCTCAGCTCCGCTGGCTCTGTGGGCTGCTCTGCTCTGCCAGCTGCTCTGGTCCACCAGCTGTCCTGTGATCTGCTCCAGCCATCCTCGCGAGCTGCTTGGCTCCACTCCACTCTGCCAGCTGCTCTGCTCCACGGTATTGCTTCAGGCTCCCCCACTCATTAGCACAGTACTCAGTGCTCTCAGCTCAGCAAGTCCAGCTCTTCAGTGATTTCAGCTCTTAGTGATTCCAGCTCATAGTAGGGGAGCCCCAGTGCCAGTGAATTCAGCTCAGTAATTTGTATCTAGATTCTTAAGGGAATCAAAAATTAACTCTGACATTCCACAGTGGAGAGAGACATAGGTGGAACTGGTGCTTCTGGCTCACACAAGGCGCTTATAGCACCAAGTACAGATATCTGTCCCCAGCCTCTCTCTTTTCAATGGGTTTTGGAACCCATGTCCCTTGTCTAGCAAGTGCTATTTAGTTGATAATGAAACCCTCTATCATAAGACAGTTTTGTAGTTCCTCATTTACTTAATCAGGGTGACAACATTTCGTTCCTCCTGCCCCAATAACAACGAAATTGGGGGTCCCACAGCTGTGAAAATAACCATCCCATGCTGCTTTGCGGTATGCTAAGTGGGGTGGGAGTGCCAATGCAAATAACTGAAATGCCAATGCAAACACTTGAAACTTCTTTCCGCACTCCCCATAATTTACCACCAGATGTCAGGGTGGGGCTCATCCTGACTCTGCTTACACTAAGTAGCTGGTAGCAGACTCATTTTAATTTCTCTCTCTAATTGGTCTTGGTGCCACTAGTTGGGACAGAACACCACACCCAGAAGGTGTGCAGGTTACATACTTTCACTAGCTGAGAAAGCGTGTCCCAAGCTTCAGAGATTTCCCAGTTAGAATCTGGACGAGCCCCCACTTGTAATGCCGACAGACCTCTGGTTGTCAGCAGGTGGGATTGAACCTGGTGCCTCTGGAGCTTAAAGCATGAGCCTCTACTGCATGAGCTAAAAGCCAACTGTCTGATAGCAGACTCATTTTATCTCTCTAAGTGGTCTTGATACCACTAGATGGGACAGAACACCACACCCAGAAGGTGTGAGGGTTACAGTGACACCTTGTGGTCAGAGCAGGAGTCCATCCTAGTGGCTGTAGCGGAATCAGAGGGCAGAGCTGGAGTTGCGGTGGAGAGACAAGCCATCAGTCAGCCAGAAGCAGAGGCACATTTGACTTCTATTTTGGGGGAGTAAGGGGCTTAATACTATTAATAACAGGTATAGGTGTAACTTCTGGATTTACCAATTGTTAGTGATACTTAATTCGTAGGCAATCCCTCGAGATCGAGGATGATCTCTTTCACAGGTTTTATTTTTCATGGGTCCTTTGGTGATTGAGGAGTCTGATTCTTGAGCCACAGGCTTGTTGGCAGCAGGGGCAGCTCTAGGAATTTGGCCGCCCCAAGCAGGGCGGCACGCCGCAGGGGGCGCGCTGCCGGTCGCCGGTCCCGTGGCTCTGGGGGACCTCTTGCAGACGTGCCTGCTGAGGGCGCGCTGGTCCCGCAGCTCCGGTGGAGCATCCGCAGGCATGCCTGCGGGAGGTCCACCCGAGCCGCGGGACCAGCGCACCCTCCGCAGTCATGCCTGCGGGAGGTCCGCTGGTCCCGCGGCTCCGGTGGACCTCTCGCAGGCATGACTGCGGAAGGTCCGCCGGAGCCGCCTGCCGCCCTGCCGGCAAAATGCCGCCCCAAGTGCGCACTTGGCGCGCTGGGGTCTGGAGCCGGCCCTGGTTGGCAGACATTGCAGGTGGTGTTAGAAGACAGGTTTGGGCCACGATTGCTGCATAACAGTTGTTTTTCCTTTCTTTTCTGGCATTTTTCTGAGACCAGGGGAAGACAGTTTTCCTCAAAAGTGGATGTTCCCTCTCTGACAAGTCTTCGCCAATTATCCCTATCCTGGGCTGCTGTCTCCCAGTGTGTGGTGTTGATGCCACATCTCTTGATGTTTATCTTGAGGTTGTCTTTAAAGCATTTCTTTTGGCCTTCCCATTTCCTTTCTTCTTTGGTGATTTGGGAGTTCAGCAGTTGTTATGGTAAGCATACATCAGGCACGCGCACACAGTGCCTGCTCCACCTCAGCTGGTGCTGGATAATCAGGGCCTCAACATTGAAGATGTTGGCCTCTGTGAGGACACTGACATTAGTGCAATGATCCTCCCACTTTATGTTGAGTATCTTCCAAAGAAAGTGCTGGTGCTGGTGTTTCCAGTTTTTCAGATGTTTTCTGTAGGTCACCCAAGTCTCAAAGCCATAGAGGAGAATTGGGATTATCACCACTTTATAAACAAAGTCTAGTGTTCTGATGTTGTGATTGTTGAACACCCAGCAAGACAATGTGCCAAAGGCAAGGCTGGCACAGCGAATTCTGTGCTGAATCTTGACTTCTATGTCTGCCCTCCTTGAGAGATGGCTGCCAAGATAGGCAAAGTCAATCTGACGTTGGAGGCCAATGCCCTGTGATAGATGGTCTTGGGTTAATGTTTTCAGAGCTGCTAAGAAACTTGAGAAAAGGGTGGGTGCCAGTACACAACCTTGTTTTACGCCAGTTTGGACGACAACGGGCTCAGCGGTAGAGCCACTGCACAGGATGGAGGCAGTCATCTGGTCATAGAGGAGACTTACAATGGTGATAAATTTGCTTGGGCAGCCAAACTTTGACATAATTTTCCACAGAGCCTCATGGCTGGCAGAGTCAAAGGCTTTGGTCAGATTGATAAAGGCCATATACACCTCCTGGTGGTGTTGTTCACATTTTTCCTGGATCTGCATTGCTGTGAAAATCATGTTGGTTGTGCCTCGTGATGGTCTGAAGCTGCACTGGGACTCTGGAAGTACTTCCTCTGCAAGAGGGAGCAGGCGATTTCAGTAAGATTCTAGCAAGAATCTTCCCAGCGATGGAGAGAAGGGCAATGCCTCCATAGTTGCCGCAGTCAGCCCTGTCTCCTTTTTTGAAAATGGTGATGATGTTAGCATTACATAAGTCAGCAGGGATTTCTTCGGTGTGCCAGATTTTGAAGAGCAGCAAGTGAAGCTTGTTAGTTAGTGTTTCTCCCCCCACTTTCAGTATTTCAGCTGGTATGCCATCGGGACCTGGTGCTTTATTGTTCATTTGTTTACTTGCTTTGCAGACCTCCTCAGGTGTTGGGGGGTTGGCAAGAGTTTCCCAGATTGAGTGCTGAGGGATGGAGTCAATGGTGTCATCAGTCACAGTCGATTCTGGATTTAGAAGCTTCCAGTGCTCTTTGATGGATTCGGTATCTTTAAGACGAGTACTACCATCTTTGGATCTCAGAGGCGTGAGGCCACATGAGCTTGGTCTGTATAGGGTCTTTGTCTCACAAGAAAAGCTCCGCATATCATGTCTGGCAGCGAATGTTTGGATTTCTTTTGCTTTGACCTCCCACCATTTGTTTTTGATTTCTCGGATCCTTCTTTAAGCTTCAGCTTTGAGCTGATGGAAAAAGCTTTACTTCTGACTGGGTAGCGGTTCGTTTTGCCAGTCGCAGAAAGCTTTTCTTTTCTGGTCCAAAAGGGCTGTAATCTCAGTGGTGTTATTGTCAAACCAGTCCTGATGATGGCAGGTAGCAAGGCCAATGGATTCCTTGCTGCACACTGCACAGATGCTTGGGAAGCAGCTAAGCTCTTATGTTCATTAGCTACAATGTTACTGGTGCTGATTAGAATGCACCCCTATATCTAGATGCCTGTGTTTCTGGGACAAATCTCATATTTTATAGGCTAGTAAAATTGAAACAGCCCCAGGCTGGAGCTCTGCTTTGAGGGTCAGGAGCTGTTCTCCTACCCTCCCCTTAGGTAGCCCATGTGGGGAAATGAACTTGGATGCACAGAATACCTGGCATCGCTACTCATCAACCGAACATTCCTTCACACACACCCCTAGAGGGTTGAGGGGGGTTTAATTGAACCGGTGCAAGATTGTGTGTTGACAAGGAACTAATCTCTAGAAGAAGCTTATTCAAATGGACCATTTCCATCAAGAAGACATGCATGGTACAGATACATGCTATAACTAAGGCTGCGAGTCTGTCACAGAGGTCACAGATTCCATGACTTTCTGGAACCTCCGTGACTTCTGCAGCGGCAGCGGTGGAAGCAGTGGAGCAGTGGCGGCGGCCCAGAAGAGCAGTGGCGGCAGGGGGGCCGCCTCCTGACCCAGAGTGGTAGCTGCTGGGCCATGGGCTGCCCCCTGGCCAGAGCAGCAGTAGCAGCAGCGGCCCTCCGGGCCACATCTCCCACACAGGAGCAGCAGTGGCGGCAGGGACCCAGGCCACTCCCCACCCCCAGGAGCAGCAGCGTCTCTCCCCGCCCTCCCTTAAGCACCTAAGATTTAGTTATGGGTATTTTTAGTGAAAGTCACGGACAGGTCTTTCACTTTTTGGTTATTGCCAGTGACCTGTCCATGACTTTCACTAAAAATACCCATGATTAAATCATAGCCTTAGCTACATCTATTACGAGAGCACCAGCTATGATCCCAGTTATAAATCTCTATGTGAACCACATAGGCACTGACTCCGTGGGTGCTCTGGGGCTCTAGCACCCATAGAAAAAAAATAGTGGATGTTCAGCACCCACTGGCAGACCCGCAGATCAGTTCCTCCCCCTCCCCCCCTGCCCTCCTGCCCATGGGCCTTGCCAATCAGTTTCCCCCTCCCCCAGTGCCTCCCGCCCATCACAATCAGCTGTTCAGCGGCATGCAGGATGCACTGGGGGGAGAGGGGAGAACGAGGGCAGGAAGAGGCAGGGGGAGGAGCGAGAAGGGGTGGGGTTGAGAAGAGGCAAGCTTGGGGCAAGGGATGGAGTGGGGGCGGGGCCTGAGGCGGAGCAGGGAGTCGAGCACCCCCAGGAGGTTGGTACCTCTGCTTACTCATACTGATGGGTAATTAGTGATTTGCATGAGTAGTCCCATTTAAGGCCATTGGATTGCTTGCATGGTAACTGCTTATCATTATGAGTAAGGTTCCACCATCTGGCTCTGTGGTCTTAAGTTATGCAAATATAAGTTAACTTGAATGCATAATTGTTAAACAAGCTTAAGTTAGTAAAAGAGGACACCTCTTTAGTGTGCTACTTCAGTACTAAAAATTTACAATGTGGTATTACTCTGGCAAAGAATCTGTGTTGCTACTACTTTGAGACAACAAATGCAGAGAAGAGCAATTGTAGTGCTTTCTGTATCTTTCATGTGTAAAGTTGAAAAGCTGAACTCGGGGAGTCTTTGAATGCTAAGACTGGGTGACTGGCAGTTATTAATAATTCAATAAAAGGTGTTTCTCAACATACATCTTTCTGTAATTCAGTTTATAAATTTGAAGAATGAAAGTTTAAAGGGACTGTCAATTCTATTTAATTTGGCAATTCTTCTATGAAGAGAGAGTGTATAAATATGGTACCTTCTTAAGCAGCAGATCTACTCCATCTGCATACACTGGGTCTTATCTTATTTGAGTATGTGCAATAAGATTATACTGTTTTTCACTCCTGCAAAAATTAACACAGCTAGGAAAGAAAGAGCTTGATTCTATTCTGTTTCATCCACAGAACCCTTTACTAAAGGGGTCTTATGGTTAAGGCACTGGACTTGGACTCAGGATCTGGGTTCAGTCCTTGACTGCTACAGACCTTTCTATGTGGCCTTGGGTAAGTCACTTATGACTCAATACTGCAAACTGCTCCATTGGCTGGACCTCTGTGTGACTTCATTGGAGATCAAAAGTTTGTCTGTCTTGCAGTTCTCAGTGCAAGAGCAAGGCGTTGGCCTCTTTGGGTAAGTCTACACTGCAACTGGGAGCAAACCTCCTGCTTGGGTAGACAGGCTGACGTTAGCAGGGCTTGAGCTAGTGCTAGTGGCGCTCCAGCTATCAGGCTAACAATTGCAGTATGGACATTGCAGCCTGGGCTGGAGCTAGACTTGAGAGCTCAAGTCTCCATGTCCATATTGCTATTTTTAGCACAATAGCTTGAGCCCAGCTAGTACAAGGCTCTCTACCCAGGCTGGGAGGCAAACCTGCATCTGCAGTGCACATCTGTATTCTGAAGACATTCCAAAACTATAGAACCATTGTGTAAGTTTATAACTCGTTCCAAGTTTCATTTATATTTGAATTAGACATTTCACTTTTTAGATATTGGAATACAATGCAACTTCTCTGCTTTGCATTGTGACCTTTAAAATCTAGTATCTCCCAAGGTACTTTTTAATTCCAGTATTTGGGAGGCAATTGATGTATTAATTATAAATTTATATTAGGTCCATGGGGAATGGTGTATGCCTTTACTACAGTACAAACTGCTTCCATTTTAAGAACAACATAGCTTTGTTAGTTCTTCCCTCCGAATAGTTTAGATCAGCAGTTCTCAACCAGGGGTCCGAGGCCCCCTGGGGGGCTGCAAGCAGGTTTCAGGGGATCCACCAAGCAGGGCCGGCATTAGACTCACTGGGGTCCAGGGCAGAAAGCTGAAGCCCCACTGCCCCGAGCCCTGTCACCCAGGGCTGAAGCCGAAGCCTGAGCCGCTTAGCTTCACAGGCCTGGGGCCCCAAGGAACTGCCCTGCTTGCTACCCCCTAACACTGACCCTGGCTTTTATATGTAGAAAAACAGTTGTTGTGGCATAGTGGGCTATGGAGTTTTTATAGCATATTCAAGGGGCCTCAAAAAGAAAAAGGTTGAGAACCCCCAGTTTAGATAGTGTAACTGCAACCTACAGTGTGAATGCCATATATCAACACTCACTCCCACACACATGGATTCTTCATCTCTGTTTAGAATTTCTTCCATGTAGCCTGTTTCTTTTTCTTAAAATCTTTCAGCATGGCTTAGAGACCTGAACAAAACAGCAGCAACATTGAGATAATAAACATATTTAGCAATTTTAACAGTTTGTTGATGAAAATTATTTTATTTATCAATATGTGTACATGTTTATGTACAATATTTCCTGGATTCAGTCTTGGCATATGTGCTGTTTACATTTGGTTTCACAATGTTTTGACTCCTCCAGGAGGCAATCAAATTGGTTTTTTCCATTATCAAATATAGTTGCTTAAATCTATCGGTAAAAGTCAAAACATCCTTGAAGGAATTCCAAACAGCACTAAAAGCAGGCTTAAATTTTACCATTCAAAGATTTCACTGCCCTAAGAGACCACCATACCTTTCATTAGCCAAATGTAAATGATACAACACTTTTGTGTTTGTTTTTTTCCCCCCAACAACGGTTCTCAAAAAAAGGGTGGGAGCTATTTTCTCAAGACTTGGCACTCTGGTTTTTGAGTTGGAAGATACTGGAATTTTTATCTGAGAGATCTAAATTGTGCTATTTCAAATACTGATTTGGAACCCACTCAGAAAGAAAAGTATGTTTATCTATTTTACTTCAATTTAATCCTGACTTCTGTCATTTTATTATAAACAATTTTAGGTTAGGAAAAAAACAATTCATTACATACTACATTATAGGTTTGAAGGGATGGCAAGCTAGACTAATTTGTGGGTGGGTTCCACCTAGCACAACGAATTTGGCCTGTGCTAGTACTCAGTGCTGCAACAGAATGTCAAGTTCTCTGCATAGCAGACAGTTACTGCCATTGTGAAGCAGATGAAAATATAGTCTTACCTGAATTTACTTCTGTTGTTGACAAAACACAGAAAGATGTGTAAGAGGACAGAGCACAAAGTGAACCTTTACAGAAGGCCACAATCTGTCCTTGAGAATGTTTGGAGCTATAAAAGACAAAATGGTGGTAAAACTACAGCAGGCTGGCAATCAGTGGGTCAACTGAGATTATACGCTATGTCATTTGGAGTGTGGAGAACAACAGCTGCATCCTAAAGCCTCATTTTGTTGCTAGTTACAATCCAAAACATGAAATTATACCTTATATATAAAGTTTGACTGTGTTACAAAAGATCACTTAAATTGAATGCCAACTGTTCATTTCAAAATATGATGGTGTAACTAAGCACCAAAGCAGTTCAGTTACTGTGTGTCATGCTACAGCATCATGAGTGGCTAAAAAGTCCAGTACCCAAGTGACAGTCCTTGCCATAGATAATGCACATGTAAAATGCAGGGCCAGAGGTTGAAGCCAAATTACTACTAGCTCTTGAGACCTGCTGCCTTTTCCTCTGTGCTCTCTTCTCTTTTTTTCCTCTCTCAACCACCTCTCTTCAACTTCTTTGACTCCCCGGTGCAGCACAGTCCTCCAGTATAGCCTATTGCTAGTAGAATCTTTCCAGATTGTGTTGTCAATGTTGAAAGTTTTTGAGTCCCTCTTGCATATGTCCATGAACCTGAGCCTAGATCAGCCCAGTGGCTTTGGAGCAGCTGCATGCTCTCTATATAGGAGATCCTTTACATAATGGCAAAAAATGACACTTGTGGGTGCTTTGCAAATGTGGTATAAATATGAGCCTTACTGTGTCATGTAATAATTTAAAATTGTAAATTAAAGTAAAATTGAGAGGCAGGGTAACTCTGTGGTTAAGGCACTAGACTCAGCTTCCTTAGATCTGGGTTCATTTCTCAGTTCTGCCATAGATTTTCTATATAACCTTGGGTAAATTGCTTAATCTCTCTGTGCCTCTATTCCCCATCTATACAATGGAGGTAATAGTACTTTGTGTCTGTCTTGTCTATTTAGATTGTAAGCTTTTAGGGGCAAACACTGTCTCATACTATCTGTGGTATAGAACCAAGCAGGATGGTCTCTACAGTCTTGGTTGGGGCCTCTAGTTACCTAGAGTATTGTAGAGCTGGCTCCCACTAATGCCAGAAACTTGGTGACCTCCATTCATAAAACAATATTTATAAAGATGGGATTTTGCCAAACACAAGAGGAGGAATGTAATACAGCCAAATTCTCAAATCTTTATTCACTCCTGACTTGGGCTAAATACCTTTTTATTTTATCACTATTTGTAACTATTATTGAACTCTTCACAGTGTTTTAGGATAGAGTGTGTGTGACCGGTGTCCCGGGGGAGCCAACTGAGGTCACTCAAGTAGGGTGAACTGCAAAGAACATGGCAGGCAATCCCTAAAGCTGGTGGATATTCCAATACTTAGATTTACCAAGCTAGCACAAAACAGCTCCTATTATACTTCACTGATTACTCAGAAGCCAACAGCACAGTTCCCTTAAAGTAACCCAGCCTCAGGCCTCCACCTAGACACCCAAGTCAAATATGATGAAGATTAATGAAAATCTTACTCATCATATATAAAAGGTTCTCCCAATCCCAAAGGATCAGACACCTTACCTCCCGGTTAATGAATATTCCAGATCTTAGCCAAATACATACATACAGCCAATTCTTATTAACTAAACTAACATTTATTAAAAAAGAAAAGAGAGAATATAAGTTAAAAGATCAATATACATACAGACATGAGTTCAATTCCTGAGGTTCCAATTCATAGCAAAGATGGTGAGCTTTGTAGATGCAAAGAGATCTTCCAGAAACAGTTTCTAGTTTATAGTCCAATGTTGGTATTCAGGGTAGTTCAGTCAGAAATAGGTCTCAGTCCTTATGGCTTAGGCTTCCCCCTGCATGAAACCTCAAGCAGCTTTGAAATAAAAGGGATCAGGACCCAATGGTCTTTTATGCAGTTTTCTAGCATCCACTTGTCCATACAATCCTGGGTAAACAATAACCTTCTGTTTCCTAAACCTCACTGGTAATTAACTACATGGATTAACATGAAATAATTTTTAAGTTTGTGATAGACTGCTTAATGGATAAGAGACACATAGACAATGACATCATTGCAACCAAAATTCATCTAAATGTTAATATTCCCTTTTGATCTCTGAATCAAGAGCTGTAGTGACAGACAGGAACTGTCTGTTTACATGGCTAGCATATATAAGTAAACACACAGAATTAGTATCACTTCTAACAACATAGGTTTTCATTTCAGAGTTCTAGCCTATCTAGCATCGAATGGCCCTAATTACCATTCACATACCTTTCTAACATGACTTTAAAGGTTGGCTCTGGGTTATTTAGCCTGCCAGCTGTTTAACCCTTTCTGGCCATGTGTCACACTTTGTATAAGATTTGTTGCAATTATATAACAGTGGTAACAATAATGATTTGCATGGTTATATTTTAATTAGACAACGTCATAGTGTGTATGGAAGATATAATAACTTTTTTTATATTACTTACAACAACCTCCTTAAAAGCCACTTCTTCCAGAAATCTTTCCTACCCCCTTCTTTTCTTCAGTAATTCGCCAACTTTTCTCAGCAATGGTGCTGTTTTCTCTTGTGTTTTCATGTTTTGTAATTTGGGGCCTGATCTTGCAAACACTTATGAACATGAATAACTTTAACTCACATGAGTGATACCATTAGACCAGATCATGCCCCCTAGATCCACCTATGTAGGGTCCCTTTTCTGTGCATATGTCTCCTTCTAATGTAAGAGGTTTGGGAAGGCCAGGAGTAGAGATGGGCAATTTCATGCTGGATGGGAGGAGAGGGGAACACACATCTTATCCCTTGACTAGCCCTAAGGAAGTTCAGATAAAAGGTAATGTTGGCTGTAGGAGCCTATCCATAGTAGAGATTCTTCCCTTTAGGGGTATCCTTGGGTAGCCATAACTAGGGAAAGGCCCTGGTTTAACAACTGTTTGGAGAGTGTCACCAGAAATAAAGGGACAGTGTAAAGGCACATTGTCTCTGTGGGGCCAGGCAGTAGGGTTGCCAGCTTTCTACTCACACAAAACCAAACACCCTTGCCCTGCCCCTCCTCTGAGGTCCCGCCCATGTCCGACCCCTTCTCCGAGGCCCCACCCCTGCTCACTCCATCCCACCTCCTCACCTGTTACTTGCTCTCCCCACCCTCACTCACTCATTTTCACTGGGCTGGCACAGGAGGACGTGAGGACTCTGGCAGCAGGTGCAGGCTCCGGGGTGTGGCCAGAAATGAGGGTTTTGGGGTGCAGGAGGGGGCTCCAGACTGGAGGGTTCAGCCGAAGGGTTTGGAGTATGGGAGGAGGCTCCAGGCTGTGGCAGGGGGTGGGGGGGGGGGGGTGGGGGGAGTGAGGGCTCTGATGTGGGGCTGGGGCTGATGGATTTTGGGTGGAGAGGGTGCTCTAGGCTGGGACCAAGGGGTTCAGAGGGCGGGAGGGGGCTCTGCGCTGGGGCAGGGGGTTAGGATGCGGGGGGGGTGAGGGCTCTGGATAGCAGTGCAGACTCTAGGGTGGGGCTGGGGATGAGGGGTTTGAGATGCAGGAGGGTGCTCTGGGCTGGGACTGAGAGGTTCAGAAGGTGAGAGGGGGCTCTGTGCTGGGGCAGGGGGTTGGATCACAGTGGGGTGGGGAGTGAGGGCTCTGGCTGGGGGTGTGGGCTCTGGAGCGGGGAATCTTTTTTCTGTCATGAGCCATTGACCCCCAGAAACCAGGGCTTTGGAGTGGAGCCCGGAGCTGGAGTGCAGAGCAGCTCTGGAGCAGTGGAGCTGCAGGTTTTGCCTGAAGCTGGAGCGGAGCCAGAGCACAGCTCCAAAGCCCTGCCAGAAACCCACCCAGGGAGGTGCAGAGGCTCGGAGCTTCCCCCCACAGTGAGATGAGCAGGCCCAGTGGCTCCAGCCCCGCGAGGAGGCGCTGAGACTCAGGCCTTCCTCCCACAACAGGGCGAGCTGGCGCTCATGGCTCCTGACCCGCAGGGAGCGCCGCTGGCCAGATGAAATTAACTATGGGGCCGCTGCCAGATCTGGCTCACATGCCCTAGGTTCCCCAAACCCTGCTTACGCGTAGGAGCGAGGAGGGACATACCGGCTGCTTCCTAGGAGCCTGCGGAGCAGAGGTTAGCAGGGAACCTGTCAGCCCTGCTGCGCAGCGCCACCAACTGGACAGTCAATGGCCTGGTCAGCAGTGCTGACTGAAGCCACCAGGATCCCTTTTTGACAGGTGTTCCCATTGAAAACCGGACACTTGGTCACCCTGGATTTTTGTGGATTATGTAGGATTTGTTTGGTTTAGGGATGATCCTGCACCTCTCCAGCAGAAAAATGTGAGGGGAAACTTCAAGAAATCTTCCAATTTTTCCTCTTTCTTAGCATTCTACTAGAAGTTTTACTGAGGGAGAGGCCGTCCCAGCCCATTGAATTCAGTGGAACTGCTTGCACAAGCAAGTGGTTTTGAAACAAGTCCCTTAGGTTGTAAACTATTCAGACAGGGAACATGTTTAACTGTGGTAACATGATCATTGTAATTCAGTTTATGTATTTGGTGGTGGTGTTTTTGCTGGTCCTTTAATTATCATGATTAATTGTTGCTATTTGAGTTGTTACTACATAAGAATTCCTGTATGGACAAGATCATAGAATCATAGAATATTAGGGTTGGAAGAGCCCTCAGGAGGTCATCTAGTCCAATCCCCTGCTCAAAGCAGGACCCACACCAACTAAATCATGGGCTGGGGCTGAGATAATGTAATGTTTTTAGTATTTGTGTCCTGTTTGTAAATTTTATGACCCTGTGAGGGAAGATCTGTTTATATTGACTTGAGGGTGATACTAAAGCTCCATGGATGTGTGTCATATTTTGAGCCCTAAACAGTAAGCTCTCTGGGGCAAGATTGCCTTCTTATATTGTGTTTGTATGGTACCTATATTGGGCCCCCAGAGGAGCTACTTTAGTACAAAAAATAATCTGACTTTATTCTGCTGAATCTATGTACATTACAGAAAAACAATTAAAATCTAACATGGAAAAAATATGAACAGGTCACAAAATAGTAAGATGTGATTATAAAGTGTATTTAGTGAGAGACTCCTCTTTAACACATACTAATTCCTTCACTACAGAAAAATAAATATAATTAATTGAGTCTTGACAAAAATCTCAATGATAATTTTTTTCTCAGTTATCTGACTCACTGGAGTTAAACTCCTCCCAGTATACACCATCGGCCAGATAGAGCCTAATTTGTGACTCAAACCAATAAAATCTGCAGGTCAAGAGGAAACAAACTTCTGAAAAACTTCTTGAATTATAACAATTTGAATCAAAGTGCTAGTCTATACTATAAAGACTTTGCTGGTATAACTACAGCAGCAAAGCTGCACAGCATATACCAGTAAACGGACCTAAACCATCTCCTCAGACAACAATCTATACCAGGGGTCAGCAACCTTTCAGAAGTGCTGTGCCGAGTCTTCATTTATTCACTCTGATTTAAGATTTCGTGTGCCAGTAATACATTTTAACATTTTTAGAAAGTCTCTTTCTATAAGTCTATAATATATAGCTAAACTTTTGTTGAATGTAAAGTCAATAAGGTTTTTAAAATGTTTAAGAAGCTTCATTTAAAATTAAGTTAAAATGCAGCCCCCCCAGACAGGTGGCCAGGACCCGGGCAGTGTGAGTGCCACTGAAAATCAGCTCGCATGCCACCTTTGGCACGTGTGCCATAGGTTGCCTACCCCTGATCTATACCATTAAAAGGACTCTTTGCCACTATACATTTTATTTACACAGGTGTTTTGCTTGCATAGCTGTATTGATTGGGGTGTGATTTTTGTCTCCCTCTCCACTCGTAGCCAACATAGCTATGCTGGCAAAAATTGTAAATCTGACCTACAAATGCCTCTCCACCGCCTCAAATCACTTGGAGGTGAGGGCTCTCTGCACTTTATAGGATGATGCCAATAAAGAGGTGCAGGTATAGCTCTCAAAACGTTTGACTGTGCTATAAGGAGGATTGTCTTCTATCTTTCTATCTACAGAATTATAGTGTAACTAAACCATTAGAAGGGTTTTATAGCATTTATACAATAGAGTGGGACACCGTCTCTTTACAGCTTTCATTAAGGCAAACCTCTGAAAGCGATCATTGTGTGGTTTTCTTTATTTGAACACAGGTCTCATTCCAACTCACATTATATCTTTGTTTTCTTCATCTCTTGCATATAGGGTTACCAACCCTCCAGGAATTAAAGTTTAACCTTTAATTAAACATTATGTCATGTGATGAAACCTCCAGGAATAAACCCAACCAAAATTGGCAACCCTACTTGCATAGCATGTGTGTTTCTAAAGATCTATAAATGCTGAATACTGGTATTTTTATTACTTTACAGAATTTTGAAAAAATGAGTGATGCTGGTGAAGAAAGTTCCAGTTCCAGTGACTCAGAACCAGAAACAGAGAAAGAGGAGCCTATTTATGCCATAGCTCCATCAATTAATATCCAAGATGAGGGATCCATTGATGTAGCTGCAAGTCCTGCATTTCAGTACCTAGATGAGGTACTGTATACCTAGCTTTCTATAATACAAGTGTTAATAGTCTGAAATCCAGCAACTGTTGGTAGCAACTGAAAGTTGTTACCATTTTTTGCTGTTTGGCCTATATGAAATGAGTTGATGGTCTTCTCAGTTTCCTAATGGATAGGGACCCACATCACAAAAACAACCACAACAAGAAGATCTGGTGTAGGCAGTTTTGGCAGAGATGTCAAGGATTAATGGGAGATGGAGACAGATTTGCCCTCCATAATAAAGGTGGTGTCTCACGGTCAGAGTCGTTTGGGCTGGAGAAAGCTTGCACTGCTGTTGTCCATGCTGAACTTCTTCTGTGAGTTGAAAGAGGACTTCATTCTCCAGCACTGCAAATCTAGTACTTTTACAATAATTATTTTCACCTTAGGGAAGAAATTATTAAACTTGGAATATTCTTCAATAAGGTGAAATAACCATACAATAAATCACAAAGCATTAATTTTACTTTTACAGATGATGCAGCTGACAGCCCCATCAGTAGTATGCCTTCTTTCTTCCCTAGCCATTGGAGGACAGGGACCACATTGCTGTCTGGCTATCTTACAAAATTAGAGCATGCATAGGGGGCATATATCTTGCAGGATGGAATGCACACGCAATAGTATTTCTCCATAGGTAGAGAGACCATGGACATGGTCTGAGGAGGCTGTGAATGGTGCTGTTTTATTTTTATGCTATGTAATTATTTTTGCAGCTAAAATGATAATTTTCATAAAGGCTGCAGGGGCGAGAGGAAAGCTACAGTTAAAAAGCATTGCAGGCACTGTGAGCTGCTAGTGGTAGCAGAAGCCATTTGGAGCAAAGCAGCTTTGCAGGGCTGCCTGCATTAAAGGAACTGTTAGAGACTATTTAATTAAAATGTTTAGAGTAATAACTTGAAAGTGCTTTGTTAATTTGGTAATCATCATATCCTGGATTAATAAACCCCTTTGGTCTTCAACCTCAGCATTTATTTACTATAAATATAAATACAACATCTTCTGAGTTTAATGAGCCCAAGATAAAGTAGTTACTTTATAAACAGGAAGCACACTCAAAGCTATCATAATAAACTCAAGGTAGCACAGTACATGACAATCTTCTAGATACTCAGTTCAATTCAAAGGGATCCCTTAATCTCCGGTATTTCTTTAAAGTGACAACCTGAAGTAACAGCTCCAGAATGAGCTTCACAAGTGCCTTCTCAGTATTATGAACCTGCCTAAAGCTCAAATCATATAGATCCATATTGATGATGAAGATGAAACTAAAACTGTAACATAGGTAACTGGCCTTTTGGGGGATGAGGTACAGAGCTGCTGGGAGAGATAAATGCACTTGCAAATTAGAAATAGGACAGTAATTCCAAAAATTCTCAGTTATTTCAACTTGTGCTCAGATTTACATGGAGAATACAACTCATGATGAAAGGTAAAAAATTATGGATTTACCTATAACTGGTCCTAATGATTCTATTTCTTTGAATGAAATGGTCAGAAAAAGCTTGGCAGGAAACAGAATTAGGAAATTAATCTCTTGATTTAGAATTTACTAAGAGCTCAGTCCAGCCCCTTCCCTGTGGTAGAGGCCTGTAACATTAAATATTAACATATATTCACAGTATAGACTTTTATGTGATGGTAAAATTATAGGAAAGATTTTAAGGAAATTTCTGCATATTAGAATTGCTAGAAGTACAGAGAAGGGCAACAAAAATGATTAGGGTATGGAACAGCTGCCATAACAGGAGAGATTAAAAAGATTCAAACTGTTCAGGTTAGAAAAGAGATGACTGGGGGTGGGGGGAGAGATATGGTAGGTCCATCAATGGCTATTAGCCAAGATGGCCAAGGATGCAGTCCCAAGCTCTGGGTGTCCCTAAGCATCTCACTGTCAAAAGCGGGGACTGGACAATATTATTAACCACTTGTGCAATCTGTTTCACCTTGTATTTAGCTGTGACACACAGAGGATGTTTCCCAGACCTGAAGAAGAGCTCTGTGTAAGCTGGAAAGCTTGTTTTTCTCACCAACAGAAGTTAGTCCAATAAAAGATATTACTTCACCCACCTTGTCTCCCTAATATCCTGGGACCAACACAGCTACAACAACACTGCATAGGAAGTTTGGGAAAGTTATAAGCAAGTGAAAACGGGGTCTTATGGGAAGTGTTGGACAACTTTAGTGGATGGTGCACTTAAAATATTAAGCTTGTATACAGAAAACGAGTGTATAAAGTGCATAAGGCAGTTGTGAAAGAGCTTTTGCTGTGATTTTTTAAAAGACGCTAATAGACTACTTTATTCTCAGTGTAATTTTCAACAATTACTATTTGTACTTTCTGTTTCAGTCAGGCTTTTCATTTCGTAGTCACATTTCTTTTCTTCCAATAACATGCATTTGGTTTTGTTCAATGAATTTATGGAGTACTCAGAGATAAAATGTATGACTTTAGTCACAAAGAGGTCTGTGCATAGATGCTGAATTCAATTTCTATGAATAGCTTTCAAAGTTTTCCGCTTGAACGGAAGCAGATTGTCTCTGGTTTACTGGTTAGTCATTTATGCCTATTTAGTAGCAAATACTGTATCAATAGAGACACCTTTCAGTATTTTAACATTTATTTTAGAATATATAGTCCTTTTGGCAGTGAACCTCCTGTTCAACTCAGTCTTGCTTTTCACATGTAAATAGCAGATTGCATGTTTGACTCTTGCTGCACAAAGTATCTCTTCTTATTATTTCGTAACACATTGTGACATTATGTAGCCTGCTTGCAATGGGTAAAAACATTTAAAATGGTTAAAGGGATGAATAAAAGCCACTTAGTCCATCAAGATGTGTTCCTTTTCAGCAAGTTATTTACTACCAAGATTACATCAAGTTGACTAAATAGTTCCAGTGCTTTTTCCATTAGCAGTGTTGTGGGGAGGGGGGTCTGTTTCCTGCATTTGAATTTGCTGTATGAATGGAAATGAACATCCAAGTGGTGTTCTATTTTTTTTTTACTGGTGTTGAATTAAAATGACTGATTGCTTTATGTTTCTACCATTTATTATTGAAATGTTTTTGTAGTTAATTTTCATATCCTGTGAACATTTCCCGAAATACCATTTTCCTCCTGTGTAAGCCAATAGAAATAAATCCCTGGAATCTACTCTCAATTGATTACTTTAATTGGAATCTCTTTTTTGTACATCATAGCTTATCACTTTAAGATATATTTATAGGGCAAATATGTACCCCCTGATAATGACATTGTCTCCATTCATTTGCAAATCCTCCTACCTTTCTCCAAATGCCAGGTGAAATAAATGGGCTCTGCAACATGCCCTGAAAGTCAGTAAATCTTTTGGATCAGGTGTGGGAGGGCATTCCAGTCCTTGGTCCCTGCCAGCCCAGTTGCCTCCTCTCTCTTATATCAAAGGGGACCTAGAATCAGCAATCTGCTGATTATAACTGTGTCAGTCTATCCTGGAAAAAGAGTCTGTCTCTTGGGTAGAGTAGTCCCAGACCATTTAGGTCTTCTTAGGTCAAAACCAAGATCTTAAAATTTATCTGGAAGCTCACAGATATCCAGTCTAAGTCCTGGGAACAGATGTCAAGTGTTCTATCTATGAGACACTCGGCTTAAGAAGTCGATAGCTGTCTTTTGCACCAGTTCTAGTTTGGGAATGGATGACAGTTGCAACATCTGAGTACAAAAGGTACAAAATATAGCCTTCCATCTAGGTGTAGATAGTACACTGCCTTCTTAATCCACTGCTGCTACTTGATCTTCAAATGTAATTTTTGATCTAGCTGTACTCTTCAGGTTCTACATTTGCAGAACTAATGGCAATTGAAAGTCCTTAATCTTAGGGTCAGATATAAGCTCCACCATCTTTTCTGGTTATTTCTTCCATCCTACCAATATTTTGTTTTGATTTCACTTTTACTTCAAATTGAAAATGAAATATAAGTTCATCTGAGAATCTCCAAAGTGACTTGGACTTTGGTTTTCAGACAATATATGAGTAGTTGCTTTAGCTTTTCTATTTTCAGGTCTTTGGGATCATTCATGATTCTTTGGACTTAAACTCACAAGCAGGGCCGGTGCAAGGATGTTTCGCGCCTTAGGCGAAACTTCCACATTGCGCCCTCCCCTGTCCCCGAGCCCCTGCCCTAAGGCGCCCCCCTGCAGCAGCTTCCCCCCTCCGCCCTGAGGCACCCCCCCATGGCAGCCCTTCGCCCTGAGGCACCCCCACCCCAGCTCACCCCTGCTCCGCCTCCTCCCCGAGCACGCCGTCGCTGCTTCACTTCTCCCGCCTCCCAGGCTTGCGGCGCCAATCAGCATAGGCACCACAAGCCTGGGAGGTGGGAGAAGTGAAGCAGCCATGGCGTGCTCGGGGAGGAGGCAAGGCGGGGTGAGCTGGGGTGGGGAATTCCTCTGCATGCCGCCCCCCCTTACTTGCTGCAGGCGGCCCTCCCCGCGCTCCCCTGCCCCCGCTCCCTCCGCCTAAATGCCGGCAGCAACCGGGGCAGCCAAAGATCCGGCCACCGCGGTTGCTGCTGAAGAAAATGCCATCCCCCAAATCCTAAATGGTTGCACCGGCCCTGCTCACAAGTCATTAGCTAATATTCATGTTTTTTAAATAATTTGTCTGTTACAGCCTGTTTGATTAATAGAGAACCCTATTTTCCTTAACTATCATTTTTATTTCATTGTATTATTGCTTCTTCGAAATATATGAATAAGTAGCTAATTTCCTCTGTAAATCACAATTTAAAGCTACTCTCACGCTGTCAATTTCTGTGCCCCTCAGACATATTGGAGTTTTGACAAGTACAGTTTTGCAAGAGGTTGTTTTTTCCAGCTTCTGAGACTCTGTAAACAGGCCTGTTTATGCAAAATAAAGTTAGATCACATTTTTCTAGAAATATTTTGTTACATGTGATTAATGGTGCAATTCCATGGATGAGGAAAGTAAATCAGTTGGTAAAAAATTGAGTAGCAAAGGCTTATGAAAATATGAATTCAGACATGGAAAATGAAAGATGATAAAGGAAATACTATAGTAAGACCTACCTATATTTGGGTTGACCACATGGATATTTGAAGACCTGAGCTCGGCCCTTTGGATTTAGTATTTTGGTACCTACATAAGAACATAAGAACATAAGAAAGGCTGTACCGGGTCAGACCAAAGGTCCATCTAGCCCAGTATCTGTCTACCGACAGTGGCCAATGCCAGGTGCCCCTGAGGGAGTGAACCTAACAGGCAATGATCAAGTGATCTCTCTCCTGCCATCCATCTCCATCCTCTGACGAACAGAGGCTAGGGACACCATTCTTACCCATCCTGGCTAATAGCCATTTATGGACTTAGCCACCATGAATTTATCCAGTCCCCTTTTAAACATTGTTATAGTCCTAGCCTTCACAACCTCCTCAGGTAAGGAGTTCCACAAGTTGACTGTGCACTGCGTGAAGAAGAACTTCCTTTTATTTGTTTTAAACCTGCTGCCTATTAATTTCATTTGGTGACCCCTAGTTCTTGTATTATGGGAATAAGTAAATAACTTTTCCTTATCCACTTTCTCAACATCACTCATGATTTTATATACCTCTATCATGTCCCCCCTTAGTCTTCTCTTTTCCAAACTGAAGAGTCCTAGCCTCTTTAATCTTTCCTCATATGGGACCCTCTCTAAACCCCTAATCATTTTAGTTGCTCTTTTCTGAACCTTTTCTAGTGCTAGAATATCTTTTTTGAGGTGAGGAGACCACATCTGTACACAGTATTCGAGATGTGGGCATACCATGGATTTATATAAGGGCAGTAATATATTCTCAGTCTTGTTCTCTATCCCCTTTTTAATGATTCCTAACATCCTGTTTGCTTTTTTGACCGCCTCTGCACACTGCGTGGACATCTTCAGAGAACTATCCACGATAACTCCAAGATCTTTTTCCTGACTCGTTGTAGCTAAATTAGCCCCCATCATGTTGTATGTATAGTTGGGGTTATTTTTTCCAATGTGCATTACTTTACATTTATCCACATTAAATTTCATTTGCCATTTTGTTGCCCAATCACTTAGTTTTGTGAGATCTTTTTGAAGTTCTTCACAATCTGCTTTGGTCTTAACTATCTTTAGCAGTTTAGTATCATCTGCAAACTTTGCCACCTTACTGTTTACCCCTTTCTCCAGATCATTTATGAATAAATTGAATAGGATTGGTCCTAGGACTGACCCTTGGGGAACACCACTAGTTACCCCTCTCCATTCTGAGAATTTACCATTTATTCCTACCCTTTGTTCCCTGTTCTTTAACCAGTTTTCAATCCATGAAAGGACCTTTCCTTTTATCCCATGACAGCATAATTTACGTAAGAGCATTTGGTGAGGGACCTTGACAAAGGCTTTCTGGAAATCTAAGTACACTATGTCCACCGGATCCCCCTTGTCCACATGTTTGTTGACCCCTTCAAAGAACTCTAATAGATTAGTAAGACATGATTTCCCTTTACAGAAACCATGTTGACTATTGCTCAAGAGTTTATGTTTTTCTATGTGTCTGACAATTTTATTCTTTACTATTGTTTCAACTAATTTGCCCGGTACCGACGTTAGACTTACCGGTCTGTAATTTCCGGGATCACCCCTAGAGCCCTTTTTAAATATTGGCGTTACATTAGCTAACTTCCAGTCATTGGGTACCGAAGCCGATTTAAAGGACAGGTTACAAATCTTAGTTAATAGTTCCGCAACTTCACATTTGAGTTCTTTCAGAACTCTTGGGTGAATGCCATCTGGTCCTGGTGACTTGTTAATGTTGAGTTTATCAATTAATTCCAAAACCTCCTCTAGTGACACTTCAATCTGTGACAGTTCCTCAGATTTGTCACCTACAAAAGCCAGCTCAGGTTTGGGAATCTCCCTAACATCCTCAGCCATGAAGACTGAAGCAAAGAATCCATTTAGTTTCTCCGCAATGACTTTATCATCTTTAAGCGCTCCTTTTGTATTTTCATCGTCAAGGGGCCCCACTGGTTGTTTAGCAGGCTTCCTGCTTCTGATGTACTTAAAAAACATTTTGTTATTACCTTTGTAGTTTTTGGCTAGCCGTTCTTCAAACTCCTCTTTGGCTTTTCTTATTACACTCTTGCACTTAAGTTGGCAATGTTTGTGCTCCTTTCTATTTGCCTCACTAGGATTTGACTTCCACTTTTTAAAGGAAGTCTTTTTATCTCTCACTGCTTCTTTTACATGGTTGTTAAGCCACGGTGGCTCTTTTTTAGTTCTTTTACTGTGTTTCTTAATTTGGGGTATACATTGAAGTTGGGCCTCTATTATGGTGTCTTTAAGAAGGGCCCACGCAACTTGCAGGGATTTCACTTTAGTCACTGTACCTTTTAACTTTTGTCTAACTAACCCCCTCATTTTTGTATAGTTCCCCCTTTTGAAATTAAAGGCCACAGTGTTGGGCCTGTGCTCTATCTACTGCCGCTCCAAACTGGCCTTGACTCTCTGTCATCTCATTACAAACATAGAATTGCTATGTATGAGGAGACCAATAATTTCATGTTTATGATGCTTATTTTCTGTAGCATTTTAACCAACTTACAAATTACATTAAAACATGCAACAGGTTCAGACAAAATCACATGAAAAGCAAAAACTACATCACTTTTTCATGCCAAAATTGAAGTTTGAATATAAAATTCCTCTGTTCTCTTAAAACGAACAGAATGCATGTGACCCTTGTGAGCTCTAGTGGGATGGCATTTTGTAGACCCAGGGATGCAGAGGTAAAATTAGAAGCTGTACCTATGGTACTTCTGCAAGTTCTGGAGGATTTTTTTAAAAAATACACCATTCTGACTCATCTTGAAGAAAAAGATGGAATGGGGGGAAGGTGCCACAACTTCTACTGCATTATCCACAGAATGTACCTTATGTGGCAACTGCCACAAAATCTTTCTCTCAGACACAAATCCTGTTTTTCTGGAAATCCAGCTGCCTTCCTGTCTGCCATGCCACCTAACTTTTTTCACTGGGCAGGCTTCAGCTGTCTTATGCCTGACTCTTCCTTACTCTGAAGAGGGAATTCCGACTGTTTTCAGTTCAGGTGGTCCACTTAGGTCCTGAATCTGTAGAAAAAGGAAATCCCCAAGAAAGCTTCTATGACCACGCTACTGCAGGCTGGTGACCCCCCCATATCTTTCAAGGTAAAAGCTAGAACATACCCCCTGCAGCCTATGTGAACTCCACCTCCTTGGGAACCCAGTCTCCATGCCTACTCCCATCTGCATCTTTTCCCAAATGTTTGACGCTTTCCCACCGTGTTGACTCCTACTTCCTTCCAAGTGCCTGTCCCCATCCTGTTCCCATCCACTGGTGCTTCCCCCACCCGCTTCCAGCTTTCCAGTTCCTACCTACTTCCACCCTTTTTCTTCTTTCCCAGTTCTGTCTTTTCCATCTTGCCAAATGCTGCCTCCAACCTGCTTCTACTGGTGCATTGTCACTATCCCCTTCCATTCATACTTACTAATGCCTGTGGATTTGACAGCCAGAAGGAGGCAGAAGGCACTTCCCTCTCGGCAGGCCAGTAGCTAAGCAATGTTTTCCCTCAGAGTTTGAATCTCTACTGCTCCATCCTCAGAGATTGATGGACCTGATAGAAGAGATCCTCCACTCAAGACGGACTTTGATTCTGACTTTAGTCTGCAGTAAATGGTGATTTGCCAATACAGGTGTAATTATCACACTCCCTTTATCCTCATCCAATTGAAAGATACGGCAGAAAGCGACAAAATCTCCATGAAGCTTTATGGGTGTTTTACCCTTTCCAGTGTCAGCTCAAGCTCAAAATGATTGATGGGGCTTGTGCTCATTAATTAAGGGCAATATTGTGGGTTTCACACTGTCAGAGAAATCCTGTTTCTGCTGCTTTGGATCTGTGCAGCATGGGAAAAGTTGTCTGACAAGGATTCTTCAGATGGAAGAACTTTTCCATGGTGCATAGACTAGGGATGAATGTAAATTTGTCTTACTTTGAATAGATTTTCCTTATTTTTTTTCCTCCATTCAGTGCAGGAGGAAAGGGCAAGTCATCAAGGAGTTGGTTACATATTTCTAGTTCTTCAAATATTTGCGTGGATCCCATTGTTCATATGCATATGCGAGTACAACACAGACAAAACATCTCATAGTAACCCTTCTTTCTCTGCCCTGCAAAGATTTAGACCTGGCCCTGGCATGTGTTAGAGCTGCCTAAGAACTACTTTAAACTACACCAGCTGACAGTGTAGTCCCCAAAGGACCATCCACCCACTGAGAATTGGCAGAGTCCAATGGTACATTGGGCAAGCTCCCTGCACTGGGTAGGGTGGAGTGACATACATGTCTGACCAACCTGATTGCCTTCTATGATGAGATAACTGGCTCGTGGATATGGGAAAAGTGGTGGATGTGATATACCTTGACTTTAGCAAAGCTTTTGATACCGTCTCCCACAGTATTCTTGCCAGCAAGTTAAAGAAGTATGGATTGGATGAATGGACTATAAGGTGGATAGAAAGCTGGCTAGATCGTCAGGCTCAACGGGTAGTGATCAATGGCTCAATGTCTAGTTGGCAGCGGATATCAAGCAGAGTGCCAAAGGGGTCAGTCTTGGGGCTAGTTTTGTTCAACATCTTCATTAATGATCTGGATGATGGGATGGATTGCACCCTCAGCAAGTTCGCAGATGACACTAAGCTGAGGGGAGAGGTAGATATGCTGGAGGGTGCAGATAGGGTCCAGAGTGACCTAGACAAATTGGAGGATTGGGCCAAAAGAACTGTGATGAGGTTCAAGAAGGACAAGTACAGAATCCTGCACTTAGGATAGAAGAATCCCATGCACTGCTGCAGGCTGGGGACCAACTTGCTAAGTGGTAATTCTGCAGAAAAGGACCTGGGGATTACAGTGGATGAAAAGCTGGATGAGAGTTAACAGTGTGCCCTTGTTGCCAAGAAGGCTAAT
Source organism: Mauremys reevesii (assembly GCF_016161935.1). Taxonomy (NCBI): domain Eukaryota; kingdom Metazoa; phylum Chordata; order Testudines; family Geoemydidae; genus Mauremys; species Mauremys reevesii. Next base: position 336,155,166 of record NC_052623.1, read on the forward strand.
GGCGTATTGGGCTGTATTAGTAGGAGCATTGCCAGCAGACCGAGGGAAGTGATTATTCCCCTCTATTCAGCACTGATGAGGCCACATCTGGAGGATTGTGTCCAGTTTTGGGCCCCCCACTACAGAAAGGATGTGGACAAATTGGAGAGAGTCCAGTGGAGGGCAATGAAAATGATTAGTAGGCTGGGGCACATAACTTATGAGGAGAGACTGAGGGAACTGGGCTTATTTAGTGTGCAGAAGATAAGAGTGAGGGGGGATTTGATAGCAGCCTTCAACTACCTGAAGGGGAGTTCCAAAGAGGATGGTGCTAGGCTGTTCTCAGTGATGGCAGATGACAGAACAAGGAGCAATGGTCTCAAGTTACAGCGGGGGAGTGTCACAGTCTGGGGCGGCTTTAGGTATTTTGCCACCCCAAGCATGGCAGGCAGGCTGCCTTCGGCGGCTTGCCTGTGGGAGGTCCCCAGTCCCTGCGGATTCGGCAGCATGGTCATGGGACCAGCGGACCCTATGCAGGCATGCCACTGAAGGCAACCTGCCTGTCACCCTCGCGGTGACCAGCAGAGCGCCCCCCGTGGCTTGCCACCCCAGACACGTGCTTGGCGTGCTGGTGCCTGGAGCCGCCCCTGGTCACAGTGTATGCACACCCCATCCCCCTTGGGGCAGGGAAGAGTGGTGATATCACCACAGTTAATCTCCCTGGCAGCCCTTGAGTGACCGCAGAGTCACTATGGCAGCCCTTGGACACAGGGCAGCACAGCCTAATGGCTGGAGTCATTATGGCAGGGAAAGGTGGGGGCCACCACCAGGTTGGTGACAGCCCGGGTAGGGGGGACCAGGCCCGCCCAACTCCACCAGGCCCCGACCCAGGACACTAATAGCGACGGAGTGGTCCGTCACTGGGTTAGCGGAGAATCCCACCGAAACACGCTGACCTCACCCGGGCGGGAGATACCACTCGCTCACCCTCCCTGGGTCACTTCCAACCATAGTTCCAGATGCTGCTGTCTGTGTGGCGTATGGGTCTCTGAGCTCATCAGTATGGATGGTTCTCCAGTGCTCCTTGGGCACCAGGCCTCCAATCCGACTCACAGGGTCTCTGGCTCTTACAGGCAAGGGCTGTGGCAGCTCTTCAGCTGGAGCTCCAGCCAAAGGTCCTTCCCCTCCAGCAGCCAGCCCAGAATGAGCTGGGCTGCTCCCTTTTATACTGAGGCAGCAGTTGGAGCATGCCCAACACAGCCTGGGGGGCGGGACTTCTGCCACCCATAGTGTGGGGTTAACCCTTTCTTTTCGAGTGCAGGGTATGCACACCCCATCACAGGGAGGTCTAGGTTGGATATTAGGAAAAACTGTTTCATTAGAAGGGTGGTGAAACACTGGAATGGATTACCTAGGGAGATGGTGGAATCTCCATCCTTAGGGGTTTTTAAGGCCCAGCTTGCAAAGCCCTGGCTGGGATGATTTAGTTGGGGTTGGTCCTGCTTTGAGCAGGGGGTCGGACTAGATGACCTCCTAAGGTCTCTTCCAACCCTAATCTTCTATGATTCTACGTCAGCTTTACACCAACTGAAAGCTCACCTCTCCCTAGGGAATCCTCATCTGGCTATATACAGCCACTATCTGGCCTCTTTGCACTGCCCAAGCATCACACTGACCAGTATAATTCAAAAGATACTTTGTAACTACAAAAACCTTTAAGCTTTCATAAACCAAAATATTTTTAATCTAAATAATAGTGGGTTAAAACCAATATATTGTAAATAACCATATTTTAAACTGTCTGGGTAAGGGGATAATTCTAAAAGTACTTGTTACCAAACGATATAAAGAAGGGCAAAATGCCTAGAAAAAGTGCCATTTGCATTAACAGTATTATAGGAGAAAAATATTTTTTCTGTCTTGTATATGATAATGAGTGAAAGTATTTAGAATAAAAATTTCTTCTTGCTGTTGATCTGTGTGCATGTACTTGCTGAAATGTGCTCATCAATCTCTTTTTGCATGGCAACCATGGTAGTGACAACATGTTTCAATAGAATGTAAAATCTGTGCCTTTTCTATCCAAGCTCTAAAAACCTGACACAGCTGCAGGAAGAATTTTCAAAACATCAGCTTGTCCTGGCACATTGTACATATTATATGCTTGAAAGACTTCTGGAACAACAAAAAAGCCATATAACTATGTTAGCACAGATAGGAAAGACAGATGTTGCCTTCACCTCCACCCACAGGAATCTAACTACTAATTAAATAAACATTTTCTGCCCAGTTGAAATGGTCACTGGGGAGCCAGCACAGTGGTGATAATGTGAGCTGACATTTATTGTAAAACCTTTTTGCGGGTGCCCAAAATTAAGCATGGATGTTGGGAAATGCAGTAAGAACTTCAGATTGAATATGGCTACAGTCTTGCCCAAGAAAGATAAACATAGTCAGTAGATGTTTTCTTGCTTCTAAAAGGCATCTGATGAATCTGTGAAATGTCACATATACTAACACTGACAGCACTGTATAGGAGCTACTAGTTCAACTGCTCGGTGGGAAGGAGTAGGGAGCTTCAGCTTGGTGTACTCTGGATAGTGCTAGTGAGCATGAAGGAAGATTGAGCAAACCTGTTCATTTCACAAAATCATCTTCAGTCACGATACAGTGGTGATGGACATGGCATTCACTTTTCTTAGCAGGTGAAATACTTGGATAATATCCAAAGAAAAGGGCAAGTTAAGTTTCCAAATATGTATATGCATAATATATGACAAGCATAGTGTGGGTTCATCTAGTCAAGCATTTGAGGCACCAATTGAAGACTAGCACAAATGAATCTGGATGGGGATTGTGCTACAGAGGCTCAGTAAAGCAGTTAGTGCTTTTATTTACTGAAGAATTTTAAGTGATGAAGATCTGGTTCTATATTTGTTGCTATAGAAAGCTGGAGGTTCTGAAAGGTCATGGCCTTACTATTAAGTGCGCTACATTCCCCTCCACTTTGAAGCATGGGTCAGTGTAGAGGTAGAACGGCCTTTGAACTCACAGAAGTAGGGAGTAGAGCCAATACCAGGACCCCACAAAACCCTTTGATTTGGCCATTGTATGGCTGGAGTTCTGATTTTGTGGGATTTTTGTTGCTCAGTCCTAGAGACTGAGGAACAGGTTATCTGCATGATGTGATCCCTGCAAAACAGGCAGTATTTCTCTTGGATTTTCAGAGAGATATATTAATACTTTTAGAAGCAACCTTAATTTGTGGTCTACACTATCACCTTCACACAGATGTAAAGTGCGGTGCAAGTTTAGTGGGGCCAGCTAGTGGCAGTACAGCTCCTAGAGAAGCCAGGAAGCTAGGAGCGGGAGTGACAATAGGATGCATAACTTCACTCTGGAGTTTCCTTTGATTTTGCAGATTCTTGAGATGCATGAGGTTTGGAGGCCTCACATGCTCTCTGCCTTCTCTACATTCCAGATGCCTATCGCTCCCTTCTCCCATCTAAATAAGGGGAGCTGTGACAGTTTGCTGTATCAGAATTTGTGATTTACAATTTTGTACTAAAACTGTTAATCCATCTGACCTTGACATATGTCATATATATCTGATGTGAGGACTTGAGCAAGGGAAGCAGAATCTCACCTATTGTCTTAAAACAGTTTTCTATGGGATTTAATATTGAAGATTATGGCCAAATTCACCTCTGGCAGAAGTAGTTAAAGTTGAGGGAGTTGTGTCCACTTACATTAGTGGTAAACTTTGCCTAAAACGTCCATCTGACTGGAACACGTCATTGCGCAAGGGGAATTCTTTGCACATTCCAGGGATTGTATATGAATATAAGAACATAAGAACAGCTATACTGGGTCAGACCAAAGGTCCATCTAGCCCAATATCCTGTCTTCGGACAGTGGCCAATGCCAGGTACTTCAGGGGGAATGAACAGAACAGGCAGTGGTGAGCTGGAGCCGGTTCGCACTGGCTCGCACAAACCGGTTGTTAAATTTAGAAGCCGGGTTAGAACCGGTTGTTAAAGGGGTGGGCAATTGGAAGAGGGAGGTTTTTCTGTCATGACTCCGGCCTGTGGGACTGTCCTGTCCGGCCTGCCTGAGCTCCCAGTTGGGGAGGCTTCCCTAGCCCCTCCCCAACCTTGCCTTCTCTCGCAGAGCCTCAGCATGCCACACCACCGGTGCCAGTGCTCTGGACTGCTCCTGGGCAGCTCTGCAGCTTCTGCCGCTTTGAGTGGTATGGTAAGGGGGTGGGGCTGTGAGCTCCAGCGGGCTGCGCAGCATCCATACACCCTGCCCTGAGCAGCATGGTAAGGGGGCCAGGCTGGGAGGAGGGGTTGGATAACGGGCAGGGAGCGGTTGGAGGGGGCGGAGGTTCTGGGGGGGCAGTAAAGGGATGGGGAATGGGGGTTGGATAGGCATGGGAGTCCCGGGGGCCTGTCGGGGTGGTGGTGGATGGGGTCAGGGTAGTCAGGAGACAGGGAGTGGAGCGAGTTGGGTGGGGGTGGGGTCCTGGGGGCTAGTTAGAGTGGGGGTCTCAGGAGGGGGTGGTCAGGAGACGAGGAGCGGGGGGGTTGATGGGTTGTGGGTTCTGAGGGAGGCAGTCGGGGGCAGGACATGGGGGTCAGATGGGGGGGGAAATAGGCTGTTTTGGGAGGCACGTCGGGCTTGTACTCCCCGGGCAGTTCCCTACCAGTTCTTTGGCGGCACTTCAGCAGTGGGTCCTTCACTCGCTCCGGGTCTTCGGCAGCACTGAAGGACCCTCCGCCAACATGCTGCCAAAGACCCGGAGCAAGTGAAGTACTTGCCACTAAAGTGCCGCCGAAGAACCAGTAGGGAACTACTAAGATTTTCGCAGCTCATCATTGAGAACAGGTAATCATCAAGAGTTCCATTCCCGGCTTCTGGCAAACAGAGGCTGGGGACACTATCCCTGCCCATTCTAGCTAATAGACATTGGTGGACCTATCCTCCATGAACTTACCTAGTTCTTTTTTGAACCCTGTTATAGTCTTGGCCTTCACAACATCCTCTGGCAATGTGTGAAAAAATACAACACCCTCTGTGTGTTGTGTGCAAAAATACTTCCTTATGTTTGTTTTAAACCTGCTGCCTATTAATTTCATTTGGTAACCCCTAGTTCTTGTGTTATAAGAAAGTGTTATTTACTCTTTCTTATTTACATTCTCCACACCAGTCATGATTTTATAGACCTCTATCATATCCCCCCTCATTTATCTCTTTTTCAAGCTGAAAAGTCCTAGTCTTATTAATCTCTCCGTGTATGGAAGCTGTTCCATACCACTAATCATTTTTGTTGCCCTTTTCTGAACCTTTTCCAATTCCAATATATCTTTTTTTGAAATGGGGCAACCACATCTTCACATAGTATTCAAGATGTGGGTGTACCATAGATTTATATAGAGGCAGTATATTTTCTGTCTTATCTATCCCTTTCTTAATGATTCCCAACATTCTGTTAATTTTTTTTGACTGCTGCTGCACATTGTGTGAATGTTTTCAGAGAACTATGCACAATGACTCCAAGATCTCTCTTGAGTAGTAACAGCTAATTTAGACCCCACCATTTTATATGTATGGTTGGAATTATGTTTTCCAGTGTGCATTACTTTGCATTTGTAACCCTTCTGCCAGGTGGAGGCAGCAGCAACAAGGGCCGGGTTCAGTATCTAAGGGTTCCTTTTCAACAATACAACACAAAACTGGCTCAAACACCGACCCAGTGACCTGGGACAATTACACAGCACCCCCTGGGCACCTCTAAGAGGAAATATTTCCCCTCTCGCAAGCACAGAGTTTGAGTGTAGCAAAAACTTTTAATAAAAGGAGGAAATTAACTCAGCATTAATTTGGGAAAACACTGCAACTAGAGTTCATAAACACAAACCCTGATCAAAAAACCCACCCCCAAGTAAGTTGGGCAGTAAGTTTTCTCCGTGGGTCTTAAGTCCAGCAACCCAAAAGTCCCTTTAACATGCCTGTCCCTTCTCTGTACCTCATTCACAGTTGCTATCCTTGGCCAGTGCAGCCCCAGAGATCAGAGGTTCATCCACAGATTGTGTGGAAGACAGGGGAGAGGGGAGGTAAGCAGACACCTTACATGCTGCACTGCTCAAGCACTCACTCATCATCCCAACGGCTGCTTGCCATGCCCCTCCACCAGCCACACTGCTGGTCACACCTCTCTGCCAGCCTTCCTGCTAGCTGCTTGCTACACCTCTCCGCCAGCTGCTCGCTTGCCAAGATGTTTTCAGGGCCCAACCCCTCACACTTAACATAGCTCTCAGTGATTTCAGCCACACTGCTGGTGCATATGGGGCAGTCTCTTGCAATAGAGACACCATCCCAAAGTAAATCTAATACTTAGACCTAGGTATCAGTGATTGCAGCTCTGCAACATGTAACAAGACTCTCAATTAGCTCTTTTATTATACCATGGAGAGAGGAAGGATCAAATGGTGTCTAGGATCCTTAAACAGGACCCACACCACCAACTACAAATTACCTGTTCCCCCAATCACTCAGATCATTGGATTTTGGAACCCATGTCCCCGCCCTAGTGAGTGCTGTTCAGCTGAGGGTGAGTCTCTCTGTTGGGGTATGCCAGATACAGTTTTGCTGCCTTCAGTTCACACAACAAGGATAACAACCTTTTATTACTCCAGCCAGAATAACAAGGAGACTGGGGATCCAACACCTGCCACAAATGATCATTTGGGCAAGCAATCCCATCATGCTGAGCACCTAGGCAGGGTGGGTGTGTCCATGCAAACGAGATCAGTTTCTGAAGTCTTTTTCCACAGCTCACCACTAGATGTCAAGGGAGAGCTCATCCAGACTCTACTTGCACATTTATCAACGTTGAATTTCATCTGTCATTTTGTAGCCCATTCACCCAGTTTTGTGAGATCACTTTGTAACTCTTTGCAGTCTGATTTGGACGTAACTATCTTGAGTAGTTTTGTATCACCTGCAAATTGAGTGTAGCCACCTCACTGTTTACCCCTTTTCCCAGATCATTTGTGAATATGCTGAATAGTACTGGTCCCAGTACAGACCCCTGGGGGACACTACTATTTACCCCTCTCCATTCTGAAACTAACTGATGCTATTCCTACCCTTTGTTTCCTATCTTTTAATCAGTTACCGATCCATGAGAACCTTCCCTCTTATCCCATGACAGCTTACTTTGCATAAGAGCCTTTGGTAAGGGACCTTGTCAAAGGCTTTCAGAAAATCTAAGTACACTGGATACACTGAATCCCCCTTGTACACATGCTTGTTGACCCCCTCAAAGAATTCTAGTTGATTGGTGAGGCATGATTTCCCTTTACAAAAACCATCTTGACTCTTCCCCAACAAATCATGTACATCTATGTGTCTGATAATTCTGTTCTTTAGTATACTTTCAAACATTTTGCAAATCAGTGCTGTTTAACATGGCTTTCAGTTATAAAGATATTCTTTGTTTTTCCTTCTTGGTAGTTTTCTTTGTTTAAACAACCCCATGGAATGCCAGGAAATTATAGCATGCTTGGCTGATCATTTTGAACAGATGAGTTTTGTTTCATATTCTGTGGAAAAAGTGTCCCATAGGCCCTTTGCTTGAAAACCTGATACTAATAATCCTCAATACTAAGAATCCAACATTTAACTGTATCCAGGTAAAAAAGACAAGTGCATTTATTAGGTTAAAAATTTTATTATCACATGTGTTTTTTGTAAATTGAAAGACATACTTTGCATTATTAAGCGCATGTATAGAGAGAGAGTGTGTTTAGGTTGTATAAGGTGGGTTTGGTTTTTTTTTTTTGGTTGTTTTTTTTTTAGTTCAGGGATGCTAAACTTTGTCCCATCAAGGATCATATTGACAGCTGTACATGAGCCCAAAAGTTTCGCATAATTTAAAAATAGATAAGTTAACAGCTGCCTTATCTTTAATATGGAGATGCAGCCTATGAAAACTACAGGGATCCAATTGTTCTGTAGTAGTAGATGAGTAACCAGTCATTGATGTCTGAGAATTCAGCCACTGGTATCGTGTGCTCACCTGTAGTGTCCATGGACTGCACCTCTATAGCTGGAAGGTACCCATAGTCAGCTGCGTAAAATTCTACAGCCCTTTTGTCAACAGTTGGCCATTCTGAGTTGGCTTACTGTAGTCTGTTTCATCAGTGATTGAATTGTTATAGAACATCCAAGGAATAATTGGTGAGATACTGTTTTTGAGGATTCAGATCAAGGAACCTTTAAAACAAGTACTATAACTGCCGTGTGGACATAATGGGTGTGAATTAGACTTTATTCACACCAGTGTAAATTGAGAGTAACGCCACTGAAATTAGTTTTATACAAGTGTAACTTCATTAATCTGAATAATTGGAGAATCCAGCCCAATAGTAGAAAGGGAGTATCCAGCTTTGAAAATATCAACATTAGATTGATTTTTTCCCCTTTAACATGTAAATAATATACATTACAATTGTGTATTCTGATTTTAAAATGTCTATATTTTAAAAAGAAAAGATCTTTAAACAAGAAACAAAGGTCAGTTTCACTTGTAACAAATTAGCTGAGTGAAGAAGAAATTTATTTGGAAACTTATTATTGTTTAGGAACAGTTAGTTCACTTTATACCAAATGATTAAATATAATAATACTCTACTAAAAATCGCTCTTCTAGCCAGTGCATCAAAAACTTTTTTTTGTTTAAACAATTACATTCTATTTCAGGATAAAAAGGAACTTCAAAATGTGTTCGAGTAAAGAGTATACATCTGATAGTATTAAAATCTTCCATCCATCTTTTAAAATGAAAACATAATAAAGCAAATGACATTTCACATCAAAATATCCTTCAAAATATTTATAATTCCTTTAAAATATATTAATATCTTATAATTTGGTCATTGTCACTATAGATCATTGTACATAAATCACTAATGCACACTTCAATTTGGTATATCGAAAAGTAGTAAATGTCATGTTTGTAAGTATTGGACCAGACTACACTTAAAAGTTTTGCTGGAATAGCTATGTCGGTTAGGTGTGGAAAAAATCATACCCATGACTGATATAGCTATGCCAGGAAAAGCCCTACTGTAGATGCAGTTACACCAGCAAAAAGTCTTTGTCCCGCTATAACTTATTTCATTCTGAGAGCTAGTATAACCTGTGGCTGCACAAGGAGGGCTTGTCAGTATAGCTATTCTGGCAAACACGGTCTAAATACAGACAAGGCCTTAATCTTATCAAATTTAAATTCACTATGTACAGTATTCATTATGATCTGGAATGTCTCTTTGGTTTGTAAATTCATGAAATGTCTGAACGTCTGTTACATTTTATTTTACACTTCAGAGCAACAACAACAAGAAAATCTCTGCTTCCCTTATGTTCATTGTATAAAAGTCATTCATTGGATGTTAGTTTTTCTTTGCTTTTAAGGGGAAAAAGGCAAACACATCAAATTTGGGGCGGGGGGGGAAACCCTACTTTGATTTTATATATGTATGTGTGTTTTTCTACATAATCTTTTTCCTGATGATACCCAAAAAGTTCTGACAAGTTAAAAAAATTGTTTGAATCCCTGCAACCTCATAAAGTTCACCTCGAATAGAGGATGCAGAAGAAGGGAGATTTGGGTGTGAAACCACAGGGTTTTAGGCTCTAAGGGAACCACACTCTCTCTCTTTGGATCTGGAGGCAGTAGTACAAGAACTCAATCCTTTCTGATGCTTCCTGCTCCAGCCCTGCTAGCATAGCTCTCTGACAAGCTGTGTAGCTGTTGAATTTCCTTCATCAAAGAAGCAAAAAGCATGGTTTCAAAGCAAACAGCTTGTGGGGGAAAACATGCTGTGGAGGTGCTGTTTCACTCCATACTTAGTCTACACACCCTTTCCATTTGCTTTTGTTCAACTCTGCCACAATACTTGGTTGGATGATCCCTTGGTCAAGGGGCTGGACAGAGACTCTGTCAAATGTTGCTTTGTGACTTTGAGCAAATTAGGTGATCTCTGCCTCAGTCATTTTAAAATGGGATACCACTTTCTTAGTTCGTGGTGGTGTTGGGATGATCTATCTTTAATGTTTATGAAGACACAGATGATATAATGAGATCTATATAAGAGGATGAAACTCGGTATCTAAAGTGGTTATATGTAATCAGAAATGTTTGAGATATTTTCAGGCAAAAATATGGATTTTCATTCAGCTACCTTTGTAGAAGCCTTAAAAAGTTGTAGATTGCAGAAACCTGGTATGCTGCAGATAGTAAAAGTACAACTGAAACATTAAAATCAATGCCTTCAAATTCAGAATTTAGCAATGCTGAAGTTTTAGCAACAGCTACTCTGAAGCATTAAAACTGTCTTTATAAGGCATGAGGAAGGAATCAATAAACATTTTATGTTGAGACACTTTCTTTCATCTTGGAAGGATTATATTAGGACTGAATATTAAAATACTCCAATATTTGTATTTTGAATATGATACTGAGTAAGCATGATGTTTTTAGTATGACCTAAAATAAACTGGTTACAGCAGAGGGTGCTGATTTATGGCACAAAGACTTTGGGTCTGATCATCATTTTTACCTGTTTAAAAGCTTGCCTATAACCATCTGGAAGACCATTAGAAACATCATGCCAGGTGCCCCAGAAAATCCCATTGCGAACACCTTTGTATTTTTGGTGATAGTATTTGCCATTTAGGTTGGCAGACAAACATTTATCAAACCACCAGCCAGAACTGTAGTAAGCCCCACAATTTCCTGATAGATACTTATCATTGTCTTTGTCCGGAGTAGTGAAGAATTTTTGATCATGGTTGTAATGTTTACTGAAGTGCAGGGCATCTCCGGCTGTACCACTATAGCCACTGACACTTAGACGGTACTTGAGATATTCATTGGCTACATAGAACTGTTCATATTTAGCATATTCTCGAATACCATTGAAATCTTCAAGCTCAATTCTCAGCTGCATATCCTTGCTTTTGGTCAGGAGATGAATTTTATCATTCCCCAGCCAAAACTCCCTGCTGAGATTTCCAAAGCCATTTTTGTAGTCATTCCATGTTCTGTTGAAGTTAATGCTACCATCTTGACGCATCTGTAGCACTGTCCAGCCACCTCCCATTGATTCCATGTCACAGTAAACCTCAAAGCTGCTATTTTTTGGATCTGGAATAACTCTGTAGATTCCATTACGCCTTCTACCTGCTGTGTAATGATCAGCACAGTCTCTTTGCATTAGTTGTATAACTAGGGGGAAAATAGATAGTATTAGTATGGACAGTCTTATTTAATTTTTTTTAGTATCTAGTAAACCACATCAAGCATTCCAGACTATGTTAATGTAAAAAATTACATTTTAAACTCACGGTGTATACTCTTCAGCACTTTTAGCAGTATCTTGCCTGGAGGTTCTCTCTCCTATTTTTCTTATTTATTAATAAATGCAAAAACAATACAAATGATTAACGTTACTCTAAAAAATGCTACATAGCTCCATAAAATTGCCTTGCTGCTTATTTCTTGCATGTATATCCATAAAGAATAATGAATTAAATTCCACAAAGCTGGTTCAAGGAGGTACAAAACACATACCCCGAGGGTTGCATCTTGTGGGGGTGACTTATCTCTCCAGAGGTCAAGAAGTGTTTCTGCAGTCAGAGTTCTGGTAAGTATGGGCATCTTTTATTCCCATCAGGGCTACTCCATAGGTGTCCACCACCAGGAGCCTGATGCATCTGATGGCTATGCAGCCACCCTGGTGACACTGCATTTTTGGCCAAAATTGCCCACTTTTCACTGGGCTGGCCTCTTCCCCTCTTTCCTTTTCACCCAGTGAAGTTGTTTGCTATTTACAGCCAAAATCTGGCCCCCTCTGTACACTTTCCATTATTGGAACTCTTTTCCATGAGCTAATGCTGGCATATTTCAGTAGTGAATTTGGCCTACTATTTCCATTCTATTATTTCAAATGCTTTTTAACTCATGTATTCAACGATACCTTAATTTTCTCTTATGTATTATAGAATTTGCTCCTCTTGTGGAATGGATTCATTGTACTTTGTCATATTAATGTCTATAATTCAGTACCTTTCATGCTATAGTATGTCATATGAGAAGTTTATTTCATATCAGGATGACTTAAAGATGGCTCATTATTGGCTGTTAGTCTAGACAATGGGAATTTTTCATATGTCAGTGGTCAGTTATTTACAATACTTTAGGAAATAGGAGGAAACTAGTAATGTTGTCTTATGCCGATTCTATGATTCCTAAAAAGATGTAGCTAGAAAAGTGACAGTGCTTTCCTGTGCATGTAGAATTGCTGGCTTCGTAATAAAGAAATAGTCAGTATGCTGATCCATTTACGTAACTCATCTTCCTATCAATTTATTTTATACAAACATATTTTCCAGATGTTTCCTGAGGATTATAAATCCATCTATAACCACTTACTAGTACTGACGGTGTGCGCAAGAGTTTTTACAGGATATGCTGCAAATGACACATTCTTAGAACTTCATGTTCCACAACACAATATCAGAGAGGTAGCCGTGTTAGTCTGGTTCTGTAAAAGCAGCAAAGGTGCCACAGGATTCTTTGCTGCTTTTACAACACAATATGTTCATTAACACAACAATATTTCATTTATGTCTTTCAGAGGAAGTGTTTTAAGTGTTGGAAACTATTTTGAGAATGTATATTCCTACTACAAAATAATTTAAATGTATGGGAGTGTTTGATTACATGTTTTAATTGTATATCACCACTGGAAAAATACAAATATTAATAAAAGAACTGTTTGTTAAGAGGAAGTGCTGTTCTCAGGCTACAGTAGGAGACTGGGAGTTAGGATTCCTGGGTTATTTAAGAAATGTGAGGAAAAACTTCAGAAAGGGAGCATTTTAAAATTATTTTCTCTGCAAAAGTTAGTAAATATTTTATTTAAGAAATTACATAAAGAATAAATTGTCCTATAGAATCATAGAACCATAGGACTGGAAGGGTCATCTAGTTCAGTCCCCTGCACTCAAGGTAGGACTAAGTGATAACTAGACCATCCCTCATGGGTTCATCTAACCTGTTCTTAAAAATCTGTGATGACAGAGATTCCACAACCTCCCTAGGCAATTTGTTCCAGTGCTTAACCACCCTGACAGTTAGGAAGTCTTTCCTAATATCCAACCTAAATCTCCCTTGCTGCAGTTTAAGCCCATTGCTTCTTGTCCTATCCTCAGAAGTTAAAGAGAATAATTGTTCACCCTCCTCCTTGTAACAATCTTTGATGTACTTGAAAATTATCATGTCCCCCTTCAGTCTTCTCCCGACTAAACAAACCCAATTTTTCCTTATAAGTCATATTTTCTACACCTTTAATCATTTTTGTTGCTTTTCTCTGGACTTTCTCTAATTTGTCCACATCTTTCCTGAAATGGTAGCACCTAGGACTGGACACAATACTCAATAGGTTATTTTGAAGAGTTATTTTGTCAAATTAAGAGAGTATATTCCATCTTTAAAGTGTGAAAGAGAAATCTTATTCTTTCATTATGTTCAAATCTCAGTGTAACCTTAACTTTGTGGTTGATACTAATTCTGCCATGGAATGCACATATTTTGTATATGAGAGAGAATGTAACATGGAGTTAATTACATAGAATAGGGATGCAAAATATGTTACTCAAGGATAGTCTTGGATTACATAAGTGACTTATTTATTCTCCTCCACTCTTGAGTTTTGTGGTCAACCCTAACTCATGAAAATAATAATAAATTGTTTTCTTTGTTTTACTTTCATCCACATATAAATTGGAGTTGTGGAAGAAGATTTCTGATAGATAAAACTGTCTTGTTAACATCCAGAGACTAGAGACAACAATTTCAAACTTGGGTACCTAAAGTTAAGCATCTAAAGCCATATGTAGGCCCTGAACTAGGGCCTCATCCAAGGCCTGTTGAAGCCAATGGGAAGACTCCCGTTTATTTCAGTGGATAAGATGTTAAGTAGCCTAAGTTTCAGAATAGATGTGAACAAAGAGGGCCTGTCTCAATTAGACACAGGGCCGGTGCTTCCATTAGGCGACCCTAGGCAGTCGCCTAGGGCGCCAGGATTCGGGGGGTGGCATTTTGTGCGCTCCCCACAGGGCGCACAGCAGCTTCTGGTTCCGCTCCCATTGCGCCGCCGAAGAAGGACCTTCTGCCGACGTGCCGCAGAAAACAGCAGCAGGCAATTGAGTAGCTCAATGACTGCCGCTTTCGCCTACGGCATTTCGGCTGAGGGTCCTTCTTCGGCGGCGCAACAGGAGCAGAGCCAGAAGCTCCCGCGCGCCCCGTGGGGAGCGCACAAAATGCCGCCTCCCGAATTCTGCCTAGGGCGCCAGAAACTCTGGTGCCGCTCCTGATTAGACACCTTCTATGGATCCAACCCTACTCCTATTTAAGTCAATAATAGTTTTGCCATTGACTTCACTGAAATCAGGATTCGTTCCTATGAGCGAAAACTAATTATTGTCATCCTTTCTAGTTTCATAATGCACGTATTACCATTACATTTTCACTATCGCTGTTGGACTGTTTGTTATATATAAATGCTATGTACAGTAACTCCTCACTTAGTAATCCCGGTTAACATTGTTCGTTATGTTGCTGATCAATTATAGAACATGCTCGTTTAAAGTTGTGCCTGCTTTGTCCACTGCTTGCAGAAAGAGCAGCCCGTTGGAGCTAGCTGGTGGGGGTTTGGAACCAGGGTGGTCCAGCAGCCTCCCATCAGCATCCCGCTCCCCTAAGTTCCCTGTGCAGCAGCACAGCCCTGCCGGGCAGTTCAGCTGTCCTTCTCCCTCCCCCCCCCCCCACTGCAATGTGCTGCTCCTGCCCTCTGCCTTGGAGCTGCTCCCAGGAGCCTTCTGGTTGCAGTGCAAGGGGGTGGGCGGAAGAGGGGTGCTAATGTCAGGGTGTCCCCCTCCCCCCATTCCTTTACTCCATTTCCATGGGGGAGGGGAAGGGGAGGGACACAACAGGGCTCAGGATGGAGGGAGCTTGCTGGCAGCAGATGCTGTCTCAACTTGCTGATCTACTTAAAAAGGCAATGTACTTAGAGTGGGGATCAGCGTACTTAAAGGGGCAATGCATGTCTGTCTGTCTGTCTGTCTCTCTCTCACACACACACACACACACACACACACACACACACACACAGTGTGTGTCTCTGTTTCTCTCTGCCATGCTGTCTCCCCTCCCTCCATTCGTGCTGCCTTGTAGAGTGTGAGGCTACATTAACAACAATGTGGTAACCATTGAGGGCTCAGCCAAGTGCTAGTTCATCGTTTAGCAGTAAGGCATTCCCTGGGAAATATCCCATCCTCTTGCACCCTCTGACTTCACCACCTCAACCAAACTTCACAATCATCATTGCTGTGTACAATATTAAATTGTTTGTTTTAAAAAAACATATACTGTGTGTGTGTATATATATATATATATATATATATATACACACACATATATATAGTCTTTTGTCTGGTGAATTTTTTTTCCCCCTGGAACCTACCCTTTCCCATTTACATTAATTTTTATGGGGAAATTGGATTCACTTAACATCGTTTAGCTTAAAGTAGCATTTTCCAGGAACATAACTACAACATGAAGTGAGGAGTTACTGTAGTAGTATTTTTACCTGCCTGGATTAAGACTGTAGGTTGAACATTACTTAGCATCAGTTACCCTTTCTGCATGTGTTATAGTAACACAAGAATATAGATCTATCAAGACTAGACTGGCTTGTGTTAGTGACCAAAAACTGATATTTCAGAAAAAGGTGGTGATGAGGAGAATTTAGAATGCACCTACCCAATCATGGAGAGTTGTACATGATGGGTAGGAAAAATTCCTTCCTGACCTCTGACTATCTTATACCTGAAGCATGACATTTGATTACTGGTATCTAATAAAGACATTGCTATAACATAAAGTTGTTCATGTGTCCTGTTTGTGTTTTTGCTGATCTTGTGTTTCAGAATTTCAAAACATAGCAGTGCATTCATTGTACTATCTGCAGTTTTCTCTGATATTCTTTAAATAGACTAGTATTGCAGATGGGAGTCAAGGAGAGCAGGTCCTGCAGGTATGACTTCTGGTAGACAAAAGAGCTGTCTAATTTAATACGTCATACTTTTTTTAGCTTGGAGGATTGGCAAGCAGTTTGGTGCTCAAAAATTTAGTGCAGTGACCTGTCATTGTTTTAATCTCTAGAGAACTCTTTTATTATGTATGGTATCTGGATGGCAGAATACACTGGCAACTTTTTGTTAATGCCTCTTACTTCTAAAGATCCTTCAATGTAATATCAAACTTTTAGTTACATACAGACAACGTAAATATTAAAATGTTAATCATATTAATTTGGCAAAAGTAAAGATTAACATGATATAATATACCAATTCCATTTATTTTTTCTTTTAATAATCATAACAGGATTTCTTAAAAAGTAACAAAAGTCCCTCACAACATGGTATTTAAAAGGAAATAAATCCCCAAGCTCCCACATTAGTGTCTCATTTTACATTGTTTATATATTAGATTCTTGCCAATATTCCACTATTGCTAAAAGAATGCTGTGTGTGCCTTCCATTTGAGAAGCATTAATACCGATTAGATTTTTAGCCAAGCCTTACATGTGTGTGTAGCTATGGTAAATAATGATTTTGTTATCCATCTATACAACTTACACCTTTCATTAGATTCCTTTGTTGTTAGCTAACACTTTCCAGACCATTTAAAAACAATTCCAGGATATTTTGAGATGTTTATTTTTTCAGTCTTTCATTATCAAAGTCAGATAGTAAAACTATTGAAATCTTTTAGGGCCAGATCTTTCTCATTCCCTTCCCCTAATCCCTCAAAAATGTGAAAAAACATTTGAGCCAAAAACAGTTGTTCAGTTTTCAGTGTAATGTAGAATTAAAGTGGATATTTTCCTTTTGAATACAGTGTAAAATAAAATTTAAATATATAAAGAAATTTCATTTCCATCTTAATGTTTGGGCTCTGAATTGCTATGACAGCAGTATGCAAATATGAGTAAATACAGTATGCATATTTGCTGAACAAATGTTAAAATAAATGTTCCCTTTGGAGGGCTACATTTTAAGTACTATGTTAGAGCCAAATCCTGAGAAGTACTGAGTACTCGCAACTCCCATGGAAGTTGAAATCACTTAGTATCTTCCAGCAAGTCCTTCCTGGCCACAATAAGAGTGAATTTTATAATACTTTTTAATTTGTGAAGATGAAAGCAAAGGTATTTGTGGTAAAATGTTTAAATTGTTCTATTAAATAATTCTACAGAAAATTTATAAATATAGCTTTACATACCAGGACTTGATTGTATGACTGGACACTTAGAAGAACATCTGTCATCCAAATTTTTAAAAAAAGATGTCAGATTTGCTACTTTGCTGTCGACGTAATTTTGTACGTTGTCCATGTTTATGAGGCTTCTTTTTTCCACATTACTCTGCAGTGACTGGATCTGATTCTTTGCATTCTTCAAACTGGCTGACATTTTATTAACTTTGCTCTGTAATTCCTTTACTCTATTGTCTTGTATCTTACTGTTCTCTGTGGGGACTTCTCTATTAGGTGGCAGGAATTCAGTACTGTCTCTTTCTTGGTTGTCGTCTGCCTGCAACTTGCAATCTTGGCAAGATTTCTTCAATTTGTTTACTTCATCTTTAAGATTTTGTACTTCTTTGAGAGCCTTCTCAATCAATCTGAACTGCTTAGGTAGCTGGATGGTCATCGGAGGCAGGTTTATCTGATATGGACATTCCTCTCCTTCTTCACATTTCCCATTGGTTTTGAGCTTTATAGGACAAGCATCAATAGCTTTTCCTTCTTTAAAACCTTCTGTATGTTCATCTGCAAGTGCAGAAACATTTGTAAAAGCAAGCAGAGCTGTCTTAAACAAGACTAAGTAAATGAGCTTCTTCATCTTTGCAGTGAAACTAGCTCAATGAGGAAGTATGTAAAACTGGAAGAACTTTTTATAAAGGCAGGCAGCAGCCTGTGTGTTAACAGATAAACTGCCTTCACTGTTCTCAGAAATGGGTGGGAGTTCTTGCATCACAACAAGTTTTAGTGATATTAATAGCAGAGCAAAGTAGGTAGTCCTTGGCAAAAGTAGCTTATGCATAGTAACACAAGCAAAATGATAATATTCGTGTGCACAGATAGAGTATGAAGTTTATTTTGAGGTCTTATTTATTTTACTTTGATTTTTCTTTTGAAAACAACAGATATCTAAAGCAAGAAAATATTTTATGATAGTCTACAAAATTCCTGATTCACAACATTTGAATATCATAACATTATACTTAAAAATGGACATTGTGGACCATGTCATCTCCTCTACCTTGAAAGGTGGAGAATGTCATACTGTCTGGAGTGGTTCACAAATATGAATGCCTACCTCAGGACAGACTGACAGAAAACAGGGCAGATACCCCAAACTGGTGGTGTATTCTATAATTAGATTTCACCAAGCCAGTAACAAATGTGAACTCCTGGATCACTATACCAGTGACAGACAGTCCCCTCAGACTCTCCAGTCTATCTTGCCACTCAGACAAACTGAACTTTGTGATAAAAGTGGTCACTAAACCAAAAATCACACCATATCAGGTTGCTCCCAGTCCCAAGAGACCAGCCACTTACCCCAGATCAATTGGTACTCCAGATCTGGAAAAGAGAAGACTGAGAGGGGAAATGATAACAGTTGTCAAGTACGTAAAAGGTTGTTACAAGGAGGAGGGAGAAAAATTGTTCTTAACCTTTGAGGATAGGACAAGAAGCAATGGGCTTAAATTACAGCAAGGGCGGTTTAGGTTGGACATTAGGAAAAACCTGTCAGAGTGGTTAAGCACTGGAATAAATTGCCTATGGAGGTTGTGGAATCTCCATAATTGGGGATTTTTAAGAGCAGGTTGGACAAACACCTATCAGGGATGATCTAGATAATTCTTAGTCCTGCCTTGAGTGCAGGGGACCGGACCAGATGATCCCTTGAGCTCCCTTCCAGTTCTATGATCCTATGATCTTACACCAAAGACAATGTTTGCAGCCAATTCTATAGTAAACTAACTATATGCTTATTAGCTAAGAACAATGAATGCGATTTAGTCTAAACTTCATGCAGCTGATTGACAGGGGGAGTTACTTACTACTCAAAAAATAATATATTGAAATCCCAAGCACAGAAAAATTGTAAAATATGTTAATAATTTGGGATTTTGCCCTTGTGCCCTATATTGAGACAAAGGACTGTAGTTGGAAGTGACTTTTTAGGTGTTTGAAATGGAAGAATAAACAAGGTTAACTTCAAGTTAAAATTATGACTATCATTTTACGTTTTAAAATAACTACAAAAATGGTCAAAACGTTGGTTATTAAAAATATGAATTACAGGAAATGCAGCATAGAAATGAAAGATAGAAACTGATTATTTCTGTTGAGGTTGCAGAACTTATGTCAAATATTTTATAATTCATAGATTCATAGATTCTAGGACTGGAAGGGACCTAGAGAGGTCATCGAGTCCAGTCCCCTGCCCTAATTGCCTTAGTAAGTAGAAATGTGTTAGCTACACTATTTTGCTGGAGCACTGGCATTTTTATAATGTTCAACTTGAGCCTTCCCTAGGAAGCCCTCACACTTTATTTTGATAATGATCATGGTTAATATCTGTTATCATTGTCTATGTCGGATACTATATTTAACTTCAATCTTTTGCTTCACATGCATGCAGGATGCTGGTGCACATGGCACAGGATAATTAGACCCTCTGTATTCAAGGTACTTGATGTTAATGGAATTGAAGATGGGCTGAATTAAGGGTTTCTAGCGGCCCATATTGGTTGGGTAGTTCAGAAAAAAGAAACTAAAAAAATACGAGGAAGCTAGTCAAAACTA
Organism: Mauremys reevesii; assembly: GCF_016161935.1. Taxonomy (NCBI): domain Eukaryota; kingdom Metazoa; phylum Chordata; order Testudines; family Geoemydidae; genus Mauremys; species Mauremys reevesii. The sequence goes on from NC_052623.1 coordinate 336,175,159, forward strand.
CTGAAACTCAAAACTGAGTAAGTCAAAGTGCTTAGACTTGTCAATTATACCATAATTGAGTCACAGAAGCCCTATTATGAAAGATTAAGCAGCTCAAGGAGGCCCCCTATTAATTATTAGTATGTGTTGTGGGCAGGGCTGGCTCCAGCTTTTTTGCTGCCCCAAGCAGCAAAGGGGGAAAAAAATTTAAAAGAAAAAGAAAAAAACAATTGAGCTGCCACCAAGGTGCTGCTGAAGAGGAAGAGAGGGAGTGAAGGACCCCACTGAATTGCCGCTGAAGACCCGGACATGCCCCCCCAATAACGAACGGAGTGCTGCCCCTTTGTATTGGCCACCCCAGGCACCTGCTTCCTTCGCTGGTGCCTGGAGCTGGCCCTGGTTGTGAGGGGGGGAAGCCCCAAAATATTTTATCTTAGAGAAGTGGTCCCAAAACTTTTTACCTTGCACTCCCCCCCTTGCCCTTGTCCATGCCGCCCCAGAGCTGCCCGTCCACCAAACCTGCTTGGTGCTGTAGCCCCAAATGCCGGGTCACAATGGCAGGAGCAGGGTTCAGCCCCGCAGAACAGGAACCACCAATGCAGGGTAAGAGTGGGGTGGGCAAAGTTTCTAACCCCTCCTCCATCCTGGGGTCTTCCCACCACACGAGGCCAGGATTAGGGTTCTGGTGCCAGGATGGAGGATGCTGCTGCAGGTGGTCGGTGCCCTCTCAGCAATTTAATATAGTGCATCCATTGAATTACAAGGCTACATCTGTCCCTGCTTATGGTTTTATGCCTTGTGCTGGCCATCTACATATGAGTCAGTGTGCCCTTGTTGCCAAGAAGGCTAACGTCATTTTGGGCTGTATAAGTAGGGGCATTGCCAGCAGATCGAGGGATGTGATCATTCCCCTCTTTTCAATGTTGGTAAGGCCTTATCTGGAGTACTGTGTCCAGTTGTGGACCCCATACTACAAGAAGGATGTGGAAAAATTGGAAAGAGTCCAATGGAGGGCAAGAAAAATGTTTAGGGGGCTGGAGCGCATGACTTATGAGGAGAGGCTGAGGGAACTGGGATTGTGTAGTCTGCAGAAGAGAAGAATGAGGGGGGATTTGATAGCTGCTTTCAACTACCTGAAAGAGGATGGATCTAGACTCTTCTCAGTGGTACCAGATGACAGAACAAGGAGTAATGGTCTCAAGTTGCAATGGGGGAGGTTTAGGTTGGATATTAGGAAAAACTTTTTCACTAGTAGGGTGGTGAAGCACTGGAATGGGTTACCTAAGGAGGTGGTGGAATCTCCTCCTTAGAGGTTTTTAAGGTCAGGCTTGACAAAGCCCTGGCTGGGATGATGTAGTTGGTAATTGGTCCTGCTTTGAGTAGGGGGTTGACTAGATGACCTCCTGAGGTCCCTTCCAACCCTGATATTCTATGATTCTGTGATTCATAGGAGTGAATCTCTTTCCAATAAAACAGAAGATGTGAAAAACTTTTAAAAGTTTTGGAGGAGATGTTAGGGTCTGTTAACTTCTGATGCAGTGAGGACCAGATTCTGCCACTTCTGTTCACATGCAATAATACACCTCTACGCCGATATAACGTGACCAGTATAACACAAATGTGGATATAATGCGGTAAAGGAGTGCTCTGGGGGTTGGGGCTGCACACTCCAGCAGATCAAAGCAAGTTTGATATAACGCAGTTTCACCTATAATGTAAGATTTTTTTATTTTATTTTTTGCTCCCGAGGACAGCGTTATATCAGGGCAGAGGTGTACTTCACTCTGTAAATAATTCTATTGGGTGGGTTCATCTTCTCTTGTAGAAGAGCAAGACTCCTGAGAGAAAGTGAGATAATATAAAAAGGTAACAAAATGAGAGTTACATACAAAAGATAACTACAAGTTAATAATCAATTAAATAAGAATTAAATAAAAGAGTAGGTAAAATAATAGGGTAAGAATAAATAGGAAAGTAAAAATACATGTAAATACAGTAATAAGATAAGAACGACAAGGAGTCCTTGTGGCACCTTAGAAACTAACAAATTTATTTGGGCATAAGCTTTCATGGGATATAACCCACTTCATCAGATGGAAGTGGAAAATACAGTAGAGAGGTATAAATACACAGCATATGAAAAGATGGGAGTTGACTTGCCAAGCAGGGGTGGGGGTGGTCAGTGCTAATGAGCCAATTCAATTAAGGTGGAAGTGGGCTATTCTCAACAGTTGACAAGAAGGGGTGGAAATCACTTTTGAAGTGCTAATGAGCCAATGTAATCAAGGTGGCCCATTTCAAACAGTTAACAAGAAGGTGTGAGTATCAGCAGGGGGAAATTAGTTTTTGTAGTGACCCATCCACTCCCAGTCTTTATTCAGGCCTAATTTGATGGTGTCTAGTTTGCAAATTAATTCCAGTTCTGCAGTTTCTCGCTGGAGTCTGTTTTTGAAGGTTTTTTGTTGAAGAATTACCACTTTTAAGTCTGTTATTGAGTGTCCAGGGAGATTTAAGTGTTCTCTTACTGGTTTTTAATGTTTTAATTCTTGATGTCAGATTTGTGTCCATTTATTCTTTTGCATAGAAACTGTCCGGTTTGGCCAATGTACATGGCAGAAGGGCATTGCTAGCACATGATGCCATATATCACGTTGGTAGATGTGCAGGGGAACAAGCCCCTGATGGTGTGATTGATGTGATTAGGTCCTATGATGGTGTCCTTTGAATAGATATGTGGACAGAGTTGGCACCGGGGTTTGTTGCAGGGTTTGGTTCCTGGGTTAGTGTTTTTGTTGTGTGGTGTGTACTTGCTGGTAAGTATTTGCTTCAGGTGGGGGGGCTGTCCGTAAGTGAGGACTGGCCTGTCTCCCAAGTTCTGTGAGAGTGAGGGATCGTCCTTCAGGATAGGTTGTAGATTCTTGATGATGCGCTGGAGAGGTTTTAGTTGGGGGCTGTAGGTGACAGCTAGTGGTATTCTGTTACTTTCTTTGTTGGGCCTGTCCTGGAGTAGGTGACTTCTGGGTGCCCTTCTGGCTCTGTCAATCTGTTTCTTCACTTCACCAGGTGGGTATTGTAGTTAAGAACACTTGATAGAGATCCTGTAGGTGTTTGTCTCTGTCTGAGGGATTGGAGCAAATGCAGTTGTATCTTAGAGCTTGGCTGTAGACAATGGATCATGTGATGTGGTCTGGATAAAAGCTGGAGGCATGTAGGTAAGTACAGTGGGCAGAGGGTTTCCGGTATACAGTGTTGTTTATGTGACCATCGCTTATTTGCACTGTAGTGTCTAGGAAGTGGATCTCTTGTGTGGACTGGTCCAGGCTGAGTTTGATGGTGGGGTGGAAATTGTTGAAATCCTGATAGAATTTCTCAAGGGCCTCCTTCCCATGGGTCCAGATGATGAAGATGTCATCAATGTAGCTCAAGTAGAGTAGGGGCGTTAGGGGACAAGAGCTGAGGAAGCGTTGTTCTAAGATACATACTTTTATTGTATAGTTACTGTGACAGGTTGGATCACAGAAACCCTCTTGGGAGCTGCCACCCGATGTGCCAAGACTACTTCTACCCCTGCCTTCCCTGCCAGCTCGGGACTTCAGCACCCTGTCTTGCTGAGCCAGACACTCCCATCTGCTCCAACACAGACCCATGGTCTGAATTACTTGCCCCAAAGCTTCAGGTTTACCTGAAAGCAGCTCACAGAAGTGTTCTTATCTTTAACACTCAGATGCCCAACTCCCAATGGGGTCTAAACCCAAATAAATCTGTTTTACCCTGTGTAAATCTTATACAGGTTAAATTCACAAATTGTTTGCCCTCTATAACACTGACAGAGAGATATGCACAGTTGTTTGCTCCCTCGGGTATTAATATGTACTCTGAGTTAATTAATAAGTAAAAAGTGATTTTATTAAATACAGAAAGTAGGATTTATAATAGGTCATTGAATCTAGCCCCCTGCCTTCACTAGCAGGACTGATTTTTGCCCTAGATCCCCAAGTGGCCCCCTCAAGGATTGAGCTCACAACGCTGGGTTTAGCAGGCCACTGCTCAAACCACTGAGCTATCCTTCCCCCCAGATTTAAGTGGTTGCAAGTAGTAACAGACAGAACAAAATAAGTTACCAAGCAAAATAAAATAAAACACACAAATCTATGGCTAATCAAACTGAATACAGATAATCTCACCCTCAGAGATGCTTCAGTGAGTTTTTTCCTCAGACTGGACACCTTCCAGGCCTGGGCACAATTCTTTCCCCTGGTACAGCTCTTGTTCCAGCTCAGGTGGCAGCTAGGGGATTCTTCATGATGGCTCCTCTCCTGCTTTGTTCTGTTCCACCCCTTTATATATCTTTTGCATAAGGCAGGAATCCTTTGTCCCTCTCTGGGTTCCCACCTCCTCCCTCTCAATGGAAAGACACCAGGTTAAAGATGGATTCCAGTTCAAGTGACATGATCACATGTCACTGCAAGACTTCATTACCCTCTTGCCAGCACACAGGAAGACTCACAGGTAAAACAGAGCCATCTGCAGTCAATTGTTCTGGTTAATGGGAGTCATCAGGATTCCAAACCACCATTAATGGCCCACACTTTGCATAATTACAATAGGCCCTCACAGTTATAGTTCATATTTCTAGTTTCAGATACAAGAGTGGTACATTTATACAAATAGGAGGATCACACTCAGTAGATTATAAGCTTTGTAATGATACCTTACAAGATACCTTTTGCATGAAGCATATTCCAGTTACACTATATTCACTCATTAGCATATTTTTATAAAATCATATAGACTGCAACGTCAGTTACATTTATGGAAATGTAGGAATATAGAAAGCAAAGAGAGGAAACTGCCAAGCAACCAGAATTAGCAGCCAAATCTTTAATCCAATTTTCTAAGAATTCTTGATTTGGATAAGTACAATTTATTTTATTTTGCCCAGCTGGGCTATCATTTTTGGGTTATTTTTTAAAAATTATGGGACAGAGTCTTGTTGTTTAATGAGTATGGGAATCAAAGAAAAGTGTTGTGTGTATATACCAAAACGAAGAGAAGCAAAATGTATATTAGTACAGTTGAAACTTAAAGGTTTTGAAAGGCCCAAGAATTTAAGATAGGTAATCTGACTATATTCCACACTCCAGACCTGACATCTACGCCCAATACAATGAAGTGATCTCAGTTAATTACAGATTGCTAGAATAATTAAAAGGAAACTGCCATTTGCTCTATCGGATAGCCTCTTCTTGGAGGCATCCATTTTACAGGAATGTGACACTAGCAAGTCTGAGAAACCTAATGAAAAATTGTTTAAAACAGCTCCACCCATGTTTTAGAATTTTTAAATATATGTAAACTAGAGTATTGTATCTTTATTCGGGTTATTTTTCTATTTTTTTCAAAACATACTGATATAATGAAGGCCAATATTTTCAAACCTGGATGCCAAAACAGTCTTCTGGATATGTATCTAGGCTCTGACATTAAAGTTCCAAGCCGCTACAACTTCCATTACACTCACTGCTACCCAAACTGTCCTGGCTTGCCGCTTTCTGATGTAGTGCCAGGATTTAGCCATACATGTTTTGTTTAAACACTGGAATTCTTACCAAATGTAAAGTAACTTAACTTTCCACATTACCATTGTTAGGAATTACAAAGTACTACCTGGTCAGACTACCCATTGCCACAAGGCCATTAGAGTTTCTGGGGATGAGAGGAACACTGCACCCTCATGTTCTGTCCCATGGACATACCACCTGCCCTTGCAGCCAGAAAGGAGGAGTAGAGCTGTAATGCTAGCTCTGTGTTCTCCAGAAATTTCCCTTTACAAAAAGGGAATTCTCAGAGGGCCAGAGCAATGCAAAGGAGTCCTAGTATGTCTGAGATTCTGGCCCTTGGGGCAAAGTTTTTAAAAGTATTTTAGTGCCTAGTGCGATTTTCAAAAAGCATTTATCTGTATCTTTAGGCAAATACCTTTAGCAGTGTGGCTCCTAATTGCTGTCAAGTGGGTATTATAATTTATAAATTGAATCTAGGGTTCAGAAACACAGAAATAAAGAGCTACATTGCAAATTGTTGCTACAGCGCCTACAATACCTTAAGCATAGTGTATTGGACGCTCGCTCTTTGGCTCGGAAGGAGGCCTCTCATTCCAGTTGCCTTTGGGCTTGTCTGGCCAAGGCACAAAGCTGCAGAACAATCTAGGGCTCTTGCCTCCACCCGAGGCCCCCCAGGTCCTCTAGTTTCTAGCCCCACAATAGGGCTGGGCGCCAGACAGTCATGGCCGGCTTTAGCCTGAGCTTGGGGAAGCTCAAGCTGCCACCAATTAAACGCTGGCTTTGGCCAGGGCGGGCTTCCGGCTGCCAGCAAGGATATCACAATCTATGGAGCTGGTTCGGGCCTGGGCTTGAGGAGGCTCAGGCTGCCAGCAAGCAAACAGTCTATAAGGGAGCTGGTAAGGGAGGCTCCTTCTTCGGAGCAGGAGCTTCCCTGCACAGTGTAGGGAGTCGGCCACCACAGGATGGGGTGGCAGGGGAACGCAGGCCCACCCTACTCCACTGCGTTCCCAGCCCAGGGCCCTGGCAGGGGCAGGACTGGCTGCCCCTGCATCGGCGGGGATCCAGCCACAAAACGCCAACTGAGCTATCCCTGGCTCTGCAGCCAGCTGCTCTGTGGCTGCCCCTGGAACGGTTACTTCGTGCCTCCCTGGGGTTTGGTACCTCTCACTTCCAGGGATCGTCAGGCTCCTTTGGGTATGCTGCAGCCGGTAGTCCGGGCCACTCCTCGTCAGGGTCTCCCACTTCTGCTGCTATCAGACAGCCAGGAGTAGATTCTCTTCCTGGGCCCGGCAGTATGTCCAGAGCATCCTTCTCTTCCGGGAATTCCACCACAACCATAGGCGGCAGGTTATATGTTTGTGCGGTGCCCGGGCTCCAGGAATATTCAGGGCCGGGTGCCCTGCTCCAGCAATAGTTGGAGCTGGGTCTCCCCCGGCCCTGCCTGGATTGGGCCCCGGCCCCCGCAGGCCTCACCCCGCCGCCGCGTCCCTGCCTGGAGCGGGTCTTAGCCCCCGCCTACCCCCCCCCCCATGTGTTCCCCCCGGAGGGCTCCCAGCAGAACTGCTGTCTGCTGCTGCAGGGTCCTAGTGCCTGCCATTCACTAATGGCAAGGCAGGCTGCCCTTACCCTGAGCCTCCCCAATACCCCAAACCCTCATCCCCAGCCAGACCCCTCATCCCCCCACACCCTAATCCTCAGCCCCAACCCTCATCCCTCTGCACCCTAACCTCTGTCCCAGTTTTGAGCCTCCCCCCACAGCATGAACCCCTCAGCCCCAGCCAGAGCCCTCATCCCCTCGCACCCTAATCCTCTGCCCCAGCCCTGAGCCCCCCATCATGAACCCCTCATCATCAGCCCCACAGCCCTCACCCCACATCTCAACCCTCTGCCCTAGCCCTGAGCCCCCCGCAGCATGAACCCCTCATCCCCAGCCAGAGCCCTCATCCCCCCACACCCTAATCCTCTGCCCCAGCCCTGAGCCCCCCTGCAGCATGAACCCCTCATCCACATCCCAACCCTCTGCCCTAGCCCAGAGCCCCCCGCAGCATGAACCCCTCATCCACAGCCCAACCCTCTTCCCTAGCCCTGAGCCCCCTCCTGTATCATGTACCCCTCATCCTCAGCCCCACAGCCCTCACCCTGCACTCCCTCCTATCCCCAAACTCCCTCCCGCTTCCCACACATCCCTTCCCAACCCCAAACTCCATCCCAAAGCCTGCACCCTTCACCCCCTCCTGCACACCCCACCCCCTGCCCCAGCCCAGAGCCTGCACCCAGCACCCAAACTCCATCCCAAAGCCTGCACCCTGCACCTCTCCTGCACCCTAATCCCAGCCCAGGATCTGCACCCCAGACCTCCCCCGCCGAGCCCCCTCCCAGAGCCTTAGGCAGGTGGGGGCGGAGTTGGGGGGCAGGTTCTGGGCACCACCAACATTTTTACAAACTTGCCACCCATGACCACAACAGAGCTGCAGGGCCTTCCTCTTATACTTCCGGCCCCGCCCCGGCACTCAATGTATCCTGTTATTCTACATTTACACTGATGTTATCAAGATCAGAATCTGGCTCTCAGGCTCCCACCCACAGAGCTACTTAGGTGCAGAAGTTCAAGTTTTAGGCTCCACTGCAATCCACAAAACTGCCAAACCCTGTAGGTCACTCAGTGACTAAATTTTCAGGGTAAAAGTTCCATCTGCATCTAAGTTTATTCCTCTGAGCATGCACACTGCGGCCTCCTTCTCGGTGCCAGGATGCCTATCTCTAACCTAAGCCCCAGAGGAATCCATGAGCCAGGGGAAGATAGGTATTTGTTCACCTAACTCACATATGGACCCAAGATGGTCAGCATGCTCGGAGACTGCCTACCAGACTTGGCCCATTCAAAATAGTGGTGGGGCTGCTGCCATCCACCTTATAACTTTTAGTCCAGTAGTTACAGCACCCATGTGGGCAGGGGTGAGAGTAACTGAAAAGTCTTACCGGTACAGGGGCCTCAGGCAGAAGGGGTCAGGCCTGGGGTGGAAGGGGCAGGGCTGGGGAGTCAGCCTCCCACAGCCAGAGGTTCAGCGCTGCCTGACCCATGCCACCCGGGGCTCCGGTGGCGATTTAAAGGGCCAGGGGCTTCGACCGCTACTGCGGTGACGGCTGGGAGCCCTGGCCCTTTTAAATCACCGGGACCTGGGGCAGCTGCCCCTTTTGCACCTCCCCTCCCCGCCCCGGTGGCCCTGGGAGGGGGCAAAAGAGGCAGCGATGCTAAAGCACTGCCACAGCAGCACTTTAAGGACCCTACCGCTCTGGGGGAGAAAGGTTTTGCATGGGGGGGTCTCTCACCTCTCAGGAGGTGGGCAGTAACCAGTGACCTATGGGTTGTTCTGATGTGGAGCTCCTTTAATCTCTCCTGTAAAAGTTGTTCCACCGTTTATTAAATAATAAAGAGTCATTAGGCCAGAGAGAGAGTACATGTGTGAGACTGACTCTGTAGTCCAGTGGTTATGGCATCCATCTAGGAGATGCAGGATACAGTCCTGTTACTGCAGTGACTTTTTAATTATTTTTCTACAGGGGAACAGTTTAGGCAGGAGAGTGAGGGAGCCCTGTGTCAAACTATCCCATTGCTCTGTGCTCCTGAGAGGTCAGAGACCCCCTGTTCAGATTCTTTCTGCACCTGAGGCAGAGGGGGCAATTGAAACTGGGTCTCCCACATCCTGGATGAGTGCACTAACCACTGCACTAAAATTTTAAGGTGGATGGCAGCAGCAACCACCTCCTCTTTCAGCTATTTTGTGTGGAGTGAGGCAGGCACCTCACTCATTCTTACAAGAAACGACTTAGGTGCTTAAGCTGCCTGACTCCAGGAGAAGGGTTCCTGTTCTGTATTGCTACCAGATATAGGTGACTCCCGGCACCCCAGACTTAGGTCTCCATAAGAGTGGTTGGGTTTAGGACATGCCCCTCTGATCAGCATCTCCCATTGGCTATCTTACATGGCTCCCCACCTAGCATGCTGGCTTTTAGAATCACATTCTAAGGTGCCTGTCTCTCCCTATTCGTTGTACAGGGAGCATAGGGATTTAACTCGAGCTTTGTGGATTGCAGTGATGGTCTTGTGATTTTCTAGGAGCCTAATTTTTAGGTGCCGCAGTGCTTAACATCACAACACCTAAGTCTCTTTATAGATCCAGGCCTCATTTCTTACTCAAGGAAGATGGAATAAAGATATCAGAATTTGGTCCCAGATGCAGAGTACTGGAAATAAAGGCTATGTCTTCCCTGCAAATAAATAAATATATTTGATAGTGGAATGACTAATGCATATTAGCTATCTCACTATAAAATCCTAGTGGACACAAGGTACTGTTATTTTTACCACTAGGTAGATAGGTGAGGTCAACACTCCCCTTGCCTGTGGTTCATATCACCTAGCTGTGAAGCTACAGTGCCTTGACACCACTAGAATTTAACAATGAGATCGCTAACTCACGTCAGTTATTTGACAATAACACACCGTTATTTGACAATGAAGACAAAGCTGAAGCTAAACAAAATTCCACAGCATCTCATAGGAAAATATGACTTCAGTGTGACTCATCTTTCACTAACTTTTAGAAACAGAGGTGAAATGCAAATATTTATAAATCATAATTCCAATTTAGCTTGCCATATTTAAAAAAAGAAATCTAATGCTATACTTCAGGAATAAAGATTTATGAATATTTTATAAGAAGCCTGGTTAAAAGGGTGCATATATTTATCAGCTGAATCTGAGAGCCAAATGCAAAAGCTACAGTTTAGAGATGTCGTGTATTTATGACTCTTCCTGATGGATCTGGGGTCCAGAAACCCAATAAATGGAAGATGCTGATTCCTATAAGTCTTCTTTTATTAAAATGTTTAATGGGCCTGATTCTTATCTCACATCAATAATTTTAAATCAGTTTTATTGTACTGATTTCAAAAGTTAGTACTGTTGTACACAAAAGGAGACATTGTTAATATTACTCACTTTACTGATTTCGGAATACATTGAGCCTGGGAGTGTAGTGAAATGGAAACTGTTTGTACAAAATGAGAGAAGGGTTGCAGCACTGCAAGGCATACTTTCTGAGGAGAGCACACAGCAACATTTTGGGTAAACTTTACAAAACCTAAATAGTCTGAGACATGTTTTCATTTAATTAAAAAATGGCCTGCCAGTAACTATTGCAACCTTGCTGCAAAGTGTTGCTATGCATATTGTTCGGATAGATGTCTTGACTAAGGGCCTGATTCTGCAGTCTTTACTCAAGCACAACTCTCATTGACTTACATGTCTGAGATTTTTTTCTGTTGTCTTGCACCTTGTATAGTCATTAACACTTGTGCACAGTACCTGTAAAGCTCTAACAAGTCAAAATGGTAGCATTTTACACACAGTTGGCACAGGTGCAAATATATACACAGGGTGCCAAAGAGTGGAGACTGAGGCCATAATGTCTGTTGGCTTCAATAGAATTATTCTGGATTTATATAGGTATCATAGAGCTTAATTTGGCCTACCTTGTATTTCTTGGTCATACATACATTGGCTAAGAAGTTCAGAACCTACAGTGTCACCCACAATTTTTATGATTCCCTTTCCCCGAATGCTAATTATAATAGCTATGCTAGTCTGTGGAAGATGACTCTGGAATGGCTGAGAAAGGAGATTGAAGACAGAGCCCAAAGGCAGGACCGATTGTTGAGAGCCTTTGGGATGTTGGTTTGAGCTTTTCTTGCCCTGAAAGGGATCTGACTTAGACTCTTTCAGCTGAAGTATGAACAGGTGCAGATGGACTGCAGGAAGGGCTGGAGATGAAGATTGTCTGCAGCATCAAGCCCTGTTGCAAGGGGGTGCTCTGGAGTCATCATATCCTCCTTCCACCACACAGAAGAACCTTTAACATGGATTTGAGTATGCTCTAAGTCTGGGCTAGCTAGCATGGCTGAGGATATGGACTTGAGATTGGAATTTGCTTCAGCCCAGACAGGCAAACTGCCTACTTTGCAGTGAGAATGCAGACTACTCAATTCCAGGTGCTGTTAGTCCTCCAGTCCCATCCCACAATTCTATCTGGGCTGTACTTTCTTGTGGAACTCCTCCCTTCTTCTGCTGTGCATATTAACCCCATGTTTGCCTGCTCCATTTCTGCTGCACTTCCACAGCATTTGAACAGAGATGTCATCTATGACAAACTGGGACTATATTTATACAGTTTATGAATTTTGGTTAATATTGTGAAGATGGTTTATGAAAAGCAGCTGTATCCTGAGTGCCTATATGTATGAAGATCTACCAGGTCCTGTAGCAGGTTCACAGCTGACAAAAAAGGGGCTAGTGGTGCTTAGGATTCAATTATACTATTCAGGTGCAAACAACTGGCAACAGCGGGTGAGCTTAAGCCTTGGAAATCCAGTTTAGCTTCCTCTTCTGAAAGGAGAGGGGGAGATAGAAGCAATGAAAACTTACCAGGAGCAGAACAAAGGCAGCCAGGTGACCAAGAGGAGCTTAAATAAGGGAACTCACAGGAATAGAGGGAGCCAGACAGGAAGAGGACACGTGGGGCAGAAGAAAGCAACAGAAGCTAGGTAAAAGGGAGAGACCACCCATCATGGAACAGCCTCAGGAATGGGACAGCTTGCCTGGACATCTGTGGTCCCTAAGGACACCCAAGGGAAGGCTGAGCTAGAAAGGGAAACATGTGCAATGTTTGTTGTTTTGTATGATCTGTACTGTCCTGTGCTTTGTATGAAGTAAAGAACATAAATGTGTTAGACTCTGCAAAGTGTGTGTATTAACTACTGTGTGCCCTGAGATAGTCAAACTGTAACAAAAAGTTTCACACCTTTTGGGGTTAAGTTCCAGGAGAGAGTGTGTTTAAGTCCAAGGGCATCCTAAAGGTCACCATTGTGTGCAGAGGGGCTAGGCAACTGTGCAGGGCTCCAACTCTCAGGAGGGAGTGTTAGGCTGCAGGTCTGTACTCCAAGAGTGTGCCTAGGGATCCTGAGATTGGGGCAGTGGCTGGACTGCATTCATGCTCTGTAGGCTTAAAATAGCTGGGGGAGCAAGGATCACAGCATGGATTCCCTTCACAGCAGTCCTAGTCAGTGGCCATGAGGGAGCACCTCCTAGCATCTGTGACACCATCCAAGAAATCCTCCTGTGCTGGCAGTTTGCCAGAAGCTGACACCTGTCTCCTGCTAAAGTTGGGGGGTAGTATCAATAAGAACCATAATTTGGAGAAATGTACCCAACGTGAGATTTTTATGTTTACTAGGCAGGAAAGAAATGGAAAATGGAGAGGCAAAGAAGTCAGTTGGGTGTGCTATGAATCACTTCGTAGTTTGTAGACTGAATTCCTTAATAACATTCTCTTTAAAAGTTCTTGCCTAATGCTGTTTGCTTTCACCTGCGGGACTGCCTGGATTAATAGTGAATAACTCCACTTGGAAGTTGTTTACATATTGTTCTCATGTCATGGCCACAGACAGCAGCTTCATTCTAGGTGAGAGCGAGTGAGGTTTCACCCTGTGAATGAATTTGTAGAGTGGCCCTATGTAATGCACCGCCAAGAACCACAGGATATCCCACCAGAAATCCATTCCAGCTCGAGGGCTAGTACAGCCCTGTTGTGCATGTAGTTACATGGGTCTGGCATGGGTAAGGCTTTGCTGTGGGGACACCCCACCCAGCAAGGCTAGCCTGTCTGCAGTGAAAACATACGGCTTTTCTACACTAGGAAATTAACTAGAATTACTATCGTGGGATAGTTATTCTGCAATAGCTATTCTAGAATTGCTGTTGCACTTTAAATTCACACCCTGCTTTAATATTAGAAAACAGGTTGAGGTCTGGTCTGTACTTAAAATTTAGCTTGACAGAGCTGTCAATTAGTGGTGTAAAAAAACCCACAACCCCTGAGTGATGTAGTTATGCCAACCTAATACCCTGTGTAGACAGCTAGGTTGATGGAAGAATGCTTCCCTCAACTTAGCTACCACTGCTTGGGGAGATGGTGTTCCTACATCAATGGAAAAACCCCTTCCATAAGTTTAGGTTGTGTCTACATTATGGGTTTATGCCAGCATTGCTACTGTGATGCAGCTATGCCAGTATAGTCTCTGTAGTGTAGACATACTTAGGCAAAACGAAGACTCCATCCCTAGGCTCTCTAACAAAAGCCATTAAGATATATAGTAACTGGGCTCAGGCTCACACAGGGAGAGTAGGGCTTTGAAAAAAGAGAGTTTCCTTGAGGGGGGGAAGTGTCTAAGGGCTTGTCTACACTACCAAGTTTTGTTGACAAAACTTATGTCGACAGCCAAAAGTCGACAAAACAAAAATTGCCAAAGGGTGTTCACACTTGGTCCCTCTGACAGATCATGTCCACATTGGGGACACCATCATCGACAGGTGAGCAATGCACCATGGGTATGTACCCCAGAGTTCAGTATTGTGGGAAAGGAAGAGATGATTGCTGCACATCTTGGGATTGTCTCCGAGTTCTCCCACAGCCCCCTCAGCTGCGGAGAGCAGCAACATGAGTAGCTCTGGGAGCTCTCCGTGCTGAGGAATGACAAAGCAGCACAGCAGTCTGCCTGCAGCTGTGTTCCTAGTGCAGCACAGAACAGGAACATTCCAATTATTTGCTCTTCATTTGTTCCCCAAATGGAGCAGCACAGAGATACTTCCCGGAGCTTTGAAAGGGGAGGGGTGCATGCTTGCAGGGCAACAGAGATCAAAACACTGAGCAGAGTGATCAGGGCAGGCATTGTGGGATACTGGCAGAAGCCAGTTCTGTTGACAAAACAATCAGCAGTGTCTACACAGGCTCTTTGTCGACAATAAAGGGAGGGGAAAAGACAAAAGTCTCTCATAGGGGTGGAAGTTTTGTCGCCAAAACTGGGTGTTTTTCGTGACAAAAATCTCATTGTAGTGTGTACACTCTTGCTGTTTTGTCGCCAAAAGGCAGTTTTTGGTGACAAAACTTGCAAGTGTAGACAAGCCCTAAGAGAAACACTTTCTGGGCTTACTAGAAGAATGTAAAGGGCATGTTCTGTTCCTGTAACTCAAGAGGGGAGCCCATCTACCTTAACTTGTCATGAAGTGTAAGGTTAGATGAGTTCAGATGTGTGTAGGCTGCTTGTTTTAAATCCCTTTCTCTAACGCTTTGCTCCATTTCCTAAATAAACCTACTTGTTTTAAGAAGGCTGTTTGCCACTGTATAGCATTGTTAGGTAAAAAGCAAGTCCTACTCACCTCTCCAGCACCCGAGTTTGTGCGGAGTTGGTATAAGGCTCAGAGATCTGTCAGAGACCAGACAACAATTCGTTGATCAACGGGCTCACACCATCCTTAGCTTAAGAGCCAAGCTTTGGAGTAAGTGTGGCAAGTTTATTAGGGGTGAGCATCAATGTTTATACACAGAAGTAAACAAAGTGATTAACAGATCATAATGGTCATGCATAATCAATCAAGATTCTACAGGATAAAACAGGTTAAAATGCAAATTGGAGAAGACAAAAAGGGGAGATGGCTACTTATTGGGAGGGGAAGGGTCATGAGTAGTTCGTAGGTCAAAACTTTTGATTAAAAGTTTCAGACAGAGACATGTAGTCTGAGTTAAGTTTCAGTTCATAAAGAGTTCAGACTCAACAGCATTAGTGAGAGGCTCCTGAAACACAGGTTCAGTCAGACCTGCACAGTAATAAGCAGTGAGCAGGTACAGAGTGGCATTTCCAGGTCATGGTCTAAGAGAGGGAGAATTGTGTACTTCCACCTCCAGACAGGTAAGGGCAGCAGACCTAACACCTTAGGGGGCGCACTCAGGGAGAGCAGAATGGGAACAGAGGTCTAATCAACTCCGTAATTGTGATGTGTTCTTTATACTTGTATTTATACTACAAATTATTAAATAAACCAGCATCTTTTGTGTGTATATCTTTATTTGATGTTACCAAGAACTGAAGAAAAGTCCGCCAACACTAATTATAAAAGTCTAAGTATACATAAAAATGTTAATGTCTCGTGGATTTAATAATTGTCTATTCCCCTTTTCTAGTTATTTTCTGCTGGAAAGCTCCCAGGCACCAGAGTTGCTGAGCTGAAGGCGAAGTACACCGCTCTGCATGAAACTGTGATAAGGTACAATACTTGAAGATTTTCAGTATATCAGTTCTTGTTTCATTGTGAATACTTGATTATAGAGATTAGCCACGGCCATAATTCCTTTTTTGGAATTGTTTCATTAGCCAAAGCATTACATCAGGGGTCAGCAACCTTTCAGAAGTGGTGTGCCGAGTCTTCATTTTTTCACTTTAATTTAAGGTTTTGCATGCCAGTAATACATTTAAACATTTTTAGAAGGTCTCTTTCTATAAGTCTATAATATATAACTAAACTATTATTGTATGTAAAGTAAATAAGGTTTTTAAAATGCTTAAGAAGCTTCATTTAAAATTAAATTAAAATGCAGAGCCTCTCTGCCTAGTAGCCAGGACCCAGGCAGTGTGAGTGCCACTGAAAATCAGATTGCGTGCTGCCTTCGGCACACGTGCCATAGGTTGCCTACCCCTGCATTACATGCTTAAAGTAAAAATCCCCCAGTGCAGAGGCTCTGCACAAGGTCATATACATCGTTCAAGACCTGCTTACAGTGACTGGACTTAAAAAAGAAAGCAGGAAGGCAAGAAAAAAACTAATATGGTTAAATGGCAAGATTTAAGAGGTAATTTTGAGCTAAGCAAATATCTTTCAGAAAATGGAAATCTAAACCTAGTGATGGCAATGGAAGAGCATAAGCTACAGTGGGTAATATGTAAGGTAAAAATTAAAAGAACTGAGAGCAAATGTGTAGAGCAAATAGCCAAATATATGAAAAACACAGAATAAGAAATTATTTTGGTTTATCAGAAGTAGGAAACCTGAACTAATAGGATTTAAAGGGCACAATTAAGGAAGATAAGGACATTGAGACTCTAAATCAGGGATCCCCAACGCGATCAGAGGAAAAGGTTGGGGACCACTGCTCTAAACAGTGTCTTTGTATCAGTTTTCACCTATTTTCACCTTATCTGAGGGCTTATGCAGGACTTAAATGATGTCTGGGACTTGTGTTGACCCTCTGCATAGTAGTGAATTTTACCCAGTGGGAACATTCTCAGTTACATTAGATAGGATTATAAATAAATTGAGCTTCAAAGTGTAAGCCAAACACTGTTATTCCATAATTGTCCACTATGGGATTTCTTGCAGCTTCCCTTGAAGCAGAGGGTACAATCTGCTGTTAGGAACAACATATTCCACTAGATTCACCTTTGATTCCGCACTACAATTTCTATCTTACTATTTTAAAAGTTGTTTCTCTTTGAAAGAGTCCCTTAACTTGAGAGAGACTCCCTGTTTTTAAAATGGGGATTACCCCTGGAACCAAAAATATTTCTTCTCAAAACAGAAAAATCTTCTTAGAAGAGGTTAAATAGGATTCAGGTTGGTATATAGGGCCTTGCACAAGCCCTTTCCACTACACTGAATTTCACCCTTTAAAAGCTAAAATATAACTCATCCACACACTACGGATTTAGTTCCTGTTACAGAGCACATTCTTAGTTCCTGTTGAAGTATGTGGTTTTCATATTTTCTTTTTAGAATAGGAAGTGGTTATCTACCTTGCCGTGCAGTGAATAAATTGAATTGTTCCCCTGTGCCATTTCAGCTGTTTGTGCTATATGGCCAGTTTAATGTTTTGCTTTTATACTATTGTCTGTGTAATTTGAATTCCTATGTTTTGGTTGTTTTAATATTTCTATTATGTATCCAGTTGTTTGATAAGCTTCATTTTGGTATATCAAAATTGTCTGAGCTAAAATTTGGTGTATAAATTCTCCATCTGGGAGATTCCAAATTCTTTTTGCTTTTGGGGTTTTTTTTTTGCCAGGGGTGGGGAGGCAGGAGGCAGCATTAACTTCTTTTTAATTAGCAATGGGCAAATAGTAGTGCTTTGATTATTTCAGGTCTTTTGTGAACCTCAAAACCAATTTTGACTTTTGAATTTGAAATTTTCTATGCTGTTAGTCAAATGTGGCTGAACTGCTTTTAGTATAATGTAAAATTAACTTGGTAAATCTAATCATATTCAGAAAGCATGAACAATAATTCATATAACAAAGATTTCAGTGCTGTAAATTCCATAACATGAAGGTCTCATGATTCATTTATCATTGTAACTATTCCATAATAAGCAATGCATGTTAATAATAGTCTTACTCTTAAACATCAACTATTCAACTATTACAACAAGCAAAGTCGGCTACATTGCTGGATTTATAACAAGACACCTTGTCACTATATACAGCCAGACGTTGGCAATACAAGCAAAGTTGTGCAATTCATCAGTAATGAAGTCAGGGAGGGTGATGCACACTGAACAGCATAATAAACCTGCAGATTAGGATCACTGTCCATCATTGCACTGGCCTCCTAGAAGAAGATTAGGTTGAAGGACAGGCAATAAATAGTGGGGCCAGGATTTCACCTTAGATAAATTGGAGTTTTTCTGCTGACTATAATGGGCCAGGATTTCACCCTGATATCTGTCCTGTATCTTTCTGTTAGTGATCTTTTTGCCTCATGCCTGTCACCTCTCTAACAGGGAATGAATGGATAAATGAAAGAATCTCTCTCCTAAGAGCCAAATCCCTTTCCTGGCTTGCAAAAGCTCCAGTAACATGAGATGCCACTTCATTTAACTGTGGGTTGCACATAGGATCATAGCCACTGAAGTTGAGACCTCAAGTAACTAAACCAGTTTGGCTTAACAGTGAAATCTTTGGTGAGCTTAAACACAAAAAGGAAGCTTACAAGAAGTGGAAACTTGGACAGATGACTAGGGAGGAGTATAAAGATATTGCTCGAGCATGCAGGGGTGTAATCAAAAGGCCAAAACACAACTGGAGTTGCAGCTAACAAGGGATGTGAAGGGTAACAGGAAGGGTTTCTACAGGTATGTTAGTAACAAGAAAAAGGTCAGGGAAAGTGTGGGACCCTTACTGAATGGGGGAGGCAACATAGTGACAGATGATGTGGAAAAAGCTGAAGTACTCAATGCTTTTTTTGCCTTGGTCTTCACAGCCAAGGTCAGCTCCCACACTGCTGTCCTGGGCAACACAGTATGGGGAGGAGGCGAGTAGCCCAAAATGGTGAAAGAATAGGTTAAGAACTATTTAGAAAAGCTGGACATGCACAAGTCCATGGGTCCAGATCTAATGCATCCGAGGGTGCTGAGGGAATTGGCTGATGTGATTGCAGAGCCATTGGCCATTATCTTTGAAAACTCGTGGCGCTCAGGGGAGGTCCCAGATGATTGGGAAAAGGCAAATATAGTGCCTATCTTTAAGAAAGGGAAGACGAAGAACCTGGGGAACTACAGACCGGTCAGCCTCACCTCAGTCCCTGGAAAAATCACAGAGCAGGTCCTCAAGGAAACAATTTTAAAGCACTTGGAGGAGAGGAAGGTTATCAGGAACAGTCAGCATGGATTCACCAAGGGCAAGTCATGCTTGATAAACCTGACTGCCTTCTGTGATGAGGTAACTGGCTCTGTGGGTATGGGGGAAACAGTGGATGTGATATATCTTGACTTTAGCAAAGCTTTTGATATGGTCTCCCATAATATTCTTGCCAGCAAGTTAAAAAAATATGAATTGGATGAATGGACTATAAGGTGGATAGAAAGCTGGCTAGATTGTTGGGCTCAGCGGGTAGTGATCAATGGCTTGATGTCTAGTTTGCAGCTGGTATCAAGCGGAGTGCCCCAGAGGTTGATCCTGGGAACGGTTTTGGTCAACATTTTTATTAATGACCTGGATGATGGGATGGATTGCACCGTCAGCAAGTTCGCAGATGACACTAAAATGGGGAGAGAGGTAGATATGCTGGAGGGTAGGGATAGTGTCCAGAGTGACCTAGACAAATTGGAGGATTGGGCCAAAAGAACTGTGATGAGGCTCAACAAGGACAAGTGCAGAGTTCCCACTATTGGCTGGAGACTGACTGGCTAAGCAGCAGTTCCACCGAAAAGGACCTGGGGATTACAGTGAATGAGAAGCTGGATATGAGTCAGCCGTGTGCTCTTGTTGCCAAGAAGGCTAACGGCATATTGGGCTGCATTAGTAGAAGCACTGCCAGCAGATTGATGGAAGTGATTATTCCTCTCTATTTGGCATTGGTGAGGCCACATCTGGAGTATTGCATCTAGTTTTGGGCCTCACACACACAGAAAGGATGTGGACAAATTTAAGAGAGTCAAGCAGAGGGCAATGAAAATTATCAGGGGGCTGGGGCACATGACTTACAAGGAGAGGCTGAGGGAACTGGGCTTGTTTAGTCTGCAGAAGAGAAGAGTGAGGGGGGATTTGATAGCAGCCTTCAACTACCTGAAGTGGGATTCAAAGAGGATGAAGCTTGGCTGTTCTCAGTGGTGGCAGATGACAGAACAAAGAGCAATGGTCTCAAGTTACAGTGAGGGATGTCTAGGTTGGATATTAGGAAACACTATTTCACTAGTAGGGTGGTGTGACACTAGAATGGGTTACTTAGGGAGGTGGTGGAATCTCCGTCCTTAGAGGTTTTAAAGGCCTGGCTTGACAAAGTCCTGGCTGGGATGATTTAGTTGGTGTTGGTCCTGCTTTGAGCAGGGGGTTGGACTTGATGACCTCCTGAGGTCTCTTCCAACCATAATCTTCTATGATTCTATGAAACAAACCACTAGTTGCTTAAATGCTCCCACAAAAATCACTCCCACTCCTATTCCACCACTATTCCACCACAGAGTAAGGCAGCCTATTCTATTTTATAACACTAGTCCCATCCTGTAGTATTCCATTCACCTAGAGTTGTCTATCACATGGACCATGAATATACACCAAGCCCATTGTAACTGAGCCTAGACACAGAGATCCTGATGTTCCCGGTGGGAGAAGGGGCGATGTCCCATTTTATATTAAAGTTATAGGTCAGCATGTAAGATACAGTAATATAATTACAAAATCTCTTCCTGGTGCCTTTTTAATGCATGATCCTAAGTGCTTTTTAATGCATGATCCTAAGTGCTTTTATTTAACACAGTTTACAGGAGTCAGAGATCCAGCTGTTGCAGGATGCCAAACGTTTCACTGTAGAAATAGAACAACACCAACAGGCACTGGAAAAAGCTGATCAGTTCCCAGAAGGATTTACCAGTGAAGTCTCCAGGATGAGACAGCAACTTCTTAAATATCAGAATGAATATACTGCTATTAAAGAAAGAGAGTATGAACTTCAGTACAAATTGAACAGGTAGGTGATGTTCAGGTTCACTTCTGTGCAATTTTTAAATAACTCTACACTAAAGAGATAATAAGCAATATAACCCCATTTCTCCCTGAATTATTTTCCCTCTAAACAGTTATAGTGTTGCCTATTAAACAGTTGCCATGATTTTCCCCAGTGGTGGATGTAATGACTCCTGAATGTAATTTGTATGTCATTTTAAATGTATAGGGTACTTGGAGTCCTTTGAGGTACTGTATAAATATGAGATTAAAATAATAATCGGTTTCACTGTGTTCTTCTTCGAGTGATTGCTCCTATGCATTCCAGTTAGGTGTGCGTGCCGCGCGTGCACGGCTCTTCGGAACATTTTTACCCTAGCAACTCCGGCGGGCCGGCTGGGCGCCCCCTGGAGTGGCGCCGCTATGGCGCTGAATATATACCCCAGCCGGCCCGTCCGCTCCTCAGTTCCTTCTTACCGCCCGTGACGGCCAGTTGGAACAGTGGAGTGCTCTCTTACCTCCACAGCCCTAGCGTTTCTCCATTTCTTCAGTGTACATAGTTGGTTAACTTAGTTTAGTTGTTAGATTAGTTGAATAAGTTTATTTAGTCATAGTATAGTAAGGGAATTAGAGGGGTTAGCCCCTCTTCTTCCACAACCGGTGTGGGCTCATGCCCAAGGCACCGGGGTTTAAGCCCTGTGTGGCTTGCCAGCGGCACATGCCCGTTGGCGACCCGCACGACTCCTGCCTGCGCTGCCTCAGGGAATCTCACAGGACAGATAAGTGCCCGATCTGCACGGCGTTTAAGCCGCGCACCAGAAAGGAGCGGGACTCTCGCCTCAAGCAGCTCCTTACGGAGGTGGCACTTCAGCCTCCCGCGCCGTCCCCGGCGGCACCAAAATCGTCCTCGGCGCGCAGCGCACCAGCGGCACGGAGCCGCCCCGGTACCGACACTGCTCGATCTTCGCAGACGGCACCGACGTCCCGGCACCGTTCCCTCTCTCCACCGAGGAAGCGGAAGACGGCGCACTCGGCTTCTAAGCCTCATGCTCCGGGACAGCTTACCCAGCCACCTCCGGCACCTCCGGCACCGGCTGTGGTAGTGCACAAGCCATGCACGGTTCCGTTGACTCCGGCACCTCAAGAGCCGTCGAGTCCGGTACCTCCCTGCTCCCCGGTGCCAACCGCGGTCGAGCTGCATCTCCCGTCCACGCCCGAGACCTTCTCGACGGCGAGAGAGCTTATCGAGCTCACAGAGGCACCGAGCCTCCGGCCCCCGGCACCGCTGGTGCGGGCTGTTCAGTCGGTAGGCAAGCCGGCAATGATGCAGCCCCCGACCCCTGACAGACGGGATAGACGGCGCTCCAAGTCTCGGACCCGGTCCCGATCCAGGAAACGGTCGCCATCACGCCGATCCCGATCCCGGCACCGATCAACGTCTCGGTACCGCTCCCCGTCTCGGCACTGGTCGCAGTCCCGGTACCGCTCAGTATCGCGGTACCGGTCGCACTCCCAGCGACGCTCACGATCCCAGTCACCGGACTGACGGTACCGTAGGAGGTCTGACTCCCGGTACCGTTCTCGGCACCGTGACTCCCGAAGCCGCTCCCGTCACCGTCGATCGAGGTCGCGGTCATGCTCCCGGTACCAAGGCAATCGACGGTCCCGATCTCCATCCTGGCACCGCGACGGTCGGCACCGATCCTCGGCACCGTCCGGGGACAAACTGCCACCTTCCACGGCGCACTCCATCAGCGCCTCTGCCCCCCCCGTGGCCTTCGCGTCAGCCATCAGTCGCCTCTCAGGCGGGCAGCGGGAGAGGTCTCCGGGCTGGCACCCAGAACCAGGACCTTGGACCACAGCAGTGGGGTTTTGGGGTCCCCTGGGCCTACCATGAGCCCCAAGGGCTCCCTTCCCCCCCCCGCGTCCCGCGGGTGCTGAACACAGGGTGCCAGAAGCCACAGTGAGCAGGCCTCCCCCATCACCACCGGGTGAGGCCCTGTCGCCGCCTGGTCCCGCAGAGCATCCGGGGCACGATACAGCTTCCCACCCCCCTGAGCAACCACCGGCAGATGTGGTGGTCCAGACTCTATCCTCATCTTCCTCACCGGATGAGGCGGTGGCGGGGGCCTCTACGGCGGACCCTCCTCCAATTGACTTGCGGGCCCACCAGGACCTTCTTCGCAGGGTGGCGAAGGCTATTGACCTCCCGGTGGCGGAGGTCCCGGAGGACGAAGACCTGGTGACCAACGTGATCGGAGCTGAGGCCCCGTTGTGGGTGGCCCTCCCGTTTATCCTGACTATTCAGAAAAATGCCACTACCATCTGGCAGTCACCGGCGTCCGTCCCTCCTACCGCAAGGGGTGTCGAACGCAAATACTCGGTCCTCCCCACTGGATACGAGTATTTGTACACCCACCCCACTCCAGACTCCCTCGTCATGCAGTCTGTTAATGACCGCGAGAGGCATGGACAGCCAGCCCCGGCGCCAAAGTCCAAGGACGCCAGGCGCATGGACCTGTTGGGCCGAAAGGTGTATTCGGCGGGGGGTCTCCAGCTCCGGATTGCCAACCAGTTGGCCCTCCTAGCTCGTTACACCTTTGACATTTTCGTGTCCCTAAGTTCTCGGAGCTGATCCCGACGGCTTCCCGACAGGAGTTCTCCGCTCTCATCGAAGAGGGCAGGAAAGCCTCCCGGTCCTCCATCCAGGCTGCTCTGGACTCGGCGGACTCAGGGGCCAGAACTTTGGCCTCAGGAGTGACCATGCGGCGCATCTCCTGGCTGCAGTCCTCCACCTTGCCGCCGGAGGTGCAATATACCCTACAGGACCTCCCCTTTGAGACTCACGGTCTGTTCTCAGAGAAAACGGACTCCAGGATTCAGACCCTCAAGGATGGTCGTATCGCTATTCGCACTCTGGGTATGCACACACCGGCTACCCAGAGGCGCTCATTCCGGCAACAACAGCCCTACCGGCCTTTTACCCAGGCCAGATCGCGGCCGTATAATAGTCGGCGAAACGGTCTAAACCGCCATAGGTCATCCGGCAGCAGGCGCAACCAGGCCCAGGCGTCATCCAAGGCCCCGCAAGGGCCCAAGCAGGCGTTTTGACGGGACACCCGAGGACGGCCCATCAGTCTCTTCCCCGGATCCTTTCCGTTTATTTTGCAACCGCCTTTCTCACTTCCTCCCAGCGTGGTCCCGAATAACGACGGACAGCTGGATACTTCATACTGTCCAGCACAGGTATCACCTTCAGTTTATTTCGCCCCCACCCTCCCTGTCCCTCTTCAGGGACCCCTCTCACGAGCAATTCCTCCTACAAGAGGTCGAGACTCTGTTGAGCTTGGGTGCCATAGAGGAGGTACCGCACGATATGCGGGGCAGGGGATTCTATTCCCGTTATTTTCTCATCCCCAAGGCGAAAGGAGGTCTCAGGCCTATACTGGACCTCCGGGAGCTCAACAAGTACCTGGTCAAGCTCAAATTTCGCATGGTAACCCTGGGGTCCATTATCCCCTCCCTGGATCCGGGAGACTGGTTTGCCGCCGTCGATATGAAGGACGCGTACTTCCATATCGCGATCTACCCTCCCCATCGACGCTACCTGCGTTTCGTGGTCAACAGTGCGCACTACCAGTTTGCGGTGCTACCCTTCGGCCTGTCCACCGCGCCGAGGATCTTCACCAAGTGCATGGCAGTAGTTGCTGCAGACCTCCGCCGTCGTCGCGTCCACGTCTACCCGTATCTCAACGACTGGCTGGTTCACGGACCATCCCGACAACTGGTAGCAGATCAAATGTCCAAAATACTATCCCTGTTTCGGGTACTGGGCCTTCTCGTCAATGCCGAAAAGTCCTCATTGACTCCATCGCAGAGAGTGGAGTTCATCGGAGCAGTCCTCGACTCCACGGTAGCCAGGGCCTGCCTCCCTTGACCTCGGCACCAGACGATGGTCTCCATCATCCGAGACCTGCACACCTTTCCCACTACAACAGTTCGGTCCTGCCTACGCCTCCTGGGTCACATGGCATCCTGCACGTTTGTCGCCGCCTACGCGAGACTGCGTCTTCGCCCATTTCAATCCTGGCTAGCGTCAGTGTACTGCCCGCACCGCGACTCCATAGACATGGTAGCCACGGTCACGAAGCCTACCCTCGATTCGCTCAGCTGGTGGCTGGACCCAGAGGTCGTGTGTGCAGGAGTCCCGTTCCGCCCCCCTCGTCCATCCGTCACACTGACCACGGATGCCTCGGCGTTGGGATGGGGGGCTCACTTGGGTGACCTTCACACACAGGGTCTCTGGTCGCCCCAAGAGCTCTCCCTCCACATCAACATCCGGGAGCTGCGAGCGATCCGCTTGGCGTGTCTCGCCTTCCGTGCCCGTCTGCAAGACCGCTGCGTGGCAGTGTTCACGGACAACACGACGGCGATGTTCTACGTGAACAAGCAGGGCGGAGCCCGCTCCTCCCTGCTCTGCAAAGAAGCCATGCTCCTGTGGGACTTCTGCGTGACCCACTCGATTCGCCTGGAAGCGTCTTCCAGGAGTGCAGAACACGCTGGCCGACCATCTCAGCAGATCGTTCCTCTCCCACGAGTGGTCTCTTCGTTCGGATGTGGTTCACACAATTTTCCGGAGGTGGGGGTTTCCCCAGATAGACCTGTTTGCCTCCAAGGAGAACAGGAAGTGCCATCTGTTTTGTTCATACCAGGGTCGCTCCCCAGGCTCCCTGTCGGACGCATTCCTCTGCTCCTGGACGGATCACCTCGTCTACGCCTTCTCTCCGTTCCCGCTCATACACCGAGTGCTACTGAAGCTTCGGAGGGACAGGGCCCATGTCATACTCGTCGCTCCGGCCTGGCCGAGGCAGCACTGGTACACCCTGCTGCTCGAGCTCTCCGTTCGGGATCCCATTCCCCTTCTGTTATGGCCAGACCTCATCACGCAGGACTTCGGCAGACTCCGCCATCTGAACCTGCAGTCCCTCCATCTTACAGCTTGGTGCCTGTGTGGTTGACCCATGCAGAGAGGGACTGTTCGGCGGCAGTAGAGCACGTCCTGCTAGAGAGCAGAAAGCCTTCCACTCGCTCCACCTACCTCGCGAAATGGAAGCGTTTCGCACTCTGGTGTGATCAACGCGGCCTCAATCCCTTCGTAGTCCCTATCCCTACAATCCTGGACTACCTCTGGTACCTTAAGGAGCAAGGTCTTGCGGTCTCCTCCTTGAAGGTGCACCTGGCAGCAGTGTCCGCCTTTCGTCCATCCATGAGAGGTCGGTCCATCTTCTCCAACCAGATGGTTTCCCGCTTCCTTAAAGGCCTGGACCGCTTGTACCCGCCGGTGCGGCGTCCTACCCCGACCTGGGATTTAAACCTCGTTCTGGCCAAGCTTATGGACCACCCTTCGAGCCTCTGGCCACATGCTCTCTGCTCTACCTCTCCTGGAAGACAGCCTTCCTCGTTGCAATTACATCAGAAAGACGAGTCTCTGAGCTCCGTGCTCTAACGGTTTGTCCACCATACACCGTCTTCCACGGAGACAAGGTGCAGTTTCGACCACACCCGGCCTTCCTCCCTAAGGTGGTGTCTGCCTTTCACCTTAATCAGGAGATCTTCCTTCCGGTCTTCTTCACGAAGCCACACGCCTCACCTCGTGAGCAACAGCTTCACACCCTGGACGTCCGCAGGGCCCTCGCTTTTTATATTGAGCGGACGAAGCCCTTCTGGCGTTCGACCCAGCTGTTTGTAGCGGTTGCCGATCGCATGAAAGGCGAGCCGGTCTCCTCCCAGCAGATTTCCTCCTGGGTGACGGCATGTATCCGGACATGCTACGAGCTTGCTCGCGTGCCACCATGCCGCCTCACCGCCCACTCAACGAGAGCGCACACCTCGTCGGCCGCCTTCCTGGCCCATGTCCCCATCCAGGACATCTGTAGAGCGGCCACCTGGTCTTCTGTCCACACCTTCGCTTCCCACTACGCGTTGGTGCAGCAATCCAGAGACGATGCAGCCTTTGGCTCAGCAGTCTTACACTCTGCCACGTCTCACTCCGACCCCACCGCCTAGGTAAGGCTTGGGAATCACCTAACTGGAATGCATAGGAGCAATCACTCGAAGAAGAAAAGACGGTTACTCACCGTAGTAACTGTTGTTCTTCGAGATGTGTTGCTCCTATCCATTCCAGACCCGCCCTCCTTCCCCACTGTCGGAGTAGCCGGCAAGAAGGAACTGAGGAGCGGACGGGCCGGCTGGGGTATATATTCAGCGCCATAGCGGCGCCACTCCAGGGGGCGCCCAGCCGGCCCGCTGGAGTTGCTAGGGTAAAAATGTTCCGAAGAGCCATGCACGCGCGGCGCGCACACCTAACTGGAATGGATAGGAGCAACACATCTCGAAGAACAACAGTTACTACGGTGAGTAACCGTCTTTTCTACAGCCTTTGGTAAAGACTATTAGTGGAGCGTATTGTCCCATCATTCTGTTAACCAAACTGGCACCATTATTGCGTTTCACTGGGAGCCTTCTATTTTTTGGGCTGTTTTTAGTACAAATGAAGCAAAATGTCTCAGACTCAGCAATTGGGCTTGTGTTGAAATGATATCATAAATATGTTTGCCTTCAGAACTAACTTTTTTAAACCCCAAAGTTAATATATATTCAGCCTTCTCTATTAAAGTAGTAAAAAGAAAATGTAAGCTGTGTCTATATTTTCTGCAAAAGAAGAGACTAAATATAGTCCTTTGTTGTGGAAAAAGTAAATGCTTGACATTCTCATGAAAGGTTGAGTCTTGTAAGTACAGCTTGATATTTTAAATAGCTGGATTTGGCTGCAAAAAATACTGTCTGTGTTCAAATTATCTTTCCACTTCCATGCCATATAGAGAAATGAAGTATAATTGTCATGTAGTATACCTGAAACGTTTATAGTACAATTACAACTGAATGCTATCTCTTTCCAAAAAAAAATGTGTGTGTGTGTGTATATATATATATATATGGAATACAACCCATATTTCTTCTTTGAGTAGTTGTCCCTATGGGCACTTCTCTTCAAGTGTGCATGCCCGCCTATGCGCTTTTGACTGGAGATTTTTGGCAGCAGTGTCTGTAGGTCCACACCTGTGCCCTGCACATCCTCATGCTCTGGTCCAAGGGTATATACGGCAGGGTGGACCCCTGCTGCTCAAGTTCCTTCTCAACTGCCTGTGGCCTGAGACACAGCCTTGTGGTGTCCCTTAGTTAGCTTGCTAACTCTTCTTTTCCTTACTCAATTGTATTTCATCTATTTTATTTTTCATTTGTTTTCTTTGCACTCTGTGCATTTGGGGGGGATACCCCTCTAGTATTTTTTTCCAGTAGCAGGGGTTTCTTGCCCACCTTGGATCCCTTTGTTTGGGGCCCTCCACTCTGCCCCAAACCACAGGGTTCAAACCATACCAGACCTGTAAAAGGTCTTTTCCGTTCAGTATTGGATGTTCTTGCTGCCTCTGCTGCCTCAGGGAGCACACACTCCATCAAACTGTAAGGTCTTCTCTGGCTTCAAGAGCAAATCTAGAAAGCTGAGGGAAGACCAGTTCAAGCATTTCTTGGGGCCTGCTACCATTTCACAGCCCAACTCCTCTCCCACTACTCCTGCCCCTCCCTCTCACATCAGCCTTGGGAGATCCAAATAGGGTGACCAGATGTCCTGATTTCATAGGGACCGTCCCGATTTTTGTGTCTTTTTCTTATATAGGCTCCTATTACCCGCCACCCCCATCCCGATTTTTCACATTTGCTGTCTGGTCACCCTAGATCCAAATGCCCTGTCAACCTCCACATCTCCAACTCTGATGACCAAGTCCCAAGGGTCAGCATTGATACCCCTGAAGCATTCCAAGAAGAGAAGGCACAAGTCCTGTGATAGAGACTCAAAGAGGGAAGGGAAGTTAGGTGGGTCAGTAAAGAGATCTCATGTCCAGATGTGGATACAGCAGAGGCTCCTAACCCCTTCCAATACCAAGTCTCACCGACTTCAAAAAAAGGCTTCTCCTGCTTCCCATGTCAAGAAGAGCTGCTTGATACCAACATTGGTATCCAATTTGGATCCCTCTAGACATAAGGACTCTGTGAAGAAGCAAGCACCAGCTCCTCCAGTACTCCGTATGCTAGCAGGCCAGGAGCTTAGAAAGCCTGTGGATCACCCAGCTACACAATCACCAAGACTGGTAGCTACATCACAACAGACTGTTCAACAGCCCACCTCACAGGTACAGAGCACATTCCTGTTCTCAAAGGACCTCCTAGTCCTTCAAGAACCTGACTGTCCTCTCCTAGCAGGTACCAAGAGGCATTTCCTGACAGTACCATTAGCCCAGCCGATACCTTCGTGCCTCATGCACATGCATGTCCTCCTGTACGGACCCAACCTCTGGTTCCAGTGACACCTTCAGTACTGACATGACCTCTGGTAATGGGGGAGGATACTTCTTCAGATTCTGAGGTTTCTGTTTAGTGTACCACCAATCTCCCACTGAGACCTCCCTCCTTTGAAATCTACTTGGAAGAGGAGCTTCCAGAAACTAGCAGTGATGAACCCATGGCCACAATCTATACCCCATCCTCCCTCACAGTGGGCTTTTTTTAAATCCTTGGGCCAGACAGGGCCGCCCAGAGGGTGGGGGGCAAGTGGGGCAATTTGCCCCAGGCCCCGGGCCCAGCAGGAGCCCCCACGAGAGTTTTTCGGGGCCCCTGGAGCGGGGTCCTTCACTTGCTCCGGGGGCCCTGGAAAACTCTCGCAGGGCCCGGGCCCCCGGAGCTTCTTCGCTCCCGGTCTTCGCTGGCTGGGGGTCCTTCCTCTCCGGAACAGAAGGACCCCCCCACCACCGAATTACTGCCGAAACGGGACCCGCCGCCGGAGTGCAGCCGGGTCTTCGGCGGTAATTTGGCGGCGGGGGGAGTCCTTCTGTTCCAGGACCCGCCGCCGAAGTGCCCCAAAGACCCGCGGTGGGGGCTGCACTTCGGCGGCGGGTCCCGCTTCGGCGGTAATTCGGCGGCGGGGGGTCCCCACCGCGGGTCTTTGGGGCACTTTGGCGGCGGGTCCCGGAATGGAAGGACCCCCCGCCGCCGAAGACCCCGGGCCCCCGGAATCCTCTGGGCGGCCCTGGGGCCAGATATGGTGACCTGTATTATAGAGCTCCCTCCAGCAGGAGGCCCCACTCAGAGGAGTATCCTCTGGTACACCAGGATCCTGCCTCCTGCTCTCCTCATATGACAACACTCTGAGGAACATGATCTGGGAGCTGAGGAACAGGTACCAACATATAATAAGTCCTCCTTCCCTCTGGATGAGGCAGTGATGCCTCCTTCCCTGTTCTGCATAGATGACTTCAAGGTCTTTTAGGACCTTATGAAGAGGATAGCAGAGTCCTTACAAATCCCCTTAAAGGAAGTGCAAGAACCCCAACACAGCCTTGCGGGTATCCTTCACTCCTCTCCTGAAGGCAGGGTTGCCTTGCTAATAAACGATGTCTTGGTAACAGTGGCCAAAACAATTTGGCAGACATCTGCCACCATTCCCTCACCAGCAAGAGGGATGACAAAATTTATTATGTCCCCTTGAGAGACTCAGACTGCTTTATCTTCCATCCCACATCAAACTCTGTGGTGGGAGATGCAGTAAATGAAAGGACACAGACAATATCACTCCAAGTCTACCCCTCATGACAAGAAGCTCAACAGCCTGTACCTGTTAGGTTACAAAAGTTACTCCTCTGCTGCATTTCAGCTTCAGATAACTATATAGCATGCATTAATGAATAAATACAACGACTGGAACTTCATTAATTTTATTTATTATTTGCTAGAGGACCTGAAAGAACAGTTCCAAATCATTATTTCTTGGTGACCATCTGGCCTTCAGGCCTCCCTGCAGGCCTTGTTGGACCCAGATGATACAGCCTCTTTCTCTGTGTCAGACGCTGTAGTAATGCACCATGCTTCTTGGTTGCAATCCTCTGGGCTTCACAGAGTGGTCCAGAACATGGCTGAAGATCATCTTCCTTTTATTGGCCATAAGCTCTTCATTCACATCACTGATGAGTCCCCCCCACTCACTGAAAGATTTGAGAGCAACACTCTGCTCCTTGGACATTGATGCGCCTGACCCAAATGAAATATAGCCAATCACAGCCAGCCCAGAGATCTTGTCCAGCTCAATACCATACATATAAAAAAACCTGCAAAAATCACCTAGGAAGAAGCTTAGGTACCAGAGGAAAAATCCCTCTTATCATCACCCCACCAACCTTTTCTACAAAGCAGCCCTTTTTGTCATGAGCCTGCAGATCTCAAACATGGATCCATGGGGTTCCCAGTTGACTGATGTCTGCTTGCTAACAACTGACTGGGTGGAGAGACCATGAAACCTGATGCAGGAATCCAGAAAACTGAAGCACCTTAACCTCTCTCACCTATATTTCAAGGCCTGGCTGCTGGATGACTTAGAACTCAACTGCTCAGCTGAAGTTCACAATGCTCTGCTGAATAATAGAAAGCCACCCACTAGTAAGTACATTTCCACAAGCATAGCAGGGGATACTGTATGTATTGCATAGAACAGATTTTTCTGCCGATTCTGTATCTTAATTACTTTCTTTTTAGTCAGTTTTGCACTAAGAGGAAAAGATACCTGGGAAAAGAAGCAAATGGATGTGGGGAGAAATGAGGGAACCTCCTGGGAAGCATCTGGAAAAAATATTTGTTAGGAGATAACCAAACCACTTGTATTTTCCAGAAATAATTGTTAAATTCAATATTTATCAAAACTCACTAATAATTCACAACAGAGCTGTTCAAAATATTTGGGTTTTGACCTCTTTCCCCCAATATCTTCTATGTATTTTTCATCAATTTCATATCACTTTTACAATGATGGTGTATTTTAAATTTGTGTCTCTGGGTGATATTTTTCTCCTACATATCTTCCCCCTTTACAGAAAAGCATTTTTCCATGTCCTACAGAAACAGATCTTGTGTATTTTTTGTTTCTGCTATCTCTTTCACACTTTCTTTTTGTGTGAATTATATACAGTATCTTGCTTGATTAGAAATACACTTTTCTGGATCAGTTACTCTCTGAGAAATGTACTGTAAACGTTAATCAGAAGCTTATTATTTGTTTATTCAGTATATGGGGCTAGAGTGGGGTCTAAAGTGCATTATGGGATGGGAATGAAGAGTCCGCACTGATACAAGCTCCTGGAGGCATCATACCTCAGTGAGGGAGTATACACATCAGTGTCAGCTAAACCTTTTTCTAGGGGGCAATCTGAGCTTCCCAAGCTAACACAGTACTCCAGCTCTGTTCCTCTCCCAGAGCACAAGGGCTGAGATTGTGCCTAGACTCTAAGCAGAGGTGCAGGAGTGGAAAAGGCTCTTTGTCCTGTCTGTCTGCCTAACTTCTTATACCACATTCCTCAGGGTGTGAATGCCTAGTTACCATGTGTGGTTTCTGTCTTGGCACAATTCCATGCAAGTCAATGGAGTTGCTTCTGTTTACAGCCAGGGCTGATATGGCCCAATAAACAGTACAGAAAAAATACCAGATGAATAAAGGATCAGGGAAACATTCAGCAAAGGTCAGCCCTAATCTAATGTAACTTTTCCGTCTTGGTATGAGGTTAAGAGTTCCACTTTTCTGGGGTGAAAAATGAGAAAAAGTCTCTCTTCTTTCCTAGACCATGACAGAAATAAGAAATGAAACTCATATGATACAAATTGTATTTTAAATAGTAATTGAATTGAAAAAGGGAAGTGTATGAAATATACAAGATTTATGTGACTTTATTTCCTTTTGAAAATAATTTCCATTTCAAGCATAGGGGCTAATTCTACAACTCTTACACTGAGTAACTTCTTAGTCACACAAACAGTGCCACTGGAGACAGCAGGGCTACTCACAGAAGTACTACTCCATGTGAGACAGGGATGCAGAATCAGACCTGACATTTTGTACAAGTCTGGAAAATTCTTTAACCTCTGGCAATTATTTAAGGATTAGCCATTCAGTTTAGTATAACTGATTTAAAGGCAAAGAGGTAAGCTTTTCTCTGTACTTTCCTACTACAAACTTTTCATCTGGTGGAGTTCAAGGTAAGGTTGTTAAAGACAGCAAGTAAGCAAGCCTGAATTAACTAGTCCCTTGACTGTGTTCTTCAGCATGTGCAAGCTAAGCATATTTTGAAAGCCTTCCAGAAATCTCATGCTGGTGTCTTGTCATCTCTAATACATTCAAGTTATGGACATAGGGCCTGATCCAGGGAGATGCTGAACACCTTCTGTGGACTGTTAAACACTCTCAGCTAAAGTCAATGGCAATTGAAGTGCTCAGCACCTTGCAGGATTGAATTCAATGATTTAAAATGTTCTGTTCTGGTTATTGTGTTTACTGATTAACTAAAACAGATCTCTGTTGACAACTACCATTTATATTTCCTAACCACTCTTGACTTTATTTTTGTATTTTTATGGCAGTTTTCAGCTGTAGACATCTCTCAGGGGAAAGTCTGGAACTTATTTCAGTTAAGTGTGTGTGTGTGTATGTGTGTGTGTTTAAACAAACTATATCTACATTAGTTTTGCATGCATTTGTATTCATTGGTGTCAAAATGAATAAAGGAGCATGAAAAACAAGTGTCTGCATTCTCAAACACAAGTGCTTAGGTTTAAGGGTACTGTTCTTTTTTGATTGTGTATGAGTTGTTCCAGTTGCCAAAATGATAAGAGTTATAAGTGTGTAAAAATGAAGTACAGATTCACCAAAGGACATTATAGAAAACAGAATTAGAGAGACTGATGCCTAATTCCTTTGTATATTATTAATTTGTGTAGCACCAACAGTATGCTACGTGTTTTACAAACAGTTATGAAAATTAGGACCTGACTCAAACAAATTACAATATACAGAGGCTAATGCTAAATGAGAAGGCTAATATTACAAAGGCTAGAGGGTAAGGCCAAACAATAACTTTTAGAAAAGTAAAGCAATACGTTTGAGAATAATGAAGCCAGAGAGAAATCTTAGATTTATGCAACTTGAAATAAACAGCTAAATCATGAGTACACATGTAATGTGTATATGAAATTAATATTGTAAATGAAGTATTTTAAGTTTGACTCCACTTCATCTTTGGATTTTAATTTTTTTAATTTAATATTTTAAATTAAATTAAATATCTCTTCTCTTATTCGTTCTCTTGCCCCTGGACTTGCTTTTTGTGAAAGCAGTGGGTGTACTCAAGGGAATTATAACTTTTGTGTTTGCAACCCTCTGTTGCCACAGAATGTGAGGCATTAAAATCCTTTAACCTTAAGATGACAAAGTTTTTGTTGTGAACTTGCAATGGTACCACAGGAATCTGTCCTCATGAGAGAAGACTGTGATGAGAAAGGGAAATGGTGCCAACTTCTTTCTCCCCTACAGTTTTAAGATTGTCCTTGTGATCCTCCTGGGGCGATTTTAAAGAAGACACTCCCTGGCCTAGACTTCTTACAAATACTGCAATACCCATTTAATTAGTTTTGGTGGCAGCTAAATATAGGTATGAGTACATTTTCAGAATGCGGATTTCAGTAATGCTGTTGTGATTATGCAAGCCCAAGCAATTCTAGTAGGTATCCACCTAAAGTGCCTCAGGTTTGTAAATTCCCCTTATTAGTTACGTATTTAGACAACTCCAAACTCACTAGCTGTGTACGTGAAAATATTCATTCATTTGTGTTCAAATAGCAAAGTACCCCCAAGGGAAAATTATAGGGTTCGGTTGTGGCATTTGGGCGCATTGCATAGTAGGAGGAGCAGTACAGAGCCCCACCACAGAACCTGGGGGGAACACACTGGCTGCTATACCTATCTACAAGGGGCAAGTCTTACATTCTTCCTACCCCCCTTTGGGGTGCTGTGCATTCCAGGGGAATACAGTAGGAAAAGTCCCTGTGCCACACAAGGGGTAGTGGCAAAGGCTTTTTGCATTGTTTTCACTACACACACTCACACTGTGCGTGGGCCAAGTATAGTCTGACCCATAATGACTTGTAAAAATAATACTAAATTAGGTCCTAGTTCTTCAAGCTTCACTCGTAATAACAAGAGCAACGGCTGAAGACTCAGGATTTAAATACATATTATTATTTTATTTTCTTAAGGTCTGTATCCTGTACTAACTGGTAAGAAAATAATTATAGTAAGAATTGTAATTTTTTCTATTACAAAGCAATCAACGAAAGATGCCATCTGAAATCTTGTGCTTTTGGCCCCAATTTCTCTTCCTTTCTTTTATTAAATAATCTTACATCTGGATTTGTATATACTAACACAGTCCTGCTAATTCATCAGGATGTTCTGACTCACTAGTGCAATAGAATGTTATAGCCATAACCATATGTTTCCATTACTTCCATATCTGAAGAGCAATCAGTTGCTGCATATGACTATCCCATAAGAAACTTTAAGAATACATAACTGATTCCATGTCCAGACAGCAGTACCAAGAAGAATTCTAGCTTCTCAAGTAACATAAGGTGCATTATAAATAGAGCAAATTAAGCAGATGGTGGAAATTCAGCAGGCACCAACTGGAACACATAATTCTACATGTTTAGACTGAAAGTTATTCCTGATTTTGATCTCTCTGACCCATAAATTCCCTCTTCTGCAAAAGTGCATGGAGGGGAATAAGTTCAAGAGCTACAGCACCTGTGAATTCTGTCCCCAAAGTCCTGGGACAAAAAATGCTACAGATGTTAGAGAATCATGGGTATCTGTTCCTCAGAACTTGTGGATCTTAAACAGCCTCACTGAGTGACTTTCCTTCCAAGATCACCTCCACCTCTCCCCAACCCCACCCCCTTGGCAGTGCCAATTGCCAAGCTGCCATTGGCTGACAGACCATTGCTGTACTTGTTGACCACTCTTAGGGAGCAATTGCAGAGTATGTATCTGCACTAATTGGTAAGAAAAATAGTTACAATAAAAGTTATTTTTTCTCTTACAAAGCCAGCAGCTAAAGATGCCACCTTTTTCTTTATAACAACCTGTTATGTATTTGAAGACTTATCATGTCCCGGCTCAGTCTTCTCTTCTCCAGACTAAACAAACCCATTTATTTCAGTCTTTCCTCGTAGGTCATGATTTCTAGACTTTTGAAAAATTACACGTAGTCCTCTGTGTGGGCTTAGTGAAACAAAGCAGCATTAAACCAGCTGTTTCTGAGCATTATAACTGGAACAAGAGTAATATCCAGACTTTTTCTTTTATCCTCCAAGTGCATATGAAAGAGAGCTTTACATACAGGGCAAGCTTTAAATGTTCATTTTATAATGACAACCAGGTCATTTCCTTTTTCAAGGTTTTATGCCACATATTCCCAACTAAGTTTAACAGGTAACACAGGTCACATGGACAGCATTCAGAAACAAGCACTTAATGCTCCACTCCCACACCTTTTTCATATATGTTTCATTGTCTGATACAAGAACAGTGATCCAATCAAAGGAAACCTCATGTTTATCCAATGTTTTCCATATTGAAATGAAATTTAATGTGGATAAATGTAAAGTAATGCACAATGGGAAAAATAACCCCAACTATACATACAATATGATGGGGGGTAATTTAGGTACAACTAATCAGGAAAAAGATCTTGGAGTCATTGGAGTCATCGTGGATAGTTCTCTGAAGACATCCACACAATGTGTTCACCTCAAACATCTAGACACCATGTTTTTGCACGTTTTGTTTGCTGCTCTTTTCAGATTTCCAAGCCTTTGCTTTACGTTTGTGGGATGCTGTCTCCAAATGTTTTATCTCAACTTACCTTATGACTGTTATCTCTTGGTATGTTGCATGTTGAACAAAATAATAAACCTCCACTTTCGTGGAAGATATTTTTGGAATATTGTTCAGATCACTCCCTTGTACTTATGCTTGATATTTTACTCATCATCATCATCATCATAGCTGTAGACCCCGTGTTTGCAACATAGCACCATGTTTGTAATGTTGCTAAGGAAGGCATCCGAGCTCGTCAAACATAAATATATAATGTGTTTTTAATAGTTACATAAATTATGTAACATAATTTCATGTAATGCATGCTACTGTTAAAACCACATTTTTCAAGTAGTCAAGTTCAATGCACTTTGTTAAAATCCTGAACACACAGAAAAATCCCAGACACTAAAAAAGCCTTGGACACAAAGAAAAATCATGGTATCAGTGACATTTTTTTCCACTGTGACAAACCTGCAGCCTTCAATCATAACATAGGACAACCATTATGAAGATGACCTCAACAGTAGAACAGTCACATGGCTGAATAAAAATGACTGGAACCTTAAATCAGTGTCCATGATAGCTAAAACCAGATTCAAGGGTGAAAGTAACATTAAGCACTTACCGGTATGGGGGCCCGGCTTCAGGCCCCTGGAAGGGGTGGGGCCTCAGGTGGAAGGGATGGGGATGGGGAGTCGGCCTCCCCCAGCCAGCCCATCTGCGTTGCCTGGCCCGTGCCGCCCAGGGCTCCAGCAGCAATTTAAAGGGCTTGGGGCTCTGGCTGCTGCCACGGTAGCAGCAGCAGCAGCTGGGAGCAGGCCCTTTTAAATTGCTGGCCCCAGGGCAGCTGCCCGTTTTGCTCCCACCCTGTAGGTGGCTGGGGGGGGCAACAGGGGAAACGACATTAAAGCGCTGCCACGGCAGTGCTTTAAGGAGGGTCCTTTAAGTGCTGCCGTGGTATCGCTTTAACGTCAGCTGGTACGGGCCGGTACTGGCGGCCACCACTTACTGGTACGCTGTACTGGCCTGTACCGACCTGCTTTCACCCCTGACCAGATTAAATACAACACTCATTGTACCCACATTACTTTATGGCTGTGAAACATGAGTACTCAAAAAGCATCTGGAGCAAAAGCTGCAAACATTTGAAAGGAGCTGATTGCATCATATCCGAGGCATGACAAGACTAAATAGACTAAGAAATTATGATATCTGTAGAAGACTGAAAGTACATTGTGTGAGTACAATCATCAAAAGTATGCCTGGACAGAGAGGACGTGGATGTTCAAGGAGGCAATCGTATAACAGTATATAAAACCATCCAGGCAACACCCCAACTAGGTTAAATGGTGGCTCAAAATAGATGTGGTTGGAATCTGTTTATAATCTTGGCCCTACCCATCCTTGGTGTTGGAAAAAGATGATGATAAGCATGCTGATGGTGAAGATAGTCTTTATGCTAGAGTGTACAGTTTTTTGCATGCACTTGTTAGTAAATGCTCTTCTACAGTTTATCTCCTTCAATATCTGTTTTTTTAAAACCACGTTTTTTATTTCAGTTTTATTAAAGAGTTCAGAAACTGCCCTGAGATATGAAAAACATCTCTGAGGTCTTTTTAAGTATCTGTGCTCTAATTCTGTGTTGATATTTGAATTATTCTTTATGCACCAGATTTTGCAGTGAAACTTATACCTATATAATGAAATTTGGGTTTTGTACACTTGTAACATCGAGATCAATGTTATGGTAAGACTGACCTAAATTCAGTTTTCAAATGGTATCCAAATTGTCACAGATGTTATTTCACTTCACTTTGTAATGTTGGATAGCATGGACTGTTAACGGTCTCTTTTTATTGCTTTGCATATTGCCAGTGTGCTGATCTCTGTGATGATTTTTCTGTAGTTTACAAGAAGACAAAAGACTCCTGCAAAGGGAATATGAGAGAATCCCCAAGCAAGGAGTAAGTATGAAATACACCTCACTAAAAAAAGTCATGTTTTGTGTCCTGTTGGATAGAATGTAAAATAAGAAAACTATGCAGCTGAAGATACTATTGTAAAAGCTAAAATAGTAGATTTTTGTAACATCTGGAATATGTGGAAAAACCAAGAGGTGGAATTCAAAGGAAAGGCTGTGTTGTGTCATTCACTTTTGAGAACCTTAGGACAAACACTAAATATTTAACTTATAAAGACATTTATGGATAGATGTCCTGAGAGAAACTGTACAAATTACAATTCTACTAATTCATAGGGCAAATACTGAAGTAGTACTTATGAAGGAATTCTACGCCACTGCGTGGTCACAGAATTCATGTCATCCACAGATTGCTTTGCTTCCCCGCAGAAAAATGACTTCTGAGGGGAAGCAAAAGGAAGCTGCAAGAACAGTCACTCACCTCTCCCCAGCAGCCCGGAGCAGCTGGTGGAGACATAAATCAGTGCATGGAAGGAGGGATTGTGCATATGTACAGGGGAGACGTCACTCACTGCTGGGGGGCAGGGCTGGGCATGAATGCATGTGTACAGGTGAGCAAACGAGGGCGGTGTAAATGGGCCTTATTGTAAATGACACTACAGCCTTATAAATGCTTAAGTGCTTTAGTGATTAGAACTGGTTTAAATTTTCAGACTGAAAAATTTTCCTTTTCAAAATGTGCCCCATGAACTGTTTACTTCTGACCTTTCTGGAGACTGTCAGTAGCCAATACAAATTGTGAGTTTGATACCTCCACCCTCATTTGCTCTTCAGTTGTCTATGATTGTAATACTGAGCATATGGCTGCATATATTTGTTGACTAATAACTAGAAATAAAGGATCAAACTTAGCTACATTATTATTAGACAAAGGGGGGATTGAGGATATCCTCCAGTGCTCCCAACTCTCATTCTCCATCCATTGTATTGTAGGTTAAATAAATTCCCAGAATTGTGCAGAATTTTAAAATACTGTGAAAATAATTTTAATTTTTTTGGTGCAGAATTCTCCCAGGAGTAAAGTAGTAACAAATTATAGTTCATATTCTATTCTATAACACATATATCATTCAGAATAACTAATCTTAATCTTTTCTTACAATATTATTCCCTTTCCCAAAAATATAAAAGAGGTCTATATATCCTACTTGCTTTTCTGATCATCTTAATCCTCCCACTGTGCTCAGAATTTATTTTTCTTCCATTCAAACAAGACCAGTGGTGTTTGTTTCATGAAATTGCCCATAATCTCATTAAAAGCCTGATTCTGCAATTCTTGCACATTTTGAGTAAAAAAACACTCAATAGTTAATAACTGTAACAAAAGGGAAATAACATTCAGCATGACACAGACTACGAATTCAAGATCAGTATTTAGGATAGAGGGATGTACAGCTTTTTCTGGTGAAAAATCCAGATGAACATTGCAGATGGTTCCTTCTGGTTCCAGCTGGCTGACCAGGTTAAAAGCAGCGGATCTATTCACTTAGAGGTTCCTGGCACTGCAGATTATTGGAGCTTCTGGTTCTTCAGTTAAAACCAATAGTCTTAGCATATGTGCAACGTGATGCAGGTGGCACATAACCAGGCTTCATCACCGAATTTGGTCGGCTGGCTGGATCATTAGCTTCCTCGGCCTAAGCCGGGTACTGATGGGGAGCACGATATAGTAACCAACAAGAGCCAGCTGAAGGATTGTAATAATTTTTACTGGAATTTTCTAAACTTTTACTTTTAGTTTGCCACTTTGAATCCAGCCCAGGTTGGTAGTGGCCAAAATTTAGCATCAACTGGTTATTCAGTGGCCTTCTGAAATGAGAATTACAGTTGATGTTAAATTGACTATTGGCACAAAGCCCAAAGTCTGGACAGACATGGAATTGAACTTCTGCTCTCACTAATAGGGTTGTCCTTCCACGTCAGAGTTGAGACATGATGCTGGAGCAGTGTGGGGTAGTTAGCGCTGCTGCTGCTTGTTTGAATCTGTTCTATGGGTGAATAGAGGTCTTATGGGCTATCAAGCCAAGCCTTATAAAAGAAGTAAATTATCAGAACAATAGGAAGACCTAAGATGGTCTGTATGTATATGAGAAAATATCTTTGAGTAATATTTATTTTAAAATTTAAATTTAACTTACAACAAATATAAAAGAAAATTTGGTGGAAATATGATGGAACCAAAGAATTTTAGGAGTTTTTGTAATTGTGAAATATGAAAACTCAACTCATGTGAATATGCAAAAATACCAAAGTAATACACAGTCCATTCAGGCTTCTCAGTCTTTTAAAGAAAAGGTGCACTTCTCTAATGAAAATCCATAAATTATTAAACAAACAATACAATATTTTTAAACAATTGTAAGCAAGACATGCACTTTCCCCCCAAACCAATACAAATTTGAGATACCTGATCTTTGACTTTACTTTTAAAGGAGACAGAAAAGAAAATGAAAGTGGTGAAAGAAAACTGTGAAGAGCTCCGTAAAGAAACAATCCAAAGGAGAATGGAAATTAAAGCATTGAAGGAAGATGTGGCATCCAAGCAAAGGCTGATGTTAAGAGAACAGAAAGAAGTAGAGGAACTTCTTGAGCAGCAGAATGACTTAAAAGTAACATGAGAATGCGAATATAAGTGTGTGTGTGTGTGTGTGTGTGTGTGTGTGTGTGTGTGTGTGTGCATGCGCATGCGCACACTCAGGGAAACATATTGAATATTCTGAATACTTCTGCTGTCATTCGAATATGTACTGTCATGACATAGGCATGACCTCACAAAACGCAGTATTAGTCAATAACCATGTATCATGCTGCTATACCATTCCCACAAGTAGCTATCTGGGAAATTATAGGCATAAGGCTGACAACAAGTAGCTTTCATAATGGTTAGAACTCTTAGGCTAATTTCAGGTATATAGATATTAATGGAAAAGACAGAACACAGTATTCTGTGATTTATAATTAGAGCAGGTCAGGAATTTTCAGTCAGTCTTTTTTGATTGAAAATGTAGTTTCTGCAAAATTTTCTACAGGACATTTTCAATTTTGCTGAAACTTTTTGATTTTTCCATTAGGAAAATATGAAAATGAAATCAGTAACTTTCAATAAACACACACACACACACACACACACACACGCTTGAGACCTAAGATAGGTAAAATTCAGAAGACGTGGATCGGTGAAAGGTTTGTGGTCAGATATTTCATAAACCAGGATGGCTGGAAATACGAGCTTAATAGCATTGGAAAAGCAGGGCTTCCAGTCTTTCAGAAGGATACATAGCACTTCCTTCCAGACGTGTCAGATCTTGAAATATTGGACCTTAACAATGTGAAATTTGTATGTATAGAAAAGGTATTTTAGGTCATTTTAGAGTGTTTTGTGGCTTTCTCTGAGCTCTGCAGCTATGCTGGGACCCCGGTAAGCACAGTTTTGCCCTAAGAATTGGAGCTAGATTTTCTGGTGCTCCTTGTCACAGAAAATCTAGGCCTATATATTTATAGCATATGTACATTATTTGTGAGTTTTGCAAATATAATTTTGCATATCGTTGCACTAGTCAGTAATAGCAGCTGTGTTCTTTTTTGGGACAAACTTGTGTTATTGAAAAACACACATTTCGGTTCTGGGTCATATTAGTAGTTCAAAGAAAATGTTAGTTCTCTGAAATTACGTGAAATTTAGAGCCTGTTGGTCTAACATTCTTGTTTTATTACTAGGATGAGCTAGTCCACCTTCATGCTATTCCTGTCCAGCTTGGAAAAGAAATGGACAAGATAAAACGCAAAACATTGTATGTTTTTAAATGTACCTAACTAAAATATTTTCATTTTATTTTTATTATTTGTTTTCTCAGTAATATCTCGGTATATAGACAATTAACAAAGTTTAAGTTCTTGATACAAAATTCTGATCAATACAGATACAGTGTATCCATAATGTACTTAATGAGCAATATTCATGAAACTGAATCAAAAGATATAGCATCAGCAGGGAAACATTTTAGACTTGAAAACAACAAACCATTAAAACATCTATTGATACTGCATATTAAGATGGTTGATATCAGATACTACACAGACCTGATATCCCACAGATTTTTTTTTTTCAAATGTGGAACAATACTAAAGATCTAAGTTGATGGTGTAATCTAGCACCTAGCACTTTTAAACACATGCCAGTCCTCAGCTGCTGAACATTAGCATAGGACCATTGGCTACACTAGAACTACATCAGTTTTCACCAGCTGAGGATCATGTTGTGAAATTATCCTAGCATCTAGATTTTCTGGGAGCAAGTATTTAGTTACAGTGCTCTGATCCTAGTCTTCCTATAGAAATTATTTGGTCTAATGCTTTAAATTGGTTAGATAATATCCACTCGTCATCTGTTACATTTTCCTCCTGATTCCTTACAGACTTCTTTTTGCAGCCAATGGCAGGTTTCTCTGTTTCTACATTGGCTAATTGGTACAGTAAATAATGAGATATACTGGTCAAGGAAAAGCATACTTGTGTGAAATGCAGCCAATTGCAATTTGGCTACCTTGTCTTAAAACACCTAGTGGCCAAATTGCTGTCTTAAATGAGCTTTCTTTGTACCTTATTAACCTTATTATATTACACTGAAGTTTATTCTATCTCCTGACTGCATTCTCTACCATTAATTATTTTTCTGGATGTTACATTTTTGTAAATAATTCCTTGCCTCTGCTCAATTTAATTTAAAAAAACTATACATCCCTTTTCTTTTTCTTCCTTCTTTACCTATTTTTCTGTGTCCAGTTATCTAATTTCTTTGAACAAAAGCTGATTTCACATTTATTGCCAAGCTGTACTGTGGCAGAGCTATAGATTTGAGAATGGCTTACTGCAAAAATACACATTTGAACCTAAACTCTAACTTGTGCTGTACTGGTGCTCAAGTGAAAGAAGAGAGTGGATAGAGCCCAAAAGAGAGAACTGCCCACTGTAACAAGTCATCAGGAGCATGTGTTCTAAGTCAATCCTCCAGTCACTTGGCATGCTGTCACCAACAAGCATTAGCTAAGAATACACGATGCCCTAGTTCAGAGGGGCAGCAAAATGTGCTTCAGAATACTATCTCCATAGCCATGAGGACTCCTGTCCAGGCCAACAGAACAGTTGTAGCAGAAGAGATGCTGAGCAATAGTTCTGCTTCTGCTCACTACAGCAGGAATGACAGCATTTGGGCTTTGGTCTATATTTCTAGAGCTGGATCCATTTTTACAGATGTGATATTATACTGTTTTAAAATGTGTTCTCAGAGATGCAGAGAAGAAGAAAAAAATTCTCGTTGACCATGTTCAGGAGTTAAATGATGCCCTTAAAAAAATGGAAAAAAAGAGTGAAGAAGTATTGGAAGAAAAGGGAGATGTAATGAAGGAATTGGATGGAAAACGAGCTTTGCTTGAAAGCAAAGAGCGAGAATTCAACCATTTGACAAAGTTACTAGAAATGAGCAAAGAGAATGAAGCAACAGCCCTGGCAGACAGGTTAGACTAGAAGGCATGAGCCATGTATTCAGAAATGGTATGAGTGAGCACTCATCTATTCTAAATGAATTATTCTTTTCTTGGTTATTGCTTTAAATAGTTTTATTATTGACTTCATAAAATCACACTATTTAACATTACCCTAATTTCATCATGGATTTATATAATTTCTGTTTATTGAGTTACGTTGGTGATCAAAACCTGATGTTATCATACAAGAGAGAAATGCAGTAAGGGTCTGGTTGAAAGCCCACTGAACTGCATGGGGCGGCTCATTGATTCAGTGGACATTGGATCAGGCCCTAAATGAGAATCCACAAAACTGAGGCTGATGACTCAATCTTCCACTGTGCCTGAGCAAAGATTGGTTTTGGAGGAGAGGGGTGCTGACAAAGGCCCGCTTGTGGCTCCCTGATTCTTCTGTGTCCTCCAGCAAAGAATTGGGTATAGCCAAGCCTTGCTCTGCCACACCTCGTCTCCTCAATTCACCTCTGCTGACATGATCACCACCTGACTCACCTCCTCCTGAC
Organism: Mauremys reevesii; assembly: GCF_016161935.1. Taxonomy (NCBI): domain Eukaryota; kingdom Metazoa; phylum Chordata; order Testudines; family Geoemydidae; genus Mauremys; species Mauremys reevesii. The sequence continues at coordinate 336,219,858 of NC_052623.1, forward strand.
CCCTGACATCCTTCCTCCCCACTTACACTGGGCAGCACAGCTTTGGTGGAAGAGGCAGCAACAGCAGCTGGCAAAGCTGGCACGAGAGTGGGGGGGCAGAGCCACCTCTACCAGCTTTACAACAGCCAGAGATTCCCAGTATCACCAAAGAGAAGTGTTCAATTCATGCCTCCCCTAATCATGATGTTATTTTAAAATAGTACATTTGGGATTTTTTTAATTTGCTTTCTGGTTTCTGACCCATTAAGGTTCATGCTGATCATACTTTCAAGCATTTCTCTGGAACCAGGAGGGCTTGCAACCTACTTACTGTTTTTAAGTGAATGCTAAGATTCTCATATAATCACTGGGCTCTGAGAGCTGTGACTTGAAGAAGAACACCAAAAATCATGAGAACTGTAATAATATCATGCGAGCTGGGAACAATGGATTTCCCCTACACAGGGAGAATTCCCTAGGGGATTTCTTCGGGTGATTTAAATGAGTAAGCAATGCAAAGTGAATTTTGCAGATCAGAGAACCTAGCCTAGGGATTTTCAAAGGAACATAAGGGTGCTCCCATTGAAATCCAACTGGATTTGGGCAGCCAGCTCCTTTAGACTCCCTTATAAATCCCAGCCTCTCCACATCTGGTAACCAATATAAACTGCTATAATGCTTCAAATCTCAGATCTTGGAGTTATTATGCCTGACTCTACCCAGCTTCAAGTTTCTCCTTTATTTGTGGGAAAGGATGTATACCTGTAATAATAGCCTTACCTTTAGCAGTAATCCTTCTGCCCTTTCTGTTTGTGTCTCGCATTAAAGAAGGTTGGAGGAACTGATAAATGGAAATTTGCAAATGAACAAAATTTAGACTTCCTTAGATAATAAAAATACATTTTAATTCTCACTTTAAGAAATAGAAATAATTTCTCTCTTATACTATGAGTAATTTTTTAGCATTGTTGAAACAAAGCGTGAAACAATGCATGAGAATGTTGCCATTGGCTTCAATGGAGTCAGGATTTCACCCATTATGTTTTAGAGAATGGCCATTAATTTGTGACAAGACAGTTTTTTCTATTTTATTTTGCTGCTCAGCTGCCATAATGCTTTTCCAAACTCAATGTAAAGTGGTCATGTTTGTCTGCATACATCTATTGGATAGGTTTTCTCTTTCTGAAATATTCTATATATCTATGTAGGGCTGTTCTGGAAATTGGTTTACGTAACTGTCTCTTGGAGAAGCAAAAGCAGCATGATAATCTGATTTATAAACAAAGAGAGAAAGATAGAGATTTGAGAAATTTAAAAAAGATGGAGATGCAATTGAAAATCGCTTATGATTCCTTGGAGCAAATTAAATTACTGCATGAGAGGCTCACATTAGAGGTCTGTATGCAAAACACTGATGACAAGAATTAAAAATATTGCTGTAGAAAATCAAATTAAGAAATACTTTTTAAATGGTTGCACAGAAATAAAAATAAGGCAACATTTTAAATTTCTATGTACAGAATACAGGGTGTTGCTAACATTTGTATTCAGAGTTCTTGCTTTTATAGCTCTCATAAGTACTACATCTGTTTGGCTGTATCTGTGTATGTGAGTATTTATCTGCAAGGCACCCACAACATGCAAGGCACTTTATAGCCATGAAACAAATATAGTCCCTTTACCTGGAGGACCTTACTAACTAGATAGACAACATAAAAATACAATACAGGGAAAGGTTAAGGAGCAACATGAAGCAGTGTGAACAAACAACAGACTATTACACACATCTGGTAGTTCCACCATTTTATTGTAATCTTCGCTGAGGAGTAAATGGGATTTGTAGGCTGTTTGAAGAGGTGGATTTTAGGAGGACGGAGGCCTAGCAAATTGAGTCAGGGGTTTAAAGGCATGCCACCTGTGAGGTGCTATAGTATTGTTATCCCCACTTATGAGAGGGCAAAATAACTGAGTGGTTTGCTCAAGACCACAGAAGAAATTAGTGACAGACATGACTAGAACCCAGGATTACATGGCTCCCAGTTCTTTACTTAAATCACTAAAGCACACTTCCCTTTATATTGTGCAGGTTTCTTATATGTTACAGTAAATCAGATTCTTTCTTTCTTTGTTTTAACCTGATTCCAGGGAATTGGTACCATGTGATGTTTGGTATTACAAATAAAGTACTCTCCTCTATGTTTCCTTCATTCCCACTCCAATTACATGTCTGTTTATTTCCGCCCTCTTTCTGATTTCCCCAATCCACTGTCCATATGTCTGTCTTTGTCTTCTTTTCACACTCATGCCTTCTGTCACTCTGCCCCTTATAATAAGAACAGTTTAATTAGCCTTGTCTACTAAGCACCTCCTTCTCCTCCTCCAAATCCTTCCTTAAGGAATTCCACTGTTCCCAGGAATCCTCCTGATTCTCTCCTCACTAGTTGTTCCCCAACCCTCCATTTCCTGAACTATTGTTCTGTGCTTTGTTTTGGCTTTGTTTTTCTAGTCTGTTGAAGATTGTAAACCTGTCTTTCAAAATTCTAATTCCCCCTTGGCAAGTAATTATTTTTGACAGGATAGTAAAATATCATCTTAGTAAAAGGCTAGTGAGCAGATATGCCAGGCCTGGTACAATTTCATTACAATTTTGCATGGCTGTTGTAAGCTCTTTGGGGCAGAAAATTTTTACTATATGTTTATAAAGCGCTGTTTAAATGTATAAAGCTGTAAGTAATTTTACTTCCTCTATCCCACTCACCATTGCAAAAACAAAAAGGAATTTCCTGCTGATTTCACCCCACTGCTTATTACTCACCCCGTGACACAATCCAAGTGGGAAAAAAAAATGCAAGAAAAGTTGTTGTGTCTTGCATAATCCTTGATTGGAAAACAACAAGTTTCAGACTCAGCTTATTTGAAATATTGCTTAATGGGCTGATGAGTCTCCCTCCAGTGATGATAAAGGCATTAACCAGCTGCCTCTTAGTAAGTCCAAGGAAAGGGGCCTCTTCTGTGTTGCTGTAGACAAATTTTTGTGAAGAAAGAAATATAACTGGCCACTATGGTTCAATGTCAAACTCAAACTGACAAAAATCAGGGACATTCAGAGTTAAAATTCACCATATCCAGTGAGATTCTCCCCTGCTCCTTCCCCTTTCTGTCAGGTAACAAGGCTCAAGCAGCATAAAGGTGCTCTGAAAGTTCAGTTGCAGTGGAAGTCAGCCATAAGGATGCCTCCCAAGGCCCCTCTTCCAAGCTCTAGCATAGAGAGTGTTGCTGAGATTCTGGACAGCATGGTCTGCAAGCCAGACCCAAGAGACAGCTGTAATTTTGATAGGCCCTGAAAGCTGTCTCAATTTCTCCAGCCCGCAGAACAGTCCAGGATCAGGAGTGCACAATATTGCTAACCTCAAGAGATCAAAAAGTATGAGTAAGATCCTCTCAACAGCTCAAAAATCATGTCAACTCCCCAAAACCATCAAATCATGTGACTCCGGGCAAGTCACTTTGGTCAAATTTTCAAAAGTGGCATCTGATTGTGTCTCCGTTTTGGGGTATCCAACTTGAGACACCTTGAGCCTGATTTTTCAGCTCTCTTTGAATTGAATTGGAATTGTGGGTGCTCAACAAATCTCAAAGTCAGACCAAAGTTGTCTCAAATTGGGCATCCGAAAACTAAGGATGCCAAAATCAGATGCCACATTTGAAAATGTTGGCCTTCATTTTACTGTGTTTTAATTTTCCCGTCCATAAAATGGTGATAATATCCACCTTTGTAATACTATTTAAGAACCACAAATGAAGAGTGCTGTGTAAGTGCAAAATAATATTTGTTATTATCTATGTTAGTGTATAGAATTTTGAATCTTAATATCTGGTTGTACTTTGAAAATGACATCTTGGAGTTCAGTATTTATTTTGGCTATGTGACTTCCAGATCCAGTGTTCTCAGTTTGCAAGTGAAAAAAATACTATTTCTAACTGCCAGCATTGCAAACTCAACACAAGCTATCCCTCTCACATACTACTACTAGCAGAGGTTCTTCAAGACACATTAGTTCCTCTGTTGCACCAGTGTTATCCCATTGTTTCCAAATTATACCCCAGTGAAACTTTGCAATACAAATGTTTTTAATGGAATTACACAGAAATTAAGTTCCAATTAAATTATATCTAATCAGTCTAGGCTTATTATAATATTTGACTCACTAAACAATTCTGATGATGATGAACAAGATAGAGTATATACAGCTCATTCTATTATTTGTTTTGGCTTCTTCAAGGCTAACAGGAGTAAGAAGCCCTAACATTGCATTAAAATCACTAAAAGCAGCAGGTATGCCTTTCATTATACACAAGGGTTAAATACTGACCCCATTAAGTCAATGGCAAAATTCCCATTGTCTTCAGTGGGGACAGGATTTCACTCAAAAAGCTATCTATGAAGCTAGAAGGTGATATTTTTACAGTCACTTATCAGAATAAAACTATGCTTTATGCTGCAGTAAAACCCTGACTCTCAGGAATGGCAGTACTGACCCAGGTATGTTGTTGTGAAGTTTGAAAATTTGAGAAAATTACTTTTAATGCTATTATTTATTTATTATTTGTATTACCATAATGTCGAGGAGCCATGGCGATGGATCAGGACCCCATTGTGCTAGGCATTGTACAAAGACAGAACTAAAAGATGGTCCCTGTCCCAAAGAGCTTACAATCTAACAAGCTGCTTGAAAGATATTATCTATGTTTACGTCTTTTCATGTCCTTCTCTCACATCATTTTGCTTGCTTGATTTGTCTTTGTAGGTAGATGCTATCCCTAAAGATGATGGGACATTGGTGGAAAGAAGAAGAGAACTTCAAAAAGAAGTGGAAATGAATAAGAGAAATCTGGCCCAGGAGGTGAACAGCTCTCCTTCCTTATATTTCTTACTACAGCAACTAGCTTTCAAACTAGACGATAAAAGCACTGTTTGCAGAAATTTTGCCAAGTGTTTCTAGTTGTAGGTGTCCAGTGAGATAATGTGCAATGAAAATGGAATCTGTTTTATTTTAAAAGACTGTCAAGGTATTTGTTGGTTTTTTTAAAACATATTTTGCTCTCACTACAATTGGTCACCTATTGGAAGTATGAGAGAGAAATATGCTTCCTAATTAAAATGTTATCTCCATTAGAGGGTCCCATCTACACTACAGCTGGAACTGTGGTGGGTGTAATTGGGTTTGGATATGGCAGTGTGACCTTATTAAAGCAAACACAGTTCAGCATGTCCACAATATAGATTTTTTTCCCTCCACAGTCATGTAAATTGTGTGTGCTTGCCACCAACTGCCACACTGTCAACAGTATTAGTGCATTCTGGGAAAATCTAGGTGGCTGTTTTATAATACCTCAGTTGCTGGTTCAGTCTGAAAGTATTGGTGTGCTAAGCACTATGATGATGAGCTCACTAGAAGTGATCGATGGTGTTTTTCAGATAGAGATCTCACAATGCCCTTCTCTTGTCCACATAGGATTCTTTCTTTTTATGCCAGTCCCAGAATTCATTAGCATCACTGCTTATTATGGGCATTTTAAGATCTGTTGACAAGCTTGGTTGTTCAAGCTGCTGCATGTTCTGGCTTTCTTATTTTCATGCTCAATAATCTAATGGTGGATACAGGGCTGGCTTTAGGCCTATTCCACCAATTCCCCCGAATTGGGCCCCACGCCTAAAAGGGCCACGCGCCCAGTGAGAATCCCTTCCCTGGCTAGAGGCGCCTTTTTAATTTTTACTCACCTGGCAGCGCTCTGGGTCTTCAGCGGCACTTCGGCGGCGGGTCCTTCGCTCACTCCAGGTCTTCAGCAGCACTTTGGCGGCGGGTCCTTCAGTGCCACCGAAGACCTGGAGCGAGTGAAGGATCCACTGCCGAAGTGCCACCGAAGACTCGGAGCACCGCCCGGTGAGTACAAGCCCCACGTGGTTTTTTACATGTGGGGGTTTTGGGTTTTTTTAGTCATCCCTGCCGGGGCCCCATCGAAACTGTTCGAATTGGGCCCTGCACTTCCTAAAGCTGGCCCTGGGTGGATAGGCCAGTAATGTTGCACTGTGGCCGAGCATTTTGCTGTATTATTGTAGGGCTTCATGTTGAGGTTCTGCTAGTAGTAATTTTTTTTTTAACACCCATGTAGACCAAAACCCTTTCATGGACTTTGAATATATAAGCAAAAAGAGCATCTCAGATTTTGGGCCCATCAGCATTGATATTATAGTTCATAAATAATTAATATTAAAGTGAAGTTTGGTTTTACTTTAGAAAATGACAACAGATGTTGAGGCCCATATGTTAGAACAATGTATTGCTGAAGAAGATCAGCTTTTTAAGGAGCAGGAACGCTGCAGAGATGAGTTAGCCAGTCTTGCACGCCTGACTCAGGTCAAGGCTGATGAGAGGGAACAGAAATCTAAGGACTTCTTAAAAGCACAGGTAAAAACTCATGGTTCATCTCACTGGAAAACTGTTCTTGAGTATATTAGATTATATTACTTATCAATAAAATAATCACCAAGCATAATCTCCTGCTTCCACATCCCTTGAGAATTCTGTCATAACATGAGGTTTATATCATGACATTATGTTGTTTTATTGTCACTTTATGATACAATGTAATAACAGTACATCAAAATGTCATCATGTCACAATGCAATGTGATGCCACCCGATTTCATGCGTCACAAATGGCCTTCAAAACAAGAACAAGTTATAAAATAATGGGCCAGAATCTAGATACCTCAGTCTAGAAAATCAGATCACAGAAGTTGCATATCATATTCCACAAAGACATAAGTATCCGAAGAAGACTAGGATCATCCCTCATTCCAAATGCGGAGGACAGTCCAATTTTTCCTGATGTTACTTCTGGTATAAAAGAGCAAACTAGAACGGAGCATAAGAACAGCTATACTGGGTCAGACCAATGGTCCATCTAGCCTAGTATCCTTTCTTCCAATAGTGGTCAATGCCAGGTGCTTCAGAAGGAATGAACAGTACAGATAATCATCAAGTGATCCATCCCACGTCGCCCATTCCCAGCTTCTGGCAAAGTGAGGCTTCGGACACTTCAGAGCATGGTTTTGAATCCCTGCCCATCCTGGCTCATAGCCATTGATGGACCTATCCTCCTTGAACTTATCTAGTTCTTTTTTGAACCCTGTGGTAGCAGCGGCAGCGGTTGGGAGCCCAGGGCCCTTTTAAATCGCCCGGATGGGTCACAGGGCTCCTAAGTGTGCATGGGGTGGACCACTCCAGGCCCCGCGCTTTGCAAGGCCCTGCGGGCTGGCGCGATTGGCCAGCGCGGTCGGTCCCGGAAATGATGGGTCGGTCCTGGAAGTGACAGATTCGTCACTTCTGCCTTGGGCCCCATACCCCCCTAGGGATGGCCCTGGGGCCTGGAATTGCTGTCAACGGGCCTGCACCATACAAACAATACCCAGAGTCCCACACTACATCCAGCCAGTCCACCCAACTCCCATCTCATCATGGACAAGGAAGAAAAGAAAGGCCTTGCAGGGGACCTTAAAGGTTAATAAACTCGGGCGATTATAGTTCTGGAAGTAACTAAGTTCAGAAGGCCCAGGGCTCTAATGAAGAACATAGAAATGTACCATTCCAAGCAATTGTCCATGATTGTTTGAAAGCCAGGAAAGAGTAGGGACCGATACAAACCCAGAGTAAAGAAGCTTTTCTGTCGGGGGAAGCTAGAGAACTGCAATTTACTTCCTGCCAGGAGTCCAGGACTCAACTTCAGACATGTCTTTACCAGACAATCACATCATAAAGGAAATGATAGACTGGGGAATGGAAGCAGCAGGCCTCAAGACAGAAGAGTTGTGAACTGGTTGCCCTGGCCAATTCTTGTGAGAAATGGAAGAGAGAGCAATAGACTTTCTTTCTCCACCTCCTTCCTATAGTTCTTTCTTGTGCTGTCTTCACTGCTGCTTTGCTATCTCTTATTTCTCATCCTTTTTCTGAAAAGACGATGAAGGAAATTTAGGTGCCAAGGTGCTTTAGAAAATCCCAATGGGTGCCTATCTGCATCTTCGAGTGGCTAACTACCTTTAAGAATGTGTCCCAAGATGACTTCAAGGAAAAGAGAGAATGCTGAGAGATGGAAGTAACTCCATGTTCAGACAAATAGAGGCAAAAAGATTGAGAGATTTAGGGCACTAAATAGCTAAAGAATACAGAGCTCTTTTGCCTCCTTGCTTCCTCACAGGCAGACCTGTAATGATGTAGTATCAGGAATCCTACTGAAATGGGAGTTAAAGACCTAATTTGGATAAGATCAAATGGGGCATGTTCATTCCTAGTACAATCCTACTGACCTCAATGAAAGGATTAATTTTGTCCAGTGATTTACATATTCTCATTATTAACCAATCCTGCAAGGTATTCAGCTTCCCCTGAAAGGTGTTGTGTACCATCAACTCTCATTGAAGCTAGTAGAAATAGAGGATATTCAGCAACTCTGAGGTGTCAATCAACACTTTGCAAGCTGTAAGCTTTCTCAAAGAAAGACTGATACATTTTAAGATGCAGCATCAAACTATTATCTCAACTACAGTAATAATAGTTAATGTTGTTGAATGACTTTATGTAAGTCAACAGTGTTTCCTGAAATTGTTAGCAATCTTTGAAAGGAAGGTTATTTTTGTCCTTCATGGTTACTCTTCCACTAATAATCAAACGACTAAAAGACATCTCTGATTTTACTGTAGTTAGAACAAAATATGAGTCTTTAGAATAATTTTCCTCACTGCTTCCTTCATACCTATGAAAATTAAGTTTTTGTAACAGTCCTGTGGCATTTAAGATGACATAAACAAGTTTCTTCAATGCAACTTCATATTTGGAATTTCTTTGCAAACCCTGAACTATCAAAAATGTTTAATGCTATTTATGTTTCAGATAAGGCTCCACAACATTATTAAAGAGATAAAAACAAAGGAACTTGAAATAAGGGAATATAAAAAGAACAAGAAACAAATCCAAAGACAGTAAGAGAATTATAACAATACACTAGATGAAATAACACTTTTTCTAAAGCAATAACCCATTTAAATGATTTATGTATAAGCATTATAATAACCATTTCCTTAAATACTTGCATTTTTCCAGACTCAAAGGATTTGCTAAAATGTATGACATTATTCGAAATGAGAGAAACAAATGTGTAAACCTGGTGCACACTGCTCGCCAGAAAACAACTGAAATTAAAGAGAAGGTAAAAATGCTAGAGAATGAGATGGAAATTTTAAGGAGCAATGTTATAATTAAAGAAAGGTGAGTGGCAAAGTAAATAATTCCTTTGAATAACAGTCGTGAATTCCTTCAATCTCTGAAGGCTTAGGATATCATTATTTATCAATGGATGGTGTTGTAAAGTGGGACTTGTTCATTATGAGGCAAAACTTGGCCCATTCTCCTCAGTCACAGGGATCCCCAGATGCTGGTGTGATTCCATTGTGTGTGGGCAGGAGGCAGGATCTCAAGAGCCCATTCAGGGAGTCTACACTCACTGAGAACTGTGGAACTCTTCTTGTATTTGCAACTCTATATAGCTGGGTTTGAGAGCCAAGCAGGTCAGGAGAGGAGTGGAATAAGGACATTGGATATGCCTCTGTACATAATCAATGGCCCTTGCACTCCATAGAGCCAGAGCTACTGATGCTTTAGTAGCTGCACAGGGGTTCCACCCACTGGGAACAAGATTCATTCTTATATGGACCTGCCTGGTGCCAGGCTTATTTACTTGGTCTTTGCATGGGAAACAGGATTTAACACCATACTGTCATTGGCCTGCTGCAGTCTACGCAGTTTAGGGAACGAATGTATTGAATGTGTCCACCAAGCAAATAGCTCATCCACAAAATATTTAATACTTTGTACTTCTGTAACAGCATCTACCTCAATTTTCTTCACAAATATTTAAATAAATCTCATAGCACCTTGTGAAGCAGACAGGGGCGGCTCCAGGCCACAGCACGCCAAGCGCGTGCTTGGGGCGGCATGCTGCGGGGGGTGCTGTGCTGGTCGCCGGGAGGGCGGCAGGCGGCTCCGGTGGACCTCCCACAGGCGTGCCTGCGGAGGGTCCGCTCGTCCCGCGGCTCCGGTGGAGCATCCGCAGGCACGCCTGCGGGAGGTCCAGCGGAGCCGCGGGACCAGCGACCGGCAGAGCGCCCCCCGCAGCGTGCCGCCATGCTTGGGGCGGCGAAATGGCTAGAGCCGCCCCTGGAAGCAGAGAAGTCTTATTATCCCTACTTCAATGAGGGGAAACTAAGGCAGAGAGGCTTAGTGACATCCTATGTCACAGAGCTACTCAATGGCAAAGTGAAGAATAGAATCCAGGAGACCTAACCATGAGATCACACTTCCTCCTGTAAAGCCTCTTGTGTCTGTTAAGATTAATTTCTTTATAGCAGAGATAAATAGGTATTTGAACTAGCAGTGATACTCACTCTAGATGGAGTAAACTAAATCTTATTAGCAATTTAGAAGAATGGACCATGTGGCAACTGAAATCCACCTTATCAGTGAGGGAGCATCATCCAGTGGTTAGAGAATACAGATCTCTAGGAATTATGAGTTCTAGTTTTTATTCTCACTCTGCCTCTGATTCACTATTTGATCTTACTTTAGCCACTTAACCTCTCTTTACATTAGTTTATTCATCTATAAAATGGGGATGTTAATACTTTTCTCCCTCATGAGAGTGAGGTGAGGAATGATTAATGTTTGTAAAACATGTGGAGATCTTTGAATTAAAGGCACTAGAACAGTGCAAGATATCATTTCAGTATTATTATTTAAATAGAGATAGACTTTATGTATATTTAGAAAATTTTGCTAAGTGTTATTTCCTATGACTTTATCTCCTGTGGCACCCTAGGAGGCAGAGAATAGTGTGGCAAGGCACCTTCTTGGTCTCACCAGCCTTTGCTGCTTTTAGCCTTGGTGAGACAGGCTGAGGTAAAACAGTCCCTCTTAGTTTCACAGTGGAAGTCCATTCCTTCTTTCCACCAGTCTATTTACCTTGTTTTTCTCCCTTATGGGAAGGAATGCAGCCTCTCCTCCTGGTGAGGCTCACTGCTCCTAACCTACTGACAGCAGGATTCCTTCTCTCTCTCCCCTTCTCCCAACAGGGGAGGGTTTAAAAAAGGTCTTAGGCAGCCCTTAGTTGGAATCAGCTGATCCTAATTGACCTCAGGTAATTCCCTCTCAGCTGATCCTAATTGATTCTGTGGTAACCCCTTCCCAGCTGAACCTGATTGACCTATAGTTACCCCTCCTCAATTGATAGGGAGGAGGGCCTTTTAAGCTTCTGGGACTATTTTCTACCCCTCCCCCCCTTGCTGCTGCCTGTCCTGAGTTTATCACAATAGCCATAGTGCATAGCCCTTCTCTGTACCTGACACACCTCTTAGTCTGAGGGGCTGGGGATGAAAGAATTGTAGAGACCTTATCCAGTTCCATACAGAGATGGGAGGCACTCTGCATAAAGGCCATTCTCAGAGGGTTGTTTCCACCCCTTTTAATGCTCCTGTGTACTGCCAGAGAGGTGTAAAGGGCTTTAGTGAAACTGAGGATAAAGGTCAAGTTCTGTTATATTAAGTGAATTGAAATTACAAAAATCTTTCCCTTTTCTCTGTCACTTTTATTAAAGAAAACTGCAGAAAAACCTTCTGAAGCATTCAAATAATATTGCAATTAAAGACAGCATTCAAAATGATGTCTGCAAAGTTATTGCAACTCTGCAAGAGATGAAGGAAAAGAGAGAGCAACAGTTACTGGATGTCGACAGACTCACCAATATGCTCACCCACATTGAAGAGGAAATGGTGCAGCTACGCAAAAAATATGAAAGGGCTGTTTTGCGTCGAAATGAGAGGTAAGAAAAAGGGTAATTTGACACCTAAAACACCTTGCGTCACTTCCACGACATTTCACTTATTTTAAATGGTAACCAGCAATTGATGAAAGACACCATTTATTCATAGGATCTAGTTCTGATGTCCATCTGCAGTTTATTGTTATAGATAGGGTTACCGATTTTCTACTCATACAAAACCAAACACCCATGCCCCGCCCCTTCTCCAAGGCCCCACCCCACTCCATCCCCCCTCCCTCCGTAACTCACTGTCCCCCACCCTCATTCACTTACTCATTTTCACCGGGTTGGGGAGAGTCCCTTTTCGACCAGGTGTTTCGGCTGAAGATACTGTTGTATTTTGCCTATAAATATAAACTGGCGATAGTTTTATGTTTAAATTTTGAAATGAAAAATAGTCCTGGAACAGGCCTACCATTAGCCAAAGTTATTTTTGTTTATTTCCTTGTATCAATAATATTTTTAAAAGGAGGAAACCTTCTAACCAGGAATGCTAGATACCCGGAATTTGGCCTCACTAGAATGGCAATATCTGCATTGCTGGTGAGAAACCTGTGCATTACATTGTACAGTTCTTTGGCATTTCTTCATTGGTTACATTGTACAACCCACAGAATAATATCTATAATAACAACTGTATTGGCTGTTGAATCCCCTGAGAACTTAATATCATCCTGCCCTGTTTGTTTATAAGTGCACAGATGTGGTATGACAGGGGTGGTAAAACTTCAGCCCGGGGGCCACATCCGGCCCTTCAGATGTTTTAATCTGGCCCTCAAGCTCGTGCTGGAGAGCTGGGTCCAGGGCTTGCCCTGCTCCATGCCGTGGCTCCACATGGCTCCCAGAAGCAGCAACATGTCTCCCCTCCAGCTCCTATGTGTAGGGGCAGCCAGGGGCTCAGCACGCTGCCCCTGCCCCAAGCAGCGCCCCCGCAGCTCCCATTGGACAGGAACCGTGGCCAATGGGAGCTGCAGGGGCAGCCCCTGCAGACGGGGCAGTATGCAGAACCCTCTGGCTGCCTCTACGTGTAGGAGCTGGAGGAGGGACATGCTGCTGCTTCAGGAAGCTGCTTGAGGTAAGCACCGCCTGTAGCCCACACCCCTGACTCCCTCTTGTGCCCCAACCCTCTGCCCTAGCCCTGATCCTCCTCCTGTCCTGTGAGCCCCTTGGTCCCAGCCCAGTGCACCCTCCTGCACCCCCAACCCCTCATTCCCAGCCTCACCCCAGAGCCCACACCCCCAGCAGGAGTCCTCACCCCCCTCGTATCCCAACCTACTGCCCCTTCCCACACCCTGAACTCCTAATTTCTGGCCCCACCCTAGAGCCCTCACCCCTTCCTGCACCCCAATCCCCAATTTCATGAGCATTCATGGCCTGCCATACAATTTCCATACCCAGATACGGCCCTTGGGCCAAAAAGTTTGCCCACCCGTATGGTATGAGAAGGCACAAGAGATTAATATCACTGACCAGATAACCTGTTCTTTAAATAACTTCCATGGAAGGCAATAGAATTGTAAAAAAAAGTATGCTGGGAGACCAGCACATAGTTTATGTTTGCAGTTCTATGTCCACTAATTCTCACAGATATGAACATTTTTGTCACTGGTTAATAATACCACAAGGGATTAAATAAGGATTTTGTGAAATCTGTGCACATTTCCAGAGATTATTGCTAGTGCTAAAATCTGCCACTTGCATTCTTGAATGGAACTAACACTGAATGTGAATGGAAAATTTTACAACCTGGCTTTAACTTTTCATTTTGGGTCTATTGCAGTGGTGTTTTGCTCATAGAGCGAGAGGAAGAAGTATGTATTTTCTATGAAAAAATAAACATTCAGGAAATGATGAGTAGAAATGGCGATATCGAGATACAAGTCATGGATGAAAAGATCAGATTTCTGAACCTGAAGCTAGCTGAGAAAAAGAGACAGATTGAGTTGTCCCTGAAAATACTGCCAATGAAGAATGCCTTGGATGCAGATCTGGTGGTACTTCAGATTCAGGTAGGTAGAATTAGAGAACTAATTTCTGGGAGGGGTTGGTTTTATTTTCATTTTTTTTTAATACATACATTGTTTCAGTTTGTGCTACTCTGTGTTCTGATAAAAGAAATTAAATCACAGTTGTGGGAATTTAAATTTATTCCATACAAAAAGTTACAATGTGAACAGTATGATTGACAAAACATTAAGGTACCAATCCAGTAAAGCACTTAAGCATGTGCGTAACTTTAAGAAAGTTAGTAGTCCTATTGACTTCAGTCAACTCACATGATTAAACTTACACACTTGCTGAAGTGGTTGGGGCCTAAGATAAAAATAATGTTGCTTTAAACATCAGCATGGTTATACTGTAGGATAGGCATAAGGCATCATGTAAAAACAGGCACCATCTGAAATTAGTCAAAAATGTATTGGCTGTGTCTTTCTTCAGCCTTTCCACTTTGCAAAATAGTAGCTCAATTCACTGAAAATACTTGACCTTAAACCTACTCTGGAGACTATGCTGCCTACTATGATATAATCCATGTACATGTTCCTCCATATAAAAAACAGTGAGTGTTTTAGCTCTCATTACAAAATGACATTGAACAATTAACAAGCCGTAGTGTTCGTCATTGTTGTGGACATTCTTCCTTTGCTTTCTGAAATGGCTCATTTACTTCTGACCTTATCTCCAGATGGTAATCTTTTCCATACATATTCTGTTTGCTTCTGTACAGAATTGTAATTTATGGTGCATCAGTGCTGCTAGTAGTTGCATAGACTAGAGATTGTGACTCATTGTAAGATAGCACTGCACTATTCTATTACCTCTGCTCTTTCAGGAAAATTGCTTGTATAGCTAAGAGAATACAGTTTTGTACAGAGTTTTTCATAAAACTGTACCTCAAAGAACTTTATAGGGGTACTGTAATTAATTGAGTTATAGAGTTACATAATGAATAAAGGGAGTGAGAAACTATGGAAATGAGCCAGAGGAAATAAAGATTTTTCAGCTGAGATTTGAAATGATATGGTGAGTCAGTCAGGCATGTGCAGTGACAAAACAGAGGTGTTGTTTCCTGAACTGAAGCAAAGTCAGTTGTGAAACTTTGGGTTGATACTGTAGCAGAAATTGTAAACATCCTGTAGCTTCTCCTTCATGGTGATTCTTATCAAGCATAAAGGTTTATGTAAAGGGAGACTATTGCTATTTTTGTGGGGTTGGGGGTGTTAGTTTCTCATGTAAAATAAAATCAGAAAGCCGTGAAGCATAGTGAGCATGATATTAATGACAGGGTACATTTCAGAAATTTTCCCAAGTGGGAGATTGTTCCAGTGACCAATGGCAAATAATGAGTCATCAGAATTTTAAAAGCAAGAGGTCATGCCTCAATTTCGTTCTTACTGTAGGCCAGTTGATCCAACTCTCTCATTACTTCTGCCACTTTCTGATGTCCCAATTAGCTCTTCTGGAGTGAACACTCCTCATCTGAGATGGACAACAGGCCCTGTCTCTGGTGAGACACATTCTGTTTGTTTTGTTGTACCTCCCAGATATGGATGAAAACTATAACCTGTAATCCAAACTCAGCATTTTGGGGTGGGTTGCTGAATTTGAATCTCTGGACTTGATTTGAATCTGTTCCTGGGGCTTTGGTCCCTGGTTGGGTTCAAACTCATAAATGTTCTAGTATGTGCTTCCAGTTCAGATGTACCAAGTGTCTTTCAAGAACAGTCATTTGCACAAGATATTGACCCAATGTAGTGGATCCAAATCTGACTCTTAATACTGATTCAGCCTTGAATCCAATCAGTGACACCAAACCAAATTCAGTCCCTGAGCCAGTCCCTTGTCTCTAGGAAAAATGGTTTTATGGTTAATGCACTGGGCTAGGCTTTAGGAGCTCTGCCACAGACTTCCTATGTGACTTTGGACAAATCACTTAGGCCCAGATCCTCCAAGGTATTTATTTATTTATTTCAATGGAAGTTAGGAGCCTAAATACCATTGAAGATCTTAGCCTTAATCTCTCTGTGCTTCAATGCCCTATCTGTAAGACAGGAATAGCAACATGTCCTTTCTCCCAGACTTTGTCTGTCTTGTCTGTTTAAACTGTAAATTTTTCGAGATAGGCTCCATCTCTCACAAGCAAAAGACCCTGATTTCTGGTGGGGGCTAAATGCTTCTATAATACAAATAATATTAAGTATCTCTTTTCTGTGTTCTTTTCTGTGTTCATTTCTCTGTTTTTTCTTTCTTCTGTTGCCTGTGATCTTCTCTTCCCCTTTTCTACTTCCTCTTTTCCCTTCTTTCTACTTCTCAACCTTTGCTACCCACTTTTTATTCATACTCTTTACTATTCTCCTAGGCTTGACTGCCATCTTTTCCTTCTCTCCTCCAGGGCCGGCTCTAGACCCCAGCACGCCAAGCGCGCGCTTGGGGCGGCATGCCGCCGGGAGGGCGGCAGGCGGCTCCGGTGGACCTCCCGCAGGCATGCCTGCGGAGGGTCCGGTCGTCCGGCGGCTCCGGTGGACCTGCCGCAGGCATGCCTGCGGAGGGTCTGCTGGTCCCGCGGCTCGGGTGGACCTCCCGCAGGCGTGCCTGCGGATGCTCCACCGGAGCCGCGGGACCAGCGGACCCTCCGCAGGCACGTCTGCAGGAGGTCCACCGGAGCCGCGGGACCGGCAACCGGCAGAGCGCCCCCTGCAGCGTGCCACACTGCTTGGGGCGGCGCAATTGCTAGAGCCGCCCCTGCTCTCCTCACCCCTGCCACTCTTGCCACATGGATCTCTAGCATTAGAGTTCAGTAGGTTCTAATGTCTAATGCCAGATGAGCTACTAGCAATAGAGATCAGAAACTAGTAGCATGTCAAGTGTTAGGCATCTAATGCTAGAAATGCTTAGAAGTTCATGTGTCAGACACAAAAAACTCTGGTACTAGTGAAACTCCACCCCAGGCTGCCCCAAGGTATAAATACCATACAACCTTTAATTGGAACTGCATATCCAGGGCCTGGTTCTGCAGGCTGAAGTGAGCCATGAGCACTAATTCATCTTCATGCATCAATGAGAAATATTTGGCATTAAATGGTAATTGGTCCAAAGTGCAGACCTGCTGAGCCACTTAGTGCTTAAACAAAAACAATGAGGCGTCCTTGTGGCACCTTAGAGACTAACAAAGTTATTTGGGAATAAGCTTTCGTGGGCTAGAACCCACTTCATCAGATGCATGGAGTGGAAAATACAGTAGAGAGGTATCAATACACAGCATATGAAAAGATGGGAGTTGCCGTACCAACTGGAGGGCGGGGGGTCAGTGCTAATGAGCCAATTCAATTAAGGTGGAAGTGGGCTATTCTCAACGGTTGACAAGAAGGGAGGAAAAATCACTTTTGTAGTGCTAATGAGTTCAATGTAATCAAGGTGGCCCATTTCAAAGAGTTGATAAGAAGGTGTGAGTATCAGCAGGGGGAAATTAGTTTTTGTAGTGACCCATTTAATCCTAGTCTTTATTCAGGCCTAATTTGATGGTGTCCAGTTTGCAAATTAATTCCAGTTCTGCAGTTTCTCACTGAAGTCTGTTTTTGAAGGTTTTTTATTGAAGAATGGCCAGTTTTAAGCCTGTTACTGAGTGTCCAGGGAGACTGAAGTGTTCTTCTACTGGCTTTTGAATGTTATAATTCTTGATGTCAGATTTGTGTCCATTTATTCTTTTGCGTAGAGACTGTCCGGTTTGGCCAATGTACTCTGAAACCTGTCACTTAGTGCTTAAGGAGACAGCTTCACTCCTAAGCCAGCAAAGAGGGACTAACCAGTGATAGGTAAAGGTGTTAACCTCAGAATTTATGCAGTGTCCTGATGGGGTGAAAATCTATGGCCTGTTTTATGCAGGAGGCCAGAACAGATCATCAGAATGGTCCTTTCTGGTCTTAAAATGTAAAATCTATGAAACAAGAAACAGTTTTACCCACAGCTGACACTGACGTATAAGGCGAGTGAAGAAAATAAATAAATAAAGATTATAGTCAACCAGTTATGCAAATACATTAGCATGGTTATTTACATGCATGCCATTTATTTTTTGTACCCTTGGGTTGAGTACCTTCATATATAGCTATATGTATTCTCTTTCACCTGTGAAAATTAAAACTTTGCATTGATACTGTTTAAGCTGCTTATTATTTTTATTTTGAATACATTATAAAACCTTTTTCTCATTACATTTAAATGCATACTTAAGAATCTGGGATGTTTGCACTTCAAAAACACCTGTAAGTCTATATTTAAGTTTAGTGGGAAACTTTCTAAATGTGTCTGTTCTGAGTTGGTAGATGTGTCCTGTGACAAAAACATAATTTATAGAGTAGAGACCCAATCCTGCAAACTCTTTCTTGAGTGGGCACTCTCTACTCACATGACTAGTCTCATCAATATCAATAAGGATTGCGTAGAAGAGTAGGTTTATAGGGTTGAGACCCAGATGTGAAATACAACTGGAACTGTACCTACATCCTGTTATTTATCATAGACTTGTTTTTAAATTCTTCTTTTTTGCAAAACTCAGTGTATTGTTGTGCTCATGTTTCTAGTTAACTATCATCAAAAACTATTTCTCAATCCCCCTGTGGTCCAACCCAAGTGACACATGTTTGAAACCAAAACATGATTGGACAAATGGAGGGACAGCAATCTTACATTTTGACTTGTTTGTCTAATGGCTAGTTCCCTTTTTTAAAAGTTTTCAAGCCTTTTTAAGGTTCTTTTCTGTGATGCTACTTCTTGGAACAGGAAGAGATGGATGCTGACTTTTTGCAAGAAAAAAGGGCTTAAACTGAATGTTCTGGTGACTTTCCATTATCAGAGCAAAAAAACAACGAGGAGTCTGGTGGCACCTTAAAGACTGACACATTTATGCATCTGAAGAAGTGGGGTTTTTTTACCCATGGAAGCTTATGCTCAAATAAATGTGTCAGTCTTTAAGGTGCCACCATACACCTCGTTGTGTTTGTGGATACAGACTAACACAGCTACCCCTCTGATACTTGGTATCATTATCATAGCATCACATCTATCAGCTCTCACAGATCTGTGTTTACATTTCTACACATCAAAAAACACATGGCCAGCACTGAACCTCCAGTGAACCTATCCCTGTGGTTAGGCCTAAATATTTCTTCATTTATGGTAAACCATTGTGGCTGAAAGAGCCAAAGACAGCTATCTCCCTAGTAATTTTTCACCTGAGAGTATGTGGATCGTCTTTAGACCTAATTATTTGAATCATGTTTATGTTAGTGCTGAAAGATTAATAGCCCAACAGATTAACCTGTGATAGATTACTGTAGATATACCAAATATGTCATGCTGCAAAAAATGGACTAACACTTATTGCCAATCCTGCAAGTTCAAACATGAGGCGGTAGACTAAAAAGAATCAAGAGATTGGCTTAAAAATCATGAGATTTACAAAAATTAATCACCTGTCTTTTTTGTCTATCTGCTTTTTTAAAACTCTCATCAGGAGCCCCCCCCCCCCATGTGCATGTGCATGCCAGATGGAAAAGTTAACCTGAAGTGTACACAAAATGCACACAAAAATTGGCATGCTACCATCTACCTATTGTCTCTGAATTTGTATGAGGGATGTGTTCTCCCCAGCAGCCTCCTCTCATAAGCCCACAGAAATCTCTTTGGGCAGACTCCTCAGCTCCCACAGATACCAGTGCCAGATCCCTTCCTATTTCTTTCAGCTTTTCCCCTACACTGAACTCTACCTTCTGCTGGACTTTACTCCTGTTCCCTAATCTATGTCCCTGCGTCCGGGTCCCCTCTTTGTCCCTTGTCACTGTCTTGTGTCCCCTGTCAACACCCAGCCCCGGCCTGTGTCACTTGTCCTGGCCTGTGTTTCAGCTAGCTACTTTTATTGCCTTCCATTACCATAGAATCTGAATGCCTTCCAATATTCAAAAATTGAGCTCACAGGGGCTCTGTTGGTGAGTTTACAGGGTTTTGTTTCTTTGTGTGCGTGCGTGTGTGTGTGTGTAACTTATTGACTGGGAAAGCTAAGCCGAAGAAATGAGAAGTCGGAGTCTGTTGTCCCTCTTGGCCAGGAGCCTGACAATGTTCAAGGAGCTAAAAATGTGACTTGCTGTACAACTTGTCAGCATTAATAACAACATCACTAGCATCAGTGTCTCATTTTTATTTTTGCTCTTCAACTTTTTTTTTTGCCTCCTTGCTTTCTGGGTAATTTCTGTTACTGGGTTTCCACAAGTACAGCCTCTCAGGCATTTTCCCTCTCTGCTCAGAGTAATGCAGGTGCCAGTAGCAGACAACAAGCAGCAGGGGCCAGAAGAAGAAGCTGGTCTCAGCAACATGGCTGTGAATCCTTGGCCTCAGCACATATACTTGCTTTGTTATATTTTGTATTGTCTATATGATTAGTCCCTAGTCTCACTCCTGGCATAGGCAATGGAGAACAAGGTAGTTGGTCTCAGACACAGGGATGTTGAGCTAGTCCTCATCTGCTGGGTACAGAGTGACTAATGCACTGAAAATACGGTGTATTCGCATGATTCGAAAAATGGTCTGGGGATAAAGAGGGAAATGAAACCCCCACTTTCTAGTGAAGGGATGAGAGTTTCCATCTTTCCAGGGTTTGCCTGAGAGCCATGGTGTCCTCTCCTAAAGAAAATTCTCACTCTAGTAATCCCACAGCAGCCTCCCCTTGTACCTTCTTTCCATCCTCTGTGCTCTCAAGGGATGTGTTATCGAGCCCTCAGCCACTCCAAGCAGGAAAACTTGCCTTTCCTCCAACCTCCCTAGCTAGCTGGACTTGGTGTCAAAGGAGGCAGCCTTTTTCCAACCCTCCCGATGAGTACACTAGAGATGCAAGAGTATCTCATCACTCAAATGGCACTCTGACATTCCAGAGGCATGCTTTACCAATAGAAAAATCCCAGGTCACTTTGTTGTGTGTGAGGAAGGCCTCAGATGAACAAGTGTTTGAAGATGGGTTTGAAATGGGAATAGCTGTTGGGGTGGCTTGTGTTAATCTGTGATAAAACACAAATAAGGCTAATAGTGCCCTACCAATCTATACTATACCCACTCATTAACTTCAGTAGGGTTCTTAGTGTATAAATCAGCCAAAATTGGACCAAAGCATCACTCAGTGTAATTCATGAGATGAGACCATTTAATCTTCCTCATCTGTGATTGGCTATTTCATTTATCATGTATCAATAATGACTTACTTGTCTACTCATCAAACTGGTTGTTTTAAACCACCCCAAACCTGGCAGTTATATTTTCTTGTTTGGTAGTATTCTCAGTGCAAGGACAGAATTAAAAGTCTGGAGAAACACTTCGCTGATCCTGAGGGGAAGAACAGAAAGCGAGTCCTGGAAGGGAAGGACCCATCACTACCTGAATTGTTCAAAAAGATTGAAGAGGTACCACACATGTCTGATAGAATTTATCACAATACATGGCTGGATTACCCTAGAACTGTGGTTTCAGAGTAGCAGCCATGTTAGTCTGTGGTTCTCAACCCACAGCCCATGTGACATCATCTGGGCCATATAGATAGTATATATATTGTGTAGATGCAGCCCACATATAACAGAGAGAGCTGCATATGCAGCCCAGAATGGTGAATAAATTGAGAACCATTGCCCTTGACAATGCAAACAATCTTTTCTTTCATTTCTTATAAAACTTCTACATGAAGAGTTAAAAAAAATCTTTGAGCTGGGCTTGTGGGCGCTGCAGCACAGCACACAGATGTGAAAGCTGTGAGGAGCAGCTCTGCATAGGAGCACAGTCAGGGCAGAACACAGTGGCATTAATGTGAGTCCACATGTGTCCAGTATGGCCAACCCCAAACACTCTAAATCCTAAGTCAGGTCTCCAATAACAAAAAAAAAAAAAAAGTGGCTTAAAACGCATGAGACTTTTTTATAAAAATGTATATTTTGAATTCTTTTTAGTTGCTTTCTGGTTTTTGAGCCTTCAGAACTTACATTTTTCAGATTTCTTTGTACAACCACAAGGAGCTAGAAAGTTCCTTTTGTTTTAAATAAAAGCAATAATACAGAAACTAAATTAACTCCAAGTCTCAGTGCAGAGCTTGAGCTGTAGTCTTGGTCATTCAGGAAAAGATTCATTTTGAAGTGGTTATTTATGCTGTTACTATTTATTTACACAATTTGAAAAAGCTGTCAAGTCTGTAAAAATGCATCTATTGCAAAGTGATTGTGAGCACCATTGTGTATGGGTTTGTTCTCATTATAGTTAGAAATACAGCTGGTACAAAAGGAAGAGAAATTGTTGGAGAAGGACTTTATTTATGAGCAAGTTTCCCAGCTAACAGATAGACTCTGTACCAAGACAGAGAATGGGAAGGAAGACACGCTGCTATTAGCAAAACGGGTAAGTATCAGATCAAACTCTTTGTGTTCAGGAATCCCGTATGTAACTAAAACTGCTGATGTATTTTATTTGTGGAAGTGAGAACTAGGATGACTTTTGTACAAACTTTTACTATATTTACAATGATTCATGGGACATTACAGGCAACTATTTACTAGTTGCTGCATCTAGCTGTCTGCAGATGACAGCTATAGTTGTAAATAAGTGAAATACTGTGTATTTACTTGAAATCTCTGAAAGCTGTGCTGTGATCGTTTTCTTTACCTTTTATTTATGTGTACAATGAATTATTTCTGAGGTTAGGAGCTTAATAGCTAAGCAAAATGTTGAAGGTAGTTTCCTTTTTGAATGAATGCTCCAACCAATCGTTTCAAACAACTATATGGACCTGCTCAATAACAGGAAAAACACAGGCAGGCTTCATACTCTGCAATCTGAAAGGAGATACCAGTACATTGAGCCAAGTTTTTCTTACACACTTAGGCTGAGATAACCACACACCTGTGCATAAAAGAAAATTCTCAAATCAATCATTTTTTCTTATGTTTATCACATTTATTTCCGCCTGCCTCATCGAGCTAATATTTTGAAAAGATAAAGGAGGCTTTTAGAAAAGAAAACCCAAGTTAAGAGGTTTGTTAATGAAAAAGAACGGTCAGAAGAGAGACACTGATAACAAGTGAGGTGAAAAGACACAACCAAAGACAGAAGAAAACTGAAGAAAATATGGCCCAGTCTTGTTTTCTTTCCAGGTATTAGGGTTGGAGCTTGAACAGATCCAGATAAATAAGAACAGACCATTACAGCAACAAACATGTTTAAGTTGTTTTCTACAGGGACATTTAACATGGCTGCTGCTAACCTATGTTTGTTTAAAGTGTGGTTCCACTCTGAGAAGTGACTGTAGAAAAGGATATTGTGAATAAAAACGGCATCGAGTTTTCTTCTTTCAGTAATTCTCTGTCACATATGGTCACTTAAAAGTGAACAGATGCTGTTTCTAACCACCATACCTGCTGGGAGTCAAGTTGGGGTTTGTTCTTGTGCATCATCACCAGCAAGAGCCTAACTGACTTGCAGAAATGTTACCTTTGTACAACCCCATTGTCTTGACATTATACCTCCAGTTGCCTTCACTGGGCTCATGCAGGCATAAGTGAATACAATTTGGTATACAATGCTGTTCACTCTGCACAATATGGAATAGCTTCCAGGATAAAATCCTGCACTATGACGTTAAAGGTTTTGCTATTGACTTCAGTGGGGCCAGGATTTCATCCCAGGCCTGCCTTTTTAATAGCTGGGTTGGTTCTGCCATGCCAGCAGGAATAAAACAGTGAGTACAATGTTTTCTACTGAAAGCCAGTTGGTATGGCTCTGAATGGACACAAGGAGCAGATTGGGTGACTAGGAATGTGACATTTATTTTTAAATGTAGAACCATGCTTTTAAAAATAGACAGTTAAGGTGAACTTTTTCTCCATCCAGTACCGAACGCCTAGCCTATATTTTATGCTCCCTGGGGACAATGACAGTTTCACAAAAATTCTACATTATCTTCTTGGCTCATCAGCTGGACACACAAATTTTTGGGGGGATTTCATGGGCCCCTTATGTGAAAACTTTTCCGAGACTTTTTCTGCCCCCCACACTTCTGTATATTGTATTTGCAAATGTGTAAACAACAAATAAATATTAGACTTTTAAATGCATGTGTAACTGAACACAATGTGCATGTAAATTCACAAATAAGTGGGTCATTATTTGTACACACACAAATGTGAACATTAGTTTTTTAAAGACTAGGCCAAAATAACAGTATGGCTTAGCAGTACTAACACTAAAAGTGATAACTAACAGGGTTAATGGAGATAGTTTATTTCTTTTTCTGTTGAACTGGAAAGGAAGAGGATGAACAACATATGCATTAGCTCATGTATTATATTTATCTTACTTTACTGGGTTTTGAAATGATTAATATGTATTGTACAAATAAAAGCACTATATCATCATCCAGAAAGTCAAATAGATTTTCTGTATTTCTTACTATATGCTGCTTTGATGAAAAAGTTTTTCATTAATTCTCTGAAAATACAGATCCTGAAAGCAAGATTGGTTCTCAAGTGTGTATGTAAAGAGAAGACCTGGTTAAAGTTGAATTAATGTTATTGATTCCAGATGAATGAACTACAGCAGAAAATAAAGGATAAAACCCAAAAGATGATGGCTCTTATTGCAGAGTTATCCATGAAGCAAGCAATTACCATTAAACTGCAACAGGAAATGAGGGACAAAGAACAATTTTTGCTGACTGTCTCATCAAGGATAGAGAAAGGTCTCCCTCCTCCTAAAGAAACAGAGATTGAGTGGCTGAAGGTATTGCGCAATGAGGAGATGCATAAAGCGGCAGCTGAAGCCAGAGAAAAGGTAGGCTTTTGTCATATGGTGCAATTTGAGATTAATTCACATTGTTCCAGTTTGTTTATTTTTTTAAAGGGCTTTGCTGTGTGGCTTCTGATTGGCCATCTCCCACCCTCCATAGTTTGGAGGAGGGGAGTCTTCTTGAAGAATAGGGCAAGACTGACCTATGGTCGTAGAAGAGCTTATTGCCAAGCTGCTTTGTGGAGAGTCACAACAGAAGTCCTGCATACTGTATATAATGAAGATTCACCAATTGGTTAGCTGGTGTCTAGTGCTAAAAGGAAGCTGTGCATGTCAGTTTAAACACTGTAATTATTTTGATGGTGGCAAGATAGAGGAGCCCGGATCATTTCAGATAATATACTGAGGATTCAGTTTCAGGATAATAGCACAAAGGAAGAAGCTAACCCAGCCTTTTTTCTTAGGAGCTTGTAGATGCTAGACTGGCAGAGAGAAAGGGAGACTAGATTGCTAAATGGCAGTGGGCCGGAAGAGCACATGGGAAAATGTTGCAAGGTCCTTAATGGGCAGCTTGCCTCCTTAAAACCAATTGGGACAACCAGTGATCTGTAGGGGGAGAGTTCACACTAGGTAAGGGCAGTATTATAAAAAGATGTCCTGTTTTGTATGAGGTTCCCTCAACCTCTGGCTCACCAGGCAGGGCCAAAGTACAATTTCAGTAGAGTATTTACAGCACTGCTGACAGCACTAGCCTCTCCAAGGGCTGGATGAAGGCAGGCCATGGGCTTTTCACCTCTCTCTGGCAAAAGCTTCCTGAGCATGGAGGAGAGTGCACAGTGCACCCATTTAAAGAATATGCTGCCTTGAGGCCAAGGAAGGTTTCCCCAACAAAACTGCTTTGGAATTAGACACTTCTGTGGAGTTAGCAGTTTCCCCCATGTTATGACAGCCACTTCAATATTCTGTACCTCAGTTTCCTCGTTTGTAAAAATGGGGATATTAGTACAGTAGTATTCTTTAAGTACTTTGATCTATGGCTGAGAAGTGGTAAATGGAGTTCTAAGTACTGTCTTCACCATGACTTGTGCAACGGTCTGTCAGTTTTCTATCAGATTAAAAATGTGTTTCTTCACAGCGTGCTGCAGAAGAGGAACAGTATGCCTCACCAAACAGTATCTATACAACAGCGGAGCAACGCCCCAATGCATACATCCCAGACGATGAAAATGTTCTCCCTTTGCCACGTCCTTATGGTGCTTTGGCTCCTTTCAAACCAACTGAACCTGGTTCAAATATGAGACACATAAGAAAACCGATTGTAAAGCCAATTGAAATCTGAACAAGTGATCCTGTTCCATCTAAATCATAAGTCCAGTAGTAGCAGTTAAATATGCAAAGCCAACAGCTCAATATTGTAAATGTTTTTAAATGTTTGCTAGCAGTTTGCTAAAATATTCACACTGTAAACAAAATATTTTTAAAGCAGACAGTATAGCTAAATAGTCCCTGCGGCTAATGGGGGTTCAGTATGCAAAACATAGCAGTGTTTTGAAATGTTAAGAGGAGTGAACAATAATCAAAATTGGTTTTTAACTTGTTAATAAATACTTAAAGTACAAACAGGTACAATAAACAAGAGAAGATTTTGTAGCTTTTTTTAATATTAACATAATTGAACTATTATACAAATGGGGAGCAGTTTGGACTGAAGATAATTGCCAGGCATGTCTGTTTAAATAAAAAAATGCCCTCTCTCACACTACAGCCAGTCAGCAAGCTAATCCTCCTTTATCACTGATGGCAACCGTAGTAGAGGGAACAAGTCCCATTATTGAGAAGGAGCAAGAGGGGAAGAAAGGGTGAATGCTCTTGCATACTGAGAAGTAAAGTGTAAGAAGGGCCCTGTTTCTGGGAGCTGAATCTCTCTCATTCAACACCGCAAAATAGGTACACAAGCTTGGGACCATACTCCCCTCTTTGAAACTATGCTGAGAAAGGATAACAGAGGTAGTTATACAGAGAGCTTGAGGAACATATTTTTCTTTTTAATTCCAGTAACATCAAATTCATTCTAGTTTACTACTTCTGAAATGTTGGCACACTTCCTTACCCGGTAAATGGAAGTACATCTGTTCCATGCTAATTCAGCATGTCTGAAGTTCACAAATTTTCCCTGTTTGGTACCAAAGCATTACTTTTTATAGCTCACAGCTAAAAAAATAAATGGGTTAGGTCAGTTCTGTATAAATATAGCTGGGAACTGAAGGAAAAAAATCTGTAGCAATTTAATAAAAAATCTAACACTTGATCTAAAAACATTAAAAGTCATAGGGGCAGAATTAAATACAATTCATCAAAGCCACTGTAAAGATAAGCTTCCAAAGAAGCTTTCTTCTCCTGCTGTATTGTACAGTACATCATCAACATCAGGAAAGGTTCTTATATACATTACAGAGAGCAAATGTATTAAAACCCAACTCCAAAGGCATGGGGGCAGTACTGTAAAGAGATGTACCGTCTGTATGAGGAATTTATACATCTTTATTAATACATTATATACAAACAGTTACTCCGCATTTGTTACCTCTAGCCTATACTACGTAATCTCAAAGAAATCTTTTATACATCAGTGCAATGACAGCTGCCAATTTCTCATTTTTTCACAATGTAATTGGACTGTTCTTTTTTAAGAATGTCTCTTGCCTGTAAAAGTAGTATTAGAATAAAAATAAAATTCTAAACAAACTTTTCCCACCATATTCTGAAACTTTCTACATGTACTCCTGTTCGACCATTCCACGGTGTAAAACTGAATAATAAAAACATTTAGCTGAAGAGCAGGGTCTGTATCAGCTCCAATCCTTCATCTTCCTTGTATTTACTAGCAAGTCTGCAATTTCAGTTTAGTCCTCCTCAGTACATGCATGAGTAGAGTGGAGCATATATTATTTTGGGCAGCCTTTTACTAGTTAATGGTTGCAACTGAAAACTGGGAGCCTTTAATATGACATTTGTTTTATAAACATTAACAATTTTTGAGAAGTATTAAACCCTGGAATTTTAGTTGCAAATATGCTTGTTGAAATGGTGATATATGTAGCAAGACTGACATGCTTTTTGAAGTAACCCAATATATTTTAGCAGTACTACAGGCCTAAAAGCATCATGGTGTGTTTCAGTGCTGTTTCCTCTACAAATTTTGCATTCACATTGTCTTCTTCCTCAAATGGATTCAGACCTGGAAAAGTACATTAAGAACATCAGCATTTACACAATGAATGTTCTTCTGCACCAATACTTCAATCCCCAGGACGCCATGACCAACATTTTCAATCTGGGATACCCAAAGTTAGGATTAAAATGTATTTTCATAGATGTGGAGCCCTCCTCCTGCAGCTTTCATTGCTTTCACTTGGATGCTCAGCATCTCTGAAATTCAAGCCCTCAGTTTTTAAAAGTTTTGGCCCCTAGTTTTTTCTCCATAAAGACAAAAATATTTCTTGTAAGGACCCCGGGCTAGATTCACCAAGGTTCTTAAGCATTATAATGCCTCAGTATTAGGCACGCTGCCGACTACTGGAATTCTCCGCTCCAGGTTCGGTGCCCCAGCTCCTCATTCAGTACATGGAAAGAGTTCAATGCCAAAGAAAGAGATTCTCAGAATCCAGCACGCTGAGTAAGGAGCCACCTAAGGAAGCAGGGAGAGAAATGCAGAGAAAAAGGGGTGGGGGCTTAGGGCCCAGATCCACAAAGGCACTTTGTCACCTGACTCCCATTGATCTCGGCTCTACACACCTGACTGATGAGCCGGAGGGAGAGGTCTCCCTCCATTTAGGTATCTCAGCTGCAAACCCTTTCTTGGAATTAGGTGCCTAAGTCAGGTCAGCCCTTTCTTGCAAAAAGGCAGACACAGACACACCCACCCACCTCATTATACCCAGTGCTTAGGGTATTCACCTAGGATGTAGGAGACCTGGGTTCAACTTCCTGCTCCAAAGCAGGCAGAGCAGGGTCCCCCACATCCCAGATAAGTGCCCCAATCACTAGGTTATTGGGCATTCTGGGGTGGACCTCTTCCATCTCTCCTCTGAGAGGTAGTCCACTTGGTATAAATATTTAAATATTCACTGGGCAGAGAGAGAAAGAGTGACTCTACAGCCTGGTGATTAGGGCACTTGCCTAGGATGTGGGAGAGTTAGATTAAAGTCCCTGCTCCAATAATATTTATTTATACAAAAATGAAACAGCTCCAAATAAGAGATTGAGAGAGACCCATCCCAGAATCCCTTATAACCTGGTGGTTGGGACTTACCCGGCATGTAGGAAAACTGGGTTCAGATCCCAGCTCCAAATCTAACAGAGCAAGAATCTGAATCTGGAACACCCCTGAAAAATTCCCAACCTGCTTGCCCCTGGCTGTCTTTTGTGTGGGCCTGACCCTAGAGGTGCACTCTGAGCATTGGGCTGCACCGGAGAGGTAGGCAGGAAAACACCTTGTTTGAGAATCCTGCTGGGGCTTTGGTTTACGCATGGGCTTCATGCAGCTCATTGGCTGTTGGGCAGCATCAGAACTTCGGTGGCTTTGAGCACGCCCACGCATAGAATTTAGGTACCTATGGGGATTTAATCACCGACAGGGTTAGGTGACAGCTGAGATGTGATTTTGCATGTGAATGGAGACAAAATGTTGGGCTTAAGTGACTAACTACCTCTCTAGATGCCCAAGTACCTTTGTGAATCTAGCCCATAAGGTCTGATCCAGAGTCCACTGAAGCTAATGGGAGCCTTACTATTGACTTCTATGGGTTTTTTTTTTAAACAGACTCATAAAACCTTTAAAGTCTGTATCAATATAGTATCAGGTTATAAGATTGAATCTGTCAGCCACTTTTATCTCAGGACGCCAGGTCAAATCCTGAAGATTTTACACAGACAAAACTCTGAAATCAATGGAAGTTTTGCTTCAGTGTAAATTGAAGAAGGATTTATAGAAAGTGGCCCTGGTATTGTCAGTTTGATAATACTGTTACATGAAATCGCAAGCAATGTAATTTAGGGGGGAAACTGTCACAGTAATTGTGGATTTGATTAACATTTAACCTTGGCTGCTTTCCAGATTGTAGCAGACTGTGCTGACCCCTTTCAAAGCTGTCAGCACCAGTCTGCTTTTTACTGGGACATAAACAGAACATATCCCACAGGGAGGAGACTCACAGACTCTACAAGATGCACTGAAGACTTTTCTATTAATTTTATGTTAGGGGCATTCAGTTGACAATACAGATGGGCACCAGTAAAAAACCTTAAAATAGATTAAACAGTCAATGGGATTTAATCTCCTACGTGCCTAAATCTCTTTTTAAAATTATATTTAGGATCCTAAATCAGCTAGACATTGCAACACTGAGTGCAGCAATGCCTGAATACCTTCAAAAATCTGGGCCTAAACCCTTTAAGGCCAGGGATTTAGGATGGTTATGATTCCCAGAAGGGAACCATGAGACAGAAATGCCAGAACTATATAAGAAGCTGGCTCAGAAATGGAGAGACCTTCAAGGGAATAGGTGGTGAGATGTGGAGAAGGGTTTTCACTAAGAAAGCTACAGAAGCAGTGAGCCAAGGAGGGGCCAACGGACAGGTAGGCACTCTGGAAAGAGGTAAGTGGTTCAAGGCCTGAAGAGACAGTGAAAACAAGGAAAAACGCTATGACAATACAGAATTGGTATAGGCTGGAGGCTCAGTGTTGGTACCACTCTTTAAAAAATACTAAGTTGGAGGAAGTCCCCTATCAACTGGAACACCATAGCTGATGCCTGTGGAGAAAGGGCCCTTGATTGAGCCTGGAGAAGGCAAATTATTGCATTTTAGCTTGCCAAGAAGATAAACAGAAAGCTGCAGCCTGGGGAGGTGAATAAACTATTTAGCCCATGGACGGCCATTTAGGACCATGTGGTTTTTAAATGTTTTGGTTGCCCCCAAAAGGAGAGAACTCTTACTGAGGTTTGGCCAGAGAGCTAAACTCCAAATTGCCCATTTGTTAGGGAGAAACTACCCACCACTGGCTGAATAAGGGGAAACAGAGTAGTGATATCAGAAAGGTAAGAAGCCCATTACACACACATGTAATTCTTATGGAAAGGTTAATATACCCATAGATGCCTGACAGTCTCTCAGTAGTATTCTGTATACATCCCTTCTAAACCCAAAGCTTGCATGTGTGGTTTTTAATAATGCATTGCTAACCCACATGCCCCAGTTGGGTTTGTCACTTTGTTTTTATGTAAAGCTCTTAGCCTTTGAACAATAACTGAGGTTGCAGTTATACCTGAAACAGGAAGAAGTCATTCCAGCCTCACTCTTTTGGTTTACTTCAGCCACATCACCCTGGCTTTCCACTATACCCACTGGCGCCCTTTTGAGAGAAATTCGGGCAGGAACACTTTGAGGGGCTGAGGATGTTCACAGCCATGGTGGGAACCCCAGCTCTACACTACTGCTTTTTGTAAGCCTGTTCTACACATAAACCCCAAACTCCATTTCACTGCGTGCACACGGCTTCCATTAGTGGAAATGGGAGCTACAGGCCCAATCCTGCACCTATGGAAATCAATGGTGTTTGGCCACAGTCTTCCATAGATAAAACCCTATGTGCACATCCAGGGGCACAGACACAGCTCATTAAAGGAACAACATACAGAAGGAACCCACTTCTCTTTGGTCCTTAGGCACTACTGTTATAAACATGCTGAATAATAATAATTAATAATAATACTAATGTTACCTTGATCCTCTACCTCTGCCAGCATATCAACTAAGTAGTTAAGTGGCAGAAACTCTACATGGACGGACAGTCTGTCCACCACTGGTCTGTTATGCTGTAAAGGAAAAACACTTTATATTACTTCACAAAAGTGGTAAAGTAGCTACTTAAATACGGAGTTAAAAGTGGCTAACAGTCCAAATGGTAGAGTATACATTGGGCTCAAGACCATCAAAGCTAAAAGATTAAAAAACAAGCAATTGCCACCACCAAACTCTTACCTGTCTGTTCCTAAGTTTATCAAGCAAAACTTTAACGGAGTTCCTTGCAATAAAATTAGAGTTGACAGGATGATTCCACAGCTGACTGACCTTGTGACCAATTGCCTATTAAGCAAAAAAACCCAAATATAAAATAGATGCAATGCAATAGTGAATCTATTGCCTTTACGTGGCAGTTTCTGTCACAATAGGTCTCACTACTTAATGACTCAGCACCAGAGTCAGAGTACACTTAGAATCATTCCGTTCTCCTTCCCAACAGTGCCCAATGGCTAACAGCTCATTATAGATTTCAGACTGAGAGCTGTGCCTCAACCGACTAAACCATTCCTAGAACAAAATACAGAAGACAAAGAAAGCTTTGACACTTTTTTTTTTAAATGCAGACAAGTAAAGAAACTCTTTTTACAGAAAAATTCTATTGGTACTTTCAGTGATTGGAAACACACAACAGTCCACATATTCAAGTCGGCAGGACAGATGAAGTTCACCCTAGAGGATGTAAGGAACTAGCCAAAGCAATCTCTGAATCATTAACGATATCTTCGAGAACTCAAGGACAAGTGAGGTCGCAGAAGCTGGAGAAGAATAAGCATAGTATCATAGTTCCAAAAAGGGAGAGAAAGGAAGTCCCACAGAATCAGACCAGTCAGCCTCATTTTGATACTTAGAAAGATACTGGAACAAACTATAAAATAATCAATTTGTTCAAACCTGGAGGATAACAAGGTGATAGCTAACATTGGTTTGGCATGATTTTTTCTTGACAAATCCAGCTAATTTGACATGGTAACCAGGCTAATGGACAGGGAGGAAGCAGTAGACAGTGGTGAGCTGGAGCCGGTTCCCACCGGTTCACGGGAACCGGTTGTTAAATTTAGAAGCCCTTTTAGAACCGGTTGTCCTGCAAGGGACAACTGGTTCGAAAAGGGCTTTTAAATTTAACAAAAGCTCCAGCAGCTCCCTGCCCTTCCCCCAGCCCCAGCTCACCTCACTCCGCCTCTGCTTCCTCCCCTGAACGCTCCCCCGGCTTCTCCTCCCCCTCCCTGGCTTCCCGCGAATCAGCTGTTCGCGCAGGAAGCCTGGTAGGGCTGAGAAGGAAGCAGCGGCTTCCTGCAGGTGAGCTGGGGCAGGGGGGCAGGGGCGTGAGTGGAGAAGGGCTCCAGGTGCTGCAAGGCGCTGGCCTGGCCCCCGACCCTGACCCCAACCCCAACCCTGACCAGCGCGTGTCTGGCCCCAGCCCCGACCTCAGCCGGCTGGCACGGCTCCGGGAGCCCGAGCTCCGGGGTCCCGGGCTCCGGCCCCTGGGCCCAGCGGCGCGGCTCCGGGCTCCCGCCCCTGGGCCCAGCCCCAGTCAAGCGCCCTGGCTCCAGCTGAGCGGCTCCGGTCCCGGTCCCGGTCAAGCCAGCCCAGCCCGGCCCCCACCTCCACGTAGCGTGGTAAGGGGGCAGGGAAGGGGTGTTGGATAGAGGGCAGGGTAGTTGGGAGGGTAGATTAGTGTCGGGGCAGTCAGAGGGCAGGGAACAGGGGGATTGAATAGGGCAAGGGTCCCGGGGGGGGCAGTCAGGAAGGAGCAGTGGTTGGATGGGGTGGGGGGGGCAGTCAGGGGTAGGGATTCCAGGGACAATCAGGGGACAGAGAGAAGGAGTGGTTGGATGGGGCAGGGGTCCCAGGGTGCCATCAGGAATGAGAGGAGTTGTTGGATGGGTGGCAGGGGGAAGTCAGGGGACAGGGAAGGGGGTTGGATGGGGCAGGGGTCCCAGTGGGGGGCTGTCAAGGAACGTGGGGGGTTGGATAGGGGAGGAGTCCCAGGGCGGGAGGGGGCATGACCCCCTCGTGGGGTGAGGAGGAGGGAACCGGTTGTTAATATTTTGGCAGCTCATCACTGGCAGTAGACATCATATATCTGGACTCTAGTAAGGCTTTTGACACTGTCCCACATGACATTCTTGTGAGCAAACTAGGAAAATATGGTCTAGATTAAATTACTATAAGGTGGGGGCACAACTGGTTGAAAGATCATACTCAAAAAGTAGTTATCTATGGTTCACTGTCAAACTGGGAGGATACATCAAGCAGTGTCCTGCAGGGGTCTGTCTGCGGTCTGATACTATTCAGTATTATCATGCAAGTCATCAATGAAAGAGTGAAGAATATACTTATAAATTTGGGGACAACACTAAGCAGGGAGAGATGCAAGCACTTTTGAGGACAGGATTTGAATTCAGAATGATCTTGATAAACTGGATAATTGGTCTGAAACAAACAAGACGAAAATCAGTTGGGACAAGTGCGAAGGACTACCCTTAGAAAGGAAAAATCAGTGCACAAATACAAAATGGGGAATAACTGGGTAAGCAGCATTACTGCTGAAAATAGTGGGGTTTATATTGGATCACAAACTGAATACATGTCAACAGTGTGATGCTGTGGCAAAAAAGGCAAACGTCATTATGGGACATATTAACAGGAGTGTCATAGATAAGAGATTAGCGGTAACTGTTCTACTCTACTAGATACTGGTGAGACTTCAGCTGGAGTACTGTGTCCAGTTTTGGGCACCACACTAAGAAAGATGAGCGTTCATTTGGCTTCCTGTAACAACAAGAATCTAGTGTGGTAAGAAACCTCATCAATTAATAATTGGGTAAAACCAGACCTACGGACTTAGATTGAAATGGTAATTATACATGCAAAACCCAACCACAGTATGCATTATAACGTGACATCAGAATAGCTTGTACTGCCCTGCACCATATATATTTTTAACAAGTAGTGAAGTTGGACAGGAGTAGGAAACTTCATGAATTAAACGGAAATGCTTATTAATCCCAGTTTTAACATGGATCACCAATACGAAATATAAAGAGAGCTAAAAAAGCCCTCTTTCCTCAATGTAATAATCACCCCCTCCCAATCACTGTTAAACTTAAAGAAAATGTATATGTAGCTAAGGCCTTGAAGATGCACAAGGTGAACTTCATCCCTGTTCAGTGGACCAGCATGCACTATTTAATTCCCTGGTAAGCCATCTTATGATGATTTACATGGGACTTAAGTCTTGAGCTCAGATCAATTTCATAACAACTGGGTCCAAAACTTCAGAAGCAACCCATGCAATTACCTCAGGAAGCCTTGTAAAGATACTAAATTTTAGCTTTTCATTCTTCTCAGTGTTGTCCAGATCTACAAATTAGAGAGAGAAATAAATAACTGACATGACTTCAGGGCTATGGCTTCTTAAATGAACTCAATAGCAAAATACACATTAACTTATATTACACACACACACACACACACACACACACAAACATCCCTAACCCTTTGAGATAACAGATTTGAATGTAATTATTCAGACCTATTGGGAACAATTAGAATTTGAAGCATCACCTTCCAAAAGCATAACAATGGTGTACTGTACAAATCTGTACCTATTTTCTTTTATCCACTGGGTAAGTATTGTGTTACAGGTTTTATTACAGTAGCATAACTGCTTTAGTTAGGTTATAGTATAGTAGCAGAGTTTCAAACTGACCAGTCAACCACACACCTCATTTGGAACTGGAAGTACATAATCAGGCAGCAGCAGCAGCAGAGAAAAAAAGAAAGCAAATACAGTACAGTACTGCATTAAATGTAAACTATTAAAAAATAAAGAGAATGCAGCATTTTTCTTCTGCATAGTAAAGTTTCAAAACTGTATTAAGTCAATGTTCAGTTGTAAATTTTTGAAAGAACCACCATAACATTTTGTTCAGAGTTGCAAACATTTCAGAATTATGAACAGCCTCCATTCCCGAAGTGTCTGCAACTCTGAGGTTCTACTGTATTGCTGTATTCCAATAACTGATTCAAATAAACTGAGTTATGCTAACGGCTCCCTTTGAGCTAAACGGGCAATGAACATCGCTGTGGTCATTCTATGGTTTATGAAGCCACAAGCTGGTTTTATGAAGATGTTGGCTTTATGATGACTGCATAAAATTGGTCCTATGCCAAGAAACACAAAGTAGGATAATCTGGCTGTAAATTTGGGCAATAATTCAAGAACATAGTGATTGGCGTATATGAGAAGTGATTGTGCAAAACATGATTTTCATATGCTAAAACACAGCTGAAAGAACAGGGGTGAGTTTCTTAGTCTACTTACAAGAAAGCCTAGTGAAAATAACCACTCTGGAGGTGTAATAGCATATTTTAAAAGTTCTTTAAAGCATGGTTGTCTTAAACTCCTGGGTTTTTTTTCTTTTAAAAAGACTTTATTGCCTTGTGCAGAATTTCTGGACATTCCACTAATGCCAGCATCAAAAGCATTGTGTGTGTTGTATCAATCTGAGGAAATTTGCTGAGGCAAACTAATCCAGTTATTTTGAGGGCCGGGGTCTTTTTTTAAGCTATAGATAAATCCTATGAAAATCATTAAGGTTAATGTTTCTATAAATTTCCTAGTTTAAAAACGAGACTGGGATCCATGTGGTGATCTGCTGAAATTATCACAACGGATATTTCATGTTCTATCACATCAGGGACAGTGTTATGTAGGCTCATGCCCAATTTTGTCCTCTGGAACAGCTGTGCAATCACACTGACTTCAAAGCAGCTCCACAGGAATAACTTTCAACAATAACTTTCAATTCTAAGTGCAGAATTGAACCTTCGGCCCTTGTATTTTTCCTCTATGTACTGTAAGAGAAAAAAAACTCAACATTTTTAAAAAGCAGCAGCCAGTTGTGCAAAGAGCCATGGGTGTCCCTTCGAAATATATAAAGGGTATCCATTTCCAAAGCAGACTTGTTACAAAGGAATGTAATCTAAGTGTCTATTGTTAAATCCACCATACCTTTCAAAAGTTTTATAGCGCATGTTTCAGTCAGCTGTAACACCCCATTATCGATGTAATGCAGCAGGGTATGCAAAGGCAGACATCTAACTCCAAGCCCCATGTGCAAAGTATGAAAACCTGCAAAGAAAGCACCACATGTTTGTGCAACAGAAATACAAACAGTTTTGTGCAAAGCCTCTAATTACAGCCGTGCCATCCACAGCATTAAAGCTTAGTTGAGAACAGTACTTTCTTTACTAACACATATACTTCCATTTGTGGGAGGAGAGGAAGAGTTTATCAACACTTGCCATACTGCAATGTTAGTCTTCATGTTATTTAAACACCTTCACTCTCTGCAACAGCATTAAGTTACAGTTGAATACGTCAATTTGAAGATTAAGCTAGAGCAATCAGTTCTAACTAATACTTTGTTACAATACAGTAAAAACCCTTCTTCCCCAAAGGATTTTCTACTTATAATGTGAAATTGCTGAGTTCCCGTTATCTTAACGCACTCTGCAAGGAACAGGAAATGAAACGGAGGAGTCTGGAGACATGCCATAAAGTAGTTACTTTATTTTAAAATATTTTACTTCACAAAAGAGTGCTAAATAGTCTATAAATTGTTTGTTTGCATTTAAAATTTCTTATGCATGTGTCTTTTAGTCCCTCCCACTCAATTAATCAAGAAATAAACCTCAACATGCATTATATGTGGTTACTATCCATGCTCCAGCATAGCATGAACCAGCACAAAAATGGCATCAATGCTGAAGGAGTTTTGAGATTCATGTTTCTGATCTAATAGACTCAGATCTATCCCCCCAGCATGTGGTTACACACATACTTTGGTCCCATAACTAACAGTATGATAATAAGCCAAATCCTTTTGCAAAAACATTCTTAACTGGATTAAAATCCAGACAAAATCTATCAGGTGTCTGTAAGCCCCTTACTGCTTTGGCAAATTAAACAACAACATGCGATTTACAAAAATGTGAAACATTAGTGTTCAGAAATTCTTCCTCAAATTTAAAAAGAAAGTGCTTTGAAAATTGTATGGGGATTATCAGAAGCTCTTGGTAATGGTAGTCTAGCACCATCAAAAGAAAAACTGGTACATTTTCATTACACCTTTTGTCCCATGGATTTCTTGAGACAAACTCCTTTCTAATTTATCCCTGTGGGTCCCTTTATATAGTCCCTGTATCTGTAACAGATTGAATAGCAATTTAAAGTGCCTTGTAGCATTCTCACTCTTCATTTTAAATTAAGTCAACATTTTTCCATCTTTTCTCTCCCTTCTTGCTTGTGTCCCCAACTGAGACATCAGTTCATCTGGATGGGGGTACGGGTCACTTATGATCAGAGATGAAAGTAAGCTGGTACGGTACGGTAAGCCGTGCGGGACTGGACTGGCTTCTCCGGCTGTGATTTAAAGGGCCAGGGGCTCCAGCCAAATTAGTGGATGTTTAAATCACCACCAGAGCCCTTCCACCGCTACCCCAGGGGAGCAGCAGCAGGGCTTCAGCGGTGATTTAAAGAGCCCAGGGATCCGGTCGCTGTGAGGAGCCCCGGGCCATTTAAAGCACCACTCAAGCCCCGATGCCAGAGCTCTGGCGGTGCTTTAAAGGGCCCGGGGCTCCCCTCAGTGGCAGGAGCACCGGGCCCTTTAAATCCCCGCTGGAGCCCTGCTGTCCCAGGTTAGTGGCAGCAGAGCTCCTGTGGGATTTAAAGGGCCCAGAGCTCCGCAGCAGCCGGAGCCCCAGGTCCTTTAATTTGCCCCTGAGCCCCAGTGCTCCCAGCCACCTCTGCAGCTGGTAGCTCTGGGGTGATTTAAAGGCCCTGGAGCTCATGGCCGGAGCCTTGAAATTTTGAAAGGCCCCACCTCTTCCGGTTGAGGCCACACCCCCGCTTGGGACTCCGTATCGGTAAGTCCTTTAAATTACTTTCACCCCTGCTTATGATCATCTTTCCCAACAGATCAAGACCACATTAACATGCCGTTTGTACTCCAGTAGCCTAAAAAACCAAAGTCACAATATTTCCAGGCCAAAGTTTCTGACTAAGCAAAACAAGAGAGTCATTCTATTCAAGCAGATTTCTGTTAAAGTATTTCAAACTGAAGAATTGGTGGCTACTCCCAAAAGCGGGA
This sequence comes from Mauremys reevesii, assembly GCF_016161935.1. Taxonomy (NCBI): domain Eukaryota; kingdom Metazoa; phylum Chordata; order Testudines; family Geoemydidae; genus Mauremys; species Mauremys reevesii. The sequence continues at coordinate 336,258,595 of NC_052623.1, forward strand.
CATGAAGCATCTAATGAACAGTCCAGCATCTAAAATTGTAGGTTCAGGGGTTGGTTTCTGGTAATGAGTACAGAGCCTTCATGTTACTGGTTCAAGTCTGTGTCCAAGAGCAGTTACTGTGTCACAGTTGGTTGGTGGCCCTTCTGAAAACTGGCACTAACTGAAGCCTTTCAATCTCTGCAGTCTTCAAAGACTGCACAGGCACGGAAAAGAAGGCGTCGATAGTGCAAGCTGCTTCACGTGAGCAGACTCTTAAGCTGCAATCAATGGACATCTACATGGGCACAGGGCTCACCCTTGGGGGCAGCTGCAGGATCAGGGCCCCTGCTCCATCCTCACAGCTGGAAGTTCAGGGCTGAAATACATTAGCAGGGCAGCATGAAAAAAAACAGTTTTACCACTGGATGTCATTTACGTTGGTAGCCCTTAAAACTGAAAGTCCAACCCAGCTACTTTCTGAACTAAAAATTCATTAAAAAGGGGAAGGAAAAAAAACCCTAACTCTGGGTGATGCTTTCCCACAGAACTGAAATGGTGCTCGGAAGTGAAACTTTTCAAAAACTACACGATTTGCCATCTTTGTTGTAACTATTGACATTTGTTTTATTTCACTGCAGGTGTTTATGGAGAGCTCTTCCCCACACAGCTGTACTGAGTACATTTCAGGCCTGCCAAAGTTAATACAGCTTGCACTTACTGCAAATGCTATTTGTCTGGAAGACATTCAAAACGATGCTCTTATTCTCAAGGGTGGAATAAAACAATGAAACGCAGAGATCCAGTGTCACAGGGCTTACCAGGAGGCAGGGGCATACACATTCCATTGGCAGCTTCTAGAATCCGACTCATGATGTGGAAAGCTGCACACTCTGCCGCGCTTCCTCGCTCGTCCCTGCATTTAATAAAACAGCCTGTTAGCAGCCAAAGACATCGAACTCCCCTCATGGCTCAGTCACTTTGTGTCACAGTTAAATGAACTCATTTTAAACAGAAGGAATTCGCGGTCCTAAGATACCATCTTGGTTTATTTAAGAGTTAAAGTTACTGGATTCTAGTTCTTGTTAACAATTTGAAACGTGGCTGTACAGAATCTACGTGGAGCCCTCTGCTCACAGCATACCTACAAGTCTGCCATTAAACAAGGAGCCACAACTTTCTAAGTAGAGTACCTAAAGTTAGACACTTCCTGTCGATAGGTATCTACATAGGGATGTAAGTGGGCTGATTTTTCAGCACCCACAACCCAGACTCAAACCAATGGGAGTTCAGTGTGGCTTTTCTTTATGTACCTCCACCCCCAACTAGTTGAAGCTATCCTCTGCCGCCTACCTGGTGCTCGGTTTTCAGTCAGGTGTTAGCAATATAAATATTACCAAAACCCACTCATGGCAATGTGGACTTGGCAAAACCATTTTGCCACATTCTATAAAACTTGCTGTAGATTAATGGAAAACTCGTGCTTACAAGCAGAGAACGCCGGACTGAAGACTGTATTTCCTCCAAACAGCTTCCATTATCCGACAGATCAGATCCAGCTAGAACAAAAAGGGACGTGGATGAGTTCTTGTGTGGCCGTTAGCCTCTGCTAGCATTTTCTACACCAGTTCACGTGATAACATTGTGTGGATTTTAGTTCTCCTCTGATTATTCCAATCTCTTCTTAGCTGATTTCCAACACCCACAAACAAGTGTTCAGCCCACACAGTCTCTTTCTTGTGCTCCCTGGCTGACCTCCAGCTCAGAACGATTGGCCAGTGCCAGCTCCTAGCCCCACTCACCTCTGGCCCCTCTAAGCTTCTGCAGCCAACAGAGAACCTGCCCTTGTATGCGAATGTTGAAAGGATTCCATAACCATGCTCCGTGCAGCGTGCAAATCCAGCCTCATTCCCAAAACCTCAACTGCCACAGGGCTGTTTGGAATAATCCCATTAATGTTAAATGAGAAGTGTTTTTGTAGCTCAACACCACCGCAAACATCTGGCATGTCTCTAACGCCGTTCATCTGGGGGGCTCAAAATTCTTTAGAAACACTAGTTTGGAGGGATTAACTGAACACTCCTAAGGTAAGTATCATCCCCATATTCCTGGGGGCATACGAAGGCACAGAGAGGTTAAAGTTTACTTCCCCACGGTACAGTGATGAACTCCTAGCACAAGCCAGATAACTCTGACTAACATTCCAATATTTTCCAAGTTCAAAACTTTTTGGACGTGATGGGAAATTCCAGTTGAAATACTCTAGAGTTCAGCAGTTTCTCTTTCATTTCCAGGAAATGACAATGACTTCCAATTTTCAGGCACAAGCCAGAAAAACCACACCTCCTGTCTGGAAAGGCTTTCATTTCTGGTCCAGCAAGCAACAGAGCCCTTAGTCTAACTACACTCTGGCTACATCTGGAGTTTTAGCTATATCTGAAGATCAGCACATAGTAGAAGTTTCTAAAGGAGTTCCCAAAAGTTATGCCACAGTCATTGGCTATGCTATTACTTGCATGACAAAACTGGATGTCTGCGGGGACTTGGTAGAGTTTGAGTAAGCACATACTGATCCAGCTTCTACCCAGTTCAGAAAATTGCAGCTTACAGGTGTCATTTGGTTCGGCTATAATGATGTAACCAAGTTTTGAGTGTGTGAAAGTCATTTTATGTTGTTTGCATTCTGATAGCACTTCAGAGTCCCCACTGTGCTAGCTGTACAAAGACAATCCCTGCCCCACAGTTCCTGCAATCAAATACACAAGACAAAGTGTGGGGAAAAGGAAGCATTGTTGTTGCTTTCCAGATGGGGACAGTAAGTGACTTGCCCACGGTCACCTAGCGAGTCTGCGGTAGAACAGGACATGAACATTAATCCAGTGCATTAACCACCACAACATCCTCCATCTCAGTAAGAGTGAACATGGAGTAGAAACTGGTAGAGCAGTATAAGCCTCACCTCTTGGTACACTTAAAACTGAACTGGAGAAAATCCAGATAAAAAAACATCAGTAGCAAAATGGACTAGACCAGCCAATACTGCAGTGACAGGGTGAATATTTTTTAGAGTGCCTATGCCACGTTTGAATTTTTATGCCTTACTTTCTGAGATGCTGAGGTTCCACTGCAGTGTTCAGCCACTCTGGCTTTTCTAAGGTACTTCCTGTGATGATTAAGGCTGCATGTTTGTCACGGAGATCACAGAAGTCACGGATTCTGTGACTTTCCGTGACTTCTGCAGCAGCCAGCAGTTTGGGTGTGTGGCAGGGGACTCAGGGCTAGGGCTGGGGCAGGGAGTTGGGGTACAGGGTGGCACTTATCTAGGGGTGGCACTTCCCGGCTCCCACCAGCATGTCCCTGCAGCTCCTAGGCGGAGGGGCCCAGGGGCTTCGCACACTGCCCATGCCTGTAGGTGCTGCCCCCGCAGCTCCCATTGGCTGCAGTTCCCAGCCAATGGGAGCTGCTGAGGTGGCACTTGTGATGGGAGCAGTGTGAGGAGTCCCCCTGGCCTTCCCTCCCCCTAGGAACTGCAGGGACATGCTGGTGGGAGCCAGGTAGGGAACCTGCCAGCCCCACCAACCCTCCTACCCCCCAGCACCAGCAGGGGTCCTGGGTCGCACGCTGCCGCTGCCTGCCCCCCCAGTACAGATCCCGGGCTGCGCGCCACCGCCCACCCTCTCCCTCCCCAGTGCCAGCTGGGGTCCCGGACTGCATGCTGCTGCTCGCCTCTCCCCAAGCACAGCGGGGGTCCCGGGCCACCCCCCCAGCACCCACGGCATCCCTGGACTGCCCCCCACCCCCACAGCAGACCCCCGGACCAAGTTTTAGTCAGGGGTCTATAGTAATGAACAGGTCACTGGCTGTGAATTTTTGTTCACTGCCCACGACCCATCCATGACTTTTACTAAAAATACCCGTTACTAAAACACAGCTTAGTGATGATCTATGAATGCCAAGAACAAAACTAAACCTATTTTTCGTTACTTCCTGCTTTGCTGGTTTCTGCCCTGCCATACACTGCTGAGATTACATTAAAGAATGCTGGAAAGAAAATCACATTCAGGCCACCTGACCGATAAATGGGGTATGGGAAATGTAAAGATGTTATGAATTCAGTGAGAACTCCCAACCAGGATGAGGGGAGATCCAGGTCTAGTGATGGACTTCTAAAAGAATCTTGCAAAGTGTGCCTGCCAAATGGCTGGAGTAATTTTTATGGACATTTTGCCTGTGTTTATAACAACTTTGTTTAGTTTCTGTTAAGGCGCCTACAGGAATGGAAGCCTATAAATTGCATATTAAGAGAATTCTTGCTTTAGGTGATGTTAAAGAGCAAAATTCATCACAGGTTTTGTTATTAAATAGTGGGGGTTATTTTAAAGGCTCAATGTAAATTGATTTGTTTTGCCAGAAACTTTGGCAGAACAGGGCTAAATAAGCATTCTGACACCAAGAAGTTCTTGTCTTTGTTTAGATTAAGAGGGAACACATGAAAATGAGAAAACCGTAGCAAAAGAGAAAATGCATCCCAGTTCTACTTTAAACATCAAGCATTCATGCTGCAAAGAATCTTACAGTTCTTATTTTATCAGTGACTAGTTTTCTTCTCCAAACTTTCTTATTATAGACACACAGATCTAGAAAATAGATACTGGTTACTGAGCAATGAGCCATGCACAAGACACAGAGAAAGACAGTCCCTACCCAGAGAAAATGATCTAAAAAACCAAAGTTCCAACAGTAACTTAAATTTGGAAAATAAGGGGGAAAAATTCAAACTAACCAGTTTTGAAACATATTCCAGAACTATCTGGTCAATCTTCATTTTCCCAACATATTGTAGATGCCGCATAAGATGATCTTTCAACTGAGCAACCATCTGGAAAAGGAAAACAGCCACTTAGGTGCCTTCTCAAAGTTCAAGCAGGTGCAAGTGCCAATTCACATGAACTAGCACAACAATCTTCTGTCTGTGGCAAACAAACATGATTTGCACTGAGATCACGGCCTACCACACATTCTCGCCAAAGAAAAAAGTGATTTTAAACAGCCAAAATTATAACTTAGTATAGATCCAGCTCAATGGACCAATGAACATAACACGAGGCCTTCAGTTATCCCTGGACCACTCTTCTCTGCCTAACAGGAGAAAGCCTGCAAATCTAAATCTCTATAAACGCTACTAAGTTACAGTGGCTGCATATATCACAACACACGGCTACAACTTCTACACAGTCCTTCACCTGAAAAAAGAAGATTCTTAAATATTCCAGTTCTCAGCATTCAACTTTAGGTCATGGAGAAAGAATTATTAGGATTTGGATGAGAGGGCCAGACTGAGAGAGGAGTCCATAATGAGCCCTAGATTTTGAGTGGCAGAGAACAGGAGAGGTGCTGAGGGTTTCAGAGGCAAGATGAGGAGTTCAGTTCTAGCCGTGCTGAGTTTGAACAGGTCACAAAATCTGCAGGAGTAGATGTCCAACAGATTGGCTAAGATTTGGGACTGGATGGAGGGGGACAGCTCAGGAGTGGAGATCTAAATTTGTGAGTCATCAACATGCAGTCAGTAGATGAAGCCATGTGAGATCACCCAGGGAAAATGGTGTAAAGGAGGAGGTGGCCCATAGATGTAATGGGGTTACAAGTGAAGTAGAGGGCAGGTGAGAAACAAAGGAGAATGTGGAAAGGGTGTTAAGTGGGGAGCAGGAAAAGGAAAAAGGATCATGCGGGATCTCGTTGATCTTCTTTTTGAAAGTTAGCCAGCTCTTGCAAAGAGGGAGGAGGACATGGGAGAGGGATTAGAAGGGAGTTAAAAACAGAAAGTAAGTGACAGGGGCTTGGGGTGGAAAGTCAGTGTTTAGGCAAGGAGTACAGCAGCATATAAGAAAAAGAGCAAGCTTGTACTGGAGGAAGTCAGGTTTTGACAAATTAGCTTTTAGCTATGATTTGCCTCCTAATTTTCATTTTTAGGGTTTAGTGTCTTGACCTGGGAGAAGGGAACCAAACCAAGTCCTGCATGGCAGCGTGTTCTGTCCCATTTCTAGTCCCAACGTTGATTAGCCTAAGCCAGTGGTGGGCAACCTGCGGCCCATGAGGGTAATCCACTGGTGGGCCATGAGACAGTTTGTTTACATTGACCATCCGCAGGCAGGGCCACCCAGTGGCCGTGGTTCACTGTTCCCAACCAATGGGAGCTGCGGGTGTCCGTGCCTGCCGACATTCTATGTAAACAAACTGTCTCATGGCCTGCCAGCGGATCACCCTGAGGAGCTGTGTGCATCCTGCGGGCCGCAGGCTGCCCACCACTGGCCTACGTGATCTTCTAGTGAACCACTGAATAAAAGACTTTGCAAGAAAAACTACAAGTAAATACTATCGAACTTATTCTTTACATTGATCAAGGTTGCGTGTCTTCTACTGCACAGGATGTAAAAAAAAACACTTACTAGTCCGATTAATAATCGCTGCTGGTAGTCTTCCTCTTGAAAAAGAGGAACTAGCCTTTCCTCTGAAATAAACAGAATTAATATCATTCAAATACGTGATTCTGCAGAATTAGTGAGAGACTTCAGGGACTCTGAGGAGAAATAAACAGGAGGCAGAGCGTTCCCATTCCTAGACAGATTCAGAGAACAGTGACGGAACAGAAAATTGTCACAAAGCAGTCTTCCTCAGCTGCTCTAATATGGAGGCATTTGTGAAAAAAGCTTATTCTCTTCCCCTCAGTTCTCTTATACAATAGCATCGCACTTTGCTTCTATAGCTCTTTCAATCTCTAAGAGAAATGATGCCATCACCATTAGCCCTTTAGAGCCGGCAGGTCCAGAAAATCCAGTGGTAACAAGAATACACAATGCACACTGTTCTGATCTTGACATTTACAACTCTCACCACGGGCAAACATCTGGGCGGGTTTGCTATACAACTGGTTAGAGCAAAGTAGCATTTGCACAGAATGCACCTCCTACTCTCACAGCAGAACCCTTTGGCCTGGCTATTTCAGTTACAAATTGCTGAGTATGGTGAATCTAAATATCCGACAGCACTCCCTTTAACTGCATGGAAGAAAGAGATTACAAAATAAAAGAACAGGTATAGAACACAACAGAACCTGGCATCTTCTGACTCCTTACGAGTTCTTCCTGTCCTATGAGATCAAACTAACAGCCTGACCCTGCAAGATGCAGAGCAGCTCCACTGTCACGGACTGGGATTAGAGGGCTTCACTTGACATCTTGCAAAAACGGGCCCCTAAATTTTTAAGCATTTCCCTTTAACTATCTTTTGCCTGCCTTGAAGTATATGTATTTAGCTACTCCTTGGGCAAGCCACCTACCCCCCTCTACCTCACTTTCCCTATCTGTACAAAGATGGGTCTGGCTAGCCCCATTTTAAAATGCCTGGAGATCTATGGATAAAATGAACTAGGTAAATGCTCACTATTACTATTACTAACTAGAAAGTCTGTAGGCACAGTTGAGGGTCTGACACGAATGAACTATTCAGACAAGTGTATGGTTCTTAAACCAGCATCTTTAGAAGACAGGGCAGTGGTTGCAGCGTAAGGCTACAGAAGTTTAGCTAAGGCCACATGGGGTCCTAAAAGTCAGAATCCAAAGCAATGGTTGAAGGATAGGGGAGGTGATCATAATGTTGGCTACTGGAAGTTAATGTTGCCTGTATATTCTAGACATGTCTGGATTTGTTTAAAACTTTTAACTGAGTGACCAATACTTCAACTAGCACAGTGATGTAAATAAGGTGGGACTGCAATCTGGAAATCTTGATCAGCTTGTGAATGGAAACCTGAATCACATGATAGAAGTGACACAAAGAATAACAGAGGTCCTGAAAGACTCAAATGCCTAGCAACGGAAACAAGAATAGCAACTTATGATTTGTCAATGAATTTTATGGAAACTAAGTTTTAACTAATTTTTAAACTAATAAGTAGGGGTCTTGAAGGTCATTCTAGCATTTCTGAAATGATTCCAAGATGCTACTCATCAGCTCTGCTCAGCAACTGATTGAGGCTAGTGCCTTGTCTCCTCTACGATTTTTCTACCATAATCTCCCAATGGTTGCAGCTCTGTAGTGGTAGCACTGTAGAAAGCTGATTTAACAATCATCTATCCCTTCCTTAAGGAAAACTCCTTGTGTAGATAAAAGCTAGATGACTGTATTTGTGTAGATCATTTTCAAACCTGCTCTTCAATCTCACCCAAGTCTCCTGATGCTGTAACTATACATCAGAGAGAGACCCTTTTCCTGCATTTTAGTTACCCAGCTTTACCTGCCTCATCCCTCAGACCCTTCAATGGCAAACAGGTTCAAAACATATTTGAAAATGAATGTTTCAGGCCATGGTATGTAGACTGTAACCATTTCAGCATCCCACCTAGCCACAGACTGCATCAGTGCATGTTTTCCTTACCCAAGTTCCATGCAGCAAGATTGGAAAGCACCCTAGGGAGGGAAAACTGAATTTAAATACTGCTTCAAAAGGCTAGACACACACTGAAAAGTTACTTATCTACATGCAGCTAATCAGATTTTAAATTGCATGTATTGGCCATGTTAAACTAGCTCAGTATATTAAGGATAGTGGCATAAAATTAACTTAAATGTGTTTTTAAAGGAAGAAATCTTCATTTCTAATATTCAGTCTTAAAGCCCAGAATGCTGGATTCCCTGGACAGTTTTGTGACCATCATCAGGAGTCCCCGATGACCTGGGTTGACTGACACCTGGGTGACCTCCCATAGGTGAGGTGAATTGGCCAGGTATGTAATAACCGTGAGATGCACCCAGCTTCACAGCACTTTTAAGTCCAGAATGGTCCACTTAAAACACAGCATTCATTTAACCAGAATAAGGAAGGGTAAAATCACCAATATTTTACTTACTTTTTTGCATTCTCAAAAATATTCCTTAAATATGTTGTGGTTCTCCTTTCCTCTGCTTTCTACATTGAAAAAAACAGTTGCAGAACTATTAGAATCCTGCCACATAAAAGACCGATGACAAACAGTGCTAGCTTTCCCTTCTAATGGGGATAATGCTACAGTAGTGCCTCTCAATCACTTTGAAAAGCACAACCTGCAGCTGGTAGAACTCAAGAAACCCACAGAAAGCTAGTGTAGCAGAAATTCAAGCCCCCAACCTGGTGGGGTATTGTGGAATTCAGATCCTATCCGAACCTACAGGTAAGAATTACAATCACTGACTGCCCTCCCATAAGCGCTACCCAATTTCCTCATCAAATGTCTAATGAGATGAGTTCCAACAAATTAATTCTTTACTTCTGTATTCAGCTTTAAAACAATGCTCACATCACGGAAACATAATGATGGATGCTTATCCGATCTGTTCATTTACCTCTTCCGAAAGTAGCTTATACCATTCTCTCCTGAGCACATTGTTGTTGTAATGCAAGTGTGGCTCGGCGTACTTCGCACGCTCCAGGTTTAAGTTTAGCTTTTCCCAGAAGCCTTTACAATTTTGAACCTACAAATATGTAAACGAAAGCATGAATACAAACTGCACAGTTGTAAAACTATCTATTGAGTTTATCGCTCAAATGATGACATGAGAGAACTATGATAAATGCAGGGTTGGAAATCAGTCTTGGGTTATTGTTTTTTTAAGCCATTCTTCTACTGAGAAATTATTACTACTATATAAGAAAGCTATGAAACCTCTTACACAAAGGTTCTCTTTCAGCGTAGCGGGTGAATAACCTGTCCGTTTTGCACCCAGGGAATGTTAGCCGAACAATGCAGACACTTTGTTCTTTCAAAACTTCTCCCATTTGATATTTCTTTCCTTTGTTTGGCAGTGGCTTTCTCCTCCTCAGCCATAGCACTGCATCATACTGGCACGCCAAGGTTTGTACCATTACAGAATTGCATTAGCACTTTTGTTATAGAGTCCTATTTGAGAAGTTGATATAACAAACTCAGCCCAGAAAAAAAAAAAAGCGCTTTTCTACAGCATTTTTTAAACCTTTGATTTTAACATTGAAATTGACTTAAAACCTAGGAGGGTAACAGGAAAAACCAAATACGTACAATTCTGGTTTCCTGCGCCTGTTTTTGCATCTAGAATTCCACACTGGGTCTGACTTTAATTTATTTATTTTAAATGGAAATTTTAAGCCATTATTAAGACTCAGCAGCATGCACTGTACTGGACAGGATATAGAAGATTAAGACACTAATTTTTGGAAGATGGTTGAAAAAAACCCACATTTTTAAGCTTTACTCCTCTATTCATCTGCCTTTCCTGGCACACCTTTCCAACCACTGCCATCATCTCAGCAACACTTTGGGGGCACCAGCAGGCTTTTGGCTGCCTCTGCCCCTTGCCAGTTTTCTTACCTTTAATAATTGCCACAGTGAATTGACACTGTTTCATAGCATGGAGCACATCTTACTGGAGAAAGTGACACATGAAAACCTGGCCTCCTTCCCTGCACTTTAATTCATACTCATATGGACCACTTCCCTTCCACTGTCAGTCACACAAAAATCCTGTGGCAACTACAGCGATGGCTTACACAGAAAAGGAACATCAGGAAAATAACTTCAGGGAAATGATGTATTTTTAGCTGCAGTTTAATGCAGTTTAGCAGTGGGAAAGCAAAGAGAGGAACCAGCATCTTGCCCATCCTGAGCTGGAGACCACCCGTTGCCCACAGTATCAAATCTCTGGTCTAAGACTCAAAATATTTTGAATAAAACAGCACTCAATGGAAGATGAAGAGAAAAACCAAGAGTAAATGTTCTAAATGTCCTATTTGGTCTAGGTTGGGATAGCTGCATAGACAGTGAAAGTAAAATCCTGCACTTTCAGTGGGTCAAACAAGAATTCATCTATCCTAGCACTGCAGGGTTTGTGTTAGACCATCAGATGCTTTCCTCCTTTCAGCCCTGCAGCATCCACGAGGCCCACCTGAGTTAATGTGCCCTCAGAGTCAGGGACCTACCTCCCTGGAGACCAGTCCGTTATTCCTCCAGGTTTCTCCGAGGGCAGGCATGACCATCCTTAATTGCTCTAATTTTTAAACAAACATTATAGCCCATTTCCCCTTGTATGTTGCATCTTCATTCAATATTGCATGGAACTGCTGCCCTGAGCAAACAAGCTGTTTTCTGTCCTTTGCCCCTTAACATTATTTCACATCTGCTTTTGAACCTGACTAGCTGGGTATTGGAAAATCCATCACGTGGACCCTTTCTTTGCACAGCACCCAAAGTTCACTTGCCCTTGAGCAGTCCTATCTTTCTAGAAGCTACTGGCTATTTCTCCCCCAGAAGTCTCTGACACAAACCTATTCTCCATCAATCACAGCCTTAAATATAATGTCTAAAGATTTTTAAAAAGGGACTAGTGATTTTGGTGCCAAACTGAGATACTTTAAAGGAGACTAATTTTCAGAAAGTGCTGAGCAACCAGTACCAAAAATAATTTAAAAAAGTACAGGCACATGTGACTATTCACTTAATTTCCTATTTCTCCAGTTGCACTCGAGATCAGGCATGACTTTGAAAGACAACCTATAATCCATCACAGTGAATTACAACACACTCCCACATAATTATGAGGAGACCCAGGCTAACTTTTAAAGTGTATAGTATGGTTTAACTACACTCCCCAACTTTTGTGTGGCCTTAGCTGACAAGGGTCAGTCTGGGTTTTAACATAGTTTAATTAGGTTAAACACTTGAGGTTAACACAATTGACTGAGATTTTTGGTAGTAAATAAGCAAAATAACTAACTCTACAACATATTACTATGGTATTTTTTTGGCGTTGTGTTACTGTTAGGTTAACAACAGCCAGAATATACAACAAGGGTGACATCTAGTGACCAGTTTAGATAGTTGCAGTTGCACAACCCTATGGATCTCCTGCCAGTCCCCCGTTGCATTGTTTTCAAGCCATACAAACCCTTGTTTGACATGATGAAAAGCTGCTTTTGTCTAGTGAGTCCATAACAAAGTGGCAGGTTTTAAGATTAAAATTTGATGCCACTGAAAACTAAAACCCGCAGCATCTTTTGGTTTCATTTAAGATGTCACCAGGTTAAAATGAAGGATTGTTTGTTGCCTAGAGTCTTGGTTTTCTTTGGCCTGTCCAAAGAAAGAAACAGGGTCAGGCTGGGTAAGAACTGGAGGAGAGATTTCCATAATGCAGGTGGAAGTGGTGTTCATTCTGCAGGCTGCCCTGTACCACCAGACAGTACAGGATTAGTGGCCCAGCCTGAAACTGTATTACCGATGGCGTCATTTTTCAGAGATGTCAAGCCAAAGGTCCTCCCCGCTTGTGAGGGTTTAAAAAACCCATGGCCCTTTTCACAAGAGCAGTCGTGTCAGACTATATTTATCCAACACAGTGAGGACTACTTGCCTGAACTCCTCTTGCAGTTTTAAATGGCTACCACGGTCCTCTTCACCGCCTATTGTACGTATCTTTGTGCTACCACCTAACTGGTGGTGGAGGATGTATAACTAACTGCGATGAGAGGCACTAGGTAAATATGCAACAAAGCTCAATGCTTACTCCCTGCCTGCTCCCCCGTGCCATGAGACGGCCTTTTCCGATGCCCGCCCCCTTGCCGATTCTGTGTGCCTCACTCTTTTCTTTCAAATTCTTCAAGACTCTTCCTTTGAGTTAGCCTTCCAACACAGACTTTTATCCCACTCTTCCTGACAGATTAAAACATGAGTGAGCATAAATATATTAACTTGTTCAAAGAAACTGATCAGATTTCTATGTAACACAAACAAACATATTCCTGGCCTCTCTCTCAACCCCTTGTTCCCAAGCCTTGTGTTTGTTATCGCTTAGTAGGCTGTTGAATTTAGGATCCATTTTCCTACTACATGTGGCGCACCCTCAAATGGGAAGGAATTCCCTGGGAGCACTCAGAAGTTCACAAAGGGCATGGGGCCCTTAAATAGAAAGTTCATCAGGGTCGGGAGATGTCATCGTGTCCATGAAATGCCTCATGCACCTGAGAGACTGCAGAAATAATAAATAAAGGGCCAGATTCAATTCTATGTTCTGGTTGCTTTTTCACTCTTGGGCAACAAGAACCACCTAGAACCCCATTAACGGGCCAGTGAAACTGGGTTTATGGTGGTTTTGTATCACTGGAGCAGTGTAAACTAGCCAGAACAGAGCACTGAATTTGACCCAGAGCATTTGTATCTTAGTGTCACATAAGAATCAGAGCACTTCGCAGTCAAAAGCAACAACAAATAAATGTCTTTAGTTTAACTTTATCCTTCTCAGTCTGTTTAGGTTTTTAGACACAAGTAGGAAAGGAGTTTCACAATCGAGAAGTGCAGCTGCTAAAGACCTTTGCTCCCAGAGGCTTGAGGTTAAATCTCAGACAAACTGAACAGCCTGCTAATTTTGACCTCCGTGAGCACAAGCAGCATATGGTGACCAAAGAGCCATCTCAAGACCTGATCTCCCAAGTGTCATCAGCTCCCAGTGAAATCAATGGTAAGCAGCTAGGCCCAATTCTGCTCTCACCCCGGTGTAAATCAGGAGCAATCCCACTGGTGCCAGGAAAATTGGGCCCTTAGAGCCAGTTAAAACTGAAATTTTAAACTAGTTCTGAGCATGTGGGGAATAAGAGCACGTCTGACTTAAGTTATTCCATTTGACAATATTCTCAAATTCCAGAGCAAGCTATGTCCAGAATACAACTCCCACAAGAGACCTCTGCTCACATGCTGGGTTCCCAGCACTTTGAACGTCACTCCTATGTTATTTGTCAGAGTGATTCTCCGAACATTCAGCACAGATCTTACAACTGTATTTGCCAGTGTCCTTACAGCCATGTTCTCCCAACTGCCAAGTGCTCTTAACCTTCATACAAAGTGAAGACTTCAGTTGAAGGCAGTTGTGGGTAGGGGGGCAGGGAAGATGAAGTAATCATCAATCCAGCTTTCATAGCAAATACAGGAACTACAGACAGATTTCCCCCTTTCCCTCTGCCAAAGACTATACCCTGTTCAGCTTCTGTATGAGGAGAGATTAAAAAGACTGGGACTGTTAAGCTTGGAAAAAAGATGACTAAGACGGGATATGGTAAAATCATGAATGATGGGGAGAAGAAAGTGAATAAGGAAGTGTTATTTACCCCTTCACATAACTTGAGAACCAGGGGTCACCCAATGAAATTAATAGGCAGCAGGTTTAAACAAAGTATTTCTTCACATACACAGTCAACCTGTGGAACTCATTGCCAGGGGATGATGTGAAGGCCAAAACTATAATGGGGTTCGAAAAAGAATTAGATAAATTAATGGAGGATAGGTCCATCAGTGGCTCTTAAGGAAGAAGGTCAGAGATGCAACCCCATCGCTGGGTGTTTTTAGCCTCTGATTGCCAGAAGCTGGTATTGAACAACAGGCGATGGATCACTCAATAATTGCCTGTTCTGTTCATTCCCTCTGGGGCACCTGGCATTGGCCACTGTTGGAAGACAGGATACTGGCCTAGATGGACCATTGGTCTGACCCAGTATGGCCGTTCTTATGTTCACCAGGTTCAGCTCCTTTTCCATACCCACCTGTACCCATACAATTGGGTTGTTTAGGTGAAACAGACACTTCTTCTGAACAGCATGGCCCGAGTGATCACAACAATGCAATCATGGGGTACCATGGCCAAAATGAAAGGAAAAATCCTGAACTGCTGGTGCTGATGAACATTAGGGATGTAAAATGTTAACCAGTAAGCATTAGTCTTACCATTTAACCTGCTTTAACCATTAACCCCCCGGCCTGCTGGCTGCCTGGCCAGAGTAGACCCAGCCACTTAATTGGTTAACCATTTAAACAAAATATTTTTAATAGTTTAAATGGTATTTACATCCCTAATGAAAATATAGTCACACCTCCAATGGCCCCAGTGAGAGGCATTAGAAATTCCCCATGTCCCCAGTGCAAAGAAACTTCCCCCATGTTAACTTCAGTCACAGAATGAAGAGGCATCAAACAAACACGAAAGCACCCAGGGCAGAAGCCAATGTCCTTCCAAAAGAAAAGGGCAAAGACTTGAGAAACTACAGTGCATTTCTGAGCCAGCAAAATCTCTCTGGAAAATTCATGTTTCTAGCAACCATAAAAGCTACTTAAACTAGAGCAATTCTTTCTTCATCCTTATTTTCGGGTAACAAGTGGATTACAGTAACGTTTATAAGGGAAGTGACAACCCACACCCTTTCTACCAATAGCAACACCTTCATATGTAGGGACTTACCTTTAATTCAGGTAAAGAAATAATGTCTGTTATGCATGTTACTCCAGGGATAATCTATAAACAAATAGTAGGAAATTAAAACATTAATTTAGTCTAAAAGATATAATCTGTTTGTAACATAAAAATGTGAAGATTTCAGATCACTTTCCACGGGACAGTAATCTAGCTACCCAAGACAACGCATTCGTCTTTGCACAAAAGAAGTATGGAAACTATTTTCTCTCTGTGCTAGGATGAAAAGTGGTCTTCTCTGTCAGGATTAAAGTAGCTTGATAGATCCAGTATACAAGATAGACAGTCTCCAGCCAACACAGAGTAAAGTAAACATGTGTGTGGTGTTTGAAGTTTTAAGTAACTACCATTTAAATAAGCTGCCAGCTCACCAGAACTTTTGTAATGATTAGTGTTAATGAGGAAAATCAGACAGTAGCCCTTACTGGAGAAGGCTGAAGACTGGAAAACTTTTGATTGGCTGGTGATTGTGTTACCCATGTGTAGACCTGCCCTATGCTGTTTTCTCTATAAAACTTTCATTATGGTAATAAATACTCTCCAGATTGTTTACTTATTGGAAAGAACTGCAGGATCCTGGTGACTAAAGTTACTCTGCATCCATTATAAATACCACACGGGCACACAATAACTGGTATATTATTACAAAAAAACCATAACCAGTGTAATCATTCATAACAGTTACATAAATGCAATCACAGCTGTTGTCATTGACGTTTCATAAATGCATTTACCAAAAATAAAGACTCCTGAAAACCATGACACATTAAGTCTAGGTAAGATAAAACAGGTATAAAATAGACAAACAAGCCACTAAATCAGAGGTGGGCAAACTACGGCCCACGGGCCACATCCAGCCCACGGGACTCTCCTGTCCGGTCGGTGAGCTCCCGGCCGGCGAGGCTAGCCCCGGGCCCCTCCCCCGCAGCCTCAGCTCGCCATGCCACCAGCACTCAGGGCGATGGGGCTGTGAGCTCCTTTCGGGCAGCACAGCTGGGAGAGCCGCCGGCCTGCCCCGGTGCTCTAGATTGCGCAGCGGCATGGCTAGCTCCAGCCAGGCGGCGTGGCTGACAGTCCTGCTGCTCTGAGTGGCATGGTAAGGAGGCGGACAGGTTGGATAAGGGGCAGGGGGTGGTTGGATGGGGCGGAGATTCGGGGTGGGCGGTTAGGGGACAGGGAATAGGGCTGGGGGTTGGATGGATGGGAGGTTCTGAGGGGGACAGTCAGGAGGCAGATAGGGGGCAGGGACAGGCTGTTTGGGGAGGCACAGCCTTCCCTACCGGGCCCTCCATACAGTTTTGGAACCTCGACGTAGCCCTCAGGCCAAAAAGTTTGCCCACCCCTGCACTAGATCATCTTCCAAAAAGAATACATTTGCTTCCAAAAGCAAACAAGTCTTGTGAAAAATGTTAGAAAGAATAAAAACCCTCTCCCAAAGTTATTAGTGCTCGTAGCCACAGATTCCTTACCCCATTCCAGTACAGCAGTGATGTATATGGCAAAAGTTTATCCAGCTTGCTAGTCTCTGGACACATTGCCCAGTATAAGGAAGCTGAAAGCATTAAATAAAAAAAGAGAGAGAGATTTACAGAGACAAGGGCTGTGTAAAGTTATAAGCTTTATAGTCTTCCTTTTTACTCGCCCTTTCCCTCACTAATCTGTCAATTAATTAATTGTTTAGGAACAAATCCTGATGTTGCCACTGCAGCAGCTTCCTTAGCAGTGGAACCTGATATGACTCCACTGCACAAAGGGAGGAAAGGAATTGCAGATAGCCATGCAGGGGTGTGTCAGCTGCTTAGCCGGGGTCCCCTGAACAGACACACAGGAGGCAGGACTCAGATTGGCTGGGCCAGGAGGTCTGCTGATATGTGAAAATGTCACAGGATACACCAGCCATTATGCTGAAGCAACCTTCCTGGAATGGCTCTGTGACCTGGCTGCGGCTAAAGGAGAATTACTCCTTCCCCTTCTATTCATCTGTCTGGCACACATCCCAGCTATTCGAACCACCTGCTAGGCAGAGAATTTGGCGCATGAAAGGGCAAAATGGTAATGGAGTTCTCTTCCTGCTCAACTAGGTAGCTAATCACATTTGTACAGTCGTACAAATTGCGATAAAACCAGAATTGCAATGTACTTGTCTTCTCAATTAGCGACCGAGTACAGCAGTACAACAGCTGAGTCAACCAACCGTGAGTACAATTAAAAAGATGAGGCAGCAGCAGGAGAGTCAGTTTGCAGTTGTGTGGCTTTATCTTCTGAGGTCTCCCTTTAAGCACAAATGTGCAGTGTGTAGTTTAACATGCAATGCAAAAAACCACCTACCAATGAGAAATTCCTGTAAGGGGTCAAATGTAGAACATGCTGACAGGTTCTCAGAAATCCACTGAATAATCTGTTAAAGTCAAAAGATGGAGAGTTCATTACAGTTCTGTATTTAAAGCTTGTGTTCAAATGAAAGACTCTGGAACAGTCCAAAGCAATGAACACCTTTTGCCTGCAGTTCAGTGCCTAAAATGGTGACACAGAGCTAAGTCAAGCAATATTTTCAGAAAAAGAACCATTATACCCATCAGACTGGAAGCATGTTGGGGCCAACCTGGTCAGCTTCTAGGTGCTACCACAATACAAACGTTTGATGATAATAGTGACCATGTCTTTATATTTGTCCTGTAAGGCACCCAGCACACTCTTTTTAGCACTGAATAAGTAAATATCAAGAAACTTATGGAATTAAGTTATATTCCTACCTGCATTTCCAAATCTGTTGTATTTCTGACATGTAGAAGAGCACAGTGCAGCGCTGCCAGTCTATCACTGTCCAGTTTGCTGTTCCAGAGGAATTGCATCAAGGAGCACTCATTTATTCTTACAGTAAACATTCTTCCTGAGCAGCAGTCCCAGACGGCTGACTTGAACGGGGACTGGATGGAACTTTTGTGCAGCATGCTGATTCTCGCATCCTCACCTGAAGGGAGGCGGGTTTAAAGGAAGAAAGTCTTTGAGTGCGCATAAGCTCCATTTACCACAGATTTCTCCCCTCTGCCATGTCCCATGATCTCATGGTCTCCAATGGTGAGAAATAATCCACCCCTCCTTCATTTTCTCCCCCCTCACATGCTTTAATTTCCCATCCCTCCCTATGGGCCTACTGTTTTCACAAGTGCTAAGCACCCACAGGTCCCTTTGAAAACCGTGAGAGATGCAAGTGCTCAAAACTTCTGAAAATCAGACCCTACCTGTCTTAGATTTTTCCCTAGCACAGATCACCATTGTGTCTTACTTAGCACTTAGGGCAGGTCTACACTACCGCTTACGCCAATGTAACTTACGTAGCTTAGAGGTGTGAAAAAGACACCCCCCCCGAGTGACGCAAGTTACAGCAACATAAGCACTGTCCACACCGGTACTATGTCAGCAGGAGATACTCTCCCGTCAACATAGTTTCCAACTCTCATGGAGGTGAAGTAATTAGCCGACAGGAGAGCGCTCTCCCGTCAGCATGCGGCGTCTTCACCAGACGCAATACAGCCGCGTAGCTGCACTGGTGCATCTGTGCCAAAATAGCGCTTCTAGTGCAGATCTGCCCTCAGTCTTCACTGCTTCTTGGCCATTGTTCTTGAAGCTTAAAATGACTGGATGGAGTCATTTAATGACATTCCTTAACTGCCGGTAGAAGCATCCATTCAGTAGTGTAAGCAACTACCTCTACTGCCCAGGACCTCAGTAGCACACCAAATCCCTTCTGTTTGGGGGAGGGAGAGACAAAGTATCTAACTCTTGCCTGAATTGGAATCACTACTGTAGATGGCCACCATTTTAATAACAGAGTAGAGTGACTTACTCTGCACTAATTATGATGCAGTAAGTCTGTGCCACCCAGAACAACATGCTCACACTGTACTGAGCCATCCAAACAGCAGCATGTGCCAAACTGTAACAACAGGGAGATTCTGCTTTGTAGTACTAAATTTAAACATAACCCAAAACCAAAACCACTTTGCATATACTGGAACTGATTCACCACTGAGTTACTCCAGTTTTCTCCAGTGTAATTCCAGGCCCACTGCATCAGAAATCACACCCACCATGCAGAAAATAAAATAATGCTTCCTACCTACCTCAGGTATTTCTGCAGGAAAATATTTATTTATATTGCCACCTCCACCCAGCTATTAGCTTCTTTTTGACATTGCTGCATATGTCGGAGCTGCACCAGTCCTAGCAGCCTACCTTTCTTTCACCCAATCAGAAAAATGGCCTTCTGTTTTCAAACAAAGGCCTTCTGTTTCCAAAAATAACCCATTTCCTATAAAGTACTGTTATGTGGTAGTGAAATAATGTGCCTTTCAGATGAGACTTCAAAACAAATTACATTACTCTGATCAGGTGAAGGAAATGCAGATTTCCTCTCCCCACTCCACTCGCACATACATACATTTCCTTCCTCCAATTGAGTTTTTGTAAAATCAAATTTGCATCTCCATGTGAAATTTGAGAATACTGGAGCATCCATAAACACGCATAGGGGGATGGGAAATTATTAAACTGAGGCAGAGAATGCAATTCACTGAATGGTCTTCTTTCATTTCATAACACGCTAACAGTGAGTCATGGATGAAATAAGAAAGTTCATCATTTCTTTTTAAAATTGAGTGTGCCAGAAATGCATGTCTTATTCTGCCTGATCCCTATCTCCTAGGCTTTTCAGAGAACAATGTACGGTAATGCAGATGTGAGGCCAATAAAATGAACTGAATTCTCCTCCAAAGGGAGCGGAACATTTTCAAGAGTCTCCACCAAAGCCAACAATACAAGAGATGCTAAAGACTTCAAAGTACTAAAGTTTTACTGTACCTGTCAGAAACAAATTATAGCACATCAGGTCAGGATGTTGAGTATTGAGGAGGTGTAGAAAGTGGCCAGGCAAATAAACAGCCACGTAATAGTCTGTTCAAAATAAAAAGAGCCATCAATTTGAGCAACTGTTCAAATATTTACTTTGGAAGGCTGGGACTTCTGAATTCTCAGCTCAATTCTCTTTATTGGAACAGGTTATGTCTAGGAGTTAGAACAGGGTTAGTTAATAGCAGTTGCAGTGTTAACACAGGAAATACAGGTTATACATTCAGGTTTCCAGGGGAGGATGTGAGAGGCTCATGCCACTCAAGAAAGCTATACTAGCTGGTCTCCAGAGAAGTACAGTCAGCTTCAGAGGAAGTTGCTCACTGACAATACGAGGTATTGCAATATCAACTGCCAAAAATGCAAGTCAAGTAAGTTGCAAAATGTAGCACATAACATAACTTATGAAGGGATGGGGGGGGGAGACTTTATGTCGCTCTTATGAAGACGAGAGAGACCACCAAAAGGTTGGAGATTAACAATTTCTCTCCCTTCTCAAAGTGGGGAGAGGAAACAAGAGAAGCTACATTAGCAACCTACCAAGATTCAAAAAAGCTACTTCCTTCACTTGTGGGTAATCTGTTCTTTGTAGAGCAACAGTAAAGGTTTTGCTGTAACCTGGAAAGACACACATGAAACATCTGTTATATGCAAATTATAACTATAGAGCGAGAATCAGAGCAGTGCAAGTCTATCCAAACCACAGAACTTCTGAGATTCTTTGTCTATACCATGTTATATTTCTCATGGGATATAACAAATCTTCCTCTGTCTGGACTGAAATGCTAGTCTCTATTCTTACCAAGAAGGGCTTAGAACTAATGGGTTAATTTTTCAGAGAAAAGCCAGAAGGAGCCACTGTGATCATCTAGGCTGACCTTCTGTATAACACAAACCACAGGACTTCCCTGAAGTAATTCGTGTTTGAACTAGAGAATAACTTTTTAGCAAAACAACTAATCTAGATTTAATGGCCAGTGAGGGAAAATCCACCACAACTCTTGGTAAATTGTTCCAATGGTTAATTACCTTTACTGTTAAAAATGTGTGCCTTATTTCCAGTCTAAATTTGTGTAGCTTCAACTTCCAGCCATTGGCTTTTGTTATACCTGTGACTAAAGTCCATTATCAAATTTTTGTTCATCATGTAGCTGCCCACAGACAGTGATCAAGTCACCTCTTAACCTTCTTGCTAGCTTCACTTATACAGCTAGTTTTCAGTGAAGTCAGTGAGAGCTGCACCTATGCCTGTGAAAATAAGGGCTGGCCTGTGCCCCTAGACACTCAAGCTAGGAACTACCAGTTCCATTTCCCACACACGGTGCCTTATTGTCACAGGTACAGAGCATCCGCAGCTCCAGAGCCCTGTGCAGATACAAAATTTATATCCATGGATGCAGCTCCTCCAGCATGAGTGTACCGCCCCCAGCTCTGCCCACTGCACCACGGGACCAGGGACAGCTACCGATGAGCCTGGTGCCTGCCCTAGTGGGCGCGGTTGGGCGCAAGAGGGAGAGCGGTACAACCACACAAGAGGATCTGCTGGCGTCGGGTGCTGGCTCTTGAGAGCGGCGGCCCGCCAGGCTGCTGCTTTCGCTGCTGCGGTTCCCAGTAGAGCCCTGCAGCTCCGCAGATACCGATTTATATCTGCGGATATCCACATCCACGGATATAAATTTTGCATCTGCACAGGGCTCTGTGCAGCTCCCACTGACTTCAGTTGCGGCTGTAAGTGCTCAGCACTGCTCAGAGTCTGGCTGCATATGTTTCAAAGTGGACACCCCGAAATGAGGAACATGCAACTTATGGCCACCTATGGAAAACTGTGGTTTAAGTGTTTTGCCCAGAATCCCATAGGTAGTCTATGACGGGGATATAAACGTAGCAGCCTAACTGCAGGTACCCAGGCTTAGAAGTTTTAGTCAGAGTATTTTACAGTCTACAGCTTTACGTAGCTGTTTATTTTGTAAGCTATTCTGTGACACTTGGTACAAAACGACACACTAAAATAAGTAAGAAAGAACAATAGAACAAAACAGATTAACTGTACCTTTATGTAAAAAAGAAACTGAGTACGTGACCTCCTTCGGAATATCAGGAGCCTGACTACAACACAGACAAAAACTTCCTAAAAAAATAAAAATAAAGCGATTGAAATGGAGGTTGGTTTTGTTATCATACTTGTTCATTCAATAAGTTATGTCTGCCTTCACTGATCGACTTTATAATTCTCAAAAGATGGATATCGGCTGCAGAACCCAATCCTAAAAACTAAGAAAAAGCATCTTTGTTATCTTTAGTCTAAAACATTCTTAAACAACTTTCAAGACTATAGAAATATACATACATCAAGGTAATAGCTTCCTCTTAGCTAAAGAGGAAGAAGGCAAAAAGGTTGAGTATGAATAATAAGATAGGGAAGTGCAGGAGAAAATACACTGTAATGCAATTTTGGATTCTGAAGGCTCAGCAAATCCTTCTAATTCAGAGAAACTGCATTTTTCAGCTCTTTGCTGTAGAAAACACCATCTGAACCACTGTACCTACAGGAAGCCCAGATTTCTGGAGATTATCTATTAAAAGCTGCCAAGATGCAAAGCTGTAATTCAGTGTGCAAAACAGAACAACACAAAGTAAAGGTCTAGTTATCTCACCATCCTGCTGCAAGTGCAGAATTAACCCTGGCCTAAAGGATATTTGCTAGTGCCTTCTCATGCTTCAGAGAAATCCTGACTTTTCTTCCTTAAGCAGAGTGTTATTTCCTTGTTAGAAGAGAAATTTGTCCTTATCATAAGCACAGTTCAGCCATGGTAAATTACTGTTTGTCCCAACCTTATTCCCCCACCCAACCCCCATTCAGAATGATTGACCATTTTGACCCCACGTAATAGTAACCTGCTGTCCAGATCGGATAAAATAGGAAACAAATTAAACACCTTGGTCCTCTTACTTTAGCCAGTTACTTTTGAAATTTATGCTACAAGCAGCCCCAAATCCATGCTGGCCCAATTCATTTGGGAGAGCAGAAGAGAGAACTATGATCATACATACAGCTGTTACCTTTGCCAATAATTTAGTGCCTAAAAAAATGTATTGCTAACAAAGATATTGCTGTCAAAAGACACAGATAAATGTACACATAGACACACACTTTTATAATGCAAATGGCTGCACAGTACACTGATCAACAGCACAAGTATCCAACCTCAATAGATTTCACTTTATTAAAAGTGCCTAGAACTTCTGAGCACAAAGCTGTACTATAGCATTGCACTAGTAATGCTCCATATTTGGCTGAGGCATTTAACTTTCAGGAGGGGGCAAGAGAGAGAATTTCCTCTGACTAAAATTCATGTTTGTTTCCAGAGTGCTGAATAGTTTTGGTAAGTTTGATAGAATTTTGCTTGGATATTTGAGGTACTGAAACATAAATAGATGGGGTCTTTTGGGGCCTTAAGGAACATGCAGAATTTTTAAAGCAGCAGCATAAGGCCACGGCAGGACGGTTGTGGCTTTTCTGGGCCTCTTCCAAGTGCTGTTTTCTTGCCATGGTCTCCCCTTCCACACCGCCAATTTCATTTTCACATGCTGGGAAGGACAAAGTGTGCTGTGGAGTACACTGCCCTCTAAACTGCACAATTTGAACTGAATGTGCAAACTAATGATCTTGTATTCAGATTAATGCATTGGTGCATATGTATGCGAATGTGATCAAAGAACTGGATGGCTCAGTAGACTTGTATTCAGATTAATGCATTGGTGCATATGTATGCAAATGTGATCAAAGAACTGGATGGCTCAGTAGACTGCTAATGGGATACACGTGCTTTCATCTCTCAGAGGTTGGTAGTGAACAAGAGGAGCTGCCATCCAATGCTTTTCAGTGACTTAGCTAAAGGGAGATTGGTCTCAGTCCAGTTGCAAGTAGACAGGTACACATTTCACAAGAGTCGCCACATCTGACACCATGTTAGCAATCTCAGCAGAGAGGCCAAAGACAGACTATAAAGTGACACATAAACTGAACTATTTTCTTGCCCCAGCTGGTGGTCCCTGCACGACTGACACACGCTGCTAGTGGTCAAGTTGTAAACGGTGCTGTAGTTTTTCTGTTTATCCACAGAACACAGAGTTTACACTCCAGCACTGTTCACAAGCAGTAAGTCTCACACAAAACACCGGGCCAAATTCTCTGCAGAAAGTAATGGCATAAATGAGCACAGCTCCACTGAAGTCAGTGGAAGTGCAGTCATGACACTGGAGAGTTTGGTCCAATTGTTTTTGACGTGTGATCAGCAGGTTGTACATTCAGATATTTGATAAACTCTCCTCTTTCTTCTTCAAAAACAAAGAGGGGGAAGAGGAGAAAACGGGGTGGAGGGAAGGGAAGATGGAAAGCCAGAAACAAAACAAAAAACAAAAAAAGGAAGAGTTTAAAAATATAGTTCTGCTCATGCAACTCCATGATAAGATTTTAGGACATACAAGGGTCAGGAAATAGCAACTATAAATTCTGTGACTTGGCAATTATACATTAAGACATTGAAATTACAATAGAAGGTACCATGCAATTCCATATATGCATAAAGTTACATTTTCCTAGGAAACAAACTTTAATTTCTTGTCTTTTGTTCATGTAGAATCTCAACCATAATGTTGCATTAAGACACCTCCTGCAGCATCAGAACATCTAATTCAAACACAATGTGTCACTGTACATAAATGTCTTGCATATATCCTGTGTCCAGACTCCATGCACAACACAACCAAAGGAGAGTCATCGATATGCTAGCTAACAAATGGTGAAGCAGGAGGAGGAGATGGGTCTTTTATTCCACCTTATTGTCTATGTTTCTGAAAGATCAATAAACTAAAATTAAAATAAAAATCTCCAAGTTAAAAAAAAATAACCCCTAATCACAAAGTTCATGAGACCAAACCAATGGTTAAATAATCATTAACGCTGTTCAGAAAATAGAAAGTTAATTCTCAGACTTGTTTGATCTCAGCTAATTTGTGAGCAGGGCTTTTTGGGGTCTAGTGACATGCTATCTTGTTAGCGCTGGCTATGAGCAACAGGGCTACTTTTCTTCTGCTACAGAAGTTTGAGAGAGAAAAAGTGGCTTCATTCAGAGTTGAGACAGGCTATGGTTACTAACAGTTTTTTATTAAATTGGAAATTGCATAGAATATTCCATTTGAAATTGTGCCAATTCTTTACTGGAAACAGTTTAAAACCGAACGAATAAGAACGCTAGCATTAATGTTTTGTAGCCTCTGAAGTATGCTAAGCACTTCACAGAAGACACATTCCCTTCCCCAAAGAGTTTACAAAGTAAATTTTAGATGAATGAGAGACAAACAGCAGGGAGGAGGTGGGGTGATAAAAAAATGAGGTTACAGCAATAGGATCTTGCAGTACTCAGTTTATGCACGTGCATGTAGGACATGTCTACACTATAAGCTTAAGTCAACCTACGTTAGGTCGACTTACAGCCACCACAGTAATTACTGCAGTGGTTCACGTCCGCACAGCCTTTCTTCTGTCGATGGTGCGTGTCCTCACCAAGAGCACTTCCACCGACTTAAAAAGGGCGTGGAGGGGGCCTGAGAGCCAGGACTCCCAGCTCCACGTGCAGCTCCCTGCCAGGAGCCCGGCTCCCCTCCGGGCGTTGGGCTGCCTCCCCCCATCTCGGCTCCCCACTCCCCACCAGGAACAGGGCAGCTGCAGGGAGCGAGGCAGCCAACTGGACCTCAGACGCGAAGTACCCCACCCGGAGCCCCGCTGCCCTCCCCCACAGGCTCTTGGCTCCACACTGGGAGCACAGCTGCACCCAGTGGGGAGCTCTGCGCCTGGAGTCCGGTCAGCTGCCCTGTTCCCAGCAGGAAGCCCAGTGCAGCTGCCCCATTCCTGGTGGGGAGCCTTGGGGGCGGGGGGCAGCCGGCTCCCAGTAGGGAGATCAGCGCCTGGAGTCTGGTCAGCTGCGGTGCTCCCAGTAGGGAGCCGAGAGCCTGGGTGGCAGCCCAGATCAGTCAGAGTGGGAAGCCAGAACCCCAGGGGGAGCAGGGCTCTGAAGGAACAGAAATGGACACTGTGTGGAGTTAATTAGCTCTCATGCCCCAGGCCAAGCTGTGGACTCTGTGCCTATATGAAAAGTTCTGAACAGAAACTGTAGTTAAGATCTTACATCCACATTAAATGGATTATGGCCCTTCAGGCTCCCTGCAGGCAATGGGGAGGCCAGGCAGCAGCCTGAGCTGGGAGCCTGGGTAGCACCTGGGTTGGAGCAGAGACCAGGCAGCAGCCCACCTGGGGAGCCAGCTTTCTTGTCAGTTTCACAGCTCCGCTGGACAAGAATGACAGCCAATAGCTGTAAGTAAGACAGTGTCTACAGGGACGCTGCGTCGCCCAAACTACACTGACACAAGCCCTATGCCTCTCGTGGAGGTGGAGTTATTATGTTGGTGTAGCAGGGCACTTACATAGGTGGGAGCAAGGCTGCAGCGCGCACACTGACATGATTAGGTCGATGTAAGCTGCCTTACATCAACCTAACGCTATAGTGTAGACCAGGCAGTTGTAGCACAGGTGTACACTTCAGATGTGTTGTTAGATCCTGGGCTGCTCCTGGGGATGCCCAGGTAGTATCTACACCCAAGAGCATTTTTCTGTGCACATCTGGTGAAGAAGGTATGACCATTCTCTCTGATGCAGATTTTGCAACGATTATCCAGGCCTTTGTCAGCTTCATATTAGCTTGCTGTAATGTACTTACCTGGGGCTACACCTTGAGACCACTTGGAGACTGAAGGTTGTGCAGAATGCTCCCGTCTGCTTAATAAGAGAAGTTTCACCTTGGAAGTGCATTACATCACTGCCTGGGGACCTGCTCTAGCTGCCAGTAAGTTTCTGTGGGCAGTCTGAGGTGTCAGTGCTACTATATAAACCTAGATGGTTTGGGACTTGGTTACTTCAGACAGAACGTGTCTCTCTGCATCCTACAGCAGGAGGTGAGATCGGCAGAGATTCTTGAGCGGGCACCACCTCAGATTGAAGAGCAGGAAGCTTGACTTGGAGTCTGGTAGGGCCAGGCACAGCGAGAAACCCACCACTTTTTTTAGGCTTTGGGGGTTGATGGGGGAAAGCTAAGACTTTGAGGGATTTAATGGATACTTATGACCAATCCTTTTAAATGTATAGGATGTGCCCAGAGTATACAATGGGCATCTAGAGGATTTTATAAATCGAAAGAAATGTAAGTCTCTCACAAGGTATTAGTGCGCTTATTTTTGTTTTTTGTTTTACCCTTGAAGACAGGTTTCACATAATGACTGAAAGCAACAGTGAACATAAGTATGAGGACTTCACCCTAGCCCTCAGCTGTGCACTCCACAGATCAGCATAATTGGTAGGCTCGGCTCAAGAGACTCTGAGGCCTGAATAACACTGCTGACACATCTGAAGAAGTCTGCATTGGAAGTCTGATCCAAAGACCAGTGAAGTAAACAGAAAGATTCCCACTGACCTTGATAAGCTTCGGATCAAGCACTATGTGCCTGGCTCAAGATAGTTTAGTTACTCCAGACCTTCCATAGTCCTTAGATTACAAATCATGACAGCTACAAAAAAAAGACGATCCACTACTTTCCTCAGCTCAATTTCCCCCAAGATCTGCTATGAGTACTATACATCAGGAAAAAGTTTAGCCATAAACATATAACAATGAGCTCTTAAGACTTCTTAGTAATTAGTTACACAACCACATATCAGTGTAGTAATCTGTAACATATGATCATCACAATACAGTTTTTCATTATCAGTTACCTGTTTTACTGGTAAAAACTTGCAGATTCGGAGATCTAGGTTCCATCTCTTGGTCTTGAGAGTAATCATATCCAAAATTCACAAATCTAGAAGTAAATAGAGACGATTAAATGCATTTCTTTGTCCACAATGATTTTTAAAGAGTACACTGAACCCATGAAAGGTCACAAGGGAAACAGAATTAGATTATTATTAAACATTCCATAGGAAACAACTGATCGGTCTGTTTCTGTTAGTTTACTCTCTTAGGGTTGGGATTGCAGTCAAAATGCAGCAATTGTTTCATAACCATATTTTAAAAGGAGACATCCCATATGCCTGCAAGTTATTTCTTCATTGCACCATACTGCTTAATCTCACACTAGCTGAATCAAGGTGAAGGAAAATTATGCTGGAGGGTCTCAAATTTATTCACTAACCATATCTGAGCGGTCAAAAGGTTTGGAGCCCAAATCTACCACCCTTACTCATGCCAAGTAGCACCTTACTCTGTGAGTAGTCACACTGATTTCAATGGGAATAGTCACAAAATAAGGGAAGGGGGCAGCAGAATTGGGCTAATTTCTATGGTATTACCAGTTCTATATTTTGGTTCTTTTTCAGATTCTAATGTTGTCTGTAGTTTTCACAGATCTTGGAAAAATCTAACATGGCATAAGTGTTAATTATTAGCTACAATCTATCAATAGTAAATTATGCACTAAATTGTTTTTTAAAAAATGGTCCTCCAGACATATTTCTCGATCTTTCCACAAAGATTCGGATGAGCTTTAGCAATTGTGAAGTTGGTTTTCTTCAGTACTATATCATAACTCTAACAGGCTGTACTGGTTCTTTAAGGTAGACTCCATGTCCACCACTACCAAGCTCCAGCTTTCTGCTTAGTACTGAAGCATGCTGGAAGTGCTACTGTGGGGTACAGTTTGGAACTGTAAGCTACCACTGCAAGGCATGCTGGGAAAGAGAAAGGGTATATAAATAGCTATCATCCCTCATAACAGGTAGAGATGGAGACAAAAGATGAGCTGTTGGTCTGCCCAATTACCAGCCTGGGGCTGAGCCCGGTAGCTGGAAAAGGAATCCCAGAAATGGAATGGAAGTTTTGGGGACACTACCACAGGCCAGCTGTAGAGAGGCTGTGACCTCAGAAGGAAACTAAGGAAAGTTGGTTTTATTTCCATGAGGACACTGTATCCCCCAGGAAGGGTGGTTTAGTCTATATTTGTTTCTCCAGTCAAACTGCTCCCAATGGGAAGGGACCTGTGACCATGTTAAACTTCTCATCTGGCTTCACCATACCACGGAAGGAGACAAAGAAGGGGAAAGTCATGTGAGACACTGTTTCCTCCCCTTTACCTCCACATAAGTCAGGTCACAACAACAGCTACATGGATTCAGGTCATACGGTGCAAAGATGCATGCAATGCCAAATGAAGTTAATGTGTTAATAAACCAAATTTTAGACACACATGTTGACAAATGAGACAAAAAATACTCTATGATCCACTTACTTTAATCCTATGTCTCTTAAAGAGATGTCCAGGGATGCTTCAAGCTGTTAACCCAAAAATCAGAACACACCTACATTATTCAGTATTTAAGGTTGGTCTTTCAGTCCAGTAAAGGATATATCGGGCTCATTCACTCCAACTCACCAATTTCACAAAGAAAACATGGATTCATCGACCACCACTCGATCCTTTTAAGCATTCAAGAACTCAGAAAATAAACCTTTGTAAACCTAACTAAGGTGAGTTTCATATTTTAAACAACTTAAAATTTGTGTCACTGGGAATGCCATACTGTCTTTATATGAGAAGTATATCAAAACAGCTGAGCTTCAAGGCAGCAATACTACAGGGATTTCAAGTACAGAGGGGCAGGAGGAGCAGAGAGTCATGGTCTGGACCCCTCAGTCTGCCTTTTAACTTACAGTGCACTGTAAGCAAAATTCACTCCCACACAGACGCCTCGGATAAGATCCCCTAGAGACCACTTAACCAAACCTTTAGCTGGGATGCATCCACTTCCCTGTGTCAGGGGCATCCATGCAGGCCCGAAGCACTAACATGAATTTCAGACTTTGTCACAAAGAATCCAGTCCAGATAACTACAGAGTGCCCTCAACACTCAATGACATATAGACTCAATTTTGTTTCCACTGAAGTCAATGGGAGCAGGAGTAGGCCTTCATTTCTCCATCAAAATTGATTTGCAAGTGCTGCTTAATTCCATTGGTCTAAAATTAGAGTAATTCCATGAACTTCAGTGGGATTGCACAGATGTTCTAGATGGTTTAAATAGGACTTAATCCTGCCAGGAGTGCAGGGGACTGGACTAGATGACCTCTCAAGGTCCCTTCCAGTCCTACGATTATATTGATCCAAAATCAGTGGAGTAACTCTAACATATTTAGATTAGAATCTGGTCATTACATTTTGAAGAACATTTCCAAGGTTTTTGGTTTTATATAATAATTCATGCTAATAAAAATATCAAATGCAAATATTTGTTTATAAACTTAATTATCATCCCTCAAAATATATAACTAAATCCCCCCCTCAGACTAGCTATATGACAAGTTTATATCTATGACTTACTATTAAATTAAAGTTTTCATCAGGGTAAAACTGGATACATTTTAAGATATTCCTTGATTCCTAAAATTAAGAGAGACACTTTTATTATAATAATCGAGCCACATCACGCAGACTGAGAGATGGCTGGAAAGTCCATCATTCACCCGTTTGCTAACATGCATAAGGCAAGGAGTGGATGAGAAAGAAGGCCAAAACCACACACTACACCCTCAAATAGCACTCCCCAGCACACATGCTTCCTTCCTGTCCCAGATCAGTTGTCTATCTTCTGTCTATAATTGGTTACGGTGTTGTGCAATACCCAATCATACGCCTCTTTCACACACCGAAAGCCACTAGAAGGTTACAGAACAGCTTTCAGTAACCTTTTGCTCCATAGAGACTAAAGCTATTAAAAACAGTATCTTATTTTGCACATCTCCAAAAGGCCTCTTGCAAAAAGTAGAATAGAGATGAATATATTACACTTCCCATCCTTTCTGAAATACTCCAGTTAATTCAGTGCATCAAAAGAACCCAAACAAACTAGCTCTGAAAGTCCATTTTTGTTCATGCATAACTTAGGCTAAGTTTGGCTATTCCCATTAGTCAGAATGAAAAGCAGTTTGAAACTTTCCTCAGTTGGTGCACATGGGCTATGCTTTCTTACATCTATATGCTCTGGTTTGCAAATGATATTCTCTCATAAATTGGCACGTCCATATTCCTAGGGCGCATGTGCTAGCTATAATAGGTTTAGATAATCACATACATCAGCACTACCTTTAAAAAAAATCCCTCTGTTACCTGGGAGGCACTGTCACCACATCTCACTGCAAATACTCACCTGTAAACAATAGCATGGAAAATCTAATTTAGGCCTCTAATTTTCATTACCCTGCTCTTCTTACTACCCAAAATAATCCAACTCACACCATTATTACTGGCTTTTAAACTCAAACTTTCGTATCAGAAAAATGAAAGATGAGAACACACACCGATTCAATTTTTTCCCACCTTTGGAACAATGTAGAAGAGTCTTTGTTCTGTCATATCCCATTGTGCCCAAATGAGATCTTCTACAACTCTGTCTCTTGGGAGCTGGCCTGAGTTTTGAATCACCTTAAGGGAAAGATTTAAAAAATGAGGTGAACACTATAGGTCAAATACTCTTCTGTAATGAAGATGATGAACAACTCAGGCTTTCAAAAGACAACCAGCAGCACACAGAACAGCCTGATCATTTTAATATTTCCAAGTAGCTTAATGTCCTATTTGCTCATTTCACAGGAGTCTTTGTAAACCAGAGGGTCTGGCATATTGCAGAGGCAGTACGTTCAGTTCAGGAGAAATATTTGCAAGTTCCCAAGGAAGTTGCATCTAGGAGTTCCTAGACTGGAAGGATAGTTTGTGATTTCCCTTCCCCTCCCAACTCTGCCAAAGGACAACTTAACCTCCCAAGTCCCTTGAAGGTGGGGAGGGAGAATAGATGGCAAGCTTAGTCCCAGGGAAATGGGATGCGAGATGCTTTTGAACTGACTGCAACAATCTTTACTAGCCAATGGAGGAGGAAAAGTTGTTAGTTCCAAAGGGAGTCTTGTCCCCTCTTTCCAAACACATGATGAATGAGAAGGGAAGAGGCTAAAGTAGTGGGAAATGATTAGGACCATCTAAGTTTACCCTTGGCAGATGCAGAAAGACGTCATTTCAAGTAACAGTTAAACAGTTTACTTGACAGAAGCTGGCGTAGACTAAGGGCCTGATTTTCAGTTACTCTAAAGCCCTGTTCCCTACTCTTACAGTTTTTTTTAAAATTGCACCCACCTTAAGACACCTTTTCACCGCCAGAGCAGTGTGATAGGCCTTACAGTAACTGAGAATAAGGCCTCATAGGTCTGGAGGGGAAACGTTTATTTGCCACCATAGGGGCCAACTCCGTGGGTGCTCTGGGGCTGGAGCACCCTCGGGGGAAAATTGGTGGGTGCTCAGCACCCACCAGCAGCTCCCCACCCCCCCGCCCAGCTCGCCTCTGCCTCCTCCCCTGAGCACGCCACGTGCCCGCTTTTCCCCCCTAGCTCCCAGCGCTTGCACTGCGAAACAGCTGTTTTGCGCAGCTAGGAGGGAGGGGGAACGCAGCGCGCTCGAGGGAAGAGGCGGGGCCAGGGTGGGGATTTGGGGAAGGGATCCAGTAGGGGCAGAGAGGGGTGGGGACTCTGGGGAAGGGGTTGGAATGGGGGCAGGACAGGGGCGGGGAAAGAGTGGAGTTGGGGCGGGGCGGCGCGAGCACCCACCAGCGCCGGGGAAAGTTGGCGCCTACGTTTGCCACAATTAAATGAATTGTGGTTTTCATGATACAGCAAATACATTACAACTGCCTTAGACTAACACTGATTATTGCATTTCATTTTAAATAGGACACACACTAGTGGATTTGTAGATAGTCTTCTAATAATGGCACCACTGACTAATGTTACTACTAGCAACTATAATAAGGATTCATATCATATGTTCTAAATACAGGGGAATGAATAATTCAAAGCATTCACATCGCCACTTGCAAACTGAATTTTAGATGCATCATTCGGTTTTGTTGCTACTTCATGCATCCTCCATACAGGTCATCTTTCTAAACTCTCCTCCATGTCAGAGTCCTAGAACACAAGGGTGGATGAAAGCCCTTTAGCTCCACTCTTATCACCCAAAATATTTAGGTTTTGTGGAAGCTGTGAACCTCAGCCTAAACATACCCTTTGATAAGGTCAAGTTCATAGTCTTAAGGAGAAGGCAATGAGATGACTAACTTTCCTCATAAGTTACACAGTATCTGGTTGAATAACCTACTATACTATCTGTACATTTATTAATATAGCTTTCACAGTTGTTGCCACAGTTTAAAGCATTACCAAAACAAGGATTTAGAAAGGTCAGAAAAATAACAGCAGAAAACTGGTTATAAGAATAGTCTTCCCCTAGTTTTTCAATAAAAGCATCAAAAGAAAGTTGGTTTCTTACCACTTTGTGGTGATCTTCTGTGACAACATGAATGTGAAATTGTTCAATATCTTTAAAATTAGAAATATTGAAATTCAGTTTTTTAAAAAAATATGTTAATATGGTTAGCAAAACAATTTAACCACCAAGCACTGGAAAGTTGTGAGCTGCCATATTAGTATCAAGAAAGATCAACTCCTGGCATAATAGTTAAGCTGAATAATAAGTCAAATCTTACAGTCCTTACTCAGGCAAAACCCTCATCAAAATCATTGAGATTTTCCCTGAGTAAGGACTACAAGATATGGCCAATGGATACTGTAAGGGCATTGCTGTAGTTTATAGCACCCGTTCTAATTTCTGGAATTTATATCCAAAGTCTTATCCTATTTATACTGGTGTAAAATAAGAGTAGCTCTACTTAAGTCAACAGAACTGCTCTGAAATTATACCAGTATATGAGAAAGCATTATTTCACCTTCAGTTCTTTAAAAAAAGGGGGGGGAGGCTATTTATGGGCAATGCATTAACTAATCAAAAATAAAATAAGAACACAGTCAAGATTGTTTCCAATATTAGAGGAATGGCCAATCTTATTAAAGTATACCTTTGTTGGAATAGCATCTGTGATATTATTATTGGCTGAGATCTTTCTTATTTCTATATTGGCTTTTATGGAAGGGAGAAATAAGTAAATAAAAACAGCTATTGAAGTCAAATTAGCAATATAGTTGTAGTCTACAGTGTTTCAAAATAATAGCACGTCCATATTTAACCAGAAAAGCAATATATATTTAAAATATTAACTCAAATACTTACATTTATCTTCTGAAATTAGTAAGAGATGGCTTTCTGGAAAAGGATTTCTGTTTGCAGCTGGATAGAGAAACTGTAAAAGGAAATTATGTAAAAATAATGGCCAAGAGACTTTATTGCTAAAGCTAATCTAAGCTGTTTATAATTTTTAAGAGATTTATTGACAGCAGAATAACTTTTGTATACAGACTGCCACACTGATAATCCTCCATAAACAACAACAGCAGCACTACTACAGATGAAAATCATCATTAGTTGCTATGAATATAATCTTAGAAAGATTCAAGATAGATAAAATAGACAGTTCAAATCAAAAGCAGAGTCTACTTATATTGTACTAAGTATTACAAAAGCATAATCTCTCTCAGTTACATAATGCAATATTGGTACTTTTAAATTCCCCTGCTTTTTCACTTTAAAGTAATAAATGAAAAGCTACAGTCAGATTAGTTGAATAATTTACCTGTACTCTGATACAGGTATCCACAGCCTTTAGGACTCTTACATTATTAACTGGGTGAATTTCAATGAGCAAGGTCAAACACTTAGATACTGCAAAAAGAACACAAGTTTCAAACTATATTAATCTGTTTTATAAAGTTTTGTTTTATAAAATAAGGGATACAAGCAAAAGTAGTGTTGCAAAATCCCTATAACAGTGTTAGTTTTACCTTCACAATTAAAAATAAGCCACTTTTGGTACCTGGCTGCAGTAGTTGATTTACTCTTTCTTCCTTTGTTGACTGAAGAAAACTGACTGCTACGTAACAAAAAACAAAATATGTATATTCACTATTTCATCTTAGTGAACCTTTCCAAATATCAAATCACATAAAATCTAATGTAAGAAAATTCATCACTGAACCAAACTTTACAGATGTACTAGACATGCAGAAACTTAAGTAGTTTGTTTAAAAAGAAAAAAAGCAGTCACAGTAATCACATTGTCAGCTAGATATTCTAGTGACAGATGCATTAAAAATGCAGAGAAGGAGATTGTCAAGAGCTGCTTCTGGGTAAAATATTTCTTATTATTTCTAGATTTAAATTTATCCAGATTAGTAAAATAAAAACTTTTCTATATCATGACACAGTATAATTTTAATGAGATAAAGATGACACTTACCTAGTAATGTCTTTTCATTGTTGATCGAACAACTGATTATGTGTAGATCTTTTTCAAAGGTATACAGATGCTATTGAGAAATAAATTTTGAGTTAAATACATAGCGCGGCTTGTTTGTTTCACTCACTTAATACAAACTATTTTTAAAGTCTCTACTCCTTAGGAAAACAACACTGATCAGTATTTCTTCAAAGTGTTTCTTTAAACAAACATTCCAAAGGGCAGAAGAACTATATTCTGACCCCATGTTTTAGCACTCTCCTCCACCCTTTGTGCATTGCTTTTTTCCCTAGGCCCCCAATCTGCCACTAGATCTACATAGGCAAACCCTTAAGTCAGCATGAAACCCCAATGATTTCAACACAGCTCTGCACAGGCCATCCACATGGATCCAAATGCAGGACTGTACAATCTTCTTTTCTAGGATCATGTCTTCATAGACATGTGGCAGCACACAGCACAGCACAGTTTTACATTGTTTTATTTTTGCATGCAGGTATGTAACAAACAAAACAAACAAATCTACATTTGGAAGTTGCACTTCCATGATAAAGAGATTGCACTACGGTACTTGTATGAAAATTCTATTTCTTTTGTTTATCATTTTTACAGTGAAAATATTTGCAATAAAAAAATCATAATAAAAAGTGAGCACTGTACACTTTGTATTCTGTGTTGTAATAGAAATCAACATGTTTGAAAATGTAGAAAACATCCAAAAATATTTAAATAAATGGTATTCTATTATTGTTTAATTGCGCGATTAATCACAATTAATTTTTTTAATAGCAACTAATTTTTTAATTGCTTGACAGCCCCACTTTTTAGAAAACATGTTCAATTCGGCCGTTTTTTAAGACTCATTAGTGTTCGTATTTGCCCGGTGCACTATAAAATAAGTCAGATTGCTATGCAGACAGGTTGCTACAAAACTTTATTTGAATCCTTTACGCTGGGGTGTGGAAAGGTCACAACAGCAACTTTTATTTCAAAACAAACACTTCAGACAGACACGAGAATGTCATTTTTTAGGGCATCAAAACCTAGAAAGCAGAGATATTCTCCTTTCTAGATCTACATGTGGCATTAGCCTTACCTCATTTTGTTTATTAAGAGGATCATATAATCCAATGCAGGTACTGCCACTTCCCTGTAAATTAAATGAAATAACTGTCAATTTATCTAGATTTATATAGACGTTTGTTAAACATTGTTTTCTCCTTTCCACTGTTACTCCCCTCTTCTCTCCTATCACTCCTGTCCATTTTCTGGCCTTTGGTTTCATACGTATTGCTCTATTACTTTAATTCCAAAAAAGGGGAGTGAGAAAATAGGGCAGGGGTAGGTAACCTATAGCACACGTGCAGAAGGCAGCACACAAGTTGATTTTCAGTGGCACTCACACTGCCCAGGTCCTGGCCACCAGTCTGGGGGGCTCTGCATTTTAATTTAATTTTAAATAAACCTTCTTGAACATTTTAAAAACCTTATTTACTTTACATACAACAATAGTTTAGTTAGATATTATAGACTTATAGAAAGAGACCTTCTAAAAACGTTAAAATGTATTACTGGCACGCGAAACCTTAAATTAGAGTGAATAAATGAAGACTCGGCACACCACTTCTGAAAGGTTGCCAACCCCTGAAATAGGGGATGAGGAGTTGCTGTGTTTTGTTGTTGTTGTTTTGGTTTTTAGAACAGTTACATGTGACAACTGATCCACCCACCACCACAACTGAACCTGCCTCTCCATATAAGCTGAAATTCACTTCTCTACCTCACTGAAGCCCTATGTAGGCTCCCCACTCAACCTACACAAGGGCAGGGTGGCAATGAAGCAATATCTTGGCACCCTTTGTGCACCATGGAAAGGGGATTCTGTGCTGAAGCTCTGTAGGATATTTTGGGGTGGGATGCACCAGATCTGGATGATCTGCAATTATATGGATCCAGTGGCTAAAAACTTCACATCCGGGTGCAGAGAGGCTGCCACATAGGCCAGAGGCCTACCTGCAGTTGGAGGAAGAATGTAGCCCCTACCCTGGGAACTATCAAGACAAACGCTAAATAGATTTCACAAGCTGTTTATAGCTCCAGATTGTCAACACAATTATTGACAGTCTACTGCCTTATAAAAAACAAACACCATCTACAGCTGATTTATATAATGATGTGCTGGTTATTGTTTACAATACTTCTGAAGACAAACAGATTAAACTGGTTTTTTTTTTAATAGACAAGACTCTCTATGGTTTTCCACGCTTTAGGTTTTCCAGATCTATCTCCATTTTTGGCATCTGACTGGCAGCAAATTGGTGCATTACCATTTTCAGTTGGAAGCTACTACCACTCTCAAAGTGTGCATAAAGATACCAGGTTAATGAGGCTACATCCAGCTATGTAACCTTGCACTCATCAGACTACAGTCGTTGACTCTGCTTGATACAATAACACCACTGTTTTTAACAACAGAGCATGCAAAAATGGACCTGTAGTGGTTTGCAAAATTACTGCACCTTGTTTTGTGAAGTAGACATAGGGCCCTTCATTTTCAACTTTTATTTCATTTAATTTTTCCCAGGAATTTATCAGTGTTTATTACCACAACAACAAAAACAGGTGAAAATCAGTGCAAAAAACTATTAATAATTTTTCTGGGTAAACACGGGTTTATTTTGGTGAACAGAAAGACGGGGGGGGGGTGAGTATTCAGTAGATTAATGCTTTGAATTCCGTGGTTTGGTTTGCTGCAGAACAAAAACACAACACGAAATACAGTGCCACCTCTGAGTTTAAGAAAACAATATCTCTAATCCCCAAATAAAACTTTTCATTTGAATAAACAGTTTACTGTTGTAGACCTAGAACTATTAGCCTATAAATAATTGGGCCACACCATTTGCCGGGCATACACTTAACTTCATCCTTTTCTCTCTTTTTTTTTTTTAAACTTTTGAATACTTCCTTGTGTTCTGAAACTTATTCTGATACAGATTTTTGCTTACTTCCCATTTTAGTGTGTAAAATCTTTAAACAGTTATCTGCTAACAGCTTGAAACGTATATGTGGTGGGCGTGAGATTCATCAGTAAGTTCAGATGTGCATACACTTCAGAGTTTGCATGCGTGCCTGTTTGTTTATTGTGTGTATCTTCTAGACTAATACATAGCCTTATTTCAACAGGCAGCTTTGCATATACACACAGACTAACGTATTATCCAAACACAGACAGCTTATGCAATGTATTGTATTTTCCTAATAAAACAAGTTATTTTTATATATTTGAATGATACAAAAGTAGGGTGAAAATCAGAAGAAAAATGAAACCGTTGTGAAACTCGGGGATATTTTGGTAAAGAACGGTCTAAACTGAAAATGAAGGGGCTTAAGTATATATAAGGGCCTGGTCATGCATTCTCTTAGGTTTTTATACCTGCTACCACAGTAGCTAAGCTCTCAACAACAAAACTCTTCTATGCTCCTATTTCAGAAAAGAAAAAGAAAAAAAAAAAGCATGTGCTTAAGTTCCACTGACTTAAAATTAATCAAGTGCATTCCTGAACAGGACCAAATTGAGACCTTACTGACTTCAGTGGGAGCAGGAGCAGGCCCCTATAATCTGGCATTTTCTGTACTTTGCTAAGACAAGTGTATTTCATATAAACTGGACTCAAAGCTGTAATAATCAAAGTTCCACATCAAGACTATGCATGTGCTAGCATATTGTTACCAAGGGCACTCCCAGGATTCCTACATTGCTTTTCAGGGGAGAAGGGCTTACCTTGTGAGTAATAAGCTGTTTTTTTTTAAACAGGTCTGTGACAACTGTATATGCCATGAAAGACAAAGGCCACGTTTTTTCTAATCTCAACATTATTTTGTAATTTTTGTAAAAGCTTGGAAATAACGTCCATCCTCCTCCTTCCACTGATCCTACACACAACACATATGGTCTTTTTTCAGATACACTTGAGATACAGATTGTTTTCCAATTGTGTTTAATGGGACAGAAACCAAAACAGCTGTTTAGTTTACACCTTTGTCTGTGCCCCAGTCTTGCTGATGATGTCAGTATGAACATGAAGTGCTCTGACAAGTGTTAGAGTTAACTGCTGCTAGAGAACCAGCAGGAAGGACACATGTTGAAGTGTCTCTCACAAAAATGGTGGCTCATTGATTAATATAGTTTACAATGGTTATTTAAAATAAATCTCAAGACTAAATTGCCTTGGACAACACAATAAGATCTGCAGTTAACCAACACCAGTATGTGCAGTAATGAAGTTATTTCCCCATAGTGAATATAGGGAAGAACAAGGAAATCTGCAGGTACTACGGTAACCATATCTATTGATCTTGAATAAAATGAGAAAGTTTTTCGATATCATTTCTGTATACTAACAACAGAGTAGCAACATGAAAAAAATACTCATCATTCAGAAGACATTCTAAACCAGTTTGCAAGTTTTAAGGTAGGTCAAAAATGGGACTTTAAACTTTACTGTATGTGTGGGTAACTGATAAGTAGCTAGATAAATTCAAGACCCTGTCCCTTCCTGCACAAAAAGAAGAAAGTCATAAAAAGATCAGCAGATGGAAAAGTTTTGCCATACACAAGAGAACAAAGTAGATAAAACAGTACATTTGCTATCAGTCAACCAAACAGAACAAAAATCACCTTAAGTGGAATCCTGCCTCCATTAAGGTTAATGGCAAAACTCCAGTTGCCTATCAGTGGAGCCAGCATTTCACCCTTACGGCTTAAAAATGGTCCATTTTCCAAGCTTTGGCAATTTGATGCAAAAAGCATCGTATGTACAGGATGAAATTTATACTTTTTGTAAATCTTCCAACTTCTGGAGAAAAAAAGTTAGCATACCCAAGGGTCTGGGATAATTCAGACCCCCATCATGCAACTGCATCAGCATGGATGAACTCAATCCTGCATGGAGTCTCACTAACTTCAGTAGGAATCTATCTGGGCATTAAGGCCAGCACGGATCCCACAGCAGGTTAGACACCTTATTTGTCTGTCTCACACAGACAACACTCCTCTCTCTAGGAGAAGGATGCATGCTTTTTAAAAAAAAAAAAACCAAAAACATACAACATATGACCAGCCCTCAAATTTGCCCAGTGGTGAAAATACTCCAAGGAGTACTCACTCTCCAGTCCAGTAACAGGTTTTAAATCTTAAAACCCGAACAAAACATATCTGTGGCCTTCCCAAGGGAGCAAGGCTCCAGATGCTGGTTTGGTTCTGTAGTAGACTGATCTACCCAGGGAAAAGTCAGCCTACTTTGGCGAGACAGGAAGACTGGGGAATTAACAAAAAACATGTTCTTCAGGACAGAGTTCAGAGCAGTTTGGCAGGTGGAAGCCTCACGCGAATGTGTTCTCCACTCTGCTACACCCAGTTTTCAGGATCTCCCTTGTGCCCCGCTACCACCACCTGGCACCACACAGAGTTTACTTCAGCCCTAGGAAATGTAACTAGCTGGGGATGGGAAGGCAAACACGCTGAGCAAGCTCAGTGAATCTTGCTGTTTTTCCCAAGAGCCTGACTGCCATATGAAGTGATTGGACTGGCCAGTCTGCAGCCCTGGAATGCTTAATGCAACATTCCATACATGCTAGAAAGAAGGCACTTTCCCCTTATGAACAAAAAGTGGCCTCCTCAAGTCTGTAGTGCCCAGAGGATTTGCTGTCAACAGCTGCACAGATGAACTTTGCATGGATCAGAGTAAAATATGAATACAGTTTTGTGTAATACAAAAATCAGATATTTCATTAAACTAAAATATTAAAAACAAACAAACAAAAAACAAAGGGAGGATTGTTAATACTGCCAGGTGATGTGTAAAGGCCCCATAACTCCTCTTGCTGTCTTCATGCAAAGGAAAGCCTGCATCCACAAGAAAAGGGAATTCTGCTCTGCTGCAGCCTCTTCCTTCCCTTATCCTTGTGGAAGCCCTGCTGGATGCTCTGCTGTTTGGCGGGGACAGGTCAAAGAATAAGAGGCATCCCTGGCAATGCAGTTCCATTGGAAGTGCATTGCCCTGCAGCCTGTGCCCCAAGCAGATCCCCTAAAATCCACATGAATCTGGTTGGGTACTAGTAGATTTTGCTACCTGAACCCCAACTTCTTCCAAAGAGGGGGAATCATCCCTAAACCAATTGGAGAATTCTTGCACTGCCACAAGATTTAATACTGAGTGTTACTTCTTTACATGGACTATATGTTTAGGGAGAACCAGGCCCTAAATGCAGGCTTTTGCAGTAAAAGTGACTGTAGCTCTAGGGTGACCAGATAGCAAATGTGAAAAATCAGGACAGGGGGTGGGGGATAACATGAGCCTATATAAGAAAAAGACCCAAAAATCCAGACTGTCCCTATAAAATCAGGACATCTGGTCACCCTATGTAGCTCTGAAGGATACTAAACAAGTTAGAGATACTTCAAAGTTTGTGACATCTACAACTACAGGCACGGTTTAAAATTACACAAAGCACAGCATAAGAGGAGGGTTTTTTTTTACCATTAAAAAAGTTTAAAGATGTCACTTATACAGAACCAAGTTTAAGTGAAATAGCTCCACTTGAATTCAGTAGATTCTGCCTTTCTTAAGCAACTCAGCTCTCAGGGAGGAAGAATGTGCTGTTTATGAATAATTTGTGTAAGTAATGGCTGTTCGTTCAGGATGAAATCCTGGCCACAGTGAAATCAATGGCAAAACTCCAATGGACTTTAATGGAGCCAGGATTTCACTCTCTGTCCCTCTAGCCTTGCCCCAAGGAAAAAACAGTTTTGTAAGTAACCTAAAAGGCATCCAAAACTTGTAATCCATCAAATTACAGATTTTAAAAATCCAATGAAAAGAAATGTAAAATGCAAGTGTTAGATTAAATTAGACAAATTCTTACTTTCCAGTATATCTGAACAGACTTCTATGCTGTAGACTTACCTTCCAGGTATAAATAATTTTTCCATTTCTTTCAACATTTACTACGTACGGTGTTGCTGCACTCTTCTCAAAAGTGTCTGAAATGAGAAGTATTAAAGTCATAAGACACTCATTTGGATTAATTCATTGTAGAACTTACGTAGGTTTAAAACAAATCAGCATTAGTCTTACATCTGCAAAAACACTTAAATGGAGGCCTTTCTAGAGCATATTGTGCGCATGAAAATATTCCTCTCTTCTTGAGGAAGATAGTGTAGTATGCAGGCTTCTATTTAATCCTGAATGAAACTTCAAATGAGATGTAATGAGTTTTAAAACTTATAGAAAAGGAGCTTAGCTTCTAAACATTCCGCACTCACCCACCCAATAACATGGAAACCATGTTTAAATTAACAACTCTAATTGCCATAGTAATGGAATTAACCATCTCCTTGCAAAATTTCAGGATCAACTCCTATTTTCCGTTAGAATTCTAAATAAGAGGTTTGGATTCATAAGAACATAAGAACAGACATACTGGGTCAGACCAAAGGTCCATCTAGCCCAGTATCCTGTCTACCAACAGTGGCCAATGCCAGGTGCCCCAAAGGGAGTGAACCTAACAGGTAATGATCAAGTGATCTCTCTCCTGCCATGCTTCTCCACCCTCTGACAAACAGGATAGGGACACCATTCCTTACCCATCCTGGCTAATAGCCATTAATGAACTTAACCTCCATGAATTTATCCAGTTCTCTTTTAAACCCTGTTATAGTCCTAGCCTTCACAACCTCCTCAGGCAAGGAGTTCCACACGTTGACTGTGCGCTGTGTGAAGAAGAACTTCCTTTTATTTGTTTTAAACCTGCTGCCTATTAATTTCATTTGGTGGCCCCTAGTTCTTGTATTATGGGAATAAGTAAATAACTTTTCCTTATCCACTTTCTCCACATCACTCATGATTTTATACACCTCCATCATATCTCCCCTTAGTCTCCTCTTTTCCAAGCTGAAAAGTCCTAGCCTCTTTAATCTCTCCCCATATGGGACCCATTCCAAACCCCTAATCATTTTAGTTGCCCTTCTCTGAACCTTTCCTAGTGCCAGTATATCTTTTTGAGATTAGGAGACCACATCTGTATGCAGTATTCAAGATATGGGCATACCATCGGATTTATATAAGGGCAATAATATATTCTCCGTCTTATTCTCTATCCCCTTTTTAATGATTCCTAACATCCTGTTTGCTTTTTTGATCGCCTCTATATACTGTGTGGACGTCTTCATAGAACTATCCACGATGACTCCAAGATCTTTTTCCTGATTCGTTGTAGATAAATTAGCCCCCATCATATTGTATGTATAGTTGGGGTTATTTTTCCCAATGTGCATTACTTTACATTTATCCACACTAAATTTCATTTGCCATTTTGTTGCCCAACCACTTAGTTTTGTGAGACCTTTTTGAAGTTCTTCACAGTCTGCTTTGGTCCTAACTATTTTGAGCAGTTTAGTATCATCTGCAAACTTTGCCACCTCACTTTTTACCCCTTTCTCCAGATCGCTGTATGCTGCTTACAGCAGATCAGTTTCAACCCATCCTATTACATGCATACAGGACTTCAGAAGTTAAGTAATGGCTATGCATTGCAAGTTCTCAAACTGCAGTCCTCAGAGCACCAGCTGGTGGTCAATGGAGAGGTGGAACCAGCACCACGACACCTGTCACCTTGTTTCCAGCTGCCTCTCCAGGCAACTCAGAGAAATACCTGGAAATGAGGCAGCGCAGGAGCCTAGGTGCCTCCTCCAGAGCCA
The DNA here is from genome assembly GCF_016161935.1 of Mauremys reevesii. Classification (NCBI taxonomy): domain Eukaryota; kingdom Metazoa; phylum Chordata; order Testudines; family Geoemydidae; genus Mauremys; species Mauremys reevesii. The sequence goes on from NC_052623.1 coordinate 336,302,871, forward strand.
CTTCTGCATAAAGAGCAGAATAAAAAACACAATTTTCCCTTAATGACCAGAGCCACCAGGAAGCCACGCAGCCTAGCAGTATTCACTGGGGCAGTGGTTTTCAAACTTATTTGATCACACGCCCTTCTTTCTGTCTGTAGTAGTTTTGCCCGAGCTGGGGCACGTGGCTAGCAGCCACCGCTCTCCAGCCACCCAGCTTTGAAGGCAGCATTGCCGTCAGCAGCAGCGAAGAAATAAGGGTGGCATGATTTGGTACTGCCACCCTTATTTCTGTGGTGCTGCTGCTGGCAGCACTGCCTTCAGAGCTGGGCGCTCAGTCAGCAGCTGCTGCTGTCTGGCCACCCAACTCTGAACGTGTGCAGTAAGTGGTTTTTTTCCTAAATCTTTTAATGCCCCCACACCCAGAATACATTCCACATATCCCAGTTTAAGAACTGCTGCACTGAGGTACCTGGAAACTAAGCAGCACAGGGGCATGTGCAAGGATCCCATGTGTCAGGGAAGCATAGATAAGAGAGTGGGGGTAGATGAGGGAGAGAGTCATCAGAAAGCCACGATGGACATGAAGAGGAAAGAGAAGGACCAGGCAGCAGGGAAGCCCAAAACAAAAGTGATTAGTGTATGTCAGAAAGGACAAATCTCATATCTTATTAAAGACAATAAAAAGGCATGCTTTCTTTATGTCACTTTTCTAGCAGCTGTGGTTGCCAAAGGGCTGTTGCCTCACAAATGGGATCTTGACTGGGAGAGAAAATATAGTCCATAAAAAGAACATTTGATGGCTGCATTTTAACCACTGTATGGTAGTTTGCAATAGCAATAGTGTTCAGAAAGTGTGAATGGAAAAAATCTTCAAGATTTCTGTTAGGTTATGAGCTGGGTTTGACACTAATAACTTCGCAGTTATCACCTAAAGTTGGTAGAGAGTGTGCTTCCTCCATATGGTCAGGTATTTTTATACTATAAACTGGCTTGCGTTAACACAATTAGTAACAAAAAGAACACCTCCTTTGTTTTATTTATTACTGTTAGGATCAATTAAATTCAGAACACTGGCATTTTGTTGTTGGGAAACAAGGGGGCAATCCTGGCTTTCTTTACACTACTAGATTCACCGCTTTCCACAGCTGTCAGATCACTCAAAGTCCATTACAACAGCATTACACTGGAGATGACCACCCAATAATAGCCCAGAAGATATGTCATTATCATAGGCCCAGGCACACCCTAATGCAGGGGTGGGCAAGCTCATCCTGCCCGGCCCGCCTGAGCTCCCAGCCAGGGAGGCTCCCCGCCCCGGCCCTGCCTTCCCCTATCCCCAAGCGCCTGAGCATGCCACATCCAGAAGCAGCACTGGACAGAGCTAAAGCGGTGTGGCTGCAGCGGGGCATGAGCTCCTCCCGCTCAGAGCCGTGTGGTAAGGGGGTGGGGCTGCGAGCTGCAGCCGAGTGGCGGGAGCTTAGGTCCCATGGAGCCACCCTGCTGCAGCGCTGTCCAGGGCCACTTCTGGACGCGGCACGCTGAGGCTCCGGGAGAGGGGGGAGGTGGGGCTAAGCGGCATGATAAACGGGCCGGAGGGGTTGGATAAGGGGCAGGGAGTCTCGGGGACGGTCAGGGAACGGGGAGGGTTGGATGGGGCAGAGGTTCTGGGGGTGGTGGTCAGGGGACCGGGAACGGGGGGTTGGATCGTGGGAGTTCTGGGGGTCTGTCAGGAGGCAGGGGGTGGATAGGGGTCGGGGCAGTCAGGGGACAGGGAGCAGGGGGGTGTTGGTGGGGGGGGTGGGGTCCTGGGGGGGTGGTTGGGGGGGCAGTCAGGGGATAAGGAGCAGGATAGGTCGGGGATTCTGAGGGGAGTAGTCGGGGGGCAGGAAGTGGGTGGGGGTCGGATGGGGGCAGGGCCAGGCTGTTTGGGGAGGCACAGCCTTCCCTACCTGGCCCTTCATACAGTTTTGGAACCTCGACGTAGCCCTTGGGCCAAAAAGTTTACTCATGCCTGCCCTAATGTCTCAAAAAAAGAGTGGCTTTGCATTTTAATTTAATCTCATGATACGCTCTATATACAAAGTCCGCGTTCGCTCGCAGCATGCGTCCCCATTACTGCGGTGCCACATTACCATTGGCCCTCCCCTCCGACTACTATTCTAGAAAATTATTTGACCTATATAAGCGGCCGCGTCAGGCGTGCCCAGCGCAGTGTCTACAGTGTTTGTAATCTTTGTCATGTGTACTCTACTGAAATAGCATAACAAGCCCATGGCTTTACGTTTTAATTCAATCGTATGATACCCCCTTTAAATTTTAAAATATGGATCGGTTCATTGATAAGATAAGAAAAGGAGCAGACAAGCTGTACATGTGAAAGAGCCTTTTCGAAACTAACATATGTAAAAAATAAACTAAAAAATACAATGTCCCAACAGCGCCTCAACTCACTCATGATTTTGTACATTGAACAAGAATTGGCTTCATCAGTTAATTACAATGACATGATTGAGGAATTTAAGTCCATAACACCTGATGAGCGACGTCTCATTCTCTAGGACAGGAAGATGAAGAAACTTTAATCTGTTTTGGTCAATTTTGGTTACCTCATTATCTGGTTAAAGATAAAGATCATGAAAATTGACTGTATCTTTGTATACACCCGGTTATCACTACAGCAAAAATTTGGTATTTTGTGTCTTATTTTTTAAGTAAAGTTTAGTTGTTAATTTAAAAAAAAAAGTTTAGTTAAGTTTTAGTTTCTCTAGTTTGTTTGATGAATAAAAATAATGTCCTTTATGATTGAGTAGTCAATAAATGTTCACCTTTAAAAAAAAAAACATTCCCTGGGTGAACACCCTAATGAAATGTGCTGCGCATGCCTATGGTCATTATCCCTTTGAATGACACTACACCCTACATTGATATTAATGGAAATTTCATTGGATTCAGCCACTTATACTAATCCTGAAAGTTTAGGGAACAGTCTCCAAACAAATCCTTTTCCACATAGTATACTCCCACAAGGCAGAATTCACTCCAATATAGAGGGCCCACACAATACCCTCTGTACCACAGGCCCTCCTCATCGGTCCAGGATGGAGAGGAGGGAGGACACGCTGGTGTCACAAAGGTGATTTGCCTGCCATCCTTACTAAGCCAGCGCAGACTGAGCATTTGGAGTGGACTGGGGACGTGATAATTAAATCTGCACTTGAAAGATCCAGTGGCCAAAAACCCAACGTAAAGGACACAAAGAACAACAGCCAATATCCCAGTCCACAGGCTAGAATAGCAGGCAGGGACAGACTGCAAGCAACCACACGGCCTGCCTGCATGCCGAGGGTGAATACTGTCCCATCAACCCCCTTTCTACTGTGTATAAGGAAGGTTGAATTTGACCTCCAAGCAGAGAGTAGGCCCCTGATCCAGAGTCCACAGAACTCAATGGAAGTCTTTAGATCAGGGCCTATAGTTCCTTCCTTGATCCTACCTATGCCCAGTGAGTACATCACTGGAAATTCCAAGAGAGGCTGCATAACACTCTCAAATCCTCAAGGGAGAAAACATTCATTTGTAATGTTATACTTAGTAACATTTAGCGCTAGGTGCAAAAATGCTTTAACATCTAGAAATTAAAATCCTTTTAAAGACAATTAAATCAGCTTTCAAACAATTCTGAAACTTGCTTGAAGTCTCCTGTATACTGATGGCCATTTGTGACTCTCCAGCAGGTTACCACCAACAACAGATTCAAAATAGCCAGGAAGACTTTGTTCAAATATAGCACAGTTTTAATTCATAGCAAAAAGTGCTGCTTGTCTTCTGAACACTCACATGATTGGGCTAAACAAAAATAAGCCCAGATTTCCTTTAAAAACAGTTGGAAAATATTTTCATGTGTTTATTTTAAAAAGTCTAATTTCTTCAGTTCTGACCAATGTTTTACAAACATAATGCTTCTACTAGGTAGGCCCTATAATTGGAGATATGCCAGTTTGTGAGTACAACATATGTGATTGCTAAGTTGAGCATCATACAAGATATTTTTGTCCAAAATCCAGTGATTTGAGCCCCCAATACTGACAAAACTTATGTGGATGCTTAATGTTGTTCATATGAGTTGTCCAATGAGAATAAAGTTAAACATGCATGTGAGACTTTACAAGATAATTCTGAAACTGTAGCAACGGGAGCTGAACCCATGGTAGTTTAATAGTAGTTTAACTAATAGGCTACAACGCCCTGGGTGCCTAGACACAAAAATAATTTATTTTTAAAAGGTAGAAAAGTCGCCATGTGAACAGAAGTTGAAATGCTAGACAGTAACACTAGTAACATCAGATGGGCTTATTCTAAAAAAGACTGGTCTTTTGGTTTTTAAAAAGGCTGTGCACGGCCTTTATCAGTCTTAAACAAGATGGTCAATGCCACTGCCATGTCCACACTATAGGACATATTCATATCATAGTAAATCACTCCAGTATATAATGGTAGATAATAATAATACCTAACATACATGGAATACTTTTCAACTACAGACTTTGGGGTAGAAGGAAAGGTAAGGAATTTATTTTTAAAATAATGGAAACTTTCCTATTTACCTTTGGCTTTGTATAAACTTATTTGGGGATAAATCAATCTGACATACCCTTTTATAGAGCAACAATACATAGATGATTGATTTTTTGGAATTATGTATCTTGCCAAAAGGTCTCCAATTAGACATTCAGAATTTAGTACCGATACTAGCATCTGTCTCTACCATGATTAGGGCCCTAACAAATTCCCGGCCATGAAAAATGCATCACGGACTGTGAAATCTTGTCTTCCCCCTGTGAATTCTGGTCTTTTGTGTGCTTTTACCCTATACTATACAGATTTCATAAGAGAGATCAGTGTTTCTCAAATTGGGAGTCCTGACTGTGTGTATGTGTATGGGGGGAGAGGGGGTCATTTTAGAGCTGGGCGGCTGGAGAGCGGCGGCTGTTGGCTGGGCACCCAGCTCTGAAGGCAGTGCCCCGCCATCAGTAGCAGAGAAGTAAGAGTGGCAATACCATGCCATGCCATCCTTACTTCTGCACTGCTGCCTTCAGAGCTGGGCAGCTGGAGAGTGGCGGCTGTTGACTGAGGGCCCAGCTCTGCAGGCAGCAGTGCAGAAGTAAGGGGGCAATACCATACCATGCCATCCTTATTTCTGTGCTGCTGGTGGTGATGGCTCTGCCTTCAGAGCTGGGCTCCCAGACAGCAGCCCCCGGTCTCCAGCTGCCCAGCTCTGAAGGAAGCACCAGCGGCAGCGTAGAAGTAAGGGTAGCAGTACCGCAAACCCTCCCCCCAATAACCTTGCAAGCCCCCACAACTCCTTTTTGGGTCAGGACCCCTACAATTATAACACCATGACATTTCAGATTTAAATATCTGAAATCATGACATTTACTATTTTAAAAATCCTATGACCATGAAATTGACCAAAATGGACAGTGAATTCGGTAGGGCCCTAAAGATAATGATTTTTATGCTATTTCCCTCTGCTTTTCTAAACTGAGTCTTCTGCAGTTTTTAAAAAACAGAACTGAAACAGTTACTTCACAGGTGGGGCGGAGGGGAACCATTGTGCCAAAAGTCCACTGGGTTTATTCATTGCTTCTCAACTCCCACGCTACCCAACAAAATAATTTAGCAATCACATATTGTTGTGGCATCTACCAGTTAATTTAATTTTAATTAGCATTCACTTACAAAATGGATGAAAGATTTTTGTTTTTTTTTAAAGGGGAGGTTACTTGGGGAAAGTATTCTAACCAAATTTTTTGGGAAAATGGGGAGTGAGAGAGGAAAGTTTTGTGAAAGAAAGGGATAACATCTAGCAAATATGATAGTAGTCTGTTAGTAGGAAGTTAAATCTACATAGGTTATTTCCTGTTGTCATAAACAATTGTTTCACTTTGAACATTCTTTGCCAAATTCATCTCTGATGCATGAGTGACTTAGAATCATAGAATCATAGAATTCAAGATCAGAAGGGACCATTATGATCATCTAGTCTGACCTCCTGCAAGATGCAGGCCACAGAAGCCGATCCACCCACTCCTTAGCAAGTGAACCCTGCCCCATGCTTCGGAGGAAGGCGAAAAACCTCCAGGGCCATAGCCAATCTTCCCTGGAGGAAAATTCCTTCCCGACCCCAAATATGGCGGTCAGCTAAACCCCGAGCATGCGGGCAAGACTCTCCAGCCAAACCCTCTGGAAAAGGTTATATCATACCAGGCACATAATTGACCTATTGACTAAGCCCGTTATCCTATCATACCATCCCCTCCATAAACTTATCTAGCTTAATCTTAAAGTCATGGAGGTCCTTCGCCACCTCTGTTTCCCTCGGTAGACTGTTCCAGTATTGCACTCCCTGATGGTTAGAAACCTTCGTCTAATTTCAAGCCTGAATTTCCTGACTGACAGTTTATATCCGTTCGTCCTCGTGTCCACATTAGCACTGAGCTGAAATAATTCTTCTCCTTCCTGGTATTTATCCTCTGATATATTTAAAGAGCGTAATCATATCTCCTCTCATCCTTCTTTTGGTTAAGGAAAACAAACCGAGCTCCTCAAGTCTCCTTTCATACGAAAGGCCTTCCATTCCTCGGATCATTCTAGTGGCCCTTCTTTGTACCTGTTCTAGTTTGAATTCATCCTTCTTAAACATGGGAGACCAAAACTGCACACAATACTCCAAATGAGGTCTCACCAGCGCCTTATATAACGGGACTAGCACCTCCTTATCCCTACTAGAAATACCTCGCCTAATGCAACCCAAGACCGCATTAGCTTTTTTAACGGCCACATCACATTGCCTACTCATAGTCATCTTGCGATCAACCAGGACTCCTAGGTCCTTCTCCTCCTCCGTTACTTCCAACTGGTGCGTCCCCAGCTTATAACTAAAGTTCTTGTTAGACATCCCTAAATGCATAACCTTACACTTCTCACTATTGAATTTCATCCTGTTACTAATACTCCAGTTTACAAGGTCATCTAAATCTCCCTGGAGAATATCCCGATCCTCTTCCGAATTGACAATACCCCCCAACTTGGTGGAGAGCTATACCAAGGATGAATTTGGCTCACATTTCAAGGAAGTTACTTTTAAATATACATACTTTAGACTAACCTGTTTAATGTTATATTAGTTTTTAGACTCTATATATTTACTCAAGGTGACATGCCAAGAGCTGTGAACTCCGCAAGTGCAGTCTGCATCTCATGTGTAACCAAACTATTTTCACTTCCCTGCCATAATAGATGAAACTCCCTGATTCTCCATTTTAAAAAAATAAATAAAATGTCACCATCTAAAATTTAAACTCATACCATACAGAATAATTTTGCAATTTGCAATTTTTAAGTGGACATTTGGACATTGTACTTACATAAATAATGAGTGGACTGGATTCTGCACATGACTTTAATGGTATTTGAGCGTGGTGTAAATCAGTCGAGTATCAGGCCCAGCAATCTTTGTAACTGGCAGCCGAGGAGCATACAAATGGGGAAACCATAACACACATCAAGGCAGGCAGGTATTTCTAGATATGTTTTGGCAATGGTTCACATATCATGCTCCCAGCACCTGACTAAACCATGCCCAAATAAAACACTACTTCGCTCATTTAGGCCCAAGTTCAAACACACCTGGGCTCTTTTGACACTGTAACCACTCAGCACATAAATAGTTGTTGTTTTTACTGCCATAAACTAAACTAAGGTGCAGATTCATGAAACATCAGATTCCAGCCAGCTTCGTTTTGACCCAGCAAGAGGGCATTAATATCACATCATGTCAAACTTCTTCCCTCACCCTTTGTGTTGTGTCCCATTTCAAGAAGCGGGGGGAAAGGGAGTTGTGGGGATGTTTAAAGGGCCAGATAACCATACATATGTGCACACACTTCAGAAGCCAGGGCCACATCTGGGACGGGGCTGGCGGAGGGCGAGGACACTTCCCTGTCAGGTGAGCCGAGCACAAGACAGACATGGCTAGCGGGGGTGGGGGCGACCCTACAGAAACCCAGCCTGCTTGGGGCAGGACGGAAAGCGCCTCCCCGAGCATCAGCGTTACCTAGAGCCGCTGCCGGACCTTGCGCCAAGAGCCACGGGACCACATCGCTCTGCAGATCAAACTCGGCGCTCAGCTGGAGCAGCATCCCGCCGGTGCCACCCGCCTGGCCCCCGGCTGCGGGGGGAGGCGCGGGGCAGACTCGCAGGAGCCCGGGTCCTAGAGGGGCCGGCGCACCAGCCTCTCCGCTCCCGTGCAGCCGGGGGCGTGGGCGCTACGCGGCGCTTCCGCCGTCCTCCTCATTCGGGCCGCTGCTTTCGCTTCTGCTCCAGAGCGGCGGCGCTGGGAACAGCCCAGCCCGGCCCGGCCAGGAGCCGCTGCAAGCGGCAGCCTACTGGGTGCCGGGGATGTCATTCAGCGCCGGCCGGCTCGGAGTGGCTGGGCGCGCGGCTCCCCCGGGCTGCAGCAGGAGGGAAGCCTGCGCTGAGCAAACGCCCGCCGTTGCACGCTCTGCAGCAGGTCGGCGCATGATTTTCAGCGGGCCTGGGCTTTCACCTCACCGGGCTGGGATGTCGTTGGTGGTGGTGCTTACGCAGAGTGCTGAGAAATGGGCCAAGCCTGCTGATGATAAGTAATTGGTGATAAGACAAACGCTAGAGGTTGGCACAAAACCAACCCCCAGATCCAACACCTCCAAACTCAGGGGAATGTCGGATTCTGGTCCAGATCTGCTGCCCTGCCTGGCTCTAAAGCCCTCCAGGAGCCTGTAATGAAGGTACCGCAAGATAATGGTGTCAGCAGTAGGTGGTGGGCAGGATTGTATTATTATTCATTCTTATATTATTACAATAGCACCCAGAGGCCCTGATCAGAATCATGGCCCCTTTGTGCTGGGCAGTTTACAGGCACAGAGTTCCCCACGCCAACACAAGAGAGATTTCAGATTCAGGCCACAGTCTTGTAACTGGATAAGCACAGCTGAAATCCAGCACGAATGATGAGCCGCCCAGTACAGTAATAGCTTATAGAATCATAGAACTGGGAGGGACCTTGAGAGGTCATCTAGTCCAGTCCCCCGCACTCAAGGCAGGACTAAGTATTATCTACATCATCCCTGACAGGTGTTTGTCCAACCTGCTCTTAAAGATCCCCAATGATGGAGCTTCCACAACTCCCCTCTCCCATTGATTCCTGTACTCCACCTCCGCTAGAGGCACAAGTGGAGTCAACAGGGGAGCGGCAGCAGTCGACTCACCGTGGTGAAGACACCACGATAAGTCGATCTAAGTACGTTGACTTCAGCTACATTATTCACGTTATTAGATCGATTCCCCCCCTCCCCCCGCCTCCCAGACCAGGCCTCAGTCTCCTCTTCTCCAGACTAAACAAACCCAGTTTCTTCAATCTTCCTGCATAAGTCATGTTTTCTAGACCTTTAATCATTTTTCTTGTTCTTCTCTGGACTTTCTCCAATTTGCCCACATCTTTCTTGAAATGTGGCACCCAGAACTGAACACAATACTCCAGTTGAGGCCTAATCAGCGCGGAGTAGATCAGAAGAATTAGTTCTCATGTCTTCCCTACAATACTCCTGCTAATACATCCCAGAATGATGTTTGCTTTTTTTGCAACAGCGTTACACTGTTGACTCATATTTAGCTTGTGAATGCATTAGGAAGTCATTTGTGAGATCAAAAAAAGGTCAAATCTGCTTTTGTTGTGCCACCTTAGTCACTGGGGCATGGAAAGCCCAGATCTTATGTTGTTGTTTATCATTAGAGTCATTTACTATCCAGAAAGTGCTAAGCAATGTCCAAAAAACAGAAAGACACTTCCTCCCCCCAAAGCTCCCTCCCCAACTGTTCCATCAGGGAGATTGAACCCCCTTTTACAATCAGTTTGGAGGGGCTGCCTCCCACCCCAGCTTGGTTGTCCCTGAGGTGGGACCAAGGGGAGGTAAGAGCCAAGTGTCTGGAGGCCCAGTGTCTTACTGCCTCCCTTCCCCATGTTGACTGCAAATGCTGGCTCCAGTGTGGCTCCAGTGGTTCCCTTGGCCCTCATAGCCCACACAAGCCATGGGGGTAGGAAGGTTCCACTGAAAAAACAGCACAGCTTCACGTTTAGCTCCACGGATTGCAGCGGGGGGTAGATAGAGAGACAGAGTGAGTGAGTGTGTGTGTGTAGGGGGACAGTGCCACAGAGGTGCAGGCCCAGGACAGCCACACTTGGAGGAGCACACTCCCAGCATCTAGATCCAGGGGACACAGTCTGGGCCAGGATCAGAAATGCCAAAGCATCAAAAAGAGAAAACATGAATGGTGAATGAACAATGAATGCACCATGTGTAGTATGAGAATCATATGATACCATCTTTTGATAAGATCTATATCTTACACAATGCGAGAAAGGAAACCAGCTTCCACAAAGTAAGAACTATACAGAGCTAACGTGGAGCTCGCCAGTACAATTCATCTTTGTGTCAGTGGCAGAGCTAATCTGGGGTGAGAGGTGACTATCCCCCTGGCAGCCTTTCCGTGTATTGGCAGCGCCTTTTCAAGAAGATGATGCAATTGACAAAATTGCACAAGAATTTTCACAAGGAGCTGGGGAGTAAGCTGGCCCTGCACTCATCTGGCAGATACAACTACTGTCCTGCCGGGCTGGGCCAAGCTTCCAACTCTGGGCATTGTGACCTGGTGCATGGAGTCATATCGTAGTGTGACCCCACGTGTCATGTTGCAACACCACTCACTCAAATATTGCCTGGCTGCCCTTCCACCATGACCGAGGGTGGCCAATCCAAACCTGAATAGCACTGATGAATGCAGAGATTTGAGGAGCAGAGGGAGAGAGAGAGGGGTGAGTCAACAATGGGAATGGGGAGGAGTGAAAGACAAGTGTCAGGAGCCAGAGCTGTGGGGAGGGGGAGAACAGGAAGGAGCACAAGGGCAGGGGCCGAGTGGGGAAGGTGAAGAGAAGCAAGTGGAAAGAGGAAGCAGGAATAATGGGCCTATGGAGAGACAAAGGAAGAAGGGTTTATAACCACTACAGCACACTCTTCTACAGAAGAGGGAACTGAACCCAGGATTCCTGTCTCATATCATTCCTCCGCTGTCCTCCTGCTATGGATTTAAAGGTTGCAACCGCATGATGACCCTTGTGGGAGGTCAATATGGGTTCAGAGATAGAATTTCTGTTTTTTTGTTTTGTTTTGTCAATGTTATTTTTTTAAAAGGTCTAGGAAATTACCCACAAAATTGTAAAATGTTCAGGACATGATCCATCCTGTTTCATATCCAGGTCATGATCCATCGTGTGCACTGACTTAAACAGGAGTTCTTTGGAAAAAAATAGTATGTGAACACGTCATTAAAGACTGTATCATAAAGTGTGTGCACAAAGAGGGTGAATGAAGGTTGCACAGACAACCTTAATTCTAGGATTTCCTAATTTTTTAGTGCTTGACGTTGCAACCTTACTATTCTTTTAACATAGTTGTATGCATGTTATATGTGTGTGTGCATAGGTGCTGACTCTGTGGATGCTCCAGGGCTGGAGCACCCAAGGAAAAAAATTAGTTGGTGCTTAGCACCCACCGGCAGCCAGCTGCCCCACCATCCAGTGCCTCCTGCTGATCAACTCCTCCCTCTTCCCTCCCAGGGCCTCCCGCCCGCCGCAATCAGCTGTTCTGTGGTGTGCAGGAGGTGCTGGGGGGGAGGGGGCAGAACTGGATGGGAAGGTGTGGAGTAGGGGCGAGACCTAGGGCTGAGCAGGGCTTGAGCACCCCCAGGGAAAGGAGGAAGCCAGCGCCTGTATGTGGGTGTATAGCACACTGACACTTATTTCCCAGCATTCATTTGAGAGAAGGCAAACAGCTATATAAAGTACAGGGAAAACTTAGATCCAATAGGAAATAAGTCAGTGAAAACAAATATAAAAAGCCATTGAAATTTATGAATGATTCTTAACTTAGCATTTGGAGGCAGACTTCTTTTGAATGAAGGTAGGAGAGAGAAGCAGAATATACTGTCAAATTTAAATGAAACTCAGAGTGGCCATTTACTGATATAAGCAACCTCAGCAACTGCTTGGGACCCCATCTAGCATGCAGACCCTTGCAGCTTATGGCCAACCCAGTCATTTTCACACCTTCCAATCAGTGGGAGCAAAAGGGGAATCACTGCCTGAGATCTTCCTTTAGAAGCAGGATCCCCAAGAGAGGGTACTGGGTTTTGCTTGGAGCCCTGTTAATCAGAAAGCTATCCCATACCAGTATTACTGCTTTGTGGTGTCATGAAGGAGACCTAGTTCATTCCTACTGTCTCCTCCTGACAGTATTGGTTGGGTGTCTACTACAGCAGCTATCACCTGAACAGTGACTAGTATTTAGCTGAGGTGGGGTTGCTGCCCCTCCCTTCCTGCTCTGCCATTATTTTGTCCTGTTTTTATTTTCTCACTTCCCCTTTTAATGTTCAATGCTGAGACCCATTTCCTCCAAGACTGAAGCAAATATGTCTGGATAGATTGGCGATTACTACACAAAGTGATTCTCTCCTTTGGGAGACTGGTGGCGATGTCTATAGGCCCAAGGCCAGGTTAACTCTTAGCAGCACAGTGTGTGCCTCACAAACCACAAAACTGACTTGCACTTAGATTTTTTAAACCATTCTCTAAGTAAGAATAAGAAACTCTGTACGGTATATAATACAGGTTCAGCACACAGGTATTTAAAACTTAGGGGCTTGATCCAGAATCCAGTAATATCAATAGAAAACCTTCCATTGACTTCAGTGTGCTTTGAATCAAGCCCTACCTCCCCAAGCTATTTTAGGGAGATAAGTAGAGGCCTGCATAGATACAAAAGTTGTATACACATCCAAGCCACAAATATGGTCCACGGATATCCGTAGATATAAAGCAGATATCCGCAGATTTGCAGGGCTCTATAAATAAGGATATATCAGATGTGCCTTATGGTGGAAAAGAAGCTGGTTAAAGAAATACTCTGAATTTACAAAATTATATATTTATTTACATGTTCTAATTTTTGTTAAGGAAAATTATAGTTAAAATTCAATTTACCGCTAATCATTTATGCTGTTTGTTTACTTTTTGCATTTCTGTCAGCTTGCACAGTGAACCCAACTGTGAGCTTCACTTTCTGTTTCTAGTCAGATTCACTTCCTGGTTCTCATGCACTCAGGGGTGGCTCCAGGCATCAGCACGCCAAGCACGTGCTTGGGGCGGCAAGCCACTGGGGGTGCTCTGCCGGTCGCTGCGTGCTTGGGGCAGCAATATGCCTAGAGCCGCCCCTGCATGCACTACCACATTGTTAGTGTTGGTTTGGGTTTCCAGCACTGCACGGAATATTTAAATGTAAAAATTAAAAATAAAATAAACCAATATGTTTTAATATAATACTTCTACTCATATAAGTTTTTGTTAAATCCTTTGTGATAAAACATACACTCTGTGTCCCTAATCCTGCAAGTTACTCTATGCAGGTGAACCCCTGTATCTGCTCTATAGAACCCCTTTGAAGTCAGTGGAACTCCATGCAGACGTGGGAGTCTGTCCTCATCGAGCAGCTTTGCAGAATGGAGTCTAAATCACAATCTGTTGTGAAAAAAAGGCAGATTTAGTTATTTGTTTCTTGCTTTTTTGTTTGTTTTTTTTAAAAAGGGTCCTTTATTAAGGACAATAACTCATAGTAAGTTTTCAACATATCACAGGATTGGACCTTGACCCAGTCAAGGTTGGTGGCTATATCATCAAAAGTGCTTTTGATCATGTGATGACCAGAAATAGGATTCTGCGCAACAGTTTAAAAATTCGTATACACCTCTACTGCGATATAACACGACCTGATATAACATGAATTCGGATATAACGCGGTAAAGCAGCGCTCCAGGGGTGGTGGGGCTGCGCGCTCCGGTGGATCAAAGCAAGTTTGATATAACACGGTTTCATCTATAATGTGGTAAGATTTTTGGCTCCCGAGGACAGCATTATATCGGGGTAGAGGCATACTTATTGCACACTTATTTATTCTCGTCATTGTTTCTTTACAGATAATTCATGTAGCTGGAATTACAGAATCACTTGTTTAAAATAAATTTTACACAGTTAAATAGACCTATAAATAAAGAAGAGTATGAAACATTAGGCCATGAAACTTCCATGTGTTCTTTATAAAGAACCTCCACTTAAGACTTCTGACCATAGTGGAAACCACAAAAAAAGGGTATCTGAAGCAATTCAGTAAAATCTTAGCAGCGTGGCAAACATCTCATAGCTTCTTTTGAAAGTACCACTTACTGAAGCCAAGCTCTTTTCCAGATGGTGACTCTAGCAACACAGGATTAATTGTGATCTCTCCTGCAGAGGGGATTCCTTGAAGAACTTTGTCAGCCAAAGTAAGTTCTTAAATAAACAAAAAATATGTAAATAAATTACTCTATACACAAAGGTTGGTCATTGTGTTCTTGTCAGTGTCCCTAGGAAATACAAATTGTATGCAAATTACAATAAACATTTCAGTAGTAAACATAAAGGTGAAAATTCAAGGGCAGTTTATCAGGATAGTTTTACTGCAAGCTATGGAAATAACAAAATCTCTTTAAACACAGAACTTCCCTTTCTTTTACAGACTTTTGTATCACATTTTCAGACACTATAAAAACAGTGGCGAAAATCAGAATAGTTCCCTGGAAATCAACCAAGTACTGATCTTGCAAGACATCAGCGTTCTCATACGGATTTCATTGCTTTGTGGATACGTGTTCCCATGCTTTGTTATAATCAATGCTTGGAAATATTTAATTTCTCAGTTTAATTACGAATGAAGGACCCTGTTTTGATACTCATATGTTGAGTAATACTTTACTCTGCAAATAGGCTCACTGATATCAACACCACAGCCCTGATGCAAAGCTCACTGAAGTCAGTGGGACTGCTAATGAAATAAGGTACAACAGTGGGAGGGAGGGAGGCAGAATGGAGCCCAGAGAGATCTGTGACTGTGGCCTGTTCTCTTCCTTCAGTTCTCTCTCCGAGGTCCCATCTCTTAGGCTCCTTTGTTCTTTTCACAAAATAATCCCTGTGAGCATTAATCAAAGCTCTGAATACACACTGACTCAATGGCTGTTTAAGGAACTACTTGCTCTGGGTTTGTTCCCTCAGAGGGAGCCTCATTAAGACCATCAGTATAGTTTAGAACTTAGATACTTGCTATTGTCTTCCTGGTCTGTTATTTTTTATCTCGTTTTTCACTTTAATTCAAGAGGGCGCTATTGATACTCAGTGGCAGGTTTAGTAAATACTGATAACATGGATTGATACAACACTGCATTTGATTAGCACGTTAATTTTAGTTTGCTCCATGTTTTTTTATTTTTGTTTACATTAATGTTGATTTCATTATAATTTTATGTTTTATTTTAAAATAATAAAATACAACAATTCAAAAGACAAAAAAAAATGTTTCACTCAAATGTTGCTACCAGGAATTTAAGACTTCAGCATGGACTACAGCAAACTACAGACAGTGACCACATAGTACTAACACTTTGTTATCCTCCTGGTATAGCAGGGGTGGACAAACTTTTTGGCCCAAGGACCACATCTGGGTATGGCAATTGTATGGCGGGCCATGAATGCTCATGAAATTGGGGATTGGGGTGTGGGATGGGGTGCGGGTCCTGGGGTGGGGCCAGAAATTAGGAGTTCAGAGTGTGGGAAGGGGCTCCGGACTGGGGTAGGGGGTTGCGGTATGAGGGGGGGGTTAGGGCTCCATCTGGGGGTGTGGGCTCTGGGATGGGGCTGGGAATGAGGGGTTGGGGGTGCAGGAGGGTGCTCTGAGCTGGGACTGAGGGGCTCAGAGGGCAGGAGGGGGATCAAGGCTAGGCCAGGGGGTTGGGGCACAGGAGGGAGTCAGGGGTGCAGGCTCCGGGCAGCATTTACCTCAAGCAGCTCCCCAAAGCAACAGCATGTCCCTCCTCCGGCCCCTATGTGTAAGGGCAGCCAGGGGGCTCTGCACATGCCCCGTCTGCAGGCGCTGCCCCTGCAGCTCCCATTGGCCGTGGTTCCTGGCCAAGAGGAACTGTGGGGGTGGTGCTTGGGGCAGCATGCAGGGCCTCTGGCTGCCCCTACATATAGGAGCCAGAGGAGGGACACGCTGCTGCTTCCGGGAGCCGCACAAAGCCACAGCACAGAGCAGGGCAAGCCCTGGACCCCACTCCCCAGAGGAGCTTGAGCGCTGGATTAAAACATGTGAAGGGCCGGATGAGGCCCCCAGGCTGTAGTTTGCCCACCCCTGTGCTATAGGGTTGGATCCTGTGCTCGCTGCAATCAACAGAAAACCTCCAATTGACATACTTGGCCTTTGCATCAGGCCCTTTATACACACATCTTCAGATGGTTGTTTGATCTTTCCCCTCTCCAGCTTCCTGTTGTATTTATTATTGGCCAACAAAAAGGTGATTTCTAGTTACCGTTTTATTTTTAACAATACCTCATCTGTACGTTACACTACTTGCCCTTTTGATAAAACCCAGCACTTTAAATAAATTCAAATTCTCCATCCAAAGCTTTGAAAACATTTCCCTAATAGGTCCTAAAAATACCTTTTATTTGTCATACACATTGGCTTCAAACAAATGACACATTGATAAACAGGGAGGAGTGTGTAGGTGTGCTGATTTGCCATGCAGCTGTTTCTTTTTCCAAAATACTTGCAGAATACAGTCTGACTATTTTTAACAATGAACTATTTATAGGGTTCAACTAAAAGCCTTATCCTCCAGCCCTTCCTTACTCAGCCAAAATTCCCCATTAACACTGTCTTCTAGGGACTTCATCCTGCAAACTCTTACTCACGTGAGGAGCCTTTACTTGCTTACCTGCCTTCAATGAGCCCACTTGCTTGTAGGATTAGTCCCCAAGTCAGTGAGGACTTGTAAGCACTGTAGGATCAAGCCCTAGTTATGTACGTATTATTTATACAGTGCTATACAGTGCCATGAATGTACAAAGAAAGATCAGATACAGAACAAAATTCTGTTCAAAATGCAGTTGCACTGTTGTAAATCAAGACTAACACCATTAGGTTTATATTGCTGAGAATGAGAGAAGAATTCAGACCAAAGTTTTTACATTTGCATTTGCCTTATTACAGAAGAGATTGGGTGTAAAATGTAAAATGTTTCTAAAACATAACAGAAATATTAGCAAAGAAATTTAAATGTGTTTTAATAAGTTATTATTCTAATGTTTTTAATAGTAGTATACCATTGCAATAATAAATGATTACATTGTTTGATATGATAATTAGTGGAATCATCTCAGCCTATTAGCAGCTTAACTATACAGAACCTATTGAAAAAGGTTAAACAATTTTTCATTATGTATGGCAGGTTGAAATAATAGCACATAGCACTTAACATCTTCAAAGCACTGTACAATCATTAATCAATTAACCACTACTACACCCCCATGAGGTAAGTGTACTGTAGAAACATAGGAATTGCCATACAGGGGAAGATCAATTATCCATCTAGCCTAATAGCTTGACAGTAGACAGTAACAGATGCTCCAGAGGAAGGCACAAGAAATCCATACTGGAATAACCTGCCTGTAGGGGAAATTTCTTCCTAACTTCCATTCATTAGTGAGTGTTGATGTCTTTTATCCTATCTATAATTGTGAATGTTTTTTATTATCTGTATATATGTCTAATGTGTTTTAGAATCCTACTAATCTATTTTCCTCAATGGTATCTTGTAGCAATGAGCTCCATAACAGAAATTAAAATGAACAGGCACAAGGGTAAAATGCCTACAAACTGCATGGAGACTATTTAAAAACTATAATAAACGTTCAAACTAAATTTATACCCCAAATAATAATAATAAAAAAGTAAGAGGACTAAAAAACTGCCACCATGGCTAACCAGCAGAGTAAAAGAGGCAGTTAGAGGCATCCTTTAAAAACTGGAAGCAGAAGCGGCTCTAGGGATTTTGCCGCCCCAAGCAAGGGAGGTCCTCTGAAGCCGCGGGACCAGCGGACCCTCCACAGGCAAGCCGCCGAAGGCAGCCTGCCTGCCGCCCTCGTAGCACCGGAGGAGCACCCCTCGTGGCTTGCTGCCCCAAGCACGCGCTTGGCGTGCTGGGGCCTGGAGCCGCCCCTGACTGGAAGTCAAATCCTACTGAGGAAAATAGGAAGAAGCAAGTCAAGTGTAAAAATATAATTAGGCAGCCCAAGAAAAAAACTGAAGAACAATTAGCTAAAGATACAAAAGCTAACAACAAAACCATTTTTAAAGAACATCAGATCCAAGAAGACTGCAAACGGGCAGTGGGGCTACTGGACAATTGAGGTGCTAAAGGAGCACTTAAGGAGGACATGGCCATTGCAGAAAATGAATTCTTTGCTTCTCCCTTCACTGTGAGATCTCTTTAGGTAACAAATCTGAGAAACTGTACCAGATTGAGGTGTCAATAGAGGAGGTTTTGGAGCAAATTGATAAATTAAAGAGTAATCAGTCACCAGAACAGATGGTATTCATCTAAGAGTTCTGAAGGAACTCAAATATTAAATTGGAGAACTACAAACTGTGGCATATAACCTAGCACTTAAATCAGTCCCTGTGCCAGATGACTGGAGGATAGCTAATGTAATGCTAATTTTTAAAAAAAGCTCCAGAAACGATCCTGACAATTCCAGGCAGGTAAGCCCAACTTCAGTATTAGGCAAATTGGTTGAAACCATAGAAAAAACAGAATTATCAGACACATAGATAGGTCTGTTGGGGAAGAATCAACACAGCTATTGTAAAGGGAAATCATGCCTCACCAATCTATTAGAGTTCTTTCAAGGTGTCAGCAAACATGTGGACAAGGTTGATCCAGTGGATATAGTGTACTTGGACGTTCAGAAAGCCTTTGACAAGGTCCCTCACCAAAGCCTCCTAAGGAAAATAAGCAATCATGGGGTAAGAGGGAAGGGTTTCTCATGGATCAGTAACTGGTTAAAAGATAGGAAAGAAAAGTTAAGAATAAATGGACTTATCTCATAGAACTGGAAGGGACCTTAAAAGGTCATTGAGTCCAGTCCCCTGTCTTCACTAGCAGGACCAAGCACTGTCCCTGACAGTTGTTGTTGTGTTTTTTTTTGTTTGTTTGTTTTTTCCCCAGATTCCTAAATGGCCCCCTTAAGGATTGAACTCAGCCCTGGGTTTAGCAGGCCAATGCTCAAACCACTGAGTTACAGGGCCGCCTGGGGGGGAGACACAAGTGGGGCAATTTGCCCCAGGTCCCGGGCTCCACAGGGGCCCCACAAGCCCTGGCCCAGTGGCAATCCAGGTCTTCAACCGGCATTTCGGTGGCAGGGGGCCCTTCAGTGCTGCTGAAGACGTGGAGTGACTGAAGGGCCCCCTGCCACCGAAATGCCCCCCGAGCCCTAGCGGCAGTCCAGGTCTTCAGCGGCATTTCAGCAGCGGGGGGCCCTTCAGTCGCTCCGGGTCTTCGGCGGCATTTCAGCGGAGGGGGGGCCCTTCTGTCGCTCCGGGTCTTCGGCGGCATTTCGGCAGTGGGGGGCCCTCAATGCTGCCAAAGACGCAGAGTGACTTAAGGGCCCCCACCACCGAAATGCCACCGAAGACCCAGACCGCTGACAGGTGAGCACAAGCGCCGCAGCTCCCCCGCTTTGCCCCAGGCCCCCTGAATCCTCTGGGTGGTCCTGCTGAGCTATCCCTCCCCCACAGTTTTCACACTGGAAAGAGGTAAATAGCAGGGTCCCACAAGGACCTGTACTGGGCCCATGCTGTTCAACATATTCAGAAATGATTGGAAAATGGGGTGAACAGTGAGGTGGCAAAACTGGCATACAATACAAAATTACTCAAGATAGTTGGGTCCAAAGCTGACTGCAAAGAGTTACAAAGGGATCTCACTAAACTGCGTGACTGAGCAACAGAATGGCAGATGAAATTCAGTGTTGGTAAGTGCAAAGTAATGTACATTGGAAAACATAATCCCTAGTATACGTACAAAATTATGGGGTCTGAATTATCTGTTACCACTCAAGAAAGATCTTGGAGCCATCATGAATAGTTTTCTGAAAACATCTGCTTCATGTGAAGTGGCAGTTGAAGCTAACAGAATGTTAGGAACACTTAAGAAAGGGATAGATAATAAAACAGAAAATATCATAATGCCACGATATAAATCCGTGGTATGCCTACACCTCAAATACCGCGTCATCTAAAAAAAGATATATTAGAATAGGTGAAGGTACAAAGAAGGGCAACAGAAATTATTAGAGGAATGGAACAGCTTCCATATGAGGAGAGATTAAAAAGACTGGTACTGCTCATTTTAGAAAAGAGATGACTAAGAAGGGCTATGATAGAGGTCTATAGAATCATGAATAGATCAGCAGATTAGCTGTTCAGTGGTGTGCAGGAGGCACTGGGGGGAGATCAGGGGCAGGAAGAGATGGAGGAGGGGGCACAACAGGGTAGGAAGAGGCAGGGTGGGGACTTGGGGGAAAGGGTAGAGTGGGGGTGGGGCCTGTGGCAGAATGGGGGGTCAAGCACCCCCCCCCCCAGGGAACTCAGAAAGTCAGTGCTTCTGATAGGACGTGCCGAATAATTTGTTTGGAAATTTACAGATATTCCAAGGGTAAATCCATTAAATAATTTATGGGTTAAAATTAATTGAAAAATGGATCCTTTAAGAAATTTAGCACCCTGCGGTAGACCTCTTTTATTTGTCCTGAGGAATTTTAATAACAATAACAGACTTTTCAACTTTTCTGTATAGCTAAAGCTGAAACCTTGTTGAAATCTTGATTATTGGTTGACCAATTATTGGTTGACCAATGAGAGTTTGGCACATAATCAGTTTCAGAGAATTCCATGAAGAATTGCCCATAGCAATATCCTGTGGAGAGGAGCAAAAAAAAAAAAAAGTAAATGTGTGTTTAAAAATCACTATCACCTAAATTGGGACTAAAAACACTAAAACAGGTGTGGCCAGCCTGTGGCTCCAGAACCACATGTGGCTCTTCAGAAGTTAATATGCAACTCCTTGTATAGGCACTGACTCCGGGGCTGGAGCTACAGGCACCAACTTTCCAATGTGCCGGGGAGTGTCCATTGCACAACCCCTGGCTCTGCCACAGACCCTGCCCCCACTCCACCCCTTCCCACCCCCTCCCCTGAGCCTGCTATGCCCTCGCTGCTCCCACTCCCACTCCAAGCCTCCTGCATGGCACGAAACAGCTGATTGGGAGGTGTGGGGAGGCACTGATTGGCGGAGCTGCCGATGGGTAGGAGGCACTGGTCACGGGAGATGAGAGCTTATAGGGTGCTGCTGACCTATTACTGTGGCTCTTTGGCAACATACATTGGTAAATTCTGGCTCCTTCTCAGGCTCAGATTGGCCACCCCCACACTAAAATGTCTTAATTATAATAATATGGTTATTGCATGATGTCACAATGAGGTAGAGTTAAGGTTGTCTGGATGCCCTAACTATACATTGTCAGACCTTAATTTGTTTGGATTTCTGTTGAGTTTGACCTGAATTCTGAATTTCCTGGATTTTATAATGTTTATTTTTGTAAAAATTACAACATCACTGTATTGTAGTTTTATTCTTAAATTACTGATATGTACTGCTACAGGTTTTGGCTGAGAGTATAGATGTGGCTCAAGCAAAAGCCTTCCTTTCCCTTTCATGAGGGCTAGATATTTTAGACTTGGTGGAAAGTATAAATCACGTGCTGAGGTACAAATTTGTTTGATAGTCTTAAATTTGCCTTTCCTTAAAACCCTGAGATAATACAATTAGTTCTTAATGCAAAGGTGCCCGGAGGTCAGCATGCTAAATCATTTAAATGTAGACATATCTCAAGTTGTCTGAAATGTGGTGAAATGAAGTCTGTGTCAATGGAAAAGGTAGACATTTATAGAACCCACAACCGACGTGCTGTTGCACATTTGTGGAAAGGTTTTAGAACAGCTCGACCAATGGGAATTTTGCAGAGCAGTAACATTTCTTATAATCCAGCTGAATTTAGAAAATGTTGTTCCTTGTCTCCAACCAAACAACTTGCTGATGCAATCAGCAGAGTCACCGTATTCCAGAGAAAGGCTAGCAGCAGCCTGCAGAGTCACAGTTCCAACCCACTAATCATGCATTGTTCATAACTGTTGAGAAATGATCTGAGGAGTTCTGTTGGAATGCACAGCATGCAACATCTCATCTCTCAAAATAATTTTAGACTGTAGCCTTTTTAACTGTGATGATTTAGCAGCTATGGTTCTTAACATGAGCAGTACATTCTTGTCAACTGGATCTTTCTATCTAGGGTTAGGATCTGCAGAGGAAAACAAAGTGATTGGCTTGAAGATCCTTTTTTAATAACTGATTTACAGAAAGATAAGTCTGTAATTCTGTGCAAATCTTTGTATACTCAATTATTGTTGCATACACAAATAGACCACTTATGTGTGCTTTATCAGGTTTAATTTGTACAGTTGAACCTCAGAGTTACAAACTGATGGTCAACCATACACCTCACTGCGAACCGTAAGTATGCAATCAGACAGCAAGAGACCAAAAACAAAAAATAAACAAACAAAAAAGCAAAAACAGTACAGTGTTAAACGTCAACTACTAAAAAAATAAAGGGAAAGTTTAAAAAAAAGATTTGACAAGGTAAGGAAACTGTTTCTGTGCTTGTTTCATTTATAATAAGATGGTTAAAAGCAGCATTTTTCTTCTGCACAGTAAAGTTTCAAAGCTGTATTAAGTCAATGTTCAACTGTAAATTTTTGAAAACAACCACAATGTTTTGTTCAGAGTTACAAACAACCTCTATTCCAGATGTGTTCATATCTCTGAGGTTCTACTGTAGCCGATACATATGATTGCACCACCAGTGTCCACCTTAGGCAGTAACATACTGGTGGAGTACAGCTCCATCTATTGATACAAGGGTTGGGGCGGTTCACACGTCATAGCTTGTGTAGGCCAAGTTTATTGTACACACCTGGGTCTCAGTTCATCCCTCCATTCCACCCCACAAGCTCCATGGGTGCCACCTGCCAATTCTCCTCTATTTCAGGGACTCCCTGCAACCCCCCCCCCACACCCATGCATGGGACTATGGCCATAGCTCTGTGCCACTCCATTCCCTCCTCTGCCGCATGCCAGAGTCCCCCAATCTCCCTCCTGCCAGGGATTCTGTGTGTCCCTCATTCCTCCCTCTGCCCATACCAGGCTCCCCATCCCCCAAAACAGTTCTATGTGTCCCCATCCCCTTCACCCCATTCACCCTTCCCCCATATCAGGATTCCCCATGCTGTCCTCCATGCTAGGGTATGTGTGTACACCCTCTGTCCCCCTTCACTTTTATTCTTCTTTTTTTCTGGGAGATAAGTCATTGAGGCCTGGTCTACACTGGGGGTGTCTAAGTTATACAACTTCAGCTATGTGAATAACGTACTTAGATCTACTTACCATGCTGTCTTCACTGTGGTAAGTTGATGGCTGATGCTCTCCTGTCGACTTCGCCTGCGCCTCTCGCCCCGGTGGAGTACCAGAGTCGACGGGAGAGTGCTCGGTGGTCAATTTATCACATCTAGACTAAACGCAATAAATTGACCCCCGATGGATCGATTGCTGCCCGTTCATCCAGCGCGTAATATAGACATGCTCTTAGGGTGTTAACATGTTTGCCTTGTGGATATATCCTGAGAATAGGATCAGGATACCTGTGTGTAATCTTAAGAAATAACTGAATTTGCAATGTGGCTGCAACAAACAGATGGCCATGTTTATCTGTAATTAATTTGTTGTTATAGCCTGCCAAGGTGGTATTGTCTTGGGCCATTATGAAGGAGGGGGAGATTGACATCTTATTCTTGAAAGAGAAACCATTGACGTGATTGGGCTTGATGGGGAAAAAGTGTCAATAAAGCACAACAGTGTAGGGATTGCTACAAGGAATGGAAGATAAAGCTGCATATTAGTGAAAATGTGTAAATACAGAGTGAAATACAGAGGTTTTCTTTGAAGAGTAAAAATGTAAACACAAAATTATGCTAGACCTGTAATTTACCACATGATGATATATCATCTATTTATACTTGTCCAATGCCAGTGACAGCACTGGCATTAAACCACGTATGTCCTAGTAACAGAGTTGGCTTAGAGTTGTTGTATTGTTCCAGATGCTAGATGCATATTTAAGCTACTGCTATATCACGAGAACATGGTCAAAACTACCATGAGTTAAATCCTGTAGTGCCCATTTTAAACACTGTAATCAGATCTCTGGGTAGACTTTTGCTACCCCGGCTAGAACAAGCCTACAGAAAAGTGTGGGGCAGATAGGTATTGGACTTAGAAAAAAAATAAAACTAGTAGAGAAAACTTTTTAAAACTGACTCCACTCAACATAAAAATCAATGAACACAATCAGTGAAGCATCTTTGTACTTGATTTTTCATTTGAAACAATTCCAGAATAATAATAACTATAGGTTTGATTGCAGATGAGTCTGACTGAAAAATGTTACGATTTCAATAAAGTCTGTTCGGTTTAGACTAAAACTGTGAAAAACTGCAACAAAGGCTCATTTAAATATAGTAAGATCCAATTTCAGTAATATAACAAGTATAAATAAGATGTCCATCAATTTTGTTGGTAATTTTCAAAGCTTTCCACTAAATAATCTGCAATCTTCTGAAGTATTTGAAAACCATATATACTCTACAGCAGGGATTCTCAAAATGGGAGTCGGGACCCCTCAGGGTTATTACATGGGAGGGTTGCGAGCTGTCAGCTTCCACCCCAAACACTGCTTTGCCTCCACATTTATAATAGTGTTAAATATGTAAAAAAGTGTTTTTAATTTACTGGGGGCGGGTTGCACTCAGAGGCTTGCTATGTGAAAGGGGTCATCAGTACAAAAGTTTGAGAACCACTGCTCTACAGTTATTTTGTCTGCTATTTAGAGAATAAGTGTAGCTTGCTTTCCGCTATTAGTCTGTGCTAGTATTTTTATTGTTGACTGTACTGTGGCTGGTGTAACAGAGCCTTTGTTGTGATCAAATTTTTTCCACATGGACTATAGTGGGGTTATGCTGGTGTAAATGAGGGCATAATTTGACTGTTACTTTAAGGACTATGGGCCAGACCCTCAGCTAGTGTAAATTGGTATGGTTCCATTGAGTTTAGCTGAGGATCTGGCCACGTGATTTGTAAATTTTTCATTGGGGTTTACCTATTTGCAAATTGGGCTTGTGCAAAGGTATACATGTACTTTTGAAAATCTGCTCTTAAAGGTCGAGAGACTAGCTAGAATGTTGATTATACTGGTGCAAATAAGGTCAAAGGCACTGAGGAGAAAAGTAGCCAAATTCTGCTTTTCCCCCTCTATGCAAACTGAAAAAAAAATTGTTTTCTAAACTGAATGAATCATAAAATTTTACAAAAGTGGCCTCTAAATATGCACTCTCTAGTTTTGTGCTTGCAGCTTTAGGTAGCCAAGGTTTTATGCAGTTCAGATTTTGGATTTTTACAAGCAAATGTAATTTGTACAAACTGAGGAGTTAGATGTCTATCCAAGCAAAAGAGCACAAAAGCTTGCTATACAGTTTTAGATCTATAATGTTAGAGGGAGTTACCCTCAGCAAAGACTCTGGCCCAGAGGCTGGACTGAGCCTGCTTTGAAGATTTGACCCTATATAAATTAGTGTAACATAGACAAAATGATTGCAGTGCATCTGGAGTATTTGTTTTATTTAGCAGTTCATTTGAACTTGTTCCTCCACATTCCTGGTATCAGCAACTAAAACCAGATACCCAGAAGAGCAGGCAGCAAACAACTGTACTGGTTTCACCACACTAATCTTAATTCCTTCATGTATACTTTAAAAAGGTCAACTATCCAAAACGCTTTTGTAATACATGCTCAACTATCCCAAACTCTGGCAAATATAAGGTAATATGAAATTAGCATGGAACTGAAGCAAGAGGCTTGATTAATCTGAATTTAGTGCCAGGTAGGGCAAAGATACAATGAAATGTACCTGGAAATTAATCTGAAGACATGCAATCTTTGTGATAATCATAATGATTCAAATGATCTCTTTCTGAAATTTCAAACTTAAGCCTGTACTTCTCCGATCTGTAATCAAGTGGGGGTGGGGGAAAGAGAAAACAGTGAGGCGGGTAACAGACAGGATTGGATTGCATTAGAATGGAATTTGCTTATTCCACTGATCCAATATAATATGCCACATTTGGATAAAAAGTAGTAAAGAGACAGTAAAGACATTTCCTTTCATTTAAGTTTATTGAACTCCATTGTATCAAGTTAGACATTAACTTTTAGGAATGCTTTACTGTGGCAGCACAAGACTGCCAAGCAAAGCTTGCCCTGCATTCATTTCTGATCTGACAGCAAAAATCATGGTTTTTTTTTAAAGTGGCCAGTTCATCTAAGGAGACACTGCACCATAAAAGCCTATATATGAAAGACTTTTAAAAGAAATATACACGTATTTTGTGCAACAGTTGCAGTTGGACAAAAATTCTGCAGTGTATGGAATTTCTTTATCAAATGAAAAATACATTGCACATCAATATTCCTTTGATGGTGAAAACAGCAAAATCTAAGCTTTAGATACTTTCCTTATTTCTTTCCAAATTATTTTTAAAAAACAATTTAAAATAAATGTATTAATACCCCCACTGTTTTCATTACCACAGGAATCCTAAACCTTGCTGATTTAACCCAAACCACGACAGCTACTTTTTGAAATAGACACCTATGTCTTAGTCATTACAGTCTAAGTAGAAAATAATGTGCTTTTTAAATTTTCAAAGTATTTAATATAACAGAACCTAGCAACTTGGAGGAACTAAAAATGTACAGGATAAATAAACCTCTACCTCGATATAATGCTGTCCTCAGGAGCCAAAAAATCTTACCACGTTATAGGTGAAACCACGTTATATCAAACTTGCTTTGATCCGCAGGAGTGCGCAGCCCTGCACCCCCCCAAGCACTGCTTTACCGCGTAATATTTGAATTTGTGTTATATCTAGTCGTGTTATATCGAGGTAGAGGTGTATTTACAATTGTTTAAATATATATTTGCATGAGAAACTATAATGACTTTTGCTCAGATAAAATTTGCTGTACTGGACAGTCCATGAAGTCTGGCATCCTGCCTCCAATAGTGGCCAATACTCAGTGTTCCAGAGCACATAGTGAAACTTCATGCTAATTTATAGTTTAGTATTTCGCCCCCTCCTCACCCCCGCACTGGGTTAAACAAACAAGTAGGGTAATATGTCTGTCCATTGTATAATGTTAAAATATACAACTAGGCATCCACTTAGTGTACTGCTCTGAGTCCTACAGTGAAATCTTGGCTCCATCAAAGTCAATAGCAAAATTTTCATTGAGTTCAATGGGACCAAGATTTCATTCTGTATAGGCTAAATTTGCAGATTCTGCTTTCTGTGATCCACAGGTTAAAAGGAGTGGAGAATTCATCCCTAAGTGTTTTTAAAATGGTGTTTGTATATTATAAGAGGGCTAAGTGGTGTTGTGGCATAGACTGTTAATCTAGAAGAGAAACTTAAATCTTGCTTATGACGTAAGTGGAAATGAATTTGGTGGCTTGATTGTAGACTTCCTTAGGGAAGTATCCACATCACAAAACCTCAGCATGGTGAACAGTCTTTATTCAGGAGAGCTCTGAAAGGAAAAGTTCTGCAGATTAAAACTGAATATATTAACAGAGCTGTTTGAAAAAAGTTTACAGAGTACCAGTCTGTGCTTGAGTCAAATTCTGGATGCCTGATACATGTAGTTGCATGCCTGAAATCCCATGGGCAGAAGGGGGGAACCTTGGGAGGAAAAAAGTCACTCTGATTTCTCTCTCTCTCAAAACCAATGGAGATGAGACACTATAGACACTTCATGACAGGACTATAGTAGGGTGTTGGCCATGGCCAACCTGTTTTTGATGTATGCCCTCAATCTAGCTATAGGTTTTAGCTTCCTGCCACCAATATGAGCAGGAATGAGCTATACAGGGGTTTGGTACCACTCAGAATAAAAGCATAAAAATGCCATCATTTGTGTGTGTGTGTGTGTGTGCGCACATGCATTTCAGTCAGAAAGAAGAATGTGATCTGAAGTCCATATCTAGTTAGTATTATTAGTTATTTCAAAAGCTTTATGTGCCTGCTCCTGCAGTCACTGAAGTCAATGATATACCTCCTATTGACTTCAAAGGTGCAGGATCAGACCCTAAATTAACCTCAGTTTTAGAAATTGCTCCAACATATATTTGTATAACATGCAGCTTGTTACGTCAACTCTCAAGCTTCCATTAGGAGGTTTTTTACTCTGTCATAAATACTGTCATAAAAAGCAAAGCATACTAAACCATTTATATCAGTGTTAAAGAACACCATAGGCTAAATTCTGACATGGTATAAGCAAACAAAAATTTGAACAAATTCTGTTACTTTTGTTTTCCTATCTCATGAACCCCTGCCCACTGACATAACTTGTCTTTTAGCTCTTTGCAGCTAGGATTGTCATTCACTATAGGTTTGTACAGCATGTAGCACAATGGGTCCTTGATTTAGGCATTACTATAATGTTATTAAATAACAAAGAATAAAAGTGGGTGTAATTCCTTTGAAGTCAATGTCGCGCCTACTTCACCAGCTCTGAATTTGGCTCTATTTGTCTGTTTAACCTACAAAAAGATCCAAAATTAAAGTTCAAACTCAGAACTGATATTATAATTAGCTGATCCCATTTTGTTGGTATAGCAACACATAGTCTATGTAATATCATGAACTGTTCTGAACTTCTGGAATCCTTATGTGGGGTGAGTTACAGAGCTGAATGTTTGAAGATGTATCTGCTTTTGTGAATATGAGTCAAATTTAAAAACACATTCCTTAATCCAGTATATTCAAACACTCTACAGGACAGACATCACGATGAGGTACAGTCCCGGATTCTGCCTTCATTTAAAACTGTGCAACCCCAATGAATTCAGTAGAATTGCACTGGTGTAACTCAGGGCAGAATTTGGTAAACAGTTTTAAACCTTCTAAAACCTATGTTAACTCTCAAGGCCAAATTCTCACCTTTTTTACACTGGTGTAAATCCCGAGGAACTGGGCTAGTCTGTATAAATGCTGCTGTAAATCAGAGCATGATTTGGCGCTAGGAGTGATGTGAAGATTAATTGGTTAGCATTTCTACAGTGCTTCAGGGTAAGTATACACAGCAATTGGGATGTGTGATTGTAACACATATAGACATAGGGTGACCAGACAGCAAGTATGAAAAATTGGGACGGGGGTGGAAAGGTTAATAGGAATCTATATAAGAAAAAGACCCAAAAATCGGGACATCTGGTCACCCTATATAGACATACCTGAGTTAGCTTTGACCTATCTAGTTACCCTCAGAGTTATAAAATGCAGTATAAGTAATAATTATTGTTCAATAAAAGCCAGATGCTCATAATCTGAGCACTGAATTATACATACTAGGTCTACCTGGTATGTCCAAAATCTTGCAAAATTTACCTCACAGTCACCAGTATTTGCTAGCATTCTTATTTTATCATAAGTAGTAAACTATAGAAAATTGAGTATGGTCACTATGTGTCTGACCATGCAACACTAAATACTGGATGGAAAGTCTTACCTCAGTGCAGTTCATGGTAGTAAGTACTACACCTGTGTTAGCTGGTGGGGGTGACTCAGCAGAAATAAGAACAGTAGTAAGTAACAAAGTCATTTTGATATCTTCATGTATGATTTGTATAATGACATAAAGAGAGTACACTTATAAAGTCTGCAGATGATACCAAGCTGAGAGGGGTTGCAAGCGCTTTGGAGGACTAGATTACAATTCAAAATGATGTTAACAAACTTGATAAATGTTCTGAAATAAATAGGATGAAACTCAATAAGGACAAATGCAGAGTATCACACTTAGGAAGGAATAATCAATTTCACAAATACAAAATGGGAAATGACTGCCTAGGAAGGAGTCCTGAAGAAAAAGATCTAGGGATTATAGTGGATCACAAACTAAATATGAGTCAATATAATCCTGTTGCAGGAGTGATGTAAGCAAGATATGAGAAATAATTCTTTCACTACTCAGCACAGATGAGGCCTCAGCTGGAGTAGTGTCTCCATTTCTGGGAACCACAATTTGGGAAAGATGTGGACAAATTGGAGAAAGTCCAGAAGAGAGCAACCAGAATGATTAAAGGTCTAGAAAACATGACATGAGGAAAGATTGAAAAAAAAGGGTTTGTTTAGTCTGGAGAAGAGGAGACTGAGAGGGGACATGGTAACAGTCTTCAAGTACATAAAAGGTTGCTATAAAGAGGAGGGTGATAAATTGTTCTCCTTAGCCACTGATGACAGGACAAAAAGTAATGGACTTAAGTTGCAGCAAGGGAGATTTAGGTTAGACATTAGAAAAATTTCCTAACTTTAAGTGTAGTTAAGTACTGGAACAAATTACCTAGGGAGGTGTTAGAATTTCCATCATTAGAGGCTTTTAAGAACAACTTAGACAAACACCTGTGAAGGATGTTCTAAATAATATTTAGTCCTGCCTCCATGCAGGGGACTAGAGTAGATAACCTACTTAGGCCCTTTCTAGTCCTATATTTCTATGATTCTGTGATTCAGCAGGTTCCCTTACCTCAGTCCCTGCATAATTTAGAACGGGATGTCAAACATTCAGGCTGCAGAATGAGTTTGGCTTGCTTGATGCATCTGCGTTTATGTGGTCGAGAATCCCACTGTTCATTAAAAATAGGTGAGTTCTAGTTACATGGTAGCACCAAAAAAAAAAAAAAGCTTTCTGATGTGAACTAACTGAAGCATTGATGTCTTACTGAATCTGCAGAAAGCTTCAAACGTCTCAGATGTGTGAACAATTCTGTCCTTTAGCAGTCTCATGAAAATGTCAACTTTGAAGTCCAGTGATGATGCTTCAGCACAGGCTCTGGCTTCCTCATTTCCCCAGAGTGCTTGACCTCCACTCCTGCCCCCTCCTCCCCAGCACCTCCTGCACGCTGCTGAATAGCTGATCCACGGTGGGCAGGAGGCACTGGGAGGGAGGGAGGGAGGGAGGGGGAAGAGCTGATCGGCAGGACCACCGGCGGGCAGGGAGGGAAGGGGAGGAGATGATCGGCGGGGGCCACCAGTGGGTGCTGAGAACCCACGGAGTCAGAGCCTATGTGCTTCAGTGTCAACATTAACTGTTTTATTGCTGAACATTTTAATGGCTGAAATGGGAAGGTGGGTAGCAGTGAAGTCCAACAGAAAGTGGGAACTGGAAGTTGTTGAAGGAAGGAAAGGCAGTGGGAGAGACAAAAGAGACTTACAAAGAGAGGAAAGAGGGAGAGAAGCAAGAAGAGGAAGATGGTAAAGGAAGAACAGATAGAAGTAGGTATAGCCCATAACTGAACCATATTAATTGTGACGATAAGGTACTGAACAAATACACAATAATAAATAACAAAAAGTTTAGTTACTACATAAAGGCCAGATTCTCTCCTGAATCTTTGTGCAAATCTTCCTGTGATGTGGTATACAAACCCCACACTTGGCAATAAGAGGTCAAGGAGCTGCTCTGGGCAAAGCCAGACCCACCCTACACAACCTTCAAGAGGTGCACAGACTGGAAGAGGCATTAAATGGAAGCAGGACAGCTCACTTGGGGGCAGGCCAGAGAAGGGAGAGGACTTTTCACTTACAGTTCCTGAGGAAAGGTCTGAGGGAAGGCAGGGTCTTTCTCTCTCTCTCTCTCTCTCTTTCTCTCTCTCAGTGTCCTGAAGGTCCCTTCCTAAGGGAAGGGAGGGCCTGCTTCTGATAGACCCTTAAAGGGAGACATTTCCCACTCTCACATACTAACCCAGTTTGTTTGTGTCAATTCCCCGTGTTTTATTTATGGATAGCCTGAAAGGGGAGAGGCTTGGAACTGACCTGGCTGGAGGGCTAACCACAGGAGGCAGCTGTTGCCTCAAGTGAGAGAGAGCTGCCATGCCAACCTGGCCACAAAGAGGTGCCAAATGGTGAGTTGACCCCTTTTGCATGTCCTGTTACAACTCGAAACTTTGGACACTACAGGGGTGGTAGGAAGAGGCCCAGGGAGGGCAGCCTTCAGGTGATTCTGGGTGTCAAACCCTTTGGTCGCCCTCATACCCCACCCATGTTGAAGGGTCTAGCCTCCTGACCACTAGGCAACACTCCTAATGAGAGACAACCATCACACTCCCATTGACATTTGTAGGAGTTCTGATGTGGATGGAGGGTAGTATGTAGTCATAAATTTATACCCCTGACCATTGATCATTATTAAAAATTGAATGAATCCTTTAACATGGAAAAAGTTTGAAACTCCTACCTTCCCTCAGCTCTTCCACCAGCTCCAGGTATCCCTACTGATACGCAGCAATGTACTGCTCACTTTTCACTCCACAGAGAAGTTAACCACCCATGCATGCACAGCAGATCCTGTCGTCTCTTAGGTAAACTTACAAGCTTAGCAGAAAGAATCTAGTCTGAACATCCAGCCTAGAACTTCCAAAGGTTGATAACTCTGAAATCAAAACCAATTGTCTCTGCAACAAGCAAAAGACACTTCCAAATGTCAAAGGAAAATTCACTTTCACGGAGAAACCAAGCATGGAATGTTTCAGCCCTAAAGGTAAACGTTTCAGAAAGTTATGAATAATTGAAAATGAAGGTTATAATGGAAACTTTTATATAACCTTGACCATAGAAATTGCTGTCACCCCAACTAAAATAAACACACTGTATCCAGTTCTGATCTACTGTCTTGTATCTATTTGGACAAAATAGCTTTTTCTCCTTTGAGATCTAAATTAAAATATGCTAATCTTATATTCCAAGTAAATATGGCAATATTTCCAAACATTGCTGATGTAAATCCCATTGTCTTCCTGTATTTTAATAATAATATATTGGATAAAATGAGAGAGAAGTTAGAAGCTATTTTTGATGGCGATAATAGAATACGCAGCCAATGGAGTCTCTTCAACTTTTTCAGAGGAAAAAGGAAACGGGTCCTTGAGAAGTATAGGTGTGACAAACTATATCTTTGAAGAGTCAGATTTGGATTTAGAGCTAATTTTTAATTAACAACATTTTCTCAGCAACAGTATGGTTAGATTATCTTAAATACAAAGATATGTATGTACCCTTCCAAAATTTAATTTCCTCTGTAGAAGTTACTTATAAACCTCCTAGAATTTAATAGAGAATAATATTCCTACTATAGAATTCTATAGGTTGGTTTTAAAATTCTATATCAGTGCTATCATTCCATCTTAAATTCCATGGGATTTTTCCAGAAGGTAATTTCCAAGTAAATTTAATCTTTCTGAATGGCAGGAAGAACAAAATACATGTCTTGCAGTTAATTCAGTAAATAAAAATATTGCTTGCGCATGCAGGGGTGTAATCAGGAAGGCCAAAGCACAATTGGAGTTGCAGCTAGCAAGGGATGTGAAGGGTAACAAGAAGGGTTTCTACAGGTATGTTAGCAACAAGAAGAAGGTCAGGGAAAGTGTGGGACCCTTACTGAATGGGGGAGGCAACCTAGTGACAGATGATGTGGAAAAAGCTGAAGTACTCAATGCTCTTTTTGCCTCAGTCTTCACAGACTAGGTAAACTCCCAGAGTCTTGCACCGGGCAGCATAGTATGGGGAGGAGGTGACCAGCCCTTTGTGATGAAGTAATAGGTTAAGCACTATTTAGAAAAGTTAGACATGCACAAGTCCATGGGGCCAGATGCAATGCATGCAAGGGTGCTGAGGGAGCTGGCTGATGTGATTGCAGAGCCATTGCCCATTATCTTTGAAAATTCGTGGTGATTGGGGAGGTCCCGGATGATTGGAAAAAGGCAAATATAGTGCCCATCTTTAAAAAAGGGAAGAAGGAGAATCCAGGGAACTACAAACCAGTCATCCTCACCTCAGCCCCTGGAAAAATCATGGATCAGGTCCTCAAGGAATCCATTTTGAAAGACTTGGAGGAAAGGAAGGAGATCAGAAACAGTCAACATGGATTCACCAAGGGCAAGTCATGCCTGACCAACTTTACTGCCTTCATGATGAAATAACTGGCTCTGTGGATATGGGGAAAGCAGTGGGTGTGATATACCTTAACTTTAGCAAAGCTTTTGATACCGTCTCCCACAGTATTCTTGCCAGCAGGTTAAAGAAGCATGGATTGGATGAATGGACTATAAGGAGGATAGAGAGCTGGCTAGATTATTGGGCTCAACGGGTAGTGATCAACGGCTCAATGTCTAGTTGGCAGCTGGTATCAAGCAGAGTGCCCCAGGGGTCTGTTCTGTGGCCGGTTTTGTTCAACATCTTCATTAATGATCTGGATGATGGGATGGATTGCACCCTCAGCAATTTCACAGATGACACTAAGCTGGGAGGAGAGGTAGATACGCTGGAGGGTAGGGATAGGGTCCAGAGTGACCTAGACAAATTGGAGGTTTGGGCCAAATGAAATCTCAGGTTCAACAAGGACAAGTGCAGAGTCCTGTACTTAGGACAGAAGAATCTCATACACTGCTACAGGCTGGGGACTGACTGGCTAAGTGGCAGTTCTGCAGAAAAGGACCTGGGGATTACAGTGGATGAGAAGCTGGGTATGAGTCAACAGTGTTTCCTCGTTGCCAAGAAGGCTAACGGCATATTGGGCTGCATTAGTAGAAGAACTGCCAGCAGATCGAGGGAAGTGATTATTCCCCTCTATTCAACACTGGTGAGACCACATCTGGAGTATTGTGTCCAGTTTTGGGCCCCCCACTAGAGAAAGGATGTGGACAAATAGGAGAGAGTCTAGTGGAGGGCAACAAAAATGATTAGGGGGCTGGGGCACATGACTTATGAGGAGAGGCTGAGAGAACTGTACTTATTTAGTCTTCAGAAGAGGAGAGTGAGGAGGAATTTGATAGCAGCATTCAACTACCTGAAGAGGGGGCTGTTCTCAATGGTGACAGATGACAGAACAAGAAGCAATGGTCTCAAGTTGCAGTGGGGGAGGTATAGGTTGGATATTAGGAAAAACTATTTCTCTAGGGGAGTGGTGAAGCACTGAAATGGGTTACCTAGAGACTGAAAGGTTTTTAAGGACCAGTTTGACAAAGATCTGGCTAGGATGATTTAGTTGGGGTTGGTCCTGCTTTGAGCATAGGTTTGGACTAGATGATCTCCTGAGATCCCTTCCAACCCTAATTTTCTATGATTCTATGATAATGCTGTAATAGAAAAATCTTCATTATTTTGTTTCCCTGCACGTTCAACTTTTCAGTGCTGTTCCTGCTAACTTTCATACTAACAAATTGTTGCTTAGAATACTGGCATGACCTTTGATGTGACTTGCGAGATTGTTTCACTATTCCTTTTGAATATGCAATAGCAAGTTATTGCATGCTTAGGGTCACATTGTCAAGTGTGCCCTCAGTTTTTTTAAATATACACACAATTTTTCTTGCAATTTGTGGGTCCAATATTGCATGCAAAGGGTAGGATGAAATTTTGCATTAAAATTTCATTTGTATTTGCAAATTATAGGGCATGCACTAAAGTTTGTGGGAATAAAATGGGATGCAATCCAAAATTAGGCATTTAAAATTAATTCTTAGAAAAATTTAACCTATAAAGAATTATGTGGCATTTGAAAACATATGTAAGATCAGGAGGAAAGGGAGATGAAATTGTGATCCTATCAGTTTTTTCAACATCCCTTTAAATTATTTCTTCTGGTGGAGTCTAATATAATTTCAGTAAAATGCCTGAAAATTCAGATTTTTTTCCTGATCAGCCTATTGATTGGGATTACCTTATTTTGAACCAGCAGTTTAAATTGTCTTAACTAGAAAATTATTCCCTAACAGAGAAATGGCAACTTTTTTCCCCCCATAAAACCAAATTCTGAAACCTTCTATTTAGGTCAGTCTCAGTCCTATCTTGGGCAAAATACCCACTGATTTCAGACAGTTTTGCCTGAGTAAGAACTTAATTATTTGGCCCACAGAAGAGACTTCTGAACTTCCTTAATGTTCTAGACCTCATCACTAACCATTTCTCTTTCCCCCACATTCCCTGTTTCAAAATGGGTTTAGTCACAACAGACGTTTTCATCTTTGTTTTATTCATCTTCTGACCTACATAGGACTAGTTCTAACACAGAGGTCATTAACCCTTAAAGTTTTCCATAGTTTGTGGGGTTTTTATGATCATTCTATTTGGAGTGTAAGTCACATTCAAGTTGTGAATGGCTGGAACATCAGGGCAAGCTAGCTACAGTTGTGTTAGAAAAGAGTTATCAAAATGAATATACAGTTATAAGGAAGATGTTGTTACAACCATCTCAACCGAAACCATCCACATGACAACATAAGCCCTAACACATCACCGAGTTGTGCAACTTAATCATAAAAGAAAATGGAATAAACCCATCAGCAATCAGCCAGAGATATGACCATTGAAGTCAATGGCATGGCTCCTATTGACTTTAATAGAAGAACAGCAGACCCATCATAAGCACGGTGTCCAGTAATAAGTGTTTGCAGGGTCAGACCCCTAGATTGTAAACACCTCTTTGCATGAATCATGTATGTATTGAAGAGTCCTGAATGCAGAAAGTGCCTGATAAAGCCCACTGAAATAGAAGGAAAGACTCCCATTTACTTCAATGAGTCTTGGATTAAGTCCTAATAGTTTTTAGACCTCTCTCTACATATAATAAGTGCTTCTTGGGGAGGGGGAGGGGCTATGAAAATATATTGATTGATTTATTGTGTTCTGTTGACCATTACAGTGTTACTATGCATACAATACAAAATGAAAAGATGATAAGTTAAAGTAACTATATGTGCTTGGAAGATAATTAAGAGTTAATAATTTCCTTGTTTACTTTTCTAATTACCAGAAGGTAGGGAACTTAAGCCTTCCAAATGTTGATGTTTTAAAAGTAAAAAGGGGTGGGCATATCAAAATAGCCTTGTGAACAAATGAAAAATTTTGCTTTGTTGACATTTTAAAAAGACAGTTCAACTGCTTCAAATTCAGTTTAATATAATGTTGTTAAAAGTCACCCCGGATCAAAATATAGCTATGCTATGTTTTAGCACAAAACAAAATTGAAAAAGGCAGAAAACTGTAAAAATCCTAAACAATATAATTTATTGTGAAAATGCTGAGATCATTATCTGTAGTACTGGCATTGTATTGGGTTCTATGGAGTGAAGAGATTTGTATGTGTTAATATGGTGTCATGCACATTATGAAATTTAACTAACTAATTTTTACTTAATTCCTAATAATTTCTTAGGGCCTGATCCTATTCACAATGACATCAATGGCAAAACTCGGTTTTATGTTGACTTTGATGGTACTTAGGGAGCAATCCTGCTATGCTGTCTGTCCAAAAATTGGTTGTTTATAAATGTATCAGGTAGGGGGTTTAGAGAGGCACTAACCTTTCAGAGCTAGGATGAGGCTTCTTACATATCTAACTTTTTAATACACAAGAGAATAGAGCAGATGCCCATTGAGAGCTGATCTACATCCAAAGAGAGGCAGACCAACATCAGCCCACCAAAGG
The DNA here is from genome assembly GCF_016161935.1 of Mauremys reevesii. Classification (NCBI taxonomy): domain Eukaryota; kingdom Metazoa; phylum Chordata; order Testudines; family Geoemydidae; genus Mauremys; species Mauremys reevesii. The sequence goes on from NC_052623.1 coordinate 336,340,645, forward strand.
CTGGGTAAGGCTAACCAAGCTTATTTAAATAGACTTCCAGTTTCTGTTAGGGTTGCCAGGCATCCAGTTTTTGACAGGAACGCCCAGTCGAAAAGGGACCCAGTCGAAAAGGGACGCTTGGCCACGGCGCCAGCAGGGCAGGCAGGTCCGTGCCTGGCTCCACACAGCTCCTGGAAAGTGGCTCCTGGGAAGTGGCTGGCATGTCCCTCCAGCTCCTAAGTGGAGGGGTGACTAGGGAGCTCTGTGCACTTTCCCTCCTGCCCCCACAGGTGCCACCCCCACAGCTCCCATTGGCTTCCGGCCTACCTAGGAACCAGAGGGACATGCTGGCTGCTTCCTGAGAGTCAAGTGGACTTCCTCCATCCTTGGGAAATGATGGGGTCACCTGAGGTCAGCACTGCCCAGAATCTGCACCCCAAACCCCCTCCAACAGGCCAACTCCCTTCCCCATCTCTGAGCCCCCTCCCACACTCCAAACCCCTTGGCCTCAGCCTAAAGCCCCCTCCTGCACCCCAAACCCCTCATTCCCAGTCCCATCCCAGAGTCTGCACCCCCAGCTGGAGCCCTCATCCTCTCCCACACCCCAACCCCCTGCCCCAGACCTGTGAAAATGAGCGAATGAGCGAGGGGGTTGGGGAGGGTGAACGATGGAGGGAGGGGGAATGGAGTAAGCAGGGGCCAGGGCCTTGGAGAAGGGGCGGGGCAGGGGCAGGGCCTTGGGAAAAGGACGGGGCAGGAGTGTTTGGTTTTCTGCAATTAGAAAGTTGGCAACCCTAGTTTCTGTTCTGCCTACAGGGGTGGCTCCAGGCCCCGGCACACCAAGTGCGTGCTTGGGGCAGCAAGCCGCGGGGGCGCTCTGCCAGTGCCGCGAGAGCGGCAGGCAGGCTGCCTCCGGCGGCTTGCCTGTGGAGGGTCCACTGGTCCCGCGGCTTCGGAGGTCCGCCGAAGCCGCGGGAGCAGCGGATCCTCCGCAGGCAAACTGCCGGAGGCAACCTGCCTGCCATGCTTGGGGCAGCAAAATCCCTAGAGCCGCCCCTGTCTGCCTACAAAGTGCGGGTAGGCAGATTAGAACTCTCTTCCTGCAGAGATTAAACAAACAAAAGAAAGAAAACAAATTCAAAAGGGAAAATGAATTTGGAGTTTGTTAGCCTCTACAATCTGTTTTGGCTACATATTTGATTTTCTGTATATATAGGCTCTTCCCCCAGCACTTTCATCCTTTCTGAAGGACTCATCCTGGAATGCAGCAGTTACAAGTGTTTCCGCAATGTTGAAACTGGGATTTTCCATGCATATTATTTGCAACAGTGATGTGGGATTTTTGCAAGATTGTTTGTGTGTCTCTGCCTGTGCAAATCATTGCTTCAGAATTTTGCACCATCCTCATAAAAGAAAACTGAACACAATCCTACCACCATGAATTAGCCAAAAACAACATCTAGAATATCAAAGTTTTGATGGACCCAGGATCATTCAGTCTTTATTTTCCCATGACTGCACTACTACCGGGACTGGCAGCATTTGGTAGCTATAGAAACAATCACAGAATCTGGATCCAGCTTACAGAATTTTTGTTCAGACTAGAATCTCCAGGCAACAATCAATGATGTCCCACTCCCCTTCTCTTGTAGGGCCTGACTGAGTACAAATAGCAGCTATGTCATGTAGTGGATCCAGAAAGAAGGCTGATCATGGCCTGCTTGCTTCTTCTGAAAGCAGCAGTGGATTCTAGGACCAAGAGATGTCTGCTCCCTCATTGTGATGGTAGGCAGTAGGTTAGATAAAAATTTTTTACAGAAATATGCTTGCAGTTGACATAGAGAACTCTGGGCCCTATCTATAATTTCAGTACCTATAGTTATAACTGGACATAGAGGGAACTTGAGAAGTCATCTAGTCCATTAGCCATGACCCAATATACCTAGACCATCCTGACAGGTGTTTGTTTAACCCAGGAATGGGCAACTTTAAGGTAGCAGAGAACCCCAAGATCCACTAAAACCCTTTGGCAGGGCATGCAGGGAAAAAACCAAACACAATAAAAAAAATGAGAGATTGAGCCAGGTCACTGTTGTGAATTAGTGTGTCTATGCTAGATTACTAAAGTCCTCATTTTCAGAAGTGCAGAGTTCACAGAACTCCTAATGAAGTCAATGGAAGCTGTATCTGCTCAGCACTTCTGAAAATCAGGCCCCCTTGCCTTTAGGATCTCATCTCCTCCATAGAAAACTGTTAGGCCCAACACCTAAGCTTGTGCAAATGGAACTTAGACAACCACTTCTATGATATTCTTCCTCCACAGACCACTGCTTAGGTTTGAACAATGTTTTTTGTAAACCTCTTTGTCTGCCCATCCTTGCTGGATGAATAGTAACTCTAAGTGCCTGTACACACTACCCCTTGTATAGGTATAACTTATGTTGCTCAGGGGTGTGGATAAGCCACCCCCTGAGGCCTGGTCTACACTACGACTTTAGGTCGAATTTAGCAGCATTACCTCGATTTAACCCTGGACCCATTCACACAACTAAGCCCTTTTTTTCGACTTAAAGGACTCTTTAAATTGATTTCTTTATTCCACCTCCGATGAGGGGATTAACGCTGAAATCAGCCTTGCCAGGTCGAATTTGGGATAGCATGGACACAATTTGATGGTATTGGCCACCGGGAGCTATCCCAGAGTGCTCTGTTGTGACCGCTCTGGACAGCGCTCTCAACTCAGATGCACTGGCCAGGTAGATAGGAAAAGGCCCGTGAACTTTTGAATTTCATTTCCGGTTTGGCCAGTGTGTTTGCAGAGCTCATCAGCATGATGTGCACATTGCCGGGGCACATTGCCTGGCCTGTACTTTGTGAGAAGTCTATGACCATGTCCCTCTCGTCACCGCGCTGCCGTGGCCTCCTCGCCTGGTTTTGCTTGAAACAATTGTCTGCCGTTGCTCTGACGGAGGGAGGGGTAACTGTCGACATGGCTTACAGGGAATTAAAATCAACAAAAGGGGTGGCTTTGCATTAAGGAGAAAAACAAATGTCACACAGAATGGCCCCTTCAAGGATTGAACTCAAAACCCTGGGTTTAGCAGGCCGTTGATTTCACAAAACAAATCGGGCCAATTTCTTATTTTGATCGATCTATCTTTTACATCTTAGGCTGGCAGCGGATGGTGCAGTACGACTGCAAGCCATCGTCATTTCCTGGGTGCTCAGCAGAAGATGTTGCATTACGATTGCTAGCCATCATCATCTCCTGGCTGCTCACCAGAAGACGGTGCAGTAGGACTGCTAGCCATCGTCATCTCCTGGGTGCTCGGCAGAAGATGGGAATGACCTGGCTGAGTAACTCCCATGTCTGCCCAGGTGCCCCTGACCGATCTCACCAAGGAACCCAGGAATATGATGACGATGGCTACCAATCGTAATGCACCGTCTGCTGCCAAAAGGCAATGAGCTGCTGCTGCGTAGCAATGCAGTCCCATGTCTGCCAGCACCCAGGAGACGTATGGTGACAGTGAGCTGAGTGGGCTCCATGCTTGCCGTGGTATGGCATCTGCTCAGGTAACCCAGGAAAAAAGGCCCAAAATGATTGTCTGCCGTTGCTTTCATGGGTGGGGGGAGGGGCGGCTGATGACATGTACCAGAACCACCCGTGACACTGTTTTTGCCCCATCAGGCATTGGGATCTCAACCCAGAATCCCAATGGGCAGCGGAGACTGCAGGAACTGGGGGATAGCTACTCACAGCTACCCACAGTGCAACGCTCCAGAAGTCGACGCTAGCCTCGGTACTGTGGATGCGGTCCGCCGACTTAATGCACTTAGAGCATTTTGTGTGGGGACACACACAATCAACTGTATAAAAACTATTTCTAAAAAACCAACAACTATAAATTCGACCTAATTTCGTACTCTGAGTGATGTAAGTTACACCAATCTAAGTGCCAGTGTGGACAGCGCTGTCAGTGGGAGAGCTTCTCCTGCCGACACAACTACCAGAGGTGGATTTATTATGCTGATGGGAGAGCTCTCTCCTGTTGGCATAGCACCAGATGTGCTGCTGTACCGCTTCTACTGTAGACTTGCCCTAAGTCTCATCCCCGCTGGGATATCTGTTCAGTATGAAATGGAACAAATAAAACTAATTTAATTGCCTTTTCTATAGCAAAGCTGAGGTTTGCTGCCCTGTGAGAATCTCACTATATCACAGGATTTATCAGTCATGCATCGACTGGCCTGCAAGCATTTCTAGAACATGTACTGGAAATCTGTATTGGACTATAATTTAACCAAAGTGATCTCTAGACAGTAACTGCTATGAGCTCCTCTATATAGCAGCACTTCTAATTCATCCTCTTTGTATAAAGAATCTATTTTTGGTGCCTTATGGGAGTTTGAAAAACAACAATGTGAGCATCTCCTGTTGAAAAAAGCAGAATAACCTGGCTGTAATTTTAAAGTTGCTGGTATCCAGCTGAACTGTAGTAACTGTGTATATAAGCATTTCCATTATACAATGTGAAGCAACTGGGTTGTGTTTTGAGATAGCAATGGCCAAAAATAGTATTTTGACTGGCTTCAAATAATTTGCACTCCTTTAACCTAACTTTTAAAATTAAATTTGACAGGATAATGATACATAGAGGTGTGTAAACTAGGTTTTTTCTCTCAAATTTTTAAACAGATGAAATATTCATCTGTAAAAATGGTCAGTAAAATATTCTTTCATTAATAATGATGCATTAAAAAAATTTTTTAGACTTTATTGTGTATTTTGGAGCCCTTGCATTAATGCATTAAGTGACAGTAGTAGGACTTGACATATTAATGCAGGAACAGCTTTATAAGATACAATATATACCATTCATTTCTGTATAGGTATGGATAATATACTCTTATAATCATTTTGAACTATAGTGTCATTGTATGGTATTCTCCTTGGGACAAATCCTGCAGTCTTTACCCAGGCAAGCTCCCACTGAAGTAAGTCAAGAGGAGTTTTACAAAGAAAAAGACAACCACCACTTCAGTCCATGCAGCAGTATGCAAGAGTGTGTTGATTCTTATGTTCTGTTCTTGGCTCTACTTCTAATTCTCTTTGTGCCTTGACAAAGTAAAAAAATGTCTTTGTGGCTCAGTATTCCCATCTGTAAATTGGATATAATACCCATCCCATAGGAATATTCAGATTAATTAATGTATGTAAAATGTTTTGAGATTCTCAGATGGAAGGTGCAATATAAGCAAGGCCCTGTTTTCTACAGCAAGCTCAACCTAAATTCTGCAACCAGAAATGCAAATTATTATACTTCTTTATTATTGTTGGAGATAGGTATAAAATCAAGTCCAAGACGCAGGTGCACCTAAACTTTGGAAAAGTTAGATCCGGATTGGGATTTTGCTGGTTGGGCACATCTATTAGTTACAATTATTATTATGACAATTGCTCTTTACAAATGTTAAAAATATATAGTGGTAGACTTCAAGTTTCTCTGCTTTTGTTAGTTTAGTATTGACATGCTGAACACTGATGTGTTGTTTGTACTCATGGGACATTAGCCTTATTGCACTGCACTTACTTTCAATTGAACACCAAAATCATAGAATCATAGAATCGTAGGACTAGAAGCAACCTTGAGAGGTCATCTAGTCCAATCCCCCGCACTCATGACAGGACTAAGTATTGTCTAGACCAGGCTTTCTCAAACTTCATTGCACCTCTGACAACAAAAATTACTACACAACCCCAGGAGAGGAGACCGAAGCCTGACCCCCAGCTGAGCCCGGCTGTCCTGGGTGTAGGGGCCAGAGCTCAAGCCGTACCACTCCAGACAGGGGGGCCAAAGTTGAAACCCAAGGGCTTCAGCCCCAGGCAGGGGGCCTGTAACCTGAGCCCCATCGCCCAGGGCTGAAGTTCTCAAGCTTCAGTTTCGGCCCTGGGCAGTGGGGCTCAGGCTTCAGCCCCGGGCCCCAGCAAGTCTAAGCCAGCCCGGGCAACCCCATTAAAATGGGGTTGTGCCCAACTTTGGAGTCCAGACCCACAGTTTGAGAATCTCTGATCTAGACCATCCTTGACAGGTGTTTGTCTAACCTGCTCTTAAAAATCTCCAGTGATGGAGATTCCACATTGCATTTATTCCAGTGCTTAACTACTTGATAGTTTTTCCTAATGTCCAAATTAAACCACTATTGCTGCAATTTAAGTCCATTGCTTGTTGTCCTATCCTCAGAGGTAAAGGAGAACAATTTTTTTGGCCGCTTGGGGAGGCAGAAAACCTGCATGTTAGTCTGGATCTGTAAAAAGTGACAAAGAGTCCTGTGGCACCTTATAGACTAATAGACGTATGGGAGCATAAGCTTTCGTGGATGCCACCCATGAAAGCTTATGCTCCCATACGTCTGTTAGTCTATAAGGTGCCACAGGACTCTGTCACTTTTTACATTTTCTAGACCTGTAATCATTTTTGTTGCATGTAAGACTTCTGTCCATAGCTATGCTACGTATGAACCACCCATGGCACTCGGAAGTGGTTAAGTCAAACTTTAATGTTCTTTACAATTAATTGTTAGAATCTTACATTTGGAGCACAGTACTTTGAATTTAACAGAACTAGACAAAATGCTCAAAGGAAAACTTCAAACTGTGTGAAAACCACCAGATTTTAAAAATTTTATAGACTCAAAACTCAAACCATATTCTAAGACATATAAACACCTTCATTAAGAAGTGCAACCCTTTCAAGCAAACCTGGAGCCAGGTTTGCTCAGCCCAGTCATGTGAAATTCTCAGTTTCATATATGGTTGTAGTTAAAATGGGCCTGAACCTAGATCCCACCTAGATTAAGCTCCTTAACATTCAAGGAATTGGGATCTGGGATTTTGGCTCAGTAGATTAAAGAGACAGAAGACCTGATTCTTTACTCTATTATGCCAGTTTTTCATCAGTGTAACTTTGTTGACTTCAGTTAATACAGTCTGTAAGTATATCTTGGCACATTTTCAGGGCTTGAACCTGCTCCCATTGGAATCACTGGCAAAATTACCATTGACTTCAATAGGAGCAAGATCAAACGATGAGGTGACAATTACTTTGTAGTAATGCTCTGTTTGTTTTAGTATCTGTTTGTGTGGATCTGGACGTAGTCACATTTTCCATATTTCTGCTGCCAATTACATGTAGTGTTCTCTGGTAGAAATTGTAGTTCAAAATGTTCATCTATAGTAGCTCCTACTGATTCCAGGGCCGCCCGGGGGGGGGGGGTAAGAGGGGCAATTTGCCCCAGGCCCTGGGCACCACAGGAGCCCCCATGAGAGTTTTTCAGGGCCCCTGGAGCGGAGTCCTTCACTCGCTCCGGGGGCCCCGGAAAACTCTCGTGGGGCCCGGGCCCCCGGAGCTTCTTCCGCTCCGGGTCTTTGGCGGCGAGGGGTCCTTCCGCTCTGGGGCGGAAGGACCCCCCGCCGCCGAATTACCGCTGAAGCGGGACCCACCGCTGAAGTGCCAGGTCTTCGGCGGTAATTCGGTGGCAGGTCACGGAGCAGAAGGAACCCCTGCCACTGAATTATCACCAAAGTGGGGGGCCCCCCGCTGCCAAAGACCACAGGCCCCCTGAATCCTCTGGGCGGCCCTGTCTGATTCCTGTTGTCAACTAGGTTTAGGTGAAAGAGTAACAGGGTTATTGAGCTACTGGTTCCTGGGACCTTGGTGCTCAGTAAAAAAAAAACAAAAAAATCCAGCAGAAGGATTCTAGTAGATTCTGCTGGAATTTCCAGGAGGGCTGTCCTTACCTATAGCCAAATATGAGTTTCTACTTGTGACATTTTATCTACTAACTGTCTTATTCTGACAGGCTTCCTAACCATTTCTTGAGTGCCTATTTACCATACAATACACTAATATAATAGTTGCTTGTGTGAAATTAACTGTCTAAACAGCATATCTAACATAGGATATGTACTGTGCTACAGGAAATAAAAGTAAAACCTATTTGCTTCTTATTTCTCATATCCTTTTGTGACTGTTGCAGTCACAAAGTACCAGTACTCCAGTACTGCTATGCACTTCACCAATTCTCACTGCAGTATGTCTTGACATGTGGCATGACTCTCAGTGGAGTGAAAGATATAACTTATCTTAGGTGTTTGTCCTCCATTGCAAAAACAGTGTGCAATGTACCTTTAGCTTCCTTGAGAGGTCTGACAGGTATTAGTGTGCTGCAGTGCACTCTCTCTCTCCGTTTTTTGTATAATTTCTCTTACATGGTGTACTGAAAGAGTCTAGTAAAATGAACATATTACTGTACTTCTGTGCTGAATTATACTTTGCTTGCTTAGAATATAGGATATTTCATTTAATATCTGTCACAGATCGACAAACTACATTTATAGATGAGTGTAGTTTATTCATCAGTTCATAGCCACAAAGGCCCCTGGAGAGCACTAGATATCCAGATGGCACTAAGTGTTGGATTTTGCATTTTGATCCTTGAGGTGGCTGACGGATGTATTTTTTAAAAAATCACATGTAGACAGACAGCTTCCCATTGCCTACGCATCTGGCAGTGCATCATGTACACTGTTTATTCCAGCAAGTACATACAATATATTGCACTTATGAAATGTGCCCCGCTGCAGCAAGAGTTTGGGTGACATACAGATTCCAATTCCTCTGCTCCACTCTCTTCACTCCATCCCCACTAAAATGTAAAATATTCTATTATGCTTAATCATTAACTTAATTTCTTTGCATTTGGCAGACTGTCTGACAACCTCAGAGTTATTAATATTGTTTGTATTGTGTGACTTCCATATACTATAAAAGATGAGTTTGAATGGCAAAGCTTATCAGGAAAGATCAGGAGACACTCAGGTTCCTAGTGAGTGTATCTTAGGCTGTCAGATGGCTTGCCTGAAATGAGTTTGATGGTGTGTTGTGTTGATAAGATGGAATCTGGGGCCAGCTGAAGCTCTTCCACTTTGCATAAAATACTTAGATATTCATTGGAGAAGGGATTTGAACCTGACTTTCCCATATTTCAGATGGGTACTGTTTGCCTTTTATATGCATTGAAATGTAGCAGTTGGAAGAGTATTGCAAATAGATTTCTATAGATGGAGGAAACCTTTATTCAAATTTTGCACACAACCTTGAATTAATTCTATTGGCCAATAATTTTCTCTTTGAAAGACTAACCTTTTGAGCTGAGCTTGGTCAAATATCAGAGGCATGCTCCATTGCAATCTTCAGCATGATCTGCATTAATTTGTTTCATCATATCTGTCCAAGTGAAAGATTCCACTGTTTATAACAAGTATCTATTTATATTCAGGTCCCACATGCGCAGATCAGAAGGGAAAGATATCAGTTATGACGACCACTGCCACAAGCCCTCCCCAAAACCACAATCATCACATTTGGCATCTTTTTACATATTCATTGAATCTGAAAAATGTTTGCCCTTTAGTTAATAATAACTGCAGCATCACAAGCAGCACTTGACCATAAACCCTTACAGGGACTGTGACAGGCTGCATTTTTAAAGCAATATTTTAGAGCATGTGTATTTTGATCTCATGACTTCAAACCTCCTACACACAGATTATTATCACACTATATGACTCAAGGGGCTAAATTGTCCATTATTTTCCCCAAAACATCTATGCAGAGGGAAGGGCCCAGTGATTAAGTATTGTTTCTGCATTCTGTCACACCCATTTTAAAACTAAGGGAATTGGGGAACATGGAGGATAAGGACACTTTTGAAAATGTTGATTACTAGTTTGGGATGTGCAGTTTTAGCCACTTGATGCCAAAAGTTGGGCAGCCAGAAACAGAGACATATAATTAGTAGATAACTTTGAAAATGTATCCTTAAGTGACTCTCAAGATCAAAGACAGTGTCAGGTTCAGAGCTGGGATTAGAATTCTCAACTAGGAGTTCCTAGCTCCCAGTTCTGTATTCAGCCTTTACTCGTGTAAAATTTCAGTTTAAGCAGATTCTAGTTTCATTTTTTGCAATATTTTTTATTTCTAGAAAAAGATATTTTAATGACTGTACCATACCTCTTTCTCTAGAGTTTTTTAAATTGAAACTGGGCATACGTTTTAAAACTTGGGATTTTATCTGAGTTCCCTATTGACTTTTCCATGCTCCCCTGGAATTTTCTGATAAGGTTGATGTCACAACACCTTCTATAACATCACTCTAGAGCAGAGCTGGCTAGTGGAATTTCAGACCTAAAAAGAGAAGCTAGTTTTGAGTTGTTAATGTACTGACTATAGTTCTGAGCATGAGTACTGGGGACATTACATTTATATGAATATTCATGCAATTTTATTTATTTATGTAGTTCACCTTGATTAAATTTAATGAATTTTGTGTTAAAATCTCAACCTTAACTGTGGCATTAAAGGAATACTATCAAATCAGTGCTGTTTATTTGAATCTTTTTATTTCAGCTTTGTTACTAATAAGACGCTACAAGCTTCAATCTGAAAAACAGTTTGCAAACAGAATTGGCCTTCCTACCATTATTCACAAGCTTATTTTTAGCTAATGTTACTGAACATGGAAGCAGTCCAGTTTACATCCTGGTTCTATTTCCTGTTTACATGAACGAGCCTGGTGTCACCATCATATTCTTGGACCACTCTGGAAGCCAGTGTGCAGCCTTCCTTCCACTTCTGAAATGAGCAGCATTACACAACAGAACTATTGATGTATTTTCAGATAAACAGATAGAAATATTAATGAACTTATTGTTATGTAATATTAAATGAAGTGAGTGTTAATACAGATATAAAGTGAAACCCTGGTCCATTGATGTCAATGGCAAAACTTCCACTGGCTTCAGTGGAGCCAGGGTTTTACCCATGGAATGTATGAAGTTAGATAGAAAAGACCTATTTTAATGTAGAATTGCTCCCTGTAATACATTTTCCAGAGTTTTGTGATGTCTAGTTTTGTTTGCCAAGTGAGAGGGCTTCCACCACCTCCCTTAAGAAACAATTAAAATCAAAGGAGTTGCACCCACTGATACAGAGACTGAATTTGGCCCATAAAGTGGCTTTCATTAGTACAGTAACTCCTCACTTAAAGTCATCCCAGTTAACGTTGTTACGTTGCTGACCAATTAGAGAACATGCTCGTTTAAAGCTGCACAATGCTCCGTTATAAGATTGTTTGGCTGCTACCTGCTTTGTCCACTGCTTGCAGAAAGAGCAGCCTGTTGGAGCTAGTGATAGGGGCTTGTAACCATGGTGGACCGGCAGACCCCCTCTCAGTTTACCACTCCCCTAAGTACCCTGTGTGGCAGCTGCCCAGCAGGCTATCAGTTGCCGGGCAGTTCAGCTGTCCCTCCTCCCACTGCTATGTGCTGCTCCTGCCCTCTGCCTTGGAGCTAGGGCCGGCTCCAGGCCCCAGCATGCCAAGCGCGTGCTTGGGGCGGCATGCCATGGGGGGCGCTCTGCCGGTCGCCAGGAGGGTGGCAGGCGGCTCCGGTGGACCTCCCGCAGGCGTGCCTGTGGATGCTCCACCAGAGCCACGGGACCAGCGGACCCTCCATAGGCACGTCTGCGGGAGGTCCACCGGAGCCACGGAACCGGCGACTGCCAGAGCGCCCCCCGCGGCGTGCCGCCGTGCTTGGGACGGTGAAATTGCTAGAGCCGCCCCTGCTTGGAGCTGCTTGCTGTGCAGGGGGTCGGGGGGGAAGAAGGGTGCTAATGTGAGGGTGTCCCCATCCTTGCTACTGTGCCCCGCTTACCCCATCTCCATAGAGCAGGGGGGGACACGACAGGGCTCAGGACGAAGGGAGCTTGCTGGCAGCAGCTGCTGTCTCAACTTGCTGATCTGCTTAAAAGAGCAGTGTACTTAGAGTGCAGTCAGCATACTTAAAGGGCCAATGCGCATCTCTCTCTCACCCACAGTGTGTGTGTCTGTCTCTCTTTGCCATGCTGTCTCCCCTCCCTCCACTCGTGCTGCCTTGTAGCAGCATTTTGGCAGCATTTTGGCGGCTGCTTGTCTGGCGACCACGCTACTCGGCGGCTAGTCGTCCGGCGCCCGCCACACGAAAAGGTTGGGGACCGCTGCTCCAGACATATCAGGTCTTCAGATGGTGCTGTGTGTTTTTGATGTGTTTAACAACGTGTTAACCCTTGAGGGCTCAGCCGAGTGCCAGTTCATCATTTAGCAGTAAGGCATTCCCTGGGAAATATCCCACCCTCTTCTACCCTGTGATTCTACCACCTCAACCAAGCTTCACAATCATCATTGCTGTGTACAGTATCAAATTAATTTTTTTGTTTAAAACTTACACTGTCAATGGCAAAACTGGTGAAAAAAATTTCACTGGAACCTAACCCCCCCCTATTAACATTAATTCTTATGGGGAAACTGGATTTGCTTAAGTAGCATTTTTCAGGAACATAACTACAAAGTTAAGCGAGGAGTTACTATAACTGCCATAATAACAGGCTTTTCACATCAGGAGGTCATGAGGAATTCAGAGGATATAGCTTAACTTTCTTGAGTCTCAGCAACATGTCTTATGCATTATATTACTAGTTCTAGTCCCTCTTACCATGATTTTATTATAAATTTAAAGCCCATATATGGCATAATCTTCCAAATGCAATTCAATTATATGGTGTCAAATAAGAGTGTCAGTGCAAGTTAAAGGGACACTATCAGATCATTTAGGCCCAAAGTTTAGCTTTTAGTTTTAGAAAAAAGTCGTTTTACAGAAGCTGATATGAACTGAAATATTTCCATTACTTTAAAAATAGAAGAAAATGCAGCTCTGAGGGTTATTTAAACATAATAGCAAACTGCATTGTGGTTATGGATAAGAACCACAAAATGAAACTGACAATGAACAGTTTAATTACCTTGTTCTTGAGAGTGACAAGTAAAAGATAAACTTTATGCATGATGCAAAGTGCTGCTGGGCCAGGAGGTTCTCTGCTGAGGTTGGCACGCAGCTCTTCGTAAAAGCAGAAGATTTGCAGCTCAGCACCTGATCGATTGCTGGCCTCCCTGGTCTTCTGGTATGCCTGCTGCAGCTCCCTGGCTTTCACCCAGCACTGCTGCTGGTCCCTGTTGTAGTCCTTCACAGATATTATGCAGGACACAGCAAGCAGCTATATCCATTGGGATATTTTTCTCACTGAGGTCCAATCTTGTAAATAAACAATGTCAGTGACCCTTCAGATGACCAAAGGCACATTTAACTGTCATCCTGCACCTGCTGAGCTTAGTTGAAACACTATTTGGTGCTGTTGAGGGGGATATTGTGCCATGGAAGCAAGGGGTAGGCTGGGTTGCCCAGGACCACTATTGGCATTTCCATGTTCCCAATGGTAATCCGCTGGTCAGGAAAGAAAGTCCCCACTTGCAGCATTCTGAACAGTCCTGTGTTCTTATAGAAGCTCGTGTCTTGCACCTTCCTTGACCAGCCACACTGATGTCAGTGAAGTGTCCCCAGTGATCCACCAGTGCTTGCATTACCATAGAGAAGTGGCCCTTTCTGTTGGTGTACTCTGTGGTAAGGTGGTCTGGTGGTAAGGTGCCAAAAAAGGCTATGTATGCCATCTATCACTCTACCACACTTGGGGAACTCCACTGCTGCAAAACCACCCACTATGTCCTGCACATTGCCAAGAGTCACAGTCCTTAATAGCAGGAGGCTATTAATGGCATTGCACACGTATACAGCCCTGGAGCACCCACGGAGTTGGCATCTATGACAACAATGGCCCCTCCAGTGGATTTCCTGACTCCAAATTGACTCCTGATTGACCAGTAGCAATCTGACATTGCAAATTTCCACAGTACAATTGCCCCTTGTTCCTCAGCTGTCAGTGCAGCTCTCATTTTGGTGTCCCTATGCTGGGTGGCTGTGGCAAGTTCAGTACACAGATCCAGAAATGTGGCCTTGCGTATCCAAAAGTTCTGCAGCCACTGCTCATCATCCCAAACCTGCATGACGATGTGATCCCACCATTCAGTGCTTGTTTCTTTGGCCCAGAAACGGTGCTACAACATCTCCAGCTGTTTCATGAATGCCACCAACAACCTTGAATTGTTTCTTTTTATGTCCCACAGAAATTTAGCCTCCAAGGAATCGTCATGTTCCCCATGGCTCCTCTTGCAGCCTGAAAATACTGCAGGATCATGTGTCAGTACTTTCAATGCTCATGATAATACTGCAGAGCTGTGCAAGTGCCATGCTTTGTCAGAGATGGCGGACAGCAAGGAAGAATGCATGGGTTTGTGAGATTTTGAAAAGAAGGCACAAAAATGATGGGATGAAGATGAAATTATGGGATGGAGAACTCTACATTACGGGAAGGTGATCCCATTCACCCTTGCGTGGCTCATTTTGTTCCCATCAGGCATTGGAAAAACTTCCCAAATGACCCTGCACTTGATGATGGTGAGCTGCATAGTGGGATACCTACCCCTGGTACACTGCACTCTGCACTGATACAAGGGCTCCTGGTGAGGACATACACCAGCGACACAAAGAGCCAAATCCGCACACGCATAAACAATGTAATAACTGCAGCAGTTTTATAGGTATAATTTAGGTTGACATAAATTTGTAATGTCGAGATGGCTTTAGTCTATGAGTACTGAAAGAATTCTATGAGAATGTAGAAATACATCTGTTAATTAGTTTATTGTAGAGTATAGCTGGTCAAACCCTTGAATTTCTGTCCTGTGGGAAATTCTGAGGTTTATTTTTGAAATACCAAAAAATGTTGAGGATCAGAAAGTTCCAAAAATGTTTATGTGGAACTGTCAAAACATTTCTTTAGCTATTTTTGATCAAAATGAAACATTTTGAGATTCCCGAATTGAAATGTTTCCATTTGTTGAACCAAATTAAATATTTTGTTTTGGCTTGGTTCGACATTAATGTGCGTCCCTCTGACCTGCTGTGGTCCCTGAAGGAGGTTGTAGTTTGGGTGCCTCATGCTCCCATTCTATCTATGCTCTCTGCTCCGTGGCCTGACTACATACCTTATGATGCACTACAGTTAAGGCTATGATTTAGTCATGGGTATTTTTAGTAAAAGTCATGGACAGGTGACGGACAATAAACAAAAATTCATGGCCATCCTCCCTGGCCGCCCTAGAGCCAGCTGCTTGGGTGGCCCTAGGGTCAGCCATACTAGCCACTGCAGAAGTCATGGAGGTCACGGAAAATAACGGAATCCATGACTTCCACAACCTCTGTGACAGACATGGAGCCCTAACTATAGTAGTTCAACCAGAGGAAAGAGACTGTGATGCACAATGAGAAATGTAGTCCACTCAGGGACCCCAGCCCATAGAGGAGAAAGGGGGCACGAGGCACTGTGGCAGCTCATGCAGTCCCTGATTAATGTTGAACTGACTCTACACCAAATGTTTTGATTCAGTTTGACAAATTGCAATATTTATATTGAGGTCGACCTGACTGCAAATGAAATATTTTGTTTTGATTTTCCTGATGGAAAATAAGAAACATTTTGGCAAAATCAAAATATTCCCATGGGGAATTTTAGTTTGACTGAAACCACATTTTCCATTGAGAAAACATTTTGACGAAAAATTCCCAATCAGCTCTTTTTAAAATGGCTCCTTTATGAAATGTAGAGACTCTGTGTGGCCAGTTTTTTTCCCTTAAATTATCTTAACAGAATTACATATACTTTTCAGAATGTCATTATATTTAAAACTCATTTAAAATCTCATGAGCAGGCTTCATTTTACATGATTACATTATAATTAAGCTAAATTATTAACAATTGTATCTAATTGTTTTGACTATGAACAAGGCCAGATCAATAGCTTAGGGCCCTCTTAAGTGATGTCATTGTAATATCATAATCAATGCATTACCTTTCCTTCCCACTTAATTCAGGTGCTATAATTCTGTTGTTTGAAATGAGCCAGTGTGGTGTGTATGTGTGTGAGGGGGACTGTACACAGGTTTCAAGATTTCTCATTGGTAGACTACTTAGCCCCAACTGTCACTGCTCTTTAAAGATCCCATACCTGCATGCTAGCTCCTGGGATCAGGTTTGCCATGAAAAGATTCCTCCTGGCCAAAGTAAAGACCTCTTCTGGGGCAGAAAAAATCAATTGCAGCTGGCATGAATGGGGGATACAGACAGCCATCCCACACTCTCTTCATCTCCTCTTATCTCTATTGCTCCTCCCATATCCCGGCTCACCACATCCCCATTGGCCCTTCCAGGGCCCCCCACCTCCTTCTTCATCACCACTGTATGCCCTCCTCACTGTTGTATTAATTTAGATGGAATAAATTGTGTTAACATAACTCAGTCACCATCCAGCCTTAAACATTGTTAACAAAGGTTTGGGGCTTGGTATATAGATAATGCAGTCACTTAGTACCATGGCAAACACAATTAAAAGTCCTTTTAACCTTTTATTAAAGATACAAAAAAGAAGCGGAAATGGTTAAAGCATCTGAAATGTAAACCATTAAGTAAGGCTTTCATTTTAACAATACTTCTTGTTCCCTTTCCCTTTATCTGGAGAGATCTTTTAGAAGGTCCCTCTGGTTTGACAGTCTGTTAGATGGTATTAAAGATGGTAATAACTGTCACTCTGTGGAAAAGAAGAGTAGGTTGAAATGAGCTGGAGTTGTTGTTGTGCCTGCTGTTGAAGCCCAATCCCATTTGATCTGAGGAGATAATTGCCACCTCTACCAGCTGCGGCAATATCCCAATGTTATCTGGGTCTGTCTGTCCTGGCTTAGATTAGGACAAAGAAGGTCTGAGGTAGGATGACCAGATAGCAAATGTGTGAACCCGAATAAGCTAAGGGCATAATTAAAGAAGCAAACCTTTTAAGTATAGACAAGGCCTTAATAGGCTTCAACAATTGAGATTGTGAAAGAGAAAGAGGTTAAAAGGTGACTTGTTCACAGTTTATTAGAACCTGCAATACGAGAAGATATCTGACAGAAGTCTCTTCATTCTAGTAGATGACAGGTATAGCTACACTGCAATTGTGAGCAAGCCTCACAGACCGCGTAGCAGGGCTTGAGTCAGCATGCTAAAATAAAAATAGCACTATGGAAATTGCTGCACCACCAGAAGCTATGGCTAACCACCTGAGCGGATGTAACACTGACAAACCCCAGTCATCATCAGGATTGAACCTGGGACCTCTGGAGCTGCTACTGCATGAGCTAAAAGCCATTTGGCCTTTACCTAAGGCTGTAGAGCAGACTCATTAATCTCTAAGCGGTCTTGGTGCCACTAGAGGGGACCGAGCACCACACCCAGGAGGTGTGTGTGTTACACTGGGACCTACCAAACCCCCTGGAACTGAGTTCAGGTGGTTAGATCACACCTTGCCAGTGCAGCAACTTCTATGCTGCTATTTTTAGCACACTAGCTTGAGCCCTGCTGGCACAAATCTGACTACCCCAGATTGGGAGACTTGCTTCCAGCTGCAATGAAGACATACCCATGGGCAGGGCCGCCCAGAGGATTCAGGGGGCCTGGGGCAGGGCCGGATCTTCGGCGGCAATTCAGTGGTGGGTCCCTCTTGGAGACAGGGACGGCTCCAGGCACCAGCGCAGCAGGGGCATACCTGGGGCAGCAAGCTGCAGGGAGCAGCCTGCTTGTCGCTGTGTGGGTGGCAGGCAGGCGATTTTCAGTGGTGCGCCTGCAGGAGGTCCGCCGGTCTCGCGGCTTCGGCGGCAATTTGGTGGCAGGGATACTGATGGTGCAGCACTGGCAGACCTCCCCCAAGCATGCCGCTGAAAGCCACCTGCCTGCCGTGTTTGGGGCGGCAAAAAACATAGAGCCGCCCCTGCTCGGAGGGAAGGACCCACTGCCAAATTGCTGCTGAAGAATGAAGAGGCGGCAGTAGAGCAGCCTAACTGCTGCCGATCGCAACCTTTTTTTCTTTCTTTCTCCCGCCGCTTGTACTCATTGGGCAGCTCTCTGAGGCTTTGGCAGCATTTCAGCAGCGGGTCCTTCACTTGCTCTGAGTCTTCCGCTGCACTGAAGGACCCGCTGCCGAAGACCCGGAGCGAGTGAAGGGCCCGCCGAAAACCCGGAGCGGCTCGCAGGGCCCCTGCGGGGCCTGGGGCAAATTGTCCCACTTGCCCCCCACTTTGGGCGGCCCTGTTTTTAACGGGTAATTAACCATTGGAACTATTTACCAAGAAATATGGTAGAGTCTCGATCACTTGACAATTTTAAATCAAGACTGGTTGTCTTTCTAAAATATTTGCTGTTGTTCAACCCCAAGTTTTGGAACTTGATGAAGAAATTATTGAGTGAAATTCTCTGGCCTGTGTTATGCAGGAGGTCAGATCTGATGATGACACCAGTTAATAGTCCCTTCTGATCTTAAAATCTATGAATTCCTGGACTAGTGCTGCTCATAAAATGGAATTTCCATGTTGGAAGGAATTCTTGCATTTTGATTTTTTTCCATTCCAAATTAGAACAAAAAGCCAAACTTATGAAATGTCCTGCAGCACAAAAAGTTTTAAAAAAATCAATTCAGGACCATTGAAACATTTCATTTTGATAGTGTTGAATAAATTAATTTATACAATGTCAAAAATTATATTTGATAATGCAGAATCATTTTGATAACACTGAAACAATGTAATATGAACGTTTAAATTACATAATAAAATCATAATTAAACATTTTGATATCAAAAAATTAGAAAGTCAAAACCAATCATTTTGACTTTTTCCCATAAAAAATTTAATTGAAATTGACACATCCCCATAAAATGTTTTGATTTTGTTTAAACAGCATTTTTCAACAGAAAACTATTCTGTCAGGAATTTTTCAGCCAGCTCAACCCTAGACTCCTCACAATACTCGTAAGCTCTGCGTACAATCTAAATTTCCTTTCATACCGAAAATAATAGTAATCAGTTAAGGACCAGATTCACTAGTATGCTCTGGGTGCTTTGTGCTCCTCTGGCGATGCAAAGTAGCTGCTGCACCTGCAAGCTTTATTTAACTGGTCAGTATGCTCCAGCTGTTTTGCATAGCTCTAGCGTTCTGCAAAGTAGCCAGAGCATGCTAGTCAGTGGCTGTGGCCCTAAAAGTCAACAACAGATTGATATTTCATATCTGCAGCTCACTAGAGAAGTCACGATGAGTAGCTTTTAATGGCTTTCTGGTTTTATCTTCATGCATTATATTTTTAAATTTAAAACATCCCAGACAAAAATCTATGTTGATTTGGAGTTAAGAATTTAAGATAAGGCCATATAGAGCAGAATTAAGGATGTTTTGGTGCTTCAACTGTTTATTTCCATACTTTAACGAGTCTGGGTTTCTTTACATTTAACCTTGACTCTGAAGTTCTTGGGTTTATAACGCCTGCTTTGGGAATAATTACAACAGCTCTAAATAGTGCTGTATTCTTAAATTACTGATACATGTTCTCAGTTTAATGCAGTTCCTGTCTCCGAATATTATATACAGTGTTGTCGTGGACTGGCAAACTCCGCTTCGCTGGACGCAAAAGAAGAAAGACTCCGTCACTCAGACCTAGTCCAAGCCTCACTCGTGGGCGGCAGAGATCCCCTCACACGTTTAGACCAGTGTCATCGTGCAGCAGTGGGGACGAGCAGCCTCAGCGGTGGTGTCTGAGACGACTGGTCGCAGCTGCCCAGTCTCACGCACCCTCGGGGCAGGAGGGTTTTGCTTTGTGCGTTTCAATGAGACGTTTAAAGAATCTCCCGCATTCACGGGCTCTCATCAGCCTGGGACGTAGCCCCGGGCGGACTGCAGCTCCCAGCGTGCACCGCTCATCAGGCATTACACCCTGGGACCTGTAGTCACCACAGCGAGCCGCACCCCTCTTCACCCTGAGCTCGGCTTCTCTCCACCGACTTCCCCTACATTCTTCCCCCTGCTAGCTTTAGTGGTCCCTCCCAAAGTTCCATGCAGAGCGCTTCGGGAAGGTCCCATCCACGGGGAACTGGGGGGGAGGAGAATAAAGGGTGGGAAGGCCGGTGACTGATATTCTATACAACCAACCACAGAGAAGCTATTGAAAAAATAGCCAATGGAGGGAGGCGGGGCGGGGTTGGGCTCTTATCTGTGCGGGATTAGAAAAGGCTGAGTGGCTGGGACTGCGCCTGCGTGAGAGGAGAGGAGGGTGGGCGCTATCGTCGTGTCCCTTCCCTGAGCGTGTCGGTGGCGGTGGCTGCAGCGACTGCTGTGGGGAGGGGCGAGCGGCCGGCGGCAGGATGGAGAAGGCGGCCGGGCGGCGCTGAGCCGGAGGGAAGTTGTGTGAGGGGAGGCTTCGGCATTGGGGGAGGCAGGCGGCCTGAGAGAGCCGAGGCGGCGGCGGCGGGGATCGTGTGGGGGCGGCCGGGGCTCGGGCTCCGGCTCCGCAGGGAGGGAGGCAGGCAGGCAGGATGGAGCAAGAGGAGATCCTGAGGAAATTCATCCAGCGCGTCCAGGCCATGAAGGACACAGACCACAATGGGGACGACAACTTCGCCAGCGACTTCATGGTGAGGGAGGTGGGAGCGCTCAGCTCCCGTCTGTGCCTGGGGGCAGGGGAGAGGGTCCCGTGTGCGCTGGGCAGGAGAAGCGGCTGGAGAGGAGACGGGTGGGGTGTGTATGGGGGCGGGGGGAAGGTGTAACATCCCCCTGCGTGAGCTGCCATTGTAGCCCCCCAGCCCGTGTCCTAAGCTCTCCTGTTGTGTGAGCCGGGACGTTGCTCCGGCCCCGGTTTGGGGGAGCGGGCGCTGGCCTGCAGGAGCATGTCCCTCGTGCAAGGGCTGCTCTTGCGATCCCCAGCCCGAGCCCTTCTTTGGGAGGAGATAGGAGAGTGGATCCCCTTGAGTGCCTTCTCGCTAACCACGTCAGTCTGCTATTGTAGCTGCAGCCTAGGACCTCCTCTCCCGAACCCAGCCCCTTTCCTGAGGCGATAAGGAGGGTCCTGCGTACTCTAGGTGGGGGTGCTGTCTTGTTCCGTTCCATGATATGTCTTTGTGGCCTCTTCTGTCGGCGATAGTGGGGGTCATAATGGCAACTTTGGATAGTCTGGCATCTTCTGCCCTCAGGAATTTGTCGTTGTAACCCCCGTTTGATCCTTTCTGAGAAAATATGGTAGGTGTGTTCTTGGAGGCTAGCATCTTTCCCTCAACTCCCCCTCGCACTGCAACCCCAGGCTGTATCCCTCATCCTCTCTCCCTTTGAGATCACTTCACCAACAGCCTTCCTGTAGCCTCTGTGTGTGTGCATGCAGGGGGAGAGGGGATATAATCTAGAACCAGGTTTGTTCGTTTTTTTATCTGTTTTTCTTTATTCTGACTATTAAAATGCTTGAAATGATTTGATCTACTGAGTGGGTGGTCTGAGCTGGGAACAGTAGTCCTGATTAGGTGGCTATGTCAGTGTGACTTTAAATGTTGTTTAATCATTTAATATAGAAATATAATTTTAACCAGCTTTTGGGGTGGTGGGTTAGCAGACAGCATGTACAATATGCTGCTGTAGCCTCTTGTATTACCCGGTGGGATTTAGAATAAAGATGTATTCTTAGTCTTTTTAGATCTCGTTTCGATAATGGTCTGGGAACAAAAAAATCTTGACGTAAATGTCACATCAGAATTGTCTGAAATGTGGGGAGGAGGCTGCGGATATTGTGCAAGCCTCAGGGGCATTGGGAGCACTTTCAGGTCTGAGGAATGGAAGAGGAAGTGGACTCTGGGAAGTAACTATTTCATACAGAGTGGGCAGGGCCGGGGTGGGAAACAAGAATACCATTTTACTGATCCTGGGCCACTGAAATAGCCATACAAATAGGGAAGGAAGGAGGAAACCACATGGTAAAATCGCCATTGATTTAAGAGGTGTAAATTCTTAATTTGCTTTTCTTTCCTTGAAAATTATATTAAGATGTTGCCTTAAATCTATGGGACTACAATCCTTTTAATCTGTGTAATTTAATCTTGAAAATGTGAGTAAAGGAACTCCTGTTTAACACACAGACTGACATCCAGTTACATTATGCTGGCAAGGCTGACCATTGTTCTAAGTAAAGGAAAAGTGTGTGTATGTATGTCTATAACAGAAATGAAAAAATATGTAAACTGAATGCTGTAAACAAGATTGGAATTAGCCTTTTTACAGAGCAAATATGTGACCATATAAGAACTACTGTATTTTATATTTGATCTGGCAGCCCAGAATTAAAGTTGCTGTATACTAAGAGATACCAACTTAAAATACATATGTAGTAATGTTTTTTACTTAATAACCTAAATGTTACTTGTAATAATAAGAGATTTGAAAACTTGTGTTGTGCATTTGACAGCACTCTGTATAACTAATGTTGCTATTTTCAGCTGTGTAATTGGTGATCTTCCTCTGTTTTTATGGAAGTTACACATAGCAGCAAGCATGGAAAACATTTATAAAAAAAACCCAACAAAACAAGAAAATATTATTGTAAAACCACAAATTTGCTGAGAACTGAAGGGCAGGTGTACTACCTGAAAGAACTCTCAGGACTTCAGGAGAGTGGGGCGTGGGAGAGGCTAGATTCAAAGTCCTGGATGTCCTTTTTAGCATTTTCTGTTCATAACTCAACTGCATGTTTCTATTTCTGAGGGGAAAAAAAGAACTTTGAATAATGTGTTAAAGGAGAGTTGGGGAGCCAGAATATTGTGGTTAAAGTATTATAGTACTATACAGAATGACTTTTCTTTGACAGGTTTCAGAGTAGCAGCCGTGTTAGTCTGTATCCGTAAAAAGAACAGGAGTACTTGTGGCACCTTAGAGTACTTGTTTGTTAGTCTCTAAGGTGCCAGAAGTACTCCTGTTCTTTTTTCTTTAATGTTTATCTGTATGTTACACAAGCAGATGTAGAGGGGTCTGACCACAAGAATGCAAACTCTCTCTCTGTAAATAGTTTGTCATTGTATGGCAACTGCATTTTTTTGCCACACCTATTTTATGTAGACACACTAAAGCTTCTGCCTTTGAGATTTTGAGGGAATGGAGAAGGGTGAAGAGGAGGTGGTAAGAGAAACTAACGGGAGAAATAATCTCTCCTCCTCTGCATCTTCTCTCCTTATCTTTAAAACTGAAGGAGTGATTTATTTTTTTGGGGTGGAGTGGGGGGAAGGCAGTGTCTTCACAGTTATGGACAGGAAGTACTGTTGCTGCTAAGCAGTGGCAAGTTGATGGAAAAGGAATTGCTGTTACTCATCACTCCTCTTCCAAGCCAAAGCAGTGTCTAAAAATAGAAGTGGAGTGGTGGATGAATGCAATTGAAAACAGTTCGTTCTTTTCATGTCTATCACAATCTAAGGGAAGAAATAAAAGTGGCCTATATTAGTTTATTCAATCAAGGTTAAAAAGACTCGCTACTTTATAGATAGGTGTCTGGGATTTGTTGGGAAGAGAAGTTAAGGAAGATGATGTGGATATATGGTAGATTTAACTAATAACCTACTAATCATCCTGGATGTATATAGACGTTAAAAGGCAAAAATGTTAATAAATTAGACAGCCTAATAATGCTGCTGCTGATACAACTGAAAACATATCCCACTTTGGAAGGATGAAACTAGAATGTAGTATGACTAATGGAACAGATAGGTGCAATATAGAACTGGAAGGGACCTCAAGAGGTCATCTAGTCCAGTCCCCTGCACTCAAGGCAGGACTAAGTATTATCTAGACCATCCCTGATAGGTGTTGTCCAACCTGCTCTTAAAAATTTCTAATGATGGAGATTCCACAACCTTCCTA
The DNA here is from genome assembly GCF_016161935.1 of Mauremys reevesii. Classification (NCBI taxonomy): domain Eukaryota; kingdom Metazoa; phylum Chordata; order Testudines; family Geoemydidae; genus Mauremys; species Mauremys reevesii. The sequence continues at coordinate 336,364,416 of NC_052623.1, forward strand.
GGCAATTTATTCCAGTGTTTAACCACTCTGACAGTTAAGAAGTTTTTCCTAATGTCCAACCTAAACTGCCCTTGCTGCAATTTAAGCCCATTGCTTCTTGTCCTATCCTTGGAGGTTAAGAACAATTTTTCTCCCTCCTCCTTGTTACAGCCTTTATGTACTTAAAAACTGTTATGTCCCCTCTGTCTTCTCCTCTCCAGACTAAAACCCAATTTTCTCAATCTTCCCTCATAGGTCATGTTTTCTAGACCTTTAATAATTTTTGTTGCTTTTCTCTGGACTTTCTCCAATTTGTCCACATCTTTCCTGAAATGTGGCGCACAGAACTAGACACAATACTCTAATTGAGGCCTAATCAGCGTGGAGTAGTGCGGAAGAATTAGTTCTCGTGTCTTGCTTACAATACTCCTACTAATACATCCCAGAATGATGTTTGCTTTTTTTTCCCCAACAGTGTTACACTGTTGACTCATATTTAGCTTGTGATCCACTAAGACCCTTAGATCCCTTTCAGCAGTACTCCTTCCTAGGCAGTCATTTCCCATTTTGTATGTGTGCAACTGATTGTTCCTTCCTAAGTAGAGTACTTTGCATTTGTCCTTATTGAATTTCATCCTATTTACTTCAGACCATTTCTCCAGTTTGTCCAGATCATTTTGAAATTTAATCCTATCCTCCAAAGCATGTGCAACCCCTTCCAGCTTGGTATTGTCTGCAAACTTTCTAAGTGTATTCTCTATGCCATTATCTAAATCATTGGTGAAGATATTGAACAGAACCGGACCCAGAATTGATCATGGTAGGACCCCACTTGTTATGCCCTTCCAGCATGACTGTGAACCACTGATGATTACTCTCTGGGAACGATTTTCCAACCAGTTATGCAACCACCTTATAATATAAATTAAATTTATAAATAGGATATCTCCATTAATTTATCTCCTAGAACTGGAAGGGACCTTGAAAGGTCATAAAGTCCAGCCCCCTGCCTCCACTAACAGGACCAAGTACTGATTTTTGCCCCAGATGGCTCCCTCAAGGATTGAACTCACAACCCTGGGTTTAGCAGGCCAATGCTCAAACCACTGAGCTATGCCTGCCCGTCTAGCTCCATCTAGGTTGTATTTCCTTAGTCTCTTTTATGAGAAGGTCATGCAAAACAGTATCAAAAGCCTTATTAAAGTCAAGATATATTGTATCTACCACTCTTCCCCCCGGCTTGTTACCCTGTCAAAGAAAGCTATCAGTTTGGTTTGACATGACTTGTTCTTGACAAATCCATGCTGACTGTTATTTTTCACCTTATTATCTTCTAGGTGTAGGAATGCAAGGTATGATATAATTCAGGCATCGTTGGCTAGTCTTCCACAAAGAGAACCAAATCCACTTGAACAGAAGTAAATTTGATTTTGATAATCATACTTCAAAGTACAAAAAGTCCCAGTACTTTATTAGGAGATTGCTTGTGAAGTGTTGCGTGTGTACAGACTAGCTGTAAGTGAACAGTGTTACTCAGCATTGTTTATTGAAAAGAGTAAGTGTGCTTGCTACTGTACAAACATAGAAAGTATGGATTCTACAATGTGTGTGTATGTGTAGTATGTATATGTATATAAAAATATAAGATATATATGTGTGTGTATGTGTGTGTATATATGTATATATGTATATATATATAATGAGGTTGACGGTCAAAGCTTTCTATGGCAGTGGTGTGAACAATATTTTGTGGGTTAACATTGAAAGACCTCAGGAAGAATTTTGATTGGTTTTTGTACTTTTTTTTTTCCAGTTATGGCAGCAGCGTAAACAGATTTTCTATTGATTCCTTATGTAGTGCACTTGGCAAAGAGTGCGTTTGTTTAGCGTATCATTCATGCCATCAACTTAGATTACTATAACTGTAGGATTATAGTTATATAATCCTATATATACAGCTAGTCTGTAGGATCATTCAGTCTGACTCAATAACGGATGAAATATGAATGATGTGTGGCAGTTAGCACTCAGGCATTTGAGTAAGTTTCTTGCTAATGTATTGACAGATTTCAGAGTAGCAGCCGTGTTAGTCTCTATCTGCAAAAAGAACAGGAGTGTTTGTGGCACCTTAGAGACTAACAAATTTTTATCTCTGGTAGAATCATAGAATATCAGGGTTGGAAGGGACCTCAGGAGGTCATTTAGTCCAACCCCCCTGCTCAAAGCAGGACCAATCCCCAGACAGATTTTTGCCCCAGATACCTAAATGGCCCCATCAAGGATTGAACTCACAACCCTGGGTTTAGAAGGCCTATGCTCAAACCACTGAGCTATCCCTCCCCCTTATTTGAGCATAAGGTTTTGTGGGCTACAACCCACTTCATCAGATCCGTAGAATGGAACAGATTTAAAGGTGGGCAATTTTGCAACAGAAAAGCTTCAAAAACAGACTCCAATGAGAAACTGCTGAACTTGAATTAATATGCAAACTAGATACCATTAATTTGGGCTTGAATAGAGACTGGGAGTGGCTGGGTCATTACACAAATTGAAACTATTTCCCCATGTTAAGTATCCTCACACCTTTTTGTCAATCAAGATGACCCATTTCAGACAGTTATCACTACAGACATATTTTTTTTTCTCCTGCTGATAATAGCTCATCTTAATTAATTAGCCTCTTAGAGTTGGTATGGCAACTTCCACCTTTTCATGGTGTGTGTGTGTGTGTGTGTGTGTAATATATATACATACACACACACACACACACACATCTCTCTTCTTACTGTATGTTCCATTCTATGCATCTGATGAAGTGGGCTGTAGCCCACGAAAGCTTATGCTCAGATACATTTGTTAGTCTCTAAGGTGCCACAAATACACCTGTTCTTTTTGCTAATCTATTGTTACAGTACTCTAGCAGAATTGTTAACTGTTATTTTTGTACGTCCGACACCTTTATGATTATCTGGATAAAACAGCACTTACACATGACAGATGTTTTACTTTTAGGCCCTGATCCGGCAATGAGTTCTGTGCAGGTAGGCCCACTTATCTGCACAGAGTTCCTTTCAGTGAACATTTGTTTGTAGATTCACGGTAGAAAAATCACCCTAGTTTTGATACTCTGAATTTATGAAAATAAGTGCAAGTGAAACAGACTGTCTAAATAATCAAACTTGTAAAAAATTTTCCCTTAATACAGGGATCTGTATGTAGTTACAAGATAAATTACACATCCCATGCAGTTTCATATATTTTTTTGTACTGTGAAATTAGATCAATACTACAACTAATAGAAATAGCTTATCTTCAATGTAGGGTCAAATTCAGGACTTCCTAGCAGCTTGTGCAACCCAGTTGATTACGAGATTGCTCAGATTGCAAGTTAATGAAAAATTTGGCATGTTATCTTAAGAAAGAAGTATTAAATGGACTGTTGATTTGAAATCAAGACAATAAAACATTTTTTAGCTTCTGGTGCTACACCAGCCTCTTAGTCGCCTTGCCATTTTCTGTGTTCACAATCATCTGTTCCTGTTCTTAAATGTCTTTTTCTTCCCTATTGCTTTGTGAAATACCATATAAACAAAAGGAGAAAGTTACTGACTATCTAGGGTAACAGTGAAATAGGCTATATACAGATCTCCACTTAGAATTGAAAGACTTTCTTCCAACTTTAGATATTACTCTTTAGAAAAGTAGACAAAACATTGCTAGACAGAAGTAATATTTTGATGTCCTAACAAGTCACAATGAAAGAATACTCAAATACATTAATAAAGATTATGTGCATTGATAAACTAATTCAGTTTAAATACAGTAGAATCCTTTATTTTACAAACTGGGGATTAAGGAGTTCATAAAATAAAGAAGTTATAAAACTGAAAATTGCAGAAGGTATGATTTATAAGTTTCAGCATGTTGCACTGCATAACTTTCTTCTTGGCCTTCAAACCATTGCACACTGATTTCCAGTGTACTGAAGGCATTGGAATGTGAAGGGATGTTAACTTGTCCTTCATCAATATCACTTTAGTTATGTGATCTCCATCCCACTTCCACCCTGTCAGGGAAAAATGATTCATATAATGTTTGGTGTTTGTGAAATTGAGGTTCTACTGTACTGTGTAAGTTCCCTAACAGAAGAAAATAATGCAAGTGATCTGCTATAAATAACAGTATGGCAACACTTTTCTGGAAAGACTGTCTCAATATTAATTTGCATCTATTGTGAACTTTTTGGTACCAGATACAACTGATGTTCCTCTCAACTGTGGTTTTTCAAATTAAACATGCAGTTATGTAGTTTGGAAGCATAGCAGAAAAGAGTTATGAGTAGTTTGTGTCCAAAAGATAAACTTCTAACTGTTCTGTTTAAACAAAGAAGTAGGTGACTATTTTTTTTTTTTAATTCTTTCCTTAAGAATATGAGAGATGACAAATTCAAGGATTCATTCAATTCCTTCTGAGCAGGTTTCACATTAATAACACTTAGGGTTAAATATAAATACACAAAGCTGCTTCTCTGTTTTTCTCATGTGGACTTGCATAAGCAACGTATTGAATTTTCAACAGAATTAACTTTAACCTATTTAGAAGGCTTTAGCAGAGAGAAAATGCTAAAAAACAGATTCATGACTTTTATCCTTTGTGCTTTACCTAAGAATGGTTAACACATTTTCTATATCTAGTGATATGTCAAAATCAGATGTGACCAAACATTGTAACTGTCTTGATACTAACAAAGGGTTCAAACTTGTAAGGTGCTGAGCACGTTCATCTCTCTCTGAGTTCAATGAAAATTGAAGGCATTCATTACCTTGCAGGAACTGACCCATAATTATATTACATAACTGATCATTTTAACAAAACTTCACTCTTACAGTTCTTCTAGTAAGCCACACGCAGTTTTATTATTTGTAAGTGTACATCAAGTGTGTCTAAACTTGGAGGGCCAAAAATGGACCTACTTTGACCCATATTGAAGGACTTGCCTTCAACATTTCCTCACATACATCTTCCTGTTTGGGGGTTAGGCAAAGTGTCTATTTCGGGCCTTTCCTAAGACTATGTAAATACGCCATCACATGTAATCTTACTGGGCTTAGTATGTCTCATAAAAGAGAGAAGTGTCCTGTTGAGATAGGTTGGATACTTCTATGAATTGCATTTTAGTAACAGAAGTCATGTTTAAATAGTTATTTAAAAAAAATTAGATTTCTGTCAAAATTCTTTCCAGTCTGACCTGCCTTTTGGTTGTAATTCAGCTAAAGTTTCATTATGAAATTTTTTTAATAGGAAAGGCCAGTCATAACATGAGCAGTTGTAAGGGTCTCTTTGCTAGAAATGTTAATCAACTTTTACTTCTGTCTGGAACAATATGATTGAATAATAGCTTCAATAACTCTTATGTTAGGGGCATCGGAAGCTTTGTGGAATGGTATTTTTTTAAATGTTGGCTATAAAAATATAATAATCAGTGGACAGCTTTCAGTTTCAGTCAAATTAGAAGGAAATCATTGCTGTGACTATTGTTTCAAATGTGTGCAGATGTGACTTTTGAGGGGGGGCTGGGTGACAAGCAGCCAGAAAGCTGCTGTGGTGGACCCCACTTATCTTTTTTGTGTTATATACTGCATAAAATCATTAAATTAAATCTTGCTTAACATGATGTTACCATGTGAAATCTTGTGATCGCTGGTCAAAACTGTGTAATAGCTATTTAAGGCAAGAAGAAAAACAGCAGCAGATCTCACGGTACTTAAAGGTTTTTATTACACAAGTGATACAAGAATATATTCTCTGTGTTTTAAATCTTTAAAGAAGGTGGGGAAAGTCTAACTTCCCCCCAACATACTAAGGTTTTGCTCTCGGTGAACAAGTTTTGTGATATTACTAATTTTGCTGGATCAATGACAACATGTAGACTGATCTGGCAGTAAGTGACATACCAGCAGATTTAAGTAGATCATCTCAGATGTAAGAAAAATATAAAATATTCCCTGTGGCCCCAGTCAAGCAAGGTGCTTCAGCATATGCTTAATTTTAATCACATGCTAAGTGTCTTGCTGGATTGCGGCCTATGGTGAGTAATGTCAGTGGCTACAATTCAGCAACTTTTATATAGCTTTACCACATCATTGCAGAAATAAACTATCAGGATCAGTTTGTAGACCTTATTTTTCTTGCAATAAATGTCAAGTCATAATCCTGGCAAACTGTATAATTGAGGATTACTTAATCTGAACATTAATTGGTTAAATTGTAAAAATTTCACATACTTTTGAGTAGTGCTTATAGCTGTGCTAATGTTGGGGGAAATAAATGTATCTCCATAGTTAACAAGGTAAGCGACAAACTAAGCACACAGTAATAAAAAAATGTAATAGGTCCATTAATATGTCACTAACGGAACTCTTGTTGAACATATTTTTTCGCTTCTTGGTATCTTTTCATCTAGGATTGATGGGTGCTGAGGTGCAAAGCGGTGGAGATTGTACTGCTTCAGTTTGTACTTCACATGTTATGTGGATGGGAATCATGATACTGAGGAAAAAATAGTAGTAATGCTTGACTTGGTGCAGTCATTCTAGGTCGGGGTTCTCAGACTTTTGTACTGATGAATCCTTTCACACAGCAAGCCTCTGAGTGCGATGACCCCCCCCCCCCCCGCCTACATTTAAAACACTTTTTAAAAATATATTCAACACTATTATAAATGCTGGAGGCAAAGCAGGGTTTGGGGTGGAGGCTGACAGCTCACGACCCCCCCATGTAATAACCTCGTGACCCCCTGAGGGTTCCCGACCCCTGGTTTGAGAGCCCCTGTTCTAGGTTGTTCAGATAAGGAAAAAGTGAATGTAAGGGAAAGGCAAAATGGCAGCAGTAGCCTGAGTACATGTTTGCAGAACTCCACTATAATTTGATTTCAACTCATGTTCTTCTTGGTTTTCTCCTGAAGTAGCCCGGCATGCTGAATGTCTCTGAGATTTGTGTATGGTAATTGCCACTTTTGTCTTTGAGGGAATTTTTGAGCTGGAAGTTAGCCAGTACTGTTAGTAGAAAGAAAAAGTATGTTTAAACAGGCAAAAAGACAAACTAAACCACCAAACTTTTCAATAGCAACAAGCTTTGTTAAGCAGGGGAAGGGACAGATGGTGATCTGGCTTGGGAGACTTGTTGCCCCAACTCTCTACCCTGTTTGTGCTATGAATTGATCTCATTACTTCCTTAAAGATAATTTTATTTGTGGTAAGCAAGTTATGAGGTGGAGGGAAGTATGGCATGGTTTATAGGATAAATTATTGTGATGGGGAAAACTCTCTCTGAAAGTAAACCCCAAATGAGTTGAGTCATCAGTTATAAAATGAAGGGACCCAATGTGGTCAACAGCTGAATATATAAGAAGAGTAAAGCTGTGGAGAACAATATGAAATGACATAACCTAGGAGTAGGAGTGCCAGGATGGATTTGATTTAAATCAATTGATTTAAATCCCTAGTCAGGAAGACTCTATTTTAATCATGGATTTCTACATAAAAGTGCATTCTTGTTGGTTGTTATACCCTTAATACATACAACTCAGAGATAGGTGTAAGTTTCACTTTTAGAAGGTATACACTATACATTTTTAAAGTGAGTTATTTTGAAAACTTCAGATTAGTTTTACAGCTACACCTTTGCCCCGATATAACGTGGTTGTGGGGAGCCAAAAATCCTTACAGCGTTATAAGTGAAATGCCGTTATATCGGGGTGGCGGTGGCAGGGCTGCAGCGGTGACTTAAAGAGCCTGGGTCTCCGGCCACTGAGAGCCCCAGACCCTTTAAATCGCCGGCGAGCCCTTCTGCCGCAGCCCCGGGGTAGCAGCGGCAGGGCTCCAGTGGTGATTTAAAGAGCTCAGGGCTCCGGCCGCTGTGGGGAGCCTGGGCCCTTTAAATCACCAGCCCAGCCCCACTGCTGGAGCCCCGGGGTAGCGGCGGCAGGCCTCTGGCGGTGATTTAAAAGGCCCTGGGCTCCCCCGCAGCAGCTGGAGCGCTGGACCCTTTAAAGCACCACCGGAGCCCTGCTGCTACCACACTTTATGCAAACCTGTGTTATGTCGGGTTGCGTTATAGCAGGGTAGAGGGGTATATAAGAAAATGAATGTTTGTTTGTTTGGTTATTTCATTTGCCAAAGGTAAATGAAGCAGATATTTATGAAGTCACTGGGAGGTGAACTATCTCCAGTTCAACAGGTTAATCATTACTATTTGGAGGATTTTCTTCCCATGCTGTATTAGGAGGAGAACATCACCAGACAGATATTTAAATTGTTTTATTTAACTAAAACAACAAAGTTGCGTATTGTGGAGCTTTTTCTTCAGCAGCAAACATATAATTTAACAAAACAAGCATATAAATTTTTGAATTTAGTTAAACATTCAAGTTTTTAAAAAATCAGGTTTCTTAAAATTGTTAACTAAAATAGTTAAATGAAATATTAAAAAAAAAAAAATCGACTGTCAGCCAGGCCAGCATGAGACACTTAAAATATTGGCTTCTGCAGCTAACTCGGTCATCTTCACCTTTGTTTTCCTGTTTGTTCATAACCTGGAAAAGAAAAACAAGCTTTCCTGCTTTTTCAGGTCCCAAACGATTTCTCAATTTCTCTGAATCCAAGTGCTAAGTGACTTCCACCAGTTCACTGGTTTGACTTTCTTTAAAACATCAGCAGCAAACATTTCTTGAATGGTTCTTACTCCCAAACTGGGTTTCTTTTATTGCCTGCTGCCATTATAGGTTTTCCCTACTAGTAAGAGAATGATATGGTAGATCTCAAATCAATGAAGGCTACACTTGGAAAGACCTCAAGATTTATGGAATATGCTGCTCAAACAGTTTTAATTTTGTTTCTACTGCCTGTCCCTCCCTTCTCACATTTATCTCCAGAGTTCTCCTAGTCCAGATCTATTCCGCCCCCAACAATCTCCTACACATTGAACTTTTTGAAAATTTGCACTTTTAGCAAAGGGTAAGGGATTGACTCTGTGTACACAAATTTGCAGAGGGACAATGGGGTTGAAGTCTATTATAGAGGTGAGAAATATTATTTATTTGAAAACATTTTTGCTATTAACAAGTATGTCATCTCTGGAGACACAAACCCACAGTTTGAGAACTGCAAAACTAAGTATCTCTGATGGTATCTTCTAGCCTGAGCACTGAGTCCCATTGGGTAGATAGAAAGATTAACCTAAATAATCTATACATAAGACCCTGGAATGCCATAAGATTGTTGCCTAATCCATGAACTACTGGAACTCATTTACAAAACTTTTCTTAAACGTTACAGGAATATATTGTCTCATACTATAGAATTATAATTTATAATCCCTATAGCTCAAATACATCTCATCATGGAATAGTTTTAATTAAGATAGGTTTTTTCCTTAAAAAGCATTTTATCCAAAAATATTTTACTTTGATTTTTATCCACCCTGAGGAGTGCCAAATCATAGAATCATAGAATTCAAGATCAGAAGGGACCATTATGATCATCTAGTCTGACCTCCTGCAAGATGCAGGCCACATGCGATCTCCACACTCCTTGGCGCGACCCCCCCCCCCCCTTTGGAGGAAAAAAAAAAAACCTCCCACCCCATGCCAAATCTTCCTGGAGGAATTCAAATGGGACAGAAAGGCACAGAAATGTGTGTGCTTCTTTCATCCAAGAGGAAACTTTTAGGTATGCTGGGCTAGTAGGCATATGTCTTTTTGGAAGGGAAAAAAAGAGTGGCAAAACTCGCTGGTTGTAGGGCCAAATTCTGCTGCTTCTGATTTACCCCCCCAAAATCAGGAGTCAGTATTTTTGAAGGGGTTTTACTGGTATTCAGAACTGCCTCTAGGGAAGGAAGGTTATATTATAGTTCTTTCAAAATTTCTTTGCTGTATTTCCCCTGATTGTTTGGGCTGCATGGATTAGACAGTAAACATCAACTGCATTGAGACTGGTCTTTTCTAGAACAAACACAAGAATAGGAAGAACAGGTTAGATGGGTTTCTTCAGGGGCGGCTCTAGACATTTTGCTGCCCCAAGCAGGGCGGCATGCTGCGGGAGGCGCTCTGCTGGTCGCCGGTCCCGCGGCTCTGGGGGACCTCCCGCAGGCGTGCCTGAAGAGGGTCCGCTGGTCTCACGGCTCCACCAAAGCCGCGGGACCAGCGGACCCTCCACAGGCATGCCACAGGAGGCCTTGGCGTGCTGGGATCTGGAGCAGCCCCTGGGTTTCTTCCATGTTGGGAATGGGGCATGGAAGAAGACGGTGTAGGAAGCTTGCATTGCTACTTCCTGTGCTGTCTTTGTGAACAAGCAGGACCTCAGTCTCAACGGATGTTGTTCACATAAAATGCCAGATCACATAAAATACCCTGTTTCAGTATTTTCTGGTGTATCTAATTCAAATTTAATTCTCAGTTTTGAAATTTGTACCTGAAACCTGGGGGTACTTGTGGAAAGGCCCTTGTAACTGACACAAGAATGTACTGTTAATGTGTATTTTTTACTAGTGTGGGACAGAATCTGGATGCTAGATGATCTTACCCTTATCAAACAGGACATTTTTTTGTTGCATCCTCTTGTTCACTATCCTAATCAGTATTCATTTGATTTCAAATTTCAAAAGATGCCAGAAAAAGCAGAGATTGGACATAGTGTTTTTTTTTTTTTTTAAAAGGGCGGGGGTGGGGGGAAGGTTGCAGATACTGCCTGTTGCTGCATCCCTGGTTAGCTCATTGTTAAACTCGGGCTTCTGAAATGTTCTTGTTCAGTGTAGGGAATTGAATTTAGTGCCTTCATTAGCAGTGGCTCTGATAATCCTGAAAAGTGCTTGATCTGGATGAGCTGAAGAATGAGGAGACCAGTTGGTAGAAATTGAACTTGACCACGTAACTTATAAGCCCTCTCAGGCAGGGGCTATTTTCTTTTATTTTTGTTCAGTTTCTAGCACAGTGAAGCACTGATTGTTTTTACAAATATATATATTAAAAAAAATGCTTATGATACGATTATCAGGAAAGAACTTGGCAAGCAGTTGGGCTGCCTAAAAATGTACCGAGCTCTTACTATCCCTAACACTGAAACCTTCTCTATCGGGGAAATAACCTCTGCTTCCACACCCAGTTTGAAAGAACAAAACAGCACAGATCTTTAAGTACTGCTACAAGTTGATTTATATTTAATTGTATTTAAAAACTGATGTAGGTCTTCATCTGTTACCTCCTAAAAGGAAGAATAAAATGTGAGGGAGAGAAAGGGAGTACACACACTCAGGCCATGGTTTATCAAGGAAAGAAGGCAGAAAAAGAATGAAGTGAAAAAAGGTATCTATTAGAGGTACCATTTATCTCATATATTGTATGCTTTGAGTTGCAAACCATTTTTGCATCTCCTAAGTCAGTTGTGAGAGGTCTTTCCTTGCGTGTGCTGATGCTTTCAGTGTTTGTTTCATGCAGTGACATCTATTTGTCACACATGAGGGTGATGTGTAGCTGCTCTTTACTTGTCTGTCCGCAGACAAATGAAAACCCCATCTGCTTGGGATGATTGGACCAAGAGCAGTTCTTTTACCTTGCCTCTTGGCAGTGCAGTACCCCCCTCCACCCCCTCAGTTGCCATGGAGCACCTTCTGGGATTAAGATGCAGGGACTTCTGTTCTGAATAATTCATTTAGAAGAACTGATAGGCTGAGGAGAAAGCAAAGAGCTGCCTGCATAAATGGCATTTGCTTGGTCATGTGCTTTCCCATTGGGGATGGACTTTGTTAGCCAATAATTGAATAGCCTTGATGTTGTGGCACTAGTTGAAGTGAGATTCAGAGGCTCATTGGTCACTTTTTCTGGAGTTACTAGCTTTACTCTGATATATTTGCATTTAGATGAGTAGGATCTGGGGCTGATTGGCCTGGTTAATAGGGTGGTATTGCCATCTGTCTGTTCAGTTGCTGCTGTAGTCTGACTTCTCTATGGCCTGGAAGCCATAAGAATGGCACTGCTGACCAGTAGCTATCTAGCCCAGTATTCTATCTTCCAACAATGGCCAGTGCCAGATGCTTCAGAGGAAGTGAAAAGAACAGGGCAATTACCGAGTGATCCATCCCTTGTAGTCCAGTCTCATTTTCTGGCAGTCAGAGGGGCAGAGCATTGGTTTGTGTCCCTGACCATCTTGGTTAATAGCCATTGATGAATGGCATGAATTTATCTAATTCATTTTGTGAACCCAGTTATACTTCTGGCCTTCAGAACATCCCCTAGCAATGAGTTCCACAAGTTGACTGTGTGTTGTGTGACAAAGTGTTTACTTATGTTTGTTTGAAACCTGCTGCCTATTAATATTATTGGGTGTTTTGTGAAGGGGTAAATAACACCTCCATATTCACTTTCTCCACACCAATTTGTGATTTTTATAGACCTTAGTCATATCCCTCCTTTGCTGCTTTTCTAAGCTGAACAGTCCCAGTCTTTAGTCTCACCTCATTTGGAAGCTGTTCCATACTCCTAATCATTTTTTTTGTTGTTCTTCTCTGTACTTCTAACAATTCTAATGTCCTATTTGAGACGGGACAACCAGAATTGCACGCGGTGTTCAAGGTGTGGGTATACGGTGGATTTATATCAGGGGTCAGCAACCTTTCAGAAGTGGTGTGCCGAGTCTTCATTTATTCCCTCTAATTTAAGGTTTCGTGTGCTGGTAATACATTTTAACGTTTTTAGAAGGTCTCTTTTTAGAAGTCTATATTATATAACTAAACTATTGTATGTAAAGTAAACAAGGTTTCCAAAATGTTTAAGAAGCGTCATTTAAAATTAAATTAAAATGCTGATCTTACGCCACCAGCCTGCTCAGCTCGCTGCCAGCCTGGGGTTCTGTTCACCTAGGCCGGAAGTGGGCTGAGCAGGGCCTGTGGCCAGGACCCCAGACCGGGGGGGGAGGGGGGTTTCAGGGCAGAGAGCTGCGGTGTGTGTGTGTGGGTGGGTGTAGGGCAGAAGGCTGGGTGTGTGTGTGGGGGTTAAGGGCCCGGGCTGGGGTGGTGGGGAGGTGCAGGGCAGAAGGCTGGGTGTGGGGGGCGTTCAAGGGTCAGGACAGAGGGCTGGGTGTGTGTGGCGGGGGTGCAGGGTAGAAGGCTGGGTGTGTGTGGGGTTCAAGGGTCAGGGCAGATGGCTGGGGGTATGGGGGGTGCCAGGCAGAATACTGAGTGTGTGTGTGGGCGGGGGGGTCAAGGCAGGGGGCTGGAAGGGATATGCCCTGTTCCACCCCCTTCCCCAAGGCTCCATCCCTACCCCTCTCTGTCTCCTCTAGGCTAGGGAACTGTGTACACGCTGCTGCTCCTCCTCCCCCTTGCTAGGGCCATGAACTGATTGGTGCAGGGAAGGAGAGGGGGTGGGGCAGGAAAGCACCACACTGGGGGAAGAAGCAGGGGACGGGGAAGCTTGGCTGCCACAGAACCAAGCAGCGGGGCTGAGTTAGGCTGGGGGCCGGGACTGTGGCAGGCAGCTGCGTGCTGCTCAAAATCGGCTCGCATGCCATGTTTGGCATGCGTGCCATAGGTTGCCAACCCCTGATTTATATAGTCACGTTATATTTTCCATCTTCTTATTATCCCTTTCCTACTGGTTCTTAGCATTCTGTTAGCCTTTTTGACTGTCATTGCATGTTGACCAGATGTTTTTGGAGAGCTATCCATGATGATTCCAAGATTCTTTCTTGAGTGATAATAGCTAATTTAGAGCCCATCATTTTGTGTATATATAGTTGGGACTTTTTTCCAGTGTGTATTACTTTGTACTTATCAACATTAAATTCCATCTGCCA